>NC_133649.1:172818331-173527439 GCF_009905375.1 Apium graveolens
TTCTGATAGGTACTTTAACTTTAGCAACTATGTGATGCTAGAATTAGGTACTAGATTAGGTAACAAAGCTAATAGACCTAATAACATCTATTATGCTAGATTCTTTATGTTATTGGCTAACCATGTTGCTGAAGGTTTAGTCATAATCAATGAGAATAATAAACTCAAGTGCTGGGCACAAGAGAAAAGAGTTCTTGCAGACTTGAAGAGAATGGATCTTAACAGCAGTGTGCCATTGGTGTATTTACCAATCATGAATGCACCCCAGGTAGGTGAGGTAATTGCTTCTACAACTCCTACTTCTTCCAACCCCTCTATTTCTTTATCTTCTAGTGTGGCCATGAAATCTGTGTCAATGCCCCAACAGATTTCTACCAAGGTCACCAAATCTAAACTTTCAAAATCCAAGACAAAGAAAACCACCTCTGTTGTTTCTCAAAAGACAACAGTTGTCACAACAACCATTAACCCTGAGGGAAGTGAACAGGGTGTGAGTGGTGAGGGGAGGGGTGAACATCAAAGAAACCCCCAGGATAAGGAAGGAGAGTTGAGTGCTTCCCAAGCTAGCCAAGCCCCAGTTTCTCAAAAAGCTGTGGTGGTTGAAAAGGTTTCTAGCACATCCCTAGTAGCATCCTCCCAAAAGGATGTTACTATTGAAAAGAGTTCCCAACCAGGAACACAGAACAAAAGAGGGAGGGACACTAAAGCCAAACACTCACCTACAAAAGCTTTTATTAGAAGAAAGAAGGCTAGAACCCAATCTTCTACACAGGGTGCACACACTGCACAGATACATCCATCTGTCTCTGTGCCTTCTCAAACTCAGTTTGATGTGACTCCAATAAATATGGAGTCACAGCCCCATTCTCTCACAATAACTACACATCAATCACCAAATACTTCTTCACCATCTCTGGATGTGGATATGTTATTCCCATCAATTCCTGATTCTCCCTCTTTACAACTCAGGGAGGAGCCCCACTCAAATACAGGTGATCATCATCTTTTAGATGATTTGTTGGATCACCCGCAAATTCTTTCAGATATAATTGAAGGATCTGTATCAACACATATCAAATCAATCTATACAGATTCAACAGTTATATCACTTTCAATATCATCTTCTTTTCCTTCCTCAACGGATATCACTCATCCGTTGACAAGTGGTTGCTCTTCAACGGATAAGCTTAACAGCAGTTATCCGTTGATAACAACAGTTTCAACTTCAACGGATATTCCACATCCGTTGATAGTCTCTACACAAATAACTGAAATGATTCCAAGTGTAGAAGACATGAATACTGTGCAATCACTTTTAGGATTGAGGACAGGGAGTAAAAATTTGAGTGAGAGGCTGGGTTGCTCCCAGGCAAAAGGAGAGATTGAGAGCTCAAAAATGCATGCTATTTCTTCCAGCATGGCAAAAGTAAGTGAGTGGAGTACCACCTTAGTAGGTGAAGGTGAGGGAGTGAGATGTGTGAGCCAGGGGGAGCCCCTGATGCAAGAACATAGAGAAAAAGAGAGAAAAGCAGGTACAGTAGATACAAGGGTGGAACCAGCCATTGCTAATGAGTCAATGATTGTGGATGATGCTGAAAAGGAAAGACAATTTCAGCAACATTACAAAGCTGTAATTGATAACATTTCCTTGGATGCTGACACTTTTACTCATCCTGTGACAGCCTATCAACTGTTGGCTGCTCAGGGCAATGAGGAGGCAGAAAGGTCACTACATCTAGTGCACACAACACAATCTCTTCAAAGGGATAAAGCTGCCATTCACAAAATGCCTTCTACAGCTGGTGAGCCATCTGAGGAATTTGGAGCAAATTCTGATGATGATGACTCTATTTCTTTTGATGGAAGCATGAACTTAGGGGGAGATGAAGGCCCTAGTTCAATTCCAAATCTACCTGAATGGGCCTTGACTAAGGAGTATAGAACAGGGGAATTCAATGTCTCTTTAGTCAAACAAATCAACACTATTCAACAGGCCATTCAGAACACTTCAAATGCAAATATCAAGGCTATCCTCCAAGCTCACCTGGACTCACTGCATCTCATGAAGTTGCAGAAAGTAAAGCAAAATATGAGTCTAGATGATCTCAGGAAAGATATTGCTGACTTGAAATCCTTCACTTCAGAAAAATTGGATTCAGTCATGCCCTATGGTACTTTGCAGGACTTGGTTTCGAGATTGAAAAAGGAATCAGTTACTGAACAAAGGCTGGCCAAGTTGGAAGACAGAGTTCAAGGAATTGAAGACTCTGTGGCCACCCTTCTTCTCAACCAACAATCTCAAACCAATCTCCTAATGCAGCTGGCCAAAGCACAAGGCTTGACCCCTCTCCTTGATGATAACAAAAAGGGGGAGAATAAAAGGGAAGGGGAAGGAGAGCCCTCCACAAAGATTCAGATATCTAAAGTGCTAGTTCCTGCCATCACTACTTCTCCAATCATTCAAATCAAGGGCAAGCCTGATGGAATTGATTTGATTCAGCTAGCAGCAGCTGAAATTCAAGTGAAAGAACAAAGGAGGAGAATTGATGAAAGGTTGCAACTATTGTTTGGTTCTACACAAGACAAATCAACATCTGTGAAATACAGCACAAAAATTGAACCAATCAACATGGAGCTCATGCCAGTAGGGAGTCATAAGGATGGAGAAGCTTCTTCCAAAGAACTACAAGCTATAATTCTCAAGCCCAATGAAAGATCCAATAAGGACTCAACAAAGAATCCTTTAAAAGAAGTGGACTTTCCTCCTCCAAAAGCTGATGAGAACAAGATTTTAGGCAGGAGTATTGCTTATCTCAAAAAGACCATGGATGAGGCTGTAAGGAGAAATAGAGCTATTATCATTAGAGAGGGAAAGAGCATATGTGTGATGCAAGGACATCCCAAATTCTCAATAGCCAAGAAGGAAGAAGACAAGCAAATAAAGGCTGACAAAAGAGCACAAGCAAAGCTTGAAAAACAGCTAAAGTCAAGCCAAGTTGAAGAAATGAAAGGAATTGAAGTCAGGGGTGAAGAAAAGATTGCTAACTTAGATGAGGTTCTTGGGAGCATATTTGGTGAAAATATGGAGGAAAGAGAGGAATGGCAGAAGGGAAACAGAAGAAAAGCCAAGGCACACAGAAGGAGTGAAGATAACCCTGAAGATACCAAATCTATATCTAAACCACTACCTTCCATACCTGAACCTTTTGTTGCTGATCCCTCTATAAATATCCATGGTGAACCAATCATTCCAAAAGAGGAACCTATTGATTGGGACAACATCACATTGCCTACCTTTTTAACCACTCTACCACTACCAAAGAAACAGAAAAGAAAATCTAAAACTACACCTCCCCTAACCTCTAAGAAATTCACTCAAAAACAAAAACCTAACCCTAAGCCACCCATTTCTAAAGATGATTATGTTCACATCTGTGACATAAAAGAAGCTTCAGACATTAATCTCTATCTGGATGAGCTGGAGGAAGTAAGGGGAATAGCTGCCTACAGACAGCTACCAGAGAGATTGGTGTTCAGATATAAGGGAGCTGGGGAAAGAACATGGCCTCTCTACAGGATTCTAAATGAAGGCTACTCTACCTTGATCAGAGTCTTTTCAGCCATCAAAAAGGATTCTGGCTTTACCAGAACAGCCAAGACTGAAATTCTCAACAAGATTGCCAACATAAGGAAGACTTGGAGGGAACCAAATGCTTTGCCCAGAACCTTACTCATACAAGAAAGGGGAACTAAAATTCACAAATCACCTCATTGGTTGATGGAATTTAGAGATGACAAAGGAGTCAGAAGATTTTTCAGACTTGAAGACCAACTCAAGATTGCCAGCAATGAAACTCTCAAGGAAATGCAATCTAAGTTGGATATCAGTGATGAAGATGAAGCTGAATTCTTCAGACAACTCCAACTCCAAATTGAGGAAAATGACAAAGGGCTAGGAAAGAAAACCAGGGAACAAAGAAGAAAATGATGATTTGCTCAGGCTAGAGGAGCACCCTTGGAAATACTGTAAATCTTCAATTACCTCCTAGTACATACACTTTTGCAGCA
This sequence comes from Apium graveolens, assembly GCF_009905375.1. Taxonomy (NCBI): domain Eukaryota; kingdom Viridiplantae; phylum Streptophyta; class Magnoliopsida; order Apiales; family Apiaceae; genus Apium; species Apium graveolens. Next base: position 172,822,400 of record NC_133649.1, read on the forward strand.
CTTTTTATATTTCTACTTAGTTTCAATTCAAATATTTGTTAAGTGTTTTGTTATCATCAAGTTAACCCTGAATTTATGCCTACAGTTCTTATAGACATAAATAGGGGGAGATTGTTAGGAATATATGTGCATTAGTTTGATGATATGTTTAACAAAACACTTAAGTAGAAATTTAGTGTCAGTAGCCTCAACGGATAAGACCACTTTGGCTATCCGTTGATGGTGTAGCTTTACTTAGAAATAAGTCTAGTATTGTAGCATAATTCAGTCTCTGTATTTAAAATGTAATTCTTAGAAGTTGAGAGAAACTATGAGTCATGTTGACTACTAGATGATATGCAGATAGGAAGGCCAATTGTAAATATTTCATGCCTTGTAATTTTGTATAAATGAAGTGGTATCAACGGATGACTTAAAGACCTTCAACGGATAAGAAGCTAAGCTTCAACGGATGTCTCTAAAGCTTCAACGGATAAAGTCATCAACGGATAACATCCTTCAACGGATGAGTGCATCAACGGATGAAAGCTTCAACGGATAACATCCTTCAACGGATGAGTGCATCAACGGATGAAAGCTTCAACTGATGTTCTGATGATTAGCCGTTGATAAGTGGTAGTTGTACCTACAGACAGAGGCACATGGGTTGACAGAGAAAACTGAGATGTGGTAGCCGAATTTCAGGATCAACAGAAAAAGCAGCCGTTCTTCTTTAGTACAAAGATGCAATAGTCAACAAAGTACTTGAGTGAACAGGAAAAGAAGCAAGTGAAGAACTTATTTTACTATTGTAATTTTATATTGTTTTTCACTTGTACACTTGGTAATATATAAACCAAGAAGAAGCTAGTAATTAGAAGAGAGATTTTCCAGAGCTGTTAAGAAATATCTTGAGAGAAAATTCATCTAGTTTGTACTAGGATGCAGCTGTGATCAACATTGTTGAACACAGATTTTCTAATATACCATCTCTGGTGGAACAACAAATCCACCAGAAAAGTTTTTTTTAAAGTTTGTTGTGTTCTTTACATTTTGTGTTTGAATATATATCTGTCTGCATTAGCTCGAAGCAATTCATACACTTGTTCATCTAGAACACATTGCTTTAATAAACTTCTCAAAACTTGAAAAAGTTTTGAGATTTACATTCAACCCCCCTTCTGTAAATCTCATTGTTAGTCCACTAGGAATAACAGCTTTAAAATCAAAGAGGGAGCTATGGCATAAAGCAGAAGGGAAGACTGATGATTTGTCTTCAAAATATGCTCCCCTCGGCAAGAAGAATAGAAGATGGAAAGACATCCATGTATTTAATTATTCTAAAGGGTTCAAGCATGTTGAATTTGTGTCAGCTGGGTTAAGAGATTCTATCTCAGAATAGGAAGATGTTGGTAAGTCCATCAAGAAGCCTTCTTGGGTGGTATACAATGAAAAACTGAAACTTATCAAATCTCGAACCAGAGGAGGCATTGGTCATTCCAGCATGAAGATCTTAGAATCTGATCTGCTTCATACAGATACTCTGACAGCAAATCTTGGTGAAAGAATTTCTCCTTCACATCTTGGGAAAGTAGAAGCTGTGAAGATTGTTCATAGAAAGATAAATGATAATGATGTCAGAGAAGAGATTTTGTACTTTTTCAGAGATGGTAAAGTAAAAAGTTTTGCATTACAGCAAATCTAAATGAAGACTGTGACAGAATTGAAATACATTCATTATCTTCTTAGAGTTGTGAACAAATTCACCAAAAACTGGTCTTCTATGATACTTGAAATGATCAGAAGAAGAGTCATGACAAAAGATGATAAATATAATGGTGATTATGTTCCTAAGTACATAACTTATACTAGTCAAGAAATGTAGATGAAAAAGGGAACTGCGGTGCTACAAGTTTTTCTCAACAGTCCTCAGTTATCCTTCAGTCCTGATCATTAAGATGTCGGTTTAAGCTTCATGTTGATTGGTGATCTTGAGATAAGCAAAAGCTCAATTTCTAAGTTAAGATCAGGTATCTATCAACTTGGAGAAGACACTGAAGAGAAGAGAGAGTTAAAGAAAAAGCTTGTTAAAGTCCTACGAGATAAGGAGGAAGAAAGGTTAAAGAACTTTCTTGGAACAACTGTCAGTTATCTGAAGATACTGAAATAAGCTTTACTCCTTGTACATTTTGTAGATTGGTTTTGGCATCATTGAGAATGGAATTTATGCTTCATTGCATTAAGCATAAATTGGGGGAGATTGTTACATATTGAATTCTCAATGATCAGAAGAAGCTCAGGATCTGGTTGTTTAGATATCACCAGGATCTGATGTACTGTCAGGATTTGGTATGTCATCAGGATTTGTACGACATCAGTATTTGAAGACAGTCAACATTAGAGGATTTGTTCTGTTCCTTGGAGCAAATATCTGTTACGTCTGAGAGATATGACTTTATCTGTTTAGTTTAAGATATGTATCAGTTTCAGTTAGTTTTTTATAATGCATATCTTAGATTAATCTGTTGTAGCTGTGTAGTATATAAACACAGTTTAGGTCATCACTTAGTGAATATTACTCGAGGATTATTTTACCTAGAAGCTCTCAAGAATATCAGTATTTCTTGAGAGGATTTTGTAACAGTTTTTATCAGATATATAAAAAGTTGTTATATTTTATTACTTGTTCGAAACATTTATACAATTGTATCCAAGCCCCCTTAAACAATTGTATCTTTACTGGGCAACATATGTTATATTATAATAATAAATTTCTCATATCTACGGAATGCATTCGCTTAGCTTTGTCTGCGTCAATCATTTTGATGGTAAAATAGTATTCCTGACAGATTTTCATAAGTAATTACCAAGTTATAAATCAATGTATCATTATGCTTTCAATCAAATCTACAAAATGAATTGATTAATCCACCTATTATGAACTTCTAAGGTTGAAAAATATATTATATGTGTACTTGATACTAAATAATTGTAAAATATTTTAGTTCTACTTTACACTTAATTCCTTTTTTTCAATAATAGGACAATGATATTCAATAATCGTCAATCATTATGTTCACGATTATGTGCAACAACTAATAATTTGATTTATGAAATCATCTAAAGAAAATTAATAATTAAAATATACATATTTTGGTACAATCTAAATATCAAGAAGTATTAGATTCTCACTCCATGATTGACTTTATATATTTCAGAGTAACTAACTTCATTCCATATTAATAGCCTGACATATCACATATAACAACTTTGGCGGCATAAAACATGTAATCTGATCATATCTTTAAATTAAAGTTGTAGATATGCATCTAAATCTTTTTCATAGCATTTTGTTTTAATTCCGATATTGTCATAGTTGTTCCTGTATTATAACTCAGAGCTGCAGAAGAAACGTTGCATACCACATTTTGCAATCATCATGGGTTAGTATTCTGCATACAATTTGTATTATATGGTGAACGATTATGAATTCTGGAGTTTACTACTATGTTCTCTTTTATTATAGATTTCAAAATTCAATTCTTCCATAAAAAATAGTTCATTCGCTTTCTTCACTGGGCATTTACAGCCGAAACTTGAGGATATGAGTTCGAGTCACAAGATTGTGGCATACTAATAACAGAGAAGGAGTCTTTGTTGGATGTAATTTGATTCTTTTGGACCCTCAGGTAATTAATGTTTAAAACAGATCGTTTTACGTTGTCACGTTTATAGTTTTGATTATACAATTATAACCTACATATTTTCCTGTTTGTAAGAATGATCATATGCAGACTTTTGTTAGAGCTGATGTATGGAACTCTTTTAACAACACTGTTGTTGAGGGTCAGATGTATGAAATAATAAATTTCATTACTACTCACGCATCTGGTATCTTGAGGCATGTTCATTCTGCGCTAAAAATTGTTTTCACACCTTTAACTACAGTCCAAACTATGTATCCAAATGACTTAGACCGGATTTTCATAGAGAGGCACAATTTTGAATTTGTCAGCTCACCTCAGTTGGCTATAGATCTTGAATCTTATGCTCTCGATAGGACATTCGCCATAGGTATCAATAAATTTCATATGCTTTATACTAACACATCGATGTAAAAATTCCATTTGTTTTAATTATATGACATTGTTCTTTATCAGATATCATTGAAGTTGTTGCTTATCTCCAGCCAAGGGTGAACATTGAAACATTTTTTAGAGCTCAGCCTCTTATACGATTCAATGTTACTCAAGGACCAGAGTAAGAATTAAGTTACACATTTCAAAAAATTATTGAATTAATGTATCTACTTAAATTTAAATTTTTTTCATTCCTATGTGTTTTATTATAAGGGTTTCTTTTAAAGTAGATATATGGGGTGCATTGACTGAAAGTATGACTTCACTGTACGAAGATGGGGAAGAGACACCGATCATTATTGTTCTGTCAAGTGCCAAAGTTATCATGTACAAAGGTAAAATTTATAGAGTTAAGATAGTTTATTATATTATTTAGTTAGGCAAGTACAGTGTACATTTGTAACATGTTTGTTTTGGTTGTAAGGCGCCGCTATTATCACTAATACTCCAGCCTCCAAATTCTATATTAACTCGGGAGTCCAGGAGGTTTTTAACTTCAGGCATTGGTATCTGTAAAAAGATTCAAATAAAACTTTGTACTTTAATTGTTTTTGGGTATAAATGTCTTAATACATTTATGTGTATTACATGCTTGAGGGAATGGGATATGATGGTGCCGATAGTGATTGATGAATAAAATAAGGTTAATATATAGCATTTGTTTGCAAAGTAATGTACTTATTGAACACGAGTTAATAAATATATGAAATTATGAAATTAAATATTGTAACTTATTTATTACTTTTTCCATTACAGAAGGAAAGATTTTAAGGTGATTTTTGATATTTGGAAAGAGAATGCATCGCATGGATGTCGCATCAAAGAAAACTTTTTATTTCAGTCAGAATTTTCGTTAAGGATATCTAAATAAGTTTTAGAGACAAGTCAATTTTTATGTGTAGTTCTGTTTTGTTGCAAAACTTAAAAAAATTTGTTGGTTTTTTAGATGGTTTGAATGTACACCCTTAATGATTTCTGTTTATTGGAAAAATTCATTTGCCTTATTATCATCCTGTGCATTTTCAGCATTTTGTACTGCATCTTCTATATCCAAATCAACCGGCTCTTCATTCTTCGCATGACTATCAAACACATCATGTTTGTTCTGCGTTTAACTATTTAAATGGATTACTCAAATCCCTAATTGTAACATTTGATGCTAAATATTCTATCAATGTTTAACAGTATAAACGTAGTACATATTTTTAGATATTGTTGAAAGAAAATCATTGGATACGAGATACATACCAAAGCGGACTTAATCACGTTTGTTTGGCTTCTATTTTGGTAATTTGAGTACAAAAAATGGTAACATCAAATTGACGAAATAAAAAGTCTAAGTAAAATTAAAAGAAAAATATTCGTCATATTTTGTCTTAATTATCCTACCGGTTAAGCTTTTTATTTTTGTAATAGATGTTTAGTAGGAGATCAGTACAGAAAATATTATACTAGACGACCTAGCATAATTTTAAGGACGTATACATTGTTATACCACGTTAACTTATACTAATTATTTTCAGAATATTGGATTACTTATTCAGAACCCAAATCCTAACAAACTCATATGTAAATATTTTGCCAACTGGATTAACATCAATCACGTACCTAAATCCATGGTTGACATACTACTCCTCTTACATATATGGCTATCTTATATTCTGTGAGTGTTTAATTTGTTTAGCCCTTTAAAAATTGTAACACCCCCAAATCCGAGGTCGGGGATCCGGGTTGTCACGAGTTAAATTTCCCTTAATAACACTTAATCTTAATAAACAACCAACTACTACATACTGTGACCCCACAATATACACACACACCACAAGTTATAGTCTCAGAGATGAATACCAAAAAAATAATATAAGTCACTTTATTCCACAATTATATGCCATTACACCTTAAAAGGGTTTCTAAATAAATTTACATTTCTTTGCCATTATTACAATTCATAAATATACATAAGTCTGGTACATCAAAAGTTGAAAGCCTAGCCTATTGGTAGATCCTACCTCGGCTATAACGACATCAACGCCTACAGGAAACTGCGGAACGTTTCCTAACCGCTTGTGAATCGGGAGCTTGGTCATGTTCATCTTTTCTATCTGTTGTTGTGTGATGAAGAAGAAAGCAAGGGTGAGCAACAAGCCCACCGAAATAATATGTATAATAATTAACAATATATGAGCATTCTCATAGTACTCATGAAAGTCTTGGTCAAGAAGAAATGAACCAAGTTTGATATCTTAATGCGACGAAGTCGCAAAATATTCAGTATATATACTTATATACTTTTCAAAATCTTGGAAGTCCTCTTCCATGCCTAATATACACAGAGTTCCAGTTTATAACTGTATAAAAATATCATTGCAAGGTGATCTCATATATCTAACCTTGTCTCAACGTTTTTGTGAAAATCTTTGTCATGCATAAGATAATCATTAACCAGATATAAGTTTAAAAGATGAAGTTACAAGATACTCCAATATACTTATATATTTTCCAAATACTACTTGAACTACCACCGTTCAAGTTATAACCAGTTTCAAAAGTTCATCACACTGATGAGACTACAAGACAAGATTTGAATAGATTCAATCTTTGAATATCTTTATAAATAGTGAAGTTACGAGGTACTTCATTAAGTCCCGATATATATATACACTTATATATATATACATTTCATACACTCCTTGAAAACCTCTGTTATGAAAATTATAAATAGAGTTGCAATATCCAATGAATTTGGAAAGGAGAAAACCTTGGCATAAACCTGATATCTTGCTGATCAGGCAAAGATACCAATAAATAACCTTTTCTACTAGTAGATGGACGAATTCCCCACTGGTCATCACCCTGGCCGCAATAGAACCTTATGCTGGACTGCCACTCAGCCACTTACGCATTTGATGGACTCCCACTGAGCCACTTACACTTTAATGGACGCCCATTGAGCCCATGTTGCTTATGCCGACTCAATAGATGGACTTACTTCCCGAACTTTGGGTAAGTAATCAATTCATTTATCAAAACAACAACCTCGTTGCGAATATAAAATACACCACAGGGTCGGATCCCTCAGGTTTTGAGTGAATATTTAAATCCCCTTCGAAAGGAAGATATTAAATATAAAAATGAGTTTTGGGATCCGCTCTAACTTTTAAAATCATTCTGAAGACTCGAAATATTTTTAAGAATGTTTGGAGTACTGCTGATTTATTAAAATAAATCAGTCCCAATATATTAGAATATATCTGAATATTATTATTTAAATAATATTCCCAAAAAGGATAATCTCTATAAAAATAATCGAAGTAGAAGTGTTATAACTCATACTTGAAATGAATATTAAATAACCAAAGATATACTTATACGAAAGTACTATCTTTATTTGAAAAATCAAAAGTAAGTTTGATTATCGAAACATTATTCTTTAACAAAATAAAGAATATTATTTAATAAAATAAGCGGAGTCATAAGCCCTGGATTGAATATTCAAAATAGTATTCATTAATAAAATAAACGGAGTCATAAGCCCTCGAATGAATATTCAAAATAATATTCATTAATAAAATAAAGAGAGTCATAAGCCCTCGAATGAATATTCAAAATAATATTCATTAATAAAATAAAGGGAGTCATAAGCCCTCGAATGAATATTCAAAATAATATTCATTAATAAAATAAAATAAAGTTATCGAATAAACCTTATTCGATTAATAGTTTTGAAAACTATATCAATATATATATAAATATATATATATTATACTCGGGAACATCGACTCCCGGTTTAGAAAAAATGTTCACCTTTGGGTCCCCTATACTAAGGGTATACACAACTACTGCTTATCTCTAGCATAGGTATTATGCAACTATAAGCATTGAAATCAACAGATAGATAACCAGATTACGAAACAGACATGCATATATATACCATCTCAGTATGCTTCAATATATCGCAAAATTTGCTAATTAACCAACTTGCATCTATCACAAGATAATGCATATACATATATACATCACCACAACAGTATAACAGGTAGAAAACTTGCCGGAGTGCTCCCGGATAGACTTAAGCTTAGAGTGGGTCCGATAACCTATGAATAATAACATAAGTTGGAATTAAACCCCGGTCGCTTAAGAAACTAGACTTTAACCAATTGAACCCTAATGTTCGCTTATGGTCACTCCTACGCTTAACGAATCACCTAAGTCGTTCGAGTACCTTCGGCTCCACCATTTTTAATAAATTAACCATTAAGAGTTTTAAGGCGATTCTTTCGCGAGTACCTTACCAACTTCCTAATACACTTAACATAATTGTTTTATATCCCAATTAGTCATTTAAAGTCCTTAACCAAGATTTCAAAGTAAGGCGAGGGGTAATGGTTCGTTCGCGAAACGCCGTTACTTAAAACGGTCGTTTTTCCTAAACCGTACATCGGATTCAAACGAACCACATATCAAAACGAAGCTCGTAATATGAACTATATAAACATGACAATGGTAAGAATCTTACAGTGAGTTCATGGGTCCTGAAGTTAATAACAAAAACAGTCTAAGGTAAATCGGGCATTACGACGGCTATGTTTACGCGATTACCAAAGTTTAAACTACTTCAATCAACCACCAACCAACTCATAACCATCAATACAAAAAAACTTCACCTAAACCATATCACATCAGTTCATAACCTCCAAGGTTTTCAACTCAAACAACCACAATCAAGACCTATGAACTATAATCAAGCTTTAATTACCAAAACACTTCCAAATCAAACCAAACTACTAATAATCACAATCTATGCTTCTTATTTCACAAAACTAACAATTATAACAAATAAAGTAAAGGCTAGGGTTTGATGTTTATACCTTCCTTGGTAGGTGTTAAGTTGCTAGGAAGCCTTAGGAAGCCTCCTACAAGCTTGATCTTTCCAAAGAAATCAAGAACACAAAGTTAGGCTTTGAAGTTTCTAAAAGTCCGATTTAAAGAACTGTAAAAATGAGGATGTTACCCTACTTATTTGGACGAGACTTGTGAACAAGAGTTGTAGGACATCTCAATACCTTTCTAACGAGCTATAGAACACAACATTTGAGTGAGTATTGAAGGAGATATGGCAGTTTGAAGTTGCTGTGTTTATTTTGGCCGAGAGCTTCTTCTTGCAAAGTCAACTCTTCTCTTTTTGATTTATGTTATTTGCTTGGTTGATTCTTCTTTTTGTCTTGAAATTTGTTTTAACCTTTTTACCATGGTTAATTTTGTATGGCCCAAAATCACCCAACAAACAAAACTCCTTTGTCAAGCTTATGCAAGAAAGCTTGTGTCATGTGATGAGATCATCATCCACTACCTTTTTGATTAATCCCTTAATTACTTGGCTAATGACCGCTGATCTATTATACGGTTCGCTTATCTTTTATTTTCGTTTATCGTTTGAGGGATCATACCTGGGATCTTATTACTTAGGTTCCCCTAAACCTTTCTCAATATTTTATATTCCTTTTATGATCCTCTATAAAAATCCTTGAATTTAAATCATTTTTATCATGTTACCTTATACTCAATTCTTTCGGTATCTGGTGGATTTTCGGGAAAAATCAAAGTGTGCGGATTTGGATTCTGACGATCTTTACATACACTTATTTACTTTATGAAATACTAATACGATCTTAGAATTTCCATAACAGTACTCCTATATAGCGTGGTCTGATAATTTTCCTTAAACAGCATCATCAGCAAAAGTTACTATTCATTCGTGCTTCAAAAATTCCAAAAATTGGGGTTATTACAGTCTCCCTTCCTTAAAAGGATTCCGTCCCGGAATCGGATAGAAAATGAATAGGGATGCTCTCTTAGCATTGCACTTTCTAACTCTCAAGTAAATTTTCCAACATTGTGGTTCTACCATCAAACTCTGACTATTTTGATAACCCTTCTCCTAAGCACTTGTTCCTTTTCAATCTATAACCCTTCCTGGTTGCTCCATATAGGTTATGTCTGGTTGCATGTCTATGCACTCATATGCCCCTATTTGTCTGGCATCCGAATTACACTTCCTTAACATTGATATGTGGAACACGTTATGAACTTGCTACATGTTCGGGGGTAGGGCTAGCTCATATGCTAATTTCTCAATACGTCTTAATATATCCAAGGGTCCAACAATTCGTGGTCTTAGCTTTCCTTTCTTTCCAAACCTTATCCATCCTTTCTAAGGGAATACCTATAACAGCACTAGGTCCCCTACTTCCTATTCTTTGTCCTTTTGTGTCAAATCAACATACTTCGTGTGGCCATCTTGGGCTACTACCAGTCGTCCTCTGATTAAATCTATTATATCCTTGGTCCTTTGGACCACTGCTGGTCCGAGCATCTTGCGCTCTCCAACTTCATCCTATCATAAGGGAGATCGACATTGTCTTCCCTCAAGGATCTTATAAGGCGATACCTCGATACTGACATACGATCGATTATCGTGAGAAAACTTAATCCGCGTTAAGTGATCATTCCAAATTCTTTCAAGTCTATTGCACCGACTCTCATCATAACTTCTAGCATTATAGCTTTTGCTTCTCAATACCCATTTTTTCCAGTTCGTAGTCGTTACTATCTTCCGTACATAATACTATACTGGTTACACTTTTGCTCGTTAGCGTTCTATAACCTTTTAATAACCACGTCAACCTTAGTATCACGAACATGTTAGAATCAGAATACCACCGTACTGATACTACTTCCTTTCTAGCTGCTTCTATCTTCGAAAGCTTGATCCATCATATATAAGTAAAGGAATTTGTTGAGAGATCACTATGATCATGAACACTTGTTATATCGCATAGTTAGTACAGAAGGTGGCCAGCCTTTAGTACTTGACAAGCAATTAAATAATAGATGGTATCCTACTAGGCTTCTATCACACAGATAGATAGTCATTCGGCAATACCTCCCCTTCTGGAAGGGTTGTTCTTCTCAGCTTACATGAAATGAAAAGGAGAGAAAAGAACGAATTGAAGAGAATTGTATATATATTAAAATATATACTGCCACAAAATATCTGGCTTGAAATCTACCTCTGAACTATAGAGATTTATCATAGGAGAATAAAACATATATGTATATAAATCAACATTAAGCATTATAACATCGTATTTCACATGCCTAATTATTTTTGATATTCCGTCCATCATTCTATGGACCCATGCTCTTCCTCGAGCTTATACACAATCACCTTTCAAATTCCCTTGACATCGAAAATCGAATCTGGGATTTCATTCTAAACATCATCGTTACTAGAATTCTATGCTTGCACCGCAACCTTCTTCGTAATAATACGACTCTCTATTCCTAAGAAGGAATAAATATTCAATAGGTAGATAATCGACTTGATTAGTCTATCAATGATAACTTATACATCACCAAAACCCGATTAGTGGTACTCAATCTCAACATCCATTCTAATACAACTCTTACGGTTGTAATCGACTCATTACTTGCAGAATCATTGCTACATTACTATGGTCCATCGCTGACCCACTGTAGTCATTCATTTTCCTTGGATCTTAATAGCTAACCATACGGAGTCCATACCTGTCGTATCAAATTCTTCTAAGGAGTTAACATAATCACCATTTTTCCATAAGTTATTGCCTCGGTCTTTTAGAGGTTAACATTGTCACAACTGACTCTCGATCATACTTAGGGCGTCTCTTATCTTGGGTCCTACATGTTTTCACCAATCTCGACCTTCATTGGGTCGATCTATACTTTCTTATGGTTCAACACGTGCCCACATGGCATCATTATAATTATGTCATATTTCCTTTATCAAAATTTCTATTCTTGAGAACTTTGAATATTACTTTTTTTCCTTGTAAAACCTCTTAGGTTATTCTTGAATCGTTACTCCTGTATTCCCTAGATACATGGCATATCAAAATACCATTTACTAATACCAGAATCATTGTCTATATACTTCTGAAAAATTTCTCCACTGATCCTTAAAGGTTGTTGTTACCTTAATCCTTTCCAATTCATAATGTCAAACTCATACTATCCCTATTAAGGGTGAAATGCCAACCTTTATGCATTCCCTAGGATTCATTTTAAGTTACCGATGTTCTATCCTTAATTCCACCTTTAGAAAAAGTACATGCATCCTTCCATGGATAAATCAAGTCATATATCCTTGATAGATTATCTTATTTAATCATTCCCATCTCGATAGTCTATACCAAATTTCACAATAATATCCTTATTCAAAATGAGGTCAACCAATATGGCCTCCAAAAGATAACAACGGTTATCCGCTTTTCTTGCCTGATTTAGTAATGATAACAGGGATGTTCTAGAAGATATTGGTTGTGTTCAATGTGAACTTCTTCTTAATAAATCCTTATTTTCTTTTGTTGTTTATCTCAACAGTCATCTCAATGTTGGGATATCTTTCATACCCGGCGTCTCCCTTTCTGGGTATCATGCCCCCGGTCTTACACTTCACTTTCTTGAAGGTCACTTCCTTCATCCAATTTTCTTAATTTCTTACTTTCTTGTCTCCTCAGTCTATCCGCGTCTCATTATTTATCCTTCGAACTATCTCAAGGTTTCCCCGAATCCTTCCAACTTGAAGGGGTACAACAAATATATCTCTTATGCCTTCAACCATCAACTTTAACTCATGGTAAATCATCCTCATCCTGACGATCATATACTTTTCTATTTCTATTACTACGAGTCTTTAGGGTTTCCTCATACCCAACTCCCTTATCATTCCTCAAACTCTATTGCCTTTATATTCCTTTCCACTTCAGTTTCTTTTTATTTTCCTTTCTCTTATCATTATTTCATGAACCCACTAATCATTGACTTCAAACATCACATCATTCTGGGATTCTTGTCATCAGAACGAATCTTGACAACTTTTACAACTTAGCTTCATAATTCATCATACTCGTCCGCCTTTGTTCTGGCTCTAAAGCTTTTACATTATCTCCATAACCTTGGGAATTACTTTCCCGAAAACAATTGATTGAACTTTAATCAGTTTATTCTAACCTCTGGCTCCGTGCCTTTCTTGGTCTTTCACCAGCGGGTGGTCTCTCTCTTAGGAGGGTAAGTGACAAAAACAGTCTTTTGCACTTCATCAATCATTTAGAATATAAAATCATTTCTCTATTTCCTTTGTCCAGGCTCTTGCCTCGGCTAGGTCAGCTTGTTCCTTGGAACTCTGAGAGCTTAGTGACTTAAAGGTCCTGAAAGAATTTCCCACTGCATTGTTTCCTCAGGGTGGTGTTTGGGAATAAAAGTATAATTTTTGTTTAGGCAGGTCCATGAATTGCCCCATAGGAGTACCATCCTGGTTCTCCCTATCTTGCTCGACTTCTATTTTCTTAGTATGAAATGTTTCATCCTTCTCCCACAATCAGGGTTATCTTATACGTTAAAATCCTTGTTTTCCATTTCATTATGTTATGGGTTCTTCTATCTTGATGTCAACCTCCCTGACTATCACGTTCAGGGTTTGCTCTAAATCTTATTCCTCAAACTAGCTTTCATCTAAGATCTCATCTTTAAGCTCTTAAACATTTGGAACCCAAATTCTGTACGAATACCTCATTATTCCCTTATCATCTTTCTCGGTATTAATCTTTTATCTAATTGTTGGCTCTCTGCCTTCATTCATCACTTTTTCTGGCACAATATGTTCTTTTCCGATAATTTGAACTGTATTGCAATCTCAAACAGCTTTTCGATACCGGCTCCGGTTACCTTCACTTCTATTTCCATTTTCTCAAAATCTCTTATAAACTCTCCAAAAGACATTATCATCTTGAGTCTCTCCTTTTTACTAAGGGCATCAGCCACCACATTGGCTTTCCCCGAATGATAAAGAATCTCCCAATCATAATTCTTGATTAGCTCTAACCGCCTCCTCTGGCGTATGTTGAGCTCTTTCTACGTAAAAATGTACTAGAGCTCCTATAGTTTATGAATCTCGCACTTCTCTCCATACAAGTAGTGCCTCAAATCTTTAGGGCAAAATTATTGCCACGAGCCCAAGCTCATTGGTGGGGATATCAAATTTTATATTCCCTTAATTATCTTGACGCGTACGCGATTACCTTGCTGTGCTGTATAAGAAGCACCCTAATTCTTTATGCGAAGCGTCATTACAATTCACAAAATCTCCTTTTTCCATCCGGCAATGCCAACATAGGAGCCGTCACCAACCTTTGCTTTAGTTCTTAAAAGCTTTTCTCGCATTTTTCTGTCTATTCAAACTTCTCCGTCTTACGAGTAAGCCGCGTTAAAGGGGCTACTATCTTTACAAACTTGAACGAACCTCCGGTAGTGACCGGCCAATCCTACCTATGGTAGTTTCCCTAACCATGGTTATCAATTCCTCAGCGATCATCTCTTCAGTCTTGTTAGGATCCTCCACGAGATCCTTCTCAACAACAATCCCTTCTGGGACAACATCCTCAACCGCTACATCCTCAATATGAATATCATTCGGTCCCTCATTAGGGTGTTCCATTGGATTCACAATCCGATCCCCAATCAGTAATAAAACATCATCGCGTTGTTGCTCCTCAACCTCAGGGTTCGGAGTCCCGCTACCATATACGATAACGAACTACGCTTCTATCACGATATTTATAAGGGTTCACATAAGGGTTTTAACTATCAGTACTACGTTAGGTAGCCCGACTATGAACTTGGCAAGAGTTCTTATTATCTTAGTGAACTTATTATCTTAACGTCACATCATCTCTGAGGTTTATAACGCTTAGCTCTGATACCATTTCTGTAACACCCCCAAATCCGGGGTCGGGGTTCCGGGTTGTCACGAGTTCCATTTCCCTTAATAACACTTAATCTTAATAAACAACCAACTACTACATACTGTGACCCCACAATATACACACACACACCACAAGTTATAGTCTCGGAGATGAATACCAAAAAAATAATACAAGTCACTTTATTCCACAATTATATGCCATTACACCTTAAAAGGGTTTCTGAATAAATTTACATTTCCTTGCCATTATTACAATTCATAAATATACATAAGTCTGGTACATCAAAAGTTGAAAGCCTAGCCTATTGGTAGATCCTACCTCGGCTATAACGGCATCAACGCCTACAGAAAACTGCGGAACGTTTCCTAACCGCTTGCGAATCGGGAGCTTGGTCATCTTCATCTTTTCTATCTGTTGTTGTGTGATGAAGAAGAAAGCAAGGGTGAGCAACAAGCCCACCGAAAAAATATGTATAATAATTAACAATATATGAGCATTCTCATAGTACTCATAAAAGTCATGGTCAAGAAGAAATGAACCAAGTTTGATATCTTAATGCGACGAAGTCGTAAAATATTCAGTATATATACTTATATACTTTTCAAAATCTTGGAAGTCCTCTTCCATGCCTAATATACACAGAGTTCCAGTTTATAACTGTATAAAAATATCGTTGCAAGGTGATCTCATATATCTAACCTTGTCTCAACGTTTTTGTGAAAATCTTTGTCATGCATAAGATAATCATTAACCAGATATAAGTTTAAAAGATGAAGTTACAAGATACTCCAATATACTTATATATTTTCCAAATACTACTTAAACTACCACCGTTCAAGTTATAACCAGTTTCAAAAGTTCATCACACTGATGAGACTACAAAACAAGATTTGAATAGATTCAATCTTTGAATATCATTATAAATAATGAAGTTACGAGGTACTTCATTAAGTCCCGATATATATATACACTTATATATATACATTTCATACACTCCTTGAAAACCTCTGTTATGAAAATTATAAACAGAGTTGCAATATCCAATGAATTTGGAAAGGAGAAAACCTTGGCATAAACCTGATATCTGGCTGATCAGGCAAAGATACCAATAAATAACCTTTTCTACTAGTAGATGGACGAATTCCCCACTGGTCATCACCCTGGCCGCAATAGAACCTTATGCTGGACTGCCACTCAGCCACTTACGCATTTGATGGACTCCCACTGAGCCACTTACACTTTAATGGACGCCCATTGAGCCCATGTTGCTTATGCCGACTCAATAGATGGACTTACTTCCCGAACTTTGGGTAAGTAATCAATTCATTTATCAAAACAGCAACCTCGTTGCGAATATAAAACACACCACAGGGCCGGATCCCTCAGGTTTTGAGCGAATATTTAAATCCCCTTCGAAAGGAAGATATTAAATATACAAATAAGTTTTGGGATTCGCTCTAACTTTTAAAATCATTTCGAAGACTCGAAACATTTTTAAGAATGTTTGGAGTACTGCTGATTTATTAAAATAAATTAGTCCCAATATATTAGAAAATATCTGAATATTATTATTTAAATAATATTCCCAAAAAGGATAATCTCTATATAAATAATCGAAGTAGAAGTGTTATAACTCATACTTGAAATGAATATTAAATAACCAAAGATATACTTATACGAAAGTACTATCTTTATTTGAAAAATCAAAAGTAAGTTTGATTATCGAAACATTATTCTTTAACAAAATAAAGAATATTATTTAATAAAATAAGCGGAGTCATAAGCCCTGGAATGAATATTCAAAATAATATTCATTAATAAAATAAACAGAGTCATAAGCCCTCGAATGAATATTCAAAATAATATTCATTAATAAAATAAAGGGAGTCATAAGCCCTCGAATGAATATTCAAAATAATATTCATTAATAAAATAAAGGGAGTCATAATCCCTCGAATGAATATTCAAAATAATATTCATTAATAAAATAAAATAAAGTTATCGAATAAACCTTATTCGATTAATAGTTTTGAAAACTATATCAATATATATATATAAATATATATATATATATATATTATACTCGGGAACATCGACTCCCGGTTTAGAAAAATGTTCACATTTGGGTCCCCTATACTAAGGGTATACGCAACTACTGCTTATCTCTAGCATAGGTATTATGCAACTATAAGCATTGAAATTAACAGATAGATAACCAAATTACGAAACAGACATGCATATATATACCATCTCAGCATGCTTCAATATATCGCAGAATTTGCTAATTAACCAACTTGCATCTATCACAAGATAATGCATATACATATATACATCACCACAACAGTATAACAGGTAGAAAACTTGCCGGAGTGCTCCCGGATAGACTTAAGCTTAGAGTGGGTCCGATAACCTATGAACAACAACATAAGTTGGAATTAAACCCCGGTCGCTTAAGAAACTAGACGTTAACCAATTGAACCCTAATGTTCGCTTATGGGCACTCCAACGCTTAACGAATTACCTAAGTCGTTCGAGTACCTTCGGCTCCACCATTTTTAATAAATTAACCATTAAGAGTTTTAAGGCAATTCTTTCGCGAGTACCTTACCAACTGCCTAATACACATAACATAATTATTTCATATCCCAATTAGTCATTTAAAATCCTTAACCAAGGTTTCAAAGTAAGGCGAGGGGTAATGGTTCGTTCGCGAAACGCCGTTACGTAAAATGGTCGTTTTTCCTAAACCGTACATCGGATTCAAACGAACCACATATCAAAACGAAGCTCGTAATATGAACTATATAAACATGACAATGGTAAGAATCTTACAGTGAGTTCATGGGTCCTGAAGTTAATAACAAAAACAGTCTAAGGTAAATCGGGCATTACGACGGCTATGTTTACGCGATTACCAAAGTTTAAACTACTCCAATCAACCACCAACCAACTCATAACCATCAATACAACAAAACTTCACCTAAACCATATCACATCAGTCCATAACCTCCAAGGTTTTCAACTTAAACAACCATAATCAAGACCTATGAACTATAATCAAGCTTTAATTACCAAAATACTTCCAAATCAAACCAAACTACTAATAATCACAATCTATGCTTCTCATTTCACAAAACCAACAATTAAACTTACTAACAAATAAAGTAAAGGCTAGGGTTTGATGTTTATACCTTCCTTGGGAGGTGTTAAGTTGCTAGGAAGCCTTAGGAAGCCTCCTACAAGCTTGATCTTTTCAAAGAAATCAAGAACACAAAGTTAGGCTTTGAAGTTTCTAAAAGTCCGATTTAAAGAACTGTAAACATAAGGATGTTACCCTACTTATTTGGACGAGACTTGTGAACAAGAGTTGTAGGCCATCTCAATACCTTTCCAACTAGCTATAGAACACAACATTTAAGTGAGTATTGAAGGAGATATGGCAGTTTGAAGTTGCTGTGTTTATTTTGGCCGAGAGCTTCTTCTTGCAAAGTCAACTCTTCTCTTTTTGATTTATGTTATTTGCTTGGTTGATTCTTCTTTTTGTCTTGAAATTTGTTTTAACCTTTTTACCATGGTTAATTTTGTATGGCCCAAAATCATCCAACAAACAAAACTCCTTTGTCATTCTTATGCAAGAAAGCTTGTGCATGTGATGACATCATCATCCACTACCTTTTTGATTAATCCCTTAATTACTTGGCTAATGACCGCTGATCTGTTATACGGTTCGCTTATCTTTTGTTTTCGTTTATCGTTTGAGGGATCATACCTGGGATCTTATTACTTAGGTCCCCCTAAACCTTTCTCAATATTTTATATTCCTTTTATGATCCTCTCTAAAAATCCTTGAATTTAAATCCTTTTTATCATGTTACCTTATACTCAATTCTTTCGGTATCTGGTGGATTTTCGGGAAAAATCAAAGTGTGCGGATTTGGATTCTGACGATCTTTACATACACTTATTTACTTTATGGAATACTAATACGATCTTAGAATTTCCATAACAGTACTCCTATATAGCGTGGTCTGATAATTTTCCTTAATCAGCATCATCGGCAAAAGTTACTATTCATCCGTGCTTCAAAAATTCCAAAAATTGGGGTTATCACAAAAATCATTTGGTTGTTGTTAATGTTTATCATGGCTGACATGGAAAATAATCTTGCATTAGTTGATAGCACTAGGACTGATTGGAGGGTTTGTGTACGTATTACTCGAATGTGGCCTTCATTTTCTCACATTCAACAATTTCGAGGTGTTAATCTAATTTGGCTTGATTCGGAGGTAATGTCGTTCACTTTATAAAGTAGTAGTATATGATCAATGTTTATATAGAAGAGTTTCTTAATGATCCAATGTTATGCAGGATTGTCATGTCTTTGCATTTGTGAATCGTGTGATTTGGCATGATGTTAGCAATATCATACTTGAAGGAAACGCATATGATATTCACAACTTTATAGTAATATAGCCTACTAGACTTTTGAGACATGTATCTACTGATAATATTATTGTTTTGGCACATGATACCATTGTCCATCCAGTTCCTTTTGAAGTGAATACCATTCCAAGGCACAAGTTTGAACTGAAGACTATTCCTGAGATTTCTGAACTTGCAATGTCACTTTCTGAACATGTGCCCCCTATACATGCTATAGGTATTTTTGTATCTTATCACACAATTGCTTTTATTTTAAATGATCCTTTAAATATTCTAATTGTATGACATTGCATAGATATTGTTGGAATGGTTCAAAACATTGAACCAGTAAATGAAGTTTATACATGATTTGGTGAGAAAAAGTTTCTTCATTTTGAGTTATTTGATGGCAGGAAAGACCATCATTTCACTATTACATATAGTTTCGATCAGTGTTTTCCAATATTGATATGATTGTCTATCTTTGTTTCCATATCAGCAACGTGGTTAACATTTGTGTTTGGGATCAATTTACTGATGATGTAGCTAATGCGCTAGAAGGAAATGTTGTGTATCCTCCAATAGTGATCTTGACAACAATGAGGCCACTAATCCATAATGGTTCCATTTACTTTCAATCTACATATCTTTACTACAAACTATAATTTTTTTTATGGTGTAAACTAAAGATTATTGGTATACTGTATCTAGTAGGTTCACTGCAGATAAGAAATTCATCATGTTCGCAGATTTATTTCAATATCAATCATCCGGCTGTTGAAGTGTTGAGGCAAAGGTATAAACACTTTCTGTGTAATGTAAATTATTACTATTGGGAGAGATATAAAAATGATTGAGTTGTATAAACTCTGATGAACATGCTCTGTACTATTGTGTTTACAGGATACTTGGTGGAGCAGTCTAAATAAACTACTTTTAGCGTGAAGTCTTCCCTACGCATTTGCATTCAAGTTATTGATAATAAGTTTTAGGAAGATTGTATTATGGAATGTCTTCTATTTTGCATTACATTTGAGTTTTTATCATTTCAAAGATTATTGTTTTGAGATTTCAATATTCAGCCAAATTTTCTCTTATGAATTGAAATTAATTTTAATGTAGACTCAAATGAATATTTTACTCATCTAATCATTTATTATATGTCATTGACAAAATTAATGTTTACTTATGACATGTAAATATAATTTTACATTTTGCTAATACAAATGGGAATACTATAAAAAATAAATGAGACTCTTTTACATGTACATTGGAAGACAATGATGTAATATGAATTTAGATCACAACAATGTTCACTTTGATCCAATAATCTTATAAATACTTTTTGCAGAATAACATTATTACTAATTTATTGTAACGTTGATCACACAATAACATACTAACATTTTTCTAATAATCTACTGAAATAAGAATCATATATTGCGACTATAATCATCCATTAATATGTGAATTCTACTGATGGCTTCAATCAACTTATCAGCATGACCATTCAAATTAGCAAGATGTTCCTTCCACCCATCGTCAAACTTTTGAAAGCCATTCATTATTTCTGTAGCGTTTAGTTTCAAGGTTGTCTCATGACCATGCAGAGAGGTGGACGTATCGCCTAGGAATTTGAGTGGATTTCCCATATAAGATGGAGGAATTTGGTCATTGCTTTGGGATGATTCTCCACATTTTTTATTTGATCCATTCTGTAAAATATCTTTTATGTTGTTGTAAAGGAGAGAGATGAAATTATTAAGCACGCGTCCAGATATTGGTAAGACATGAAAACAAATAGACATGTAAAGATTACTTTAACAGTTCCTGGAGGTCAACCGAACGAGCAAACAAATCAGATTGCCTACTTTCCATGGATGCATACAACTCTGAGAAGAAAACATTTGCATCTTCCAAATTAGTGTTGAAATCTGCGCAAGTGACAACCAATTTGTACAATTCTTCCATTGCCACATTTTTAATCCCTGACCATCGTTTCCTCTTTGCACTGCATGAAGTCATTTTTGACGCTATATAAGAGAAGGTGTAAGAGAGGGTGTGTTAGGAATATGTTGTGAACTTGATGATAAATTAAACAAAACACCTTAGTAGATTTAACTTAGTGAATTTTGTAGCACTCGATGGATGATCAAATATAGTCCCGACGGATGATTCAATATAGTCCCGATGGATGATGATTTGACATCCACCAGGTGAGTAGCTTATGTAACAAATAAGTATTGTAGCACATTTTTGCAAACAACTTTGTGTATATTCTGTAGGAGCATATGAGTCATATTGACTACTAGTGGATATGCATAATAGGTTGATTAATTGTAAATATGAGATGTCTTGTAATTCTGTATAAGTGAAATGGAGTCAAGTAACAAATAGCTACCCGACGGATGATCAACAAAGCTACCCGATGGATGATCAAATTCAAATATCTATTGACAGTGACAACACAGTCACATGTGTTGGGTGTTTGCAAAAGAAATGTGGCAGCCTGTTAAGCAGGAATTTAAGAATAAAGAAGCATTACCATTTCCATGCAAATGTGATGATATTCAAAGATGCTGGAATAGAGTAGTGAAGTAGCATGGAGTTAGACTAGATATGTTTTGTTTTATTATCTTGTCTTATTGTCATGTAAACTTGGTGATATATAAACCAAGTGTAGCTAGTAGAACAATTAACTAAGCACACATATTTTTAGAGAAACATTCTCAAGCTGTATTATGTAGCATTTCTCTGTAAGTTTAGTTGTTCTACTTGTAAGCAGTTGTGAGCTATTCAAGCTTCACAGGGTTCTTATTCGATATATATATATATCTCTGGTGGATACTTTCAAATCCACTAGAAAGTTTTAAAAGCTTGTGTTTTTATTATTTTGTGTGTTGATTTATATAACTACTTCATTTCGCAATCTGCAAATCAAACACTTATATATCTGTCGAGTTGGAACTGTTTTAAAATCTTGAAAAAGTAGCCAGTTACATTCAACCCCCCCCCCCTTCTGCAATTCTTATTGTATTGTTAGGGAATAACAATTGGTATCAGAGCAAGCTCTTAAAGTACATAGAGTGTAAAGATCACAACAAACAGCAAGATGAACAAGAAGGATGTTGGAGTCAAATTTCCATTTCTGGATGAAAATAATTATCACCACTGGAAGGTGAAAATGCACCTACATCTTCTTTCCCAAGATGAGGCCTATGTGGATTGCATAGAGAGAGGTCCTCATGTACCAATGAGAGCTGCAATAGGAAATGAGCCATCTGTTCCCAAGCCTAGGCATGAATGGTCAGATCCTGATATTGAGCAAGTCAGGAAAGACAAGAAGGCCATGAATATATTGTTCAATGGAGTTGATGGTGATATGTTTGATAACATCATTAACTGCAAAATAGCCAAAGAGATTTGGGACACAATCCAGATTATCTCTGATGGTACTGAGCAAGTAAGGAAGAATAAGATGCAGCTACTAATTCAGCAATATGAGCACTTCCATTGTGAAGAAAGTGAGTCTCTCACTAAAATTTTTAGTAGATTTCAAAAGCTACTAAATGCTCTGAAGTTGCATGGAAGAGTCTATCAAACAAAAGACTCCAACCTCAAGTTCCTTAGATCTCTTCCAAAAGAGTGGAAACCAATAACAGTCTCATTGAGAAATTCACAAGATTACAAGGAGTTTACTTTGGAAAGACTGTATGGCATCCTTAAAACTTATGAGCTTGAAATACAGCAAGATGAGAGGATGGAGAAAGGAAGGAAGAAATGAGGGTCCATAGCACTGGTTGCTGAGTTAGAGAATGAGAAAGAGATGAAGTTAGAAGCTGTTGAGTCTACATCAAAGGTCTGTGAAAGCAAGGGCAAAGGGCTGGTAGCTGAAAATGAAGATCATTTGAGCCAAGATGACATGGATGATATTGATGAACATCTAGCATTCCTATCTAGAAGATTTTCCAAGCTCAAATTCAAAAAGAATTTTGGAGCAGCCAAGCCAAGTAGAAACATGGTGGATAAATCCAAATTCAAATGTTTCAAATGTGGCTTGACAGGGCATTTTTCAAGTGAATGTTTGAGCCTGATTCTAGCAAAAAGAAGTTTGAGCCTGTTGATTATAAACAGAAATACTTTGAGTTGCTCAAATAAAAGGAAAGGGCTTTCATCACACAGGAGAATGACTAGACTGCAGATGGTTTGGATGAAGATGAAGAAACAAACTATGTCAATTTAGCCCTAATGGCCAAGTCTGATGAAACAGAAACAAGTTCTTCAAGTAATCAGGTAATCACCACTAACCTAGCACATTTATCTAAAACTGACTGTAATGATGCCATAAATGACATGTCCACAGAATTATATCACTTGCATGTTACACTTAAGTCCTCACTAAGGAAAATGCTAAAATTAAAAAAAAACAATTTGTTCTTAAGTTAGAGGAATAATGTGTTAGAGTCTCAGTTTATTGAATTTGAAAAATTGAGAATTGAATGTAAGATTGCTAAGGATGAATTAACTGAGTCCTTGAAGAAAGAAGAGATTTTAAAGAAGCAGCTTGAACGAGAACATGAAGTGATTAAAGCATGGAAATCATCTAGAGATGTCCATGCTCAAATCACTAAAGTTCAAGGTATTGAGTCCTTTTGTGATGCAGCCTGGAAAAAGAGTAAGGAGAAGCTGGAATCCAACTTGGTTGAAGGATTGTTGACAGATGTGGACTCGACGGATGATGAAAATCATCCATCGGATAATCAAAAGGATTATCCGTCGAGTGACAAAGAGCCACATCCGTCGGTTGTGAGTAAACCTGTGAGCAAAGCTAAGCTTGCCAAGCTAAATGAGAAATATGGATCAGTTTCCAAAAACTTTGTTCCAGAAGAATCAAGTCAAGTGAAGAAGGAGAAGAAAGTTAATGTTGGTCATCTATCCATCAAGCAATTAAATGACAGATTAGAAAAGATTGAGGTTAAAGCAGAAACTAAAAAGAAAAACAACAGAAATGGGAAAGTAGGAGTTAACAAGCATAACAACTACACACCTGATAAATATGCACCAAGAAAAATCTGTAGTGTGGTAGTGTTAATCACCTTTCTGTTAATTTCCAACTTGGCATGCCTACTCCTATGTTTGTGCCTCCCTCTTTTCCCAACATGACTGCTATGCCTACCATGCCTATGAATGCTATGTCTACTCAGAATATGAATGCACAATTTTCTAATATGCCATTTGCACCTAATCCTTATTATGCTACATTTAATATGCCACAAATGCCATTTAGCATGCCTTACTGGAATAACATGTATGCAAACAACATGCCTTTTCCTGTTAATCAAAATGTGCATGATAATTCAGTTTTAATGACTGGTTTCAAAGGTCCAACTCAAATGACTAAGGATGAATCAGAAATTCCCAAGTCAAATAAAATTAAACCTAAGAAACCAAAGAAGAAAGCTAACAAGGCAGGACCCAAGGAAACTTGGGTACCAAAATCAACTTGATTCAGTTTTGATGTGTGCATGAAAATAGAAAGAATCTTTGGTACCTGGATAGTGGTTGTTCAAGGCACATGACTGGAGATTATACCCTGCTCACAGAGTTCAAGGAAAGAGTTGGCCCATATATTACTATTGGAGATGACAACAAGGGTTATACTATGAGATATGGCTTGATTTCAAAAGATAATGTCATCATTGAAGAGGTTGCCCTGGTGGATGGTCTCTAGCACAATTTGTTGAGTATAAGCCAGCTTTAAGATAAGGGCAATTCAGTAACCTTCAATTCAGAAGCCTGTGTTGTGACAAATAAAAGGAGCAACAAAGTGGTTCTCACTGGAGTGAGAAAGGGGAATGTGTATTTAGCTGACTTCAACTCATTTAATGCAGAATCTGTCACTTGTCTTCTCAGTAAAGCAAGTCAAAATGAAAGTAGGCTATGGCACAAGAAGCTGTCCCATCTAAACTTCAAGACCATGAATGAGCTTGTCAAGAAAGAACTAGTTAGAGGTATTCCTCAAGTGGAGTTTACTAAGGATGGATTGTATGATGCCTGCCAGAAAAGAAAGTAGATCAAAGAATCTTTTAGAAAGAAGCTTGATACAACAATTGAAGAACCTTTGCAATTGCTTCACATGGATTTATTTAGACCAGTCAATGTGTTGTCCATATCAAGGAAAAGATTTTTCCTAGTAATTGTGGAGGATTTCTCAAAATTCTCTTTGACATATTTCCTAAAGTCTAAAGATGAAGCTAGTAAAATCATCATCAATCACATAAGGCAAGTCAACAATCATCCTGATTTTAAAGTAAGAACAATCAGGAGTGACAATGGAACTGAGTTCAAGAATTCTGTGATGAGATCATTTTGTGAAGAGAATGTGAATATGCATGAGTTTTCTGCAGTAAGAACTCCATAACAAAATGGGATAGTGGAAAGAAAGAACAGATCTCTTATTGAAGCTACAAGAACAATGCTTGAAGAATCAAAGTTACCAACATATTTTTGGGATGAAGGTGTGAATACTGCCTGCTATACTTAGAATATTTCCTTGGTTCATCAAGCAAAGTGTATGACACCCTGCCAATTTTTCAAGAATCAGAAGCCAACTGTAAATTTTCTTCATGTCCTTGGATGCAAATGTTATATCTTGAGGAATCAAACTGATCAACATGGGAAGTTTGATGCTAAAGTAGATGAAGGAATTTTTGTTGGATATGCTGTGGAAAAGGCATATAGGGTCTACAATATAAGAACCAACATTGTTATGGAATCAATACATATTGTGTTTGATGACAAAAAGATAGAAGGACTGCAAGATGGAGATTTTCATGAAAGCCTCAAGTTTGATAATATGGAGATGATTAGTGATGACAGTGATGATGAAAGTGATCAAGAAACAGTGAATAAGGATAATGCAGAAAAATTTACAACTAATGAAGCACATAATTCAACATCTGTCGAGTTGCAAAATGCTTCATCCGTTAGGAGACAATCTGCCTTATCCGTTGGGAGACAGTCAGCTTCATCCGTCGGAACACAAAGTGCATCATCCGTCGGAACATTAAGAGAAGCTGAAAGTTAGAATAGATCACCTACAGAAAGTTCCCCTTTCTCAAATCAAAGATTCACAAACTCAGGGGGAGTTTCTTATAATCAAAACTCAGTCACACATCAAGATAACAATGAGGCCTCTTCATCTAGAGCTAATCTACCTCAACAAAGAAAATGGACTAAAGATCACCCTTTTGAGCTCATCATTGGTGATGCATCTTATAGTTCAAAAAAGGAGAACAACTCAAGAAGAATGTCTATATAGCAGCTTTCTATCTAAGAAAGAACCAAAGAAGGTAGAAGAAGCTTTGTTGGATCCTGATTGGATTTTAGCTATGCAGGAGGACCTAAATCAATTTGAAAGGAACAAGGTATAGAAGATTGTACTCAAACCTAAAGGAAAGAATCAAATTGACACCAAGTGGGTATTCAAAAACAAGATGGATGAAAATGGCATAGTGGTCAGGAACAAACCTAGATTGGTTATTAATGGCTACTATCAATAAGAAAGAATAGATTTTGAAGAAACCTTTGCTCCTGTTGCAAGACTTGAAGCCATCTGAATTTTCTTAACCTATGCAGCCCATGCCAATTTCAAGGTCTATCAAATGGATGTCAAAAGTGCTTTTCTGAATGGAGATTTGGAGGAGGAAGTCTATGTTAGTTAGCCTCCTGGTTTTGAAGATCCAAATTTTCCAGAACATGTCTACTATCTTTTGAAGTCACTTTATGGACTGAAGCAAGCACCTAGAGCCTGGTATGACATTTTATCAAAGTTTCTTTTGGAAAATCACTTCACAAGAGGTACTGTTGATAAAACTTTATTCTTTAGAAATGTTAATGGCTCTAGTATACTTGTTCAAATCTATGTAGATGATATTATATTTGGTTCTACAGATGAAAATCCTTGCAAAAAGTTTGCCAAATTGATGCAAAGTAAGTATGAAATGAGCATGATGGGAGAACTAACTTACTTTCTTGGTTTACAAGTTAAGCAAGTTAGTGATCGAATATTCATTAGTAAAACTAAATACATTCATGATCTTTTAAAAAAAATTGATCTAATGGATTGCACATCTGTAAAAACTCCTATGGTCACTGAACCTAAGCTTGAATTAAACACTACTGAAAAGTCTGTAGATATGTCAAGCTATAGGGGCATGGTTGGCTCGCTTCTGTACTTAACAACTAGTAGGCCAGATATAATGTTTGCTACTTGTCTTTGTGCTAGATTTCAGGCTGATTCTAGAGAATCTCACTTAGTAGCTATTAAGAGAATTTTTAGATATCTCAAGGGAACACCAAAATTTGGCATTTGGTACCCTAGAGATTCTGATTTTGATCTAACTGGTTATTCAGATGCAGATTATGCAGGTTGTAAAATAGACAAAAAAAGTATAATAGGAACCTGTCAATCTCTAGGGAACAAGCTTGTGTCCTGGTTCAGTAAAAAGCAAAATTCGGTTTCTACTTCTACAGCTGAAGCTGAATATATTGTTGTTGGTAGTTGCCGTGCACAGATTTTATGG
The DNA here is from genome assembly GCF_009905375.1 of Apium graveolens. Classification (NCBI taxonomy): domain Eukaryota; kingdom Viridiplantae; phylum Streptophyta; class Magnoliopsida; order Apiales; family Apiaceae; genus Apium; species Apium graveolens. Next base: position 172,850,327 of record NC_133649.1, read on the forward strand.
ATGAAAAACCAATTGTTGGACTATGGTCTACAAGTGGATAGAATTCCCATTTTCTGTGATAATACGAGTGCAATTGCCGTCACTGAAAATCCAGTGCAGCATTCAAGAACAAAGCACATAGACATCAAGTACCACTTCATTAGGGAGCATGTGATGAATGGTACTGTGGAACTCCATTTTGTTCCCAGTGAAAACAGCTTGCAGATATATTTACCAAGCCACTTGATGAATCCACCTTTTCAAGGTTGGTAAGTGAGTTAGGTATGCTTAATTATTCTTAAATCATGTCAGATATTTTTGCAAGTTTTAATGCAGCCAGAAAATTAATTGATTTTTCAGCTTTGGATGAGATTTTGGCTAAGTCAAAATTTACATCCCGACGGATGCTCATTATCCATCGAGTTTGGTCATCCGTCGGAATATTATTTGTTAATAAAAACCAATTACTTTTCTGGATTATTTCATAACTCGACGGATAATTGATTTATCCTCATCCGTCGAATTGTCTCAATCTTAGCCGTTAAAAATCTGAACATTATCCATCGAGTATACTTACAGTTTGTAAGCATGATACGACAGATAAGTGACATATTTTTTATAGTTTATTTATTTTTAAACGGCTATTTTGGGCTATTTTGATTGGTTACTTTATTTCACTTTATTATTTTTGACAGTTTATTTTTGAGACAGTATAAAAGCAGAATTAATTTTTAATCTACTTTTTTATCATTCTCAATTCAATTGCTCTAACTTCCTTTCTTCTCCAAAGCAAATATTCTCTCTGCAAATTTCTCATTCTCTAACAATGGCACCAGTCGTCAAAATCATGTCTCAAACTGGATATATCTACGAAAAGAACAACTTCTCAGCTCTTGTAAACAAGGAGATTCAACAGTCTGGAGAGTTTCACAAGATGATGGATTTTGTGAAAAGTTGTAAACTCAGTTATGCTATGCTGGAATCACCCACTATCTACTGTGAAGTTGTGGAGGAGATATGGACAACTGCAGTGTACAACTCTACTGACAAGACCATCACTTTCACTCTCAAAGGTAAACCGTTTTACATTAATAGTGACATTGTCAAAGCATGCTTTAGAATTCCTGATAGTACTGCTATTATTCCACACACAGACACAGATATTGTTAACATGCTAAATTCCATGGGCTATGCACTTCCCACTTCTCAGTTAAGTGAAATTAGGAGGTTATGTCTTAGAAAGGAATGGAGCTTTTTGTGTGATGTGGTAACTAAGGTATTTTCTGGTAAGATTAGCAACTATGACTCTGTTAACATTTCCATGCTTAACATGGTTTACATGCTAGTTACTGATAAGTACTTTAATTCAGTGACTTGGTCTTGTTTGAGTTAGGTTATAAGTTAGAAGAGCTGAATAAGAGAGGTAAAAATGTCTATTATGCTAGATTCTTTATGATGCTTGCTAACCATCTCATTAAGACCATTGAAATTGAGAACCCAACCAACAAGCTGAGTTGTTGGGTTCAAGAAAGGAGGATTATTGCGGATCAACAGGACAAATCACCGCAAAGAGGTGCCTATCCATTATTTTTTAATCATGGAGGGACCTCAGGTAAGTGAGGTAAGCACCACTGTCTCCACTCTTCCAACCTCACACATTTCTTTGCCTTCAAGTGTAGCAATGACATCTGTGTTAATGACCCAACAGATGCCTACCCAAGCTACCAAAACAATAACTTATAAACCCAAAACTAAGAAATCCCCATCTGGTTTCTTTCAAAAGAAATCAGTTGCAAAATCCACTAAATACAAAGAGGGGAGTGTGAAGGTCATTGAGCAAGGTGAGGGACAGGGTGAAAATCAAAGAAACCCTATGGATAAGGCTGGTGAGATGAGTGTACCCAAGCCTAGCCATACCACAGTTTCCCAACAAACTGTGGTTGTTAATAAGGAAATAAGCTGAATTCTAGTCTCATCCTCCCAAAAGGATGTTACTATTGAAACAAGCTCCAAACCATGAGCACAGATCAAGAGGGCTAGGGACACAAGTTCACCACAAACTTATGCTAGAAAGAAATGATCAAAAATCCTTGGGGATGCACAGGGTACACATAGTGCAAACTGGAGCTAAAGACCCAGTCACTGCACCATCTCAAAGTCAGATTGATGTGACTCTAATAAATGTGGAGTCACAGCCAAAATCCTTAACAATTGAAGCACCTGAAACACCAAATTCACCCACACACTCACTGGATGTTGACATGATCAATACATCACTTCCCAATTTTCCATCTTTAACTCTTTTGGAGAAGCAAAAAATACAAGCAAGTGAGCATCATCTTTTAAATGATTTGTTGGCTCACTTGTCATTTCTTTCTGAGTCTGTTGAGATATATGTGCCTAAATTTTCATCAATCTGCACAGAGCCTACAATAGTCTCCACTCCAAACTCATTCATTTCTTTTATCACGATGGATATTCATCATCCGTCGTATAACGACTCGTACATTTTTGTAATATTTAAATATGTAATTATTGCAGTAAATAATTTAATAAAGAATTTTGTATTAATTATAGTCCTTGTGTCTGACTTATTATTGTTTATTTGTGATTGTTGGATTGCGTGGTGTGTTTTATGATTAACTGATGTACCATTTTATTTTTCTTTCACTTTTAAAAAGTGATTTTATGACAATCCTATTTTCAAAAATTATTTGGGTTGTCTCTAAAATTGTTTTTATGATTCTATAATTTTAATGACTATTTTTGGGATTTTATAAAAGTTACAACTCAATATTCTGTTAATTATTTATTTTTAAATGATTTTCTGATTTCATTTAATTGTAAAATCCAAATTTAATTCCGGGATTCTTTAAAAGATTATGAAACTCATATTTCATTAGGTTTATAATATTCTGAGAATTTTAAAATTTTTGTGGTAATTTTCAGGGTTAGTTTCAACCGCGCGTTGTTTCGTTAATTCCTTAAATTCGGGAATTTTGCGCGTTTAAAATTTTCATATTAAATTGTGAAAACTTTATTTTATTAACTTCTGAACATTTTGAGAATTTTGGTATGAAGTTTGTAATTTTTTGATGTGTTTTAGCGCGCAGCTGGTACGTTATTATAATAGAAAACGATATAAAAGCAGGCCAACAAATAAGCCGGGACACGTGTTTAATTGTGCCAACTGCAGTACACGTGTCCAAGCCTTATTTGTTTCTCCTCCTCTTTTATTCCCCTCCCCAGATGAGCCATGTTCTTTGTCTCTCTCTCGATTACATCTCTCTCATCTCTCTCAATCAAATCTCTCGGTTCTCTTCTTCCTTTCGATTGCTTCTCGCTTTGTTCCTGGTAATTGCTTTGCCGCCTGTTTCTCCTGTTTTGCTGCCATTTTCCTTTCTTGTTTCGCCGCCGTTGCCGCTAGTCATGTGTGTGTAGTGTGTGTGTGTGTGTGTGAGTTGTGATGTGTGTGGGTGCTGCGGCGACGGCCGCGTGTGGCCGTGTGGCGCCGTGTTTTGCTGTTGGTTCGCCGGTTATTGGTTTAGGCTGGTTCTGGTTGCAGTTGGGCCTGTAATTGGGCCTGGCTGTTGGATTTTTGTGTTGGGCTTTTGTTGGGCCCGTGTGTGCGGTTGGTCTGGACTGTTATAATTTTTAATTTTAATTTCCTTTTTGCTGCAGGAAATTCTTGATTAAAATTCATGATATTAAATTATAAATTAAGCGAGCAATAAATTTTAATCGGTGAAATTTATTCGGACACCCGTATATTTTCGAGCACCAATTAGTTTTTCCGTCGTGTGCGATGAATTCTTTTACGAGCGCACGGTGGACGGTGATGACCCTGTTCTGAGTCCTAAATATTTTAATAAATAAAACAACTTGTATAAATTATTTTTGGGACTATAAATTTATTTATGTTGCAGTTCGAATTGATTTTTCGGAATTGACGTCGATTGATGTTTCGACGGGTAGGTCTATAAACAGAGGAGTCGTTGTCCAAATTTTTCTAAAAATTACCTTTAATTACGAATCGAATGTATATATGTCGTTTAATACAAATTGAACCCTGGTTGCTATGTGCACTATTATTGCGTGTATATTATTATTATTTGAACGCATACGAGTCGGGAACTGTATCGTTGGGTAATTAGTTTAGTGAGGAAAAGTCAAGTATAATCGGTCGTTTAACCTAGGTTGTTTCGATTTCATAGGTTCGAGTCGAAGGACCCCGTAGTTGAAGTCAACTAGAGTCAATCCAGTGTTAGTACAAAGCTTCGCAAGGCAAGTACCCGTATAAATAGTTGTTGATTTAAATAATGTACTGGAACAGAATGTTTTAAATTAAGTGTTCCCTGTATTTAAATATGTTTTATTAACTGATGTTTTGGGGAAAAAGTAACTTCTGAAAATGCCTATCTCTAGATTGTGATTAAAATTAAAAAGGATTTTTGAACGTGTGTTGTAATCGTTTAAAAAAAGATAGGTGTAATTGCTTTTGAAAATTGGATAAAAATGAATCAGATATTGGATGGTCAGTGGCGTAAGAGGCCCGTTATTAGGTAACGACACAGCATGGTTGCGTAAGAGGCTAAGTCGGATGCGCGCACTGGTAGGCCGCTTAGTCCAGCATAACAGAGACCTAGCTATTCTCTGAATTCCAGAACAAATTATGGTGGGATAGACCGATCAGCTGTCCCTAAAATTCATCCTCTTTTATATCTGACTTTGGTTTAATGGTTCCCGTAACAGAACAAATAGTTTATGGTCCCCGTAATGGGACAAATGATTTATGGGTCCAGCAATGGACAGTGGTTTTGGAAAGGAAATAGCAGGCTAAAATTGGACTCTGGTATTTTGAGACAGCACACTACAGATGATATTATTTGCAGAGCATGCTAGTTTTGATATCTAGTAATTACCTATTTTACGGATTTTTCGTATACTAGTTTTGATATCTGTTTCTATACTATTTTTTCATATATCATGTTTTACTGGTTATTCATATAGAGGTACTATTGAGCAATGGATTTCTCACCCTTGCAGCTTGTTTTGTACTTATTTATTGCAGATGTCTAGAAGACCAGGTCAGCGTAGAGTGTCAGCCCCCTCCGGTCCCGGCTCCTCTGAGGTAGTTTGTATCAGACCCTGATGTCTGATGAGTTGCTGTAATAAGTTAGAATGTCGGATCTTGAATAAGTTAGTGTTGTTTTGTAACCTAAATAATACTTGAACCTGCATCAGGCTCCTGGTTTGGGGTCGTGTGTTATAATAAAGTTTATTTAGTAGTTTATGTTGTAGTTTATTATATTTTGGTGATGTCTACCCCTGACCCCGGGGTTGGGCCGTCACAGTTGGTATCAGAGCCACAGGTTCAAGTCCCTAATTTAGGTAAAGGATTGAGTCAGAAAGGTGTAGGAAGTGTGTCTTAAAGTATGAGTCGGCAACTCATTTAGAGGAGCAACCCTAAGAGTCAGTCGAGGGTTCCAACGGCGTTACCCTGGCATCTATTAATACTTTAATAGGCTTGCCTTAACCTTGTTGTATCTTCCTTGTATATTGATATGGATGACAGTGGCCCATAGTGATCTCAAGTTCTCCTTCTCGGGGGAATCAGTCAGATTTCGATGATTCAGACTCTGAGTGGACTTTGGATGTCTTAGCTGAGGAGACTCCCATGCCTCCTCCACCCGTTCCTCCAGTGGCACCAGGAGGTGTGTCAGGACCTAGTGCCCATCCTCGCTAGGTACGAAGGTCAGTGTCAGTTGTTAGGGATTTCCCTCCAGGATGTGGTCTGAGTTCCTCCACCTGGAGACCACCCGTTCTTTCATCCGTTCTTTCAGGTGCATCCTCCCCGATCTCTTACCATATTCACCGAGCGGTGAACCAGTGTTTGATCAGAGAGCATAATCCAGGGTTAGCAGCACAGCTTGACCAGATTCCGGTCGGGGCTTTTCAGGACATCCCTGCCCCTTCATCAGATGTGCAGGAGAGAGTGCGATCCTTGACTCGGGCTGCTGTAGAGAGAGCCCGGACCATTGACCGTTTCATTAGCTCCGAGTTTAAAGCTGTTCAGTACCAAGATCTCGTGAACTGGTTGGTATTTGAGTTAGGATCCATCGGTGGTAGTGGCAGTGGCTAGATCAGAGTTGCTGCAGTGAGATACAGAGCTCGGAGTTAGTTATAGGAGTTTTGTAGATGCTTTTCTTATGTATGTTTATTATATATTCTAGTTTGTATTAGGCGGGGCTGCTATGACAGCCAATTTTGTTTTGTATCTAGTATATTTTAAGTGTTGCTATAGTTGTTAGATGGATTTGTACTGTTGTTGTACTATCGTTCTTTTATGGTATTACTGTTGTTGGTTTTATCTTATTGCACTTTTGTTATTGCTGTTACTGTTATTGTTGTATTTGTTACTGGTTTTGTTAAATTTAGTTATGCGTCATGGGTGGACCCCAAATAAACAAGGAAGGGAATATTTAATTGTGACCGCATTCTCCTGATGCATAAAACTATTGCTACCCGGGGGCACAATTTTCATATAAAACCTTTTTGTCGTGTTTCAGGAGAATGCCTCCCAAGAAAAATTTCCCGTCCAATTCCTCCAGCAGGAACTCTAAAGGGGGCCCAGTCATGGATGGATTACTAGATTTGTTGCGCCAACAGTCTAATCAGATGGCTCAGTAGCAAGAACAATTCCAGCAGCAACAACAGCAATTCCTGCAACAGCAGCAATAACAGCAGCAATTTATACAACAACAACACCAATAAATCCAACAACAGCTGCAGCTCCAACAGCAACCCCAACCAAGAGAGTCAAATCAGATTGTTAGCTTCAAGTCTTTTCAGTCAGTTAAACCCCCAGAGTTTAAGGGCGAGGTAGATCCGGTTGCTGCTAGAATTTGGCTTAAGGAAATGGAGAAAGCCTTCACCCGTATTCAGGTCAGTGATGATTCTAAGTCAGATTATGCCAGTTACTTTCTCAAAGGTGAAGCAAGTTTTTGGTGGGAATCTGAGCGTGCATTAGAAGGAGAAGGCCCTGTCTCTTGGGCCAGATTTACGGAGTTGTTTCTAGAGAAGTATTTTCCGGATTGCTTACAGAGTCAGTTGGAAGTAGAGTTTTTGGAATTGAAGCAAGGAGAAAAGAGTGTGGCTGAGTATGAGGCCAAGTTTACGGAGTTGTCCCGACTAGCTCCTGGATATGTGAACACTGAAATTTAGAAAGCTAGGAGATTTCAGCAAGGACTGAAGCCGGAAGTTTGTAGTGGAGTGGTGGCCCTACAGCTTAAAGGTAGTATAGGTAATGCAGACCAGGAGGAGTCTAGTCAGAAGTTCCCAAGGAAGTTTGGCTGGAATAGGAATAAGAGATTTAAAAGGCAAGGCATGGCTCAGACGAGTTCCGGTGTCACCTCAGTTGCCTCTGCCCCATTCAGCCAACCAGGTCGGTTGTGGATTGTAAGTTATGTGGTAAAAAAGCATAGTGGTCAGTGACGGAAGGATGTCCAGTGCTTTAAATGCGATAAAAAGGGTCATTATGCGTCAGAGTGTAACACAGGAAACTTCGGAGTCACCTGCTTTAAGTGTGGTAAGGTAGGACACATCTCTAGAAACTGCAAGATGGCTACTCAAGGCAGTGTAGGAGGGAGTGAATCTCAAGGACCAGCAACTAGCACAACAAGAGCCAGAACCTTTAAGATGACCAAGAGATTTAATGCTCAGGATTCAGATGTAATTGCAGGTACGCTTTCTCTAAATTTCGTGCCTGTTAAAGTTTTATTTGACTTAGGAGCGTCTAAGTCTTTTATATCTAAAGAATGTGTAAGTAATATGGATTTGATGTTGGAGGATCTAAATGAGCCCTTGTCTATAGAGGTGGCTAATCAGGATAAAGTTTCAGTAAACTAGTTTGGTCCTAAGTGTCAACTAAAAATTTATGGGCATTTCTTTTCAGTGGATTTAATACCCTTTCAGTTAGGAGAGTTTGATGTGATTCTAGGAATGGATTGGTTGTCCCAGCATAAGGCAAATATTGATTGTAAGAAAAAGAAAGTTTTGTTATATACAGAAGATAATAAAAGGATAATTTAGCAAGGACAGAAGTAGGAAAAGAAATTTCTTTCAATACTGAAGAAAAGTAGCTGTCAAGACAAGGATGTGAAGCGTATTTAGCCCATGTCGTGGACACTGAGAAGAAGGTACCCGAATTGGAGGAGATTCTAGTAGTTAGTGAATTTTCTGATATGTTTCCAGACGAGTTACCAGAATTACCACCCGATCGGGAGATTGAGTTTTCTATTGATCTAATTCCGGGAGCAGAACTAGTTTCAAAGGCACCCTACCATATGGCCCCAGTAGAAATGAAAGAGCTAGCTAAACAACTTCAGGAACTTTTGGATAAAGGGGTAATTAGACCAAGTGTATCCCCGTGGGGAGCGCGAATGTTATTTGTGAAAAAAGAAGGATGGAAGCATGAGATTGTGTATTGACTATCGAGAACTGAATAAGTTAACCATCAAGAATAGGAATCCCCTACCCAGGATTGATGATTTGTTTGATCAACTTAAGGGAGCATGTTGCTTTTCGAAGATCGACTAAAGATTGGGCTATCATCAGTTGAAGATCAAGCCTGAAGATATACCGAAGACTGCCTTTTGAACCAGGTATGGCCATTATGAGTTCCTAGTAATGTCATTTGGATTGACTAATGCGCCAGTAGCTTTTATGGATTTAATGAACTGGGTGTATAACGAGTATCTGGATAAGTTTATTATTGTATTTATTAATGACATCCTCATCTACTCAAAGACCAAAAACGACCATGTCGAACATCTAAGGATTGCTTTGCAAAGACTGAGAGAAAAACAGCTATACGCTAAGTTCTCGAAATGTGAATTTTGCTTGGAGGAAGTTCAGTTTTTTGGTTATATAGTGGGTAAGGGTGGTATTAAGGTAGACCCTGCAAAGATTGAAGCGGTATCCAGATGGGAGCAACCGAAGACCCCGACAGAAATTAGAAGTTTTCTTGGATTAGCAGGCTATTACCGAAGATTTGTGAAGGACTTTGCCAAGATTGCAACCCCGTTGACCAAGCTGACCCGGAAGAATGAGAGATTTGTTTGGACTGAGAAATATGAAGAAAGTTTCCAAGAGTTGAAAAAGAGGCTACTGACAACACCAGTGTTAGTATTACCAGATGAAACAGGGAATTTCATAATCTATAGTGACGCTTCTCTCAAAGGTTTAGGTTGTGTACTAATGCAACATGATAAGGTTATCGCGTTTGCGTCTAGACAGTTAAAGCCCCATGAGCATAAATATCCAGCTTATGATCTTGAGTTGGAAGCTATAGTGTTCGCTTTGAAGTTATGGCGTCATTACTTGTACAGAGAGAAATGTGATATCTATACGGATCATAAAAGCTTAAAGTATATATTCACCCAAAAGGATTTAAACATGAGACAAAGAAGGTGGTTGGAACTGATTAAAGACTATGACTGTTCGATTAATTATCATCCAGGTAAGGCTAATGTGGTGGCTGATGCCTTAAGTAGAAAACAGAAATTAAATTTGGTTCGTATCGCGGATGAACTAGCCCGTGATTTAGAAAAGATGGAGATTGAAGTTCGAGTATCAAATGGAGGTCAAGAGCAGCTATACGAGATTATTTTCCATCCAGCGTTGATGGAAAAGATTAAAAAAGGTGTCAAGAAGGAGTTATGGAACAGGACTTGAATACTCTGACATGAGAAGAGTTATGTACTCAAAAGGAAATCCAAGGTTTGTTTAGGTTTTCCTCTCGCATTTGGATTCCTAATGTAGCGGAATTAAAGAATGAAATATTGCACGAAGCGCACAACTCTAGGTTTTCTATCCACCCTGGTAGCACAAAGATGTACAAAGATTTAAAGAAGCACTTTTGGTGGCCAAGAATGAAGAAAGAGATTGCAGATTGGGTCAGTAAGTGTCATGTATATCAGACGGTAAAAGCAGAACATCAAAGGCCCAGTGGATTGCTGCAGCTTTTGGAGATTCCATAGTGAAAATGGGAAGAGATTGCAATGGATTTCGTGGTGGGTTTGCCGAAGACAGGATCGAATCACGATGTCATTTAGGTAATCATTGATAGATTGACCAAGTCAGCACATTTCCTTCCGATTAATAAAATGTATTCTTTGGAAAATCTAGTTCAAATATATTTGGATGAGATAGTCACCAAGCATGGGGTACCTGTGTCTATAGTATCAGATCGAGATCCAAAATTCAATTCAAGGTTTTGGATAAAATTTCAAGAATGTTTAGGAACTAAGTTAAATATAAGCATCGCTTATCATCCTCAAACTGATGGCCAAAGTGAGAGAACGATTCAGACGATCGAAGATATGTTAAGAGTATGTGCTTTGGATTTCAAAGGAAATTGGGATGATCATCTACCGTTGATAGAATTTTCTTATAATAATAGCTACCATGCCAGCATTGGAATGCCACCCTACGAAGCCTTATATGGACGGAAGTGTAGATCACCTCTGTATTGGGATGAGGTAGGGGAAAAGAAAGTGTTAGGACCTGAATTAGTACAGCAAACAAAAGAAGCAGTAGTATTAATTCGGAAAAGATTGGAAGCCGCTCATGACAGACAGAAGAAGAATGCAGATTTACATCGGAAGGACATAAACTTTGAAATAGGATCATTGGTATTACTAAAGGTTTCGCCATGGAAGGGATTGATTCAATTTGGTCAGAAAGGTAAACTGAGTCTGAGGTATATAGGACCATTCGAAGTTTTGAAGCAAATAGGAAAAGTTGCATACGAGATAGCTCTACCCCCGCAATGGCAGAATATTCATAATGTATTTCACGTATCCATGTTGAAGCCATATATCCCTGATTCAAATCAAGTAATCGAATGTGAACCAATCGAGCTTCAATCAAATTTGTCCTATGTGGAGCAGCCAATCCATATATTAGATCGTAAGGAGCGTGTACTTAGAAATAAATCTATCCCTTTAGTTAAAGTACTTTGGAAAAACCCTAGGGTAGAAGAGTCTACCTGGGAGTTAGAATCAAATATGCTTGACAAATATCCTCACTTGTTTAATTAGTTAAGATTCTGGGGACAGAATCTTTTTAAGGGGGGAAGGATATAACGACTCGTACATTTTTGTAATATTTAAATATGTAATTATTGCCTAAATAATTAAATAAAGAATTTTGTATTAATTATGGTCCATGTTTCTGACTTATTATTGTTTATATGTGATTGTTGGATTGCCTGGTGTGTTTTATGATTAACTGCTGCACCATTTTATTTTTATTTTACTTTTAAAAAGTGATTTTAAGACAATCCTACTTTTAAAAATTATTTCGGTTGTCTCTAAAATTATTTTTATGATTCTATAATTTTAATGACTATTTTTGGGATATTATAAAAGTTACAACTCAATATTCTGTTAATTATTTATTTTTAAATGATTTTCTGATTTCATTTAATTGTAAAATCCATATTAATTCCGGGATTCTTTAAAAGATTATGAAACTCATATTTTATTATGTTTATAAAATTCTGAGAATTTTAAAATTTTTCTGGTAATTTTCAGGGTTAGTTTCAACCGCGCGTTGTTTCGTTAATTCGTTAAATTCGGGTATTTTGCGCGTTTGAAAATTTCATATTAAATTGTGAAAACTTTATTTTATTAACTTTTGAACATTTTGAGAATTTTGGTATGAAGTTTGTAATTTTTTGATGTGTTTAGCGCGCAGTCGGTACGTTATTATAACAGAAAATGATATAAAAGCAGGCTAACAAATAAGTCGGGACACGTGTTTAATTGTGGCAACTGCAGTACACCTGTCCAAGCCTTATTTTTTTCTCCTCCTCTGTTATTCCCCTCCCCAGATGAGCCCTGTTCTTTGTCTCTCTCTCGATTAAATCTCTCTCATCTCTCTCTCAATCAAATCTCTCGATTCTATTCTTCCTTTCGATTTCTTCTCGCTTTGTTCCTGGTAATTGCTTTGCCGCCAGTTTCTCCTATTTTGCTGCCGTTTTCCTTTCTTATTTCGCCGCCGTTGCCGCCGGTTTCCGGCCTGGTGGCGGTGGTGTGGTTGTGTTCGGTATATATATGTGTATATGTGTGTGCATATGTGTGCATATATGTGTAGTGTGTGTGTGTGAGTTGTGATGTGTGTGTGTGTGCTGCGGCGACGGCCGCGTGTGGCCGTGTAGCGCCGTGTTTTGCTGCTGGTTCGCCGGTTGTTGGTTTGGGCTGGTTCTGGTTGTAGTTGGGCCTGTAATTGGGCCTGGCTGTTGGATTTTTGTGTTGGGCTTTTGTTGGGCCCGTGTGTGCAGTTAGTCTGGACTGTTATAATTTTTAATTTTAATTTCTTTTTTACTGCAGGAAATTCTTGATTAAAATTCATAATATTAAATTATAAATTAAGCGAGCGATAAATTTTAATCGGTGAAATTTATTCGGACACCCGTATATTTTCGGGCACCAATAAGTTTTGACGCCGTGTGCGATGAATTCTTTTACGAGCGCATGGTGGACGGTGATGACCCTTTTCTGAGTCCTAAATATTTTAATAAATAAAAAAACTTGTATAAATTATTTTCGGGACTATATATTTATTTATGTGGCAGTTCGAATTGATTTGTTGGGAATTGACGTCGATTGATGTTTCGACGGGTAGGTCTATAAATAGAGGAGTCGCTGTCCAAATTTTTCTAAAAATTACCTTTAATTACGAATCGAATGTATATATCTCGTTTAATACAAATTGAACCCTGGTTGCTATGTGCACTATTATTGCGTGTATATTATTATTATTTGAACGCATACTAGTCGGGAACTGTTTCGTTGGGTAATTAGTTTAGTGAGGAAAAGTCAAGCATAATCGGTCATTTAACCTAGGTTGTTTCGATTTCATAGGTTCGAGTCGAAGGACCCCGTAGTTGAAGTCAAGTAGAGTCAAGCCAGTGTTAGTACAAAGCTTCGCAAGGTAAGTACCCCTGAACTACCATTTTACAGTTCAGTATATATGAATAGTTGTTGATTTAAATTATGTACTGGAACAGAACGTTTTAAGTTAGGTATTTCCTGTATTTAAATATGTTTTATTAACTGATGTTTTAGGGAAAAAGTAACTTCTGAAAATGCCTATCTCTAGATTGTGATTAAAATTAAAAAGGATTTTTGAACGTGTGTTGTAATCGTTTAAAAAAATGATAGGTGTAATTGGTTTTGAAAACTGGATAAAAATGAATCAGATATTGGATGGTCAGTGGCGTAAGAGGCCCGTTATTAGGTAACGGCCTATCATGGTTGCGTAAGAGGCTAAGTCGGTTGCGCGCACTGGTAGGCCGCTTAGTCCAGCATAACAGAGACCTAGCTAGTCTCTGAGTTCCGGAACAAATTATGGTGGGATAGACTGATCAGTTGTTCCTAGAATTCATCCTCTTTTATATCTGACTTTAGTTTATTGGTTCCCATAATGGAACAAATGGTTTGTGGTCCTCGTAACGGGACAGATGATTTATGGGTCCACCAATGGACAGTGGTTTCGGAAAGGAAATAGCATGCTAAAATTGGACTCTGGTATTTTGACGCAACACACTACGGATGATATTATTTACAGAACATGCTAGTTTTGATATCCAGTTATTACCTATTTTACGTATTTTTCGTAAACTAGTTTTGATATCTGTTCCTATACTATTTTTCTATATATATCATGTTTTACTGGTTATTCATATAGAGGTACTGTTGAGCAATGGATTGCTCACCCTTGCAGCTTTTTTTGTACTTATTTGTTGCAGATGTCTAGAAAACCAGGTCAGCGTAGAGTGTCAGCCCCCTTCAGTCCCGGCTACTCTGAGGTAGTTTGTATCAGACCCTGATGTCTGATAAGTTACTGTAATAAGTTAGGATGTCGGATCTTGAATAAGTTAGTGTTGTTTTGTAACCTAAATAATACTTGAACCTGCATCGGCTCCTGGTTTGGGATCGTGTGTTATAATAAAGTTTATTTAGTAGTTTATGTTGTAGTTTATTATATTTTGGTGACGTCAGTCCCTATCCCTGGGGTTGAGGCTATCACACGTCGAGTAGTGATTGTATCCTGACGGATAAGCCTAATAGCAGTCATTCGTCGGATAGCCATACTACTATCCTGATGGATATTCATCATTCGTCGGGTGTCTCTGCACAACTTCAAATTTCTTCAATTCTCACAAGTGCAGAAGACTTAGTGGTAGTGCAATCACTCTTAGGACTGAGGGAAGGGAGTGAACTGAGTGAGAGGCTAGGTTGCTCTCAGGCAAAAGGAGAGAATATGAGTGAACAAATGTAATCCATTTCTTCAGGACTGGCAAAAGTGAGTGATAGGAGTCCCGCCTTAGATGGTGAAGGTGAGGGTGTGAGGATGGGTAGCCAAGGGGATCCCTTGATGCAATAAGAGAGAGATATTGAGAGAAATGCAGGTACTGGAGAGATGAGGATGGACACCATTGCTAGTGAGTCAATGAATGTCAGTGATGCAGAAAGGAAAAGACTAATTTAGCAAGAATATCAAGCTGTCACAGATTTTATTTCCCTAGATGCTGATACATTTACTCATCCTGTTACAGCTTATCAAACATTAGTTGTACAGGGAAATGAGGAGGATGAAAGAATTCTTAATCTGGTGCATACTACTCAATCCTTACAAAGAGCAAAGGATGCAATCACTGCTATGCCTTCAACTACTGGCAGTGATTTTGAACTGGCTAAAGACTCATTTGGGGATGCTGGTGGAGATGATGAGGAAGACAGCATGAGCATAGGGGGAGAGGTAGATGTTCCTGCCTGGATGCTAACAAAATAATGTTCCTACTCACATCTTCAATCAACATTATTCAAGATGATTCATGACACCTAAACAACCATTCAAGCATCTACAAATTCCAGCACAAAGAGGCTACTTACAGCACATCTTGAAGCACTTCAGCTGCATAAAATTCAAGCTCTCCAACACAGTCAAAGTGTGGATGAAATCAAGCAGGAAGTCTCTGAAGTAAAACATGATTTCATAGCAAGGTTGGATACTAGACTTCCTGGAAGCACCATGACTGAGATAGCTCAGAAGCTAAGGAAGGAGGCTGATCTCAATAGAAAGGTCGAGGCCATGGACTCTAGATTATCTGATGTGGAGAAGTCAATGGCCAAGATACTTACTAATTAAGAAACTCAGACTGCTTTGCTTTAACAGTTGGTGGCTGCTCAACTCCTTTCCACTCTCCAACTTGATGCTAACAAAAAGGGGGAGAAAGGCTCATCTAGTGAGGGGGAAAAGCAGCTCAACATACAACTCAACAAGGTAATTGTGCCAACAATTGCTTTCACAAAGTCACCAGCCACGGACAACATAGACATCATAAATCTGGCAGCAACAAAACTGGAAACAAATGACAAACTACTAAAGATTGATGTAGCAGCAGCTGAGAAGGAGTTAAAAGAGAAATGGAGGAAAATAGATGCAGAAATTCAACATAAATTTGGACCAATTCAGAAACCAGACAAAGTCTTCAATCATCACTCTCAAGTCAAGCACATCTCTGTGAATGAAATTAGTTTGAACTATCTGGAAAAGGGTCAAACATCTTGCATCAAATCTCCAAAAGTAAAGCTGATCATGAAGCCTAAAAAAAACTACTCAAAGTTTTCAGACAAAAATTCTATGGATATTGTGTATGAAACACCTAGGCCAGATGAGAAGAAGCTGTTGGCTAGGTCAATTGCATTTTTCAAGGATCCAGCCGATTCAGCACTTAAAAGAAGAATTGCCAAGATTTACAAAAATGGTAAAGAAATCTGTGTGGTGGCTGGACACCCTCAGTTTGTAGAAGCTAAAAAGGAAGAGAAGGAAAGAATCAGGCAAGAAAAGAAGCAAACTGCCTTAGATGCTAAGAAGCTCAAACAAAAGAAAGAGCAAGCTGCTATCTTGGCCAAACTTCAAGCTGTAAAGACTACAACTGAGATTTCTGCACAATCATCTGTAATTGCTAAATCTCAAGATCAAAAAGTGCAAGATGAACCACAAATGAAAAGAAGATTCAGATACAAGCTCCACTCCAAAAGGAAATTGGACTTCAGTGATGAGGAAATGGAAGACTATATTCCCAAAAAGTCTACAACTTCAACTCAGACATCAAAACCCTCAATGGTATTTGAAGAATTCAAGGTGGTGGATCCAATAAGGAATATTCATGGTGAGCCCATAATTCCAAAGGATGAGCCAGTAAACTGGGATATTTTTCCAATTCATGAACTAAATTTTATTAATCTTCAACAAGCCAAAGAAGACAAAGACTAGAGCAAGCAAGAAAGTGAAGCCTGTGACTCTCAGATCCAAGACCCTAACCAATTCTCAATCCACAGTCAACAAGGGAGATATTTTATACATCTGTGACATCAAGGAGTTCTCTGACATAAACCTCTACTTAGATGAATTGGAAGAAGTAAGAGGGATTGATGCTCACAGACATCTTCCTGAAAGGCTGGTGTTTAAATATGAGGGAGGAAAAGAGATAATATGGCCACTTCACAAGATTCTTCTAGAGAGCCAATCTGTTCTAATAAAGATTTACTCATCTTTCAAAAAGAACTTTGGATACAATGTGACTGCAAGGAGATTAGTTCAAAAGAAGATTGAGGAGCTGAGGAGTAATAAAGCTAAAGATGCACTACCAAAAACTCTATCTATTCCCTTCACAAGAAAGAGAGTGCATTTGAGGCCTTATTGGTTGATGGAATTCAGGGATGAAAAGGGAGTAAGAAGATTCTTCAGATTGAAGGACCAGTTGAGTATCTGTAGCAATGAGACACTACTGGAAATGCAAGAAATGCTAGATCTCTCAGAAGCTGATGAACTTGAGTTCCACAGACAACTCTAAAATCTGATAGAAGAGAACAACATGAGGCTTGGGAAGAAATCCAGACAATCAAGGAAATAGACTTATATGCTCAAACTAGAGGAGCACCTTGATAATGATTGTGAGCAACTTTGTTGTATACTTTGCTTTGTTCAATTTTCAGTAAATATTGTAGCACTTATCAGTTTTATCTACTATTTTTATTCTGTATCTTTTGGATATTTTGTTATCATCAAGTTTCTCTTAATTTATGGCTACAATTCCAGTAGACATAAATTGGGGGAGATTGGTAGGAATATGTTGTGAACTTGATGATAAATTAAACAAAACACCTTAGTATATTTAATTTAGTAAATTTTGTAGCACTCGATGGATGATCAAATATAGTCCCGAAAGATGATTCAATATAGTCCCGACGGATGTTGATTTGACATCCACCGGGTGAGTAGCTTATGTAACAAATAAGTATTGTAGCGTATTTCTATAAACAACTTTGTGTAGATTTTGTAGGAGCATATGAGTCATGTTGACTACTAGTGGATATGCAGAATAGGTTGATTAATTATAGATATGAGATATCTTGTAATTCTGTATAAGTGAAATGGAGTCAAGTGACAAATAGCTACCCGAGGGATGATCAACAAAGCTACCCAACGATGATCAACAAAGCTACCCGACGGATGACAAGCATGTACCCGACAAATGATCAAATTCAAATATCTGTTGACAGTGACAATACAGTCACATGCGTTGGATGTTTGCAAAAGGAATGTGGCAGCCTGTTAAGCAGGAATTTGAGAAGAAAGAAGCATTACCATTTCCATGCAAATGTGAAGATATTCAAAGATGCTGGAATAGAGTAGTGAAGAGCATGGAGTTAGACTAGATATGTTTTTTTTATTATCTTGTCTTATTGTCATGTAAACTTGGTGATATGTAAACCAAGTGTAGCTAGTAGAATAATTAACTAAGCACACACATTTTCAGAGATACATTCTCAAGCTGTATTCTGTAGCATTTCTCTATAAGTTTAGATGTTGTACATGTAAGCAGCTGTGAGCTATTCAAGCTTCACAAGGTTCTCATTCGATATATATATCTCTGGTGGATAATTTCAAATCCACCAAAAAGTTTTAAAATATTATGTTTTTATTACTTTGTGTGTTGATTTATATAACTACTTCATTCTGTAATCTGGAAATCAAACACTTATATATCTGTCGAGTAGGAACTGTTTTAAAATCTTGAAAAAGTAGCCAGAATTACATTCAACCCCCCTTTTGTAATTCTTGTTGTATTGTTAGGGAATAACAGGGTGTTTCTATTAATGTGATTGTATGTGTGAGGTCATGTACCTTTCCCTTATAAAAGCACCAATTGTTGATAACTGCCTGTTCTAAAATGTGCAGTTAAATAACTGCAAGTTATTTAACTAAAACTTTGGTAACTAACTGCAAGTCTCTATATCTCTCATAATAAGCACTAATCTGGGAGTGAGTCTTTAACAACCAATATTCTCTCCTCAATTCATCATCAAAATACTCACAAATGTAAAAATTTATGACTAAATGTAAACAAGTTCAAATTTGAAACACACAAAGACTTTTATAACGAAAAGTACTATGACACAAACGCATAAACCATTTATATCTGATTGGTATTATATAGAGAAAATATTAAGTGCTTATGATTTTACATCGAAACTATCATCAATCTCAATTACTTCTTCAGAACATGAAGCAAATATAAAATCTTCAAAGCGGTATGTTCACAACAATGACAAAGGTGATTCATCTATGTCGTATCATAAATAGAAATCTGAAAGTCTGAATTACCGCAATATTTAAAAAACATAATATAACCCTCACGTACAACATACTTCCGTAAAAACTGATTCATCCCATAAATCTTCTTCTCCGTAAAACAGAATTTAAATTTTGCACTCATCCCACCACCGAGAAAAATCTTTAAATTATTGGCAAGTTTTGTACCATGATGACAGTAAAACACATGTGGTACTTCCTGCATAGTAAGGTTATCATTTACTGCAAGAACTCATTTTAGTGATTGACTCCTTATAAAATAAGAACAAAGTACAAACATACCAGTTCCCCGAACTGTAACATATGATCTGTAATAACCTTAAAAAACTTGGCATAATGCTGAACATCATCTGCCTCACCTGTTAAAATGCAACATGGGAAACAATTTCAAAATCTCGGGTTTTTAAATAGAAGCTGTTAATGACAAGATACCTCCATAAGTTCCATCTTTTGGAATGACAGATTCGTCAAAAACACATATGTTCAACTTCAGTGCTTCGTCAGTATGGTAGAAAGCAATGGTATCACCAATTTTAATTTGTGTATCTCGAATGAACCAATTCCACTCATTAGTAAAAAGGACCGCGTCATGAACCCATTTTACATGTATAGGCCATTCTTGATCCTCAAAACAAAATGTAATGAATGGAGACTTTTCACATAACCCCAATTTATAGCAAGTATCTGAATTGATAACCTAGAAGGAACAAAACTATTAGAGACAACACATTAAAAAATGACAATGTTTTAAAATAAATTTTGAAATATGGACGTCTGTTTGTTACTTATGTGAATGATGTGCCCAACAAATATTTGCATTCAATAAGTATGTGTTGAACAGTGCAGAAATTAGTTGTAGCATTATAACAAAAAGTGATACTCAGTCTTTCTAGCTCGGTATCAGTCCAGGTCAAGTCAGAATCCCATCCCACTTCTGTATATTTCATTTCCACCACATACGAATTATATACTTGAAATTTGAACTGCGTTCCTCCTTCATATTCCAGTAGAACCATGTGGTACGGCTTCATTAAGTAGAAATTCATCATATTAGACAGATTTTGGATGCTCTTAGAGTTTCTCGGATATTTTCCCGTCCAAACAATATTCAAGGGTCCTAACAACTTAACCTCACCAGGGAGGTGACTCCCATAGTTTACATAAAATGACAATGGCAGAAACTGCATAATTTGAACAAAGTAAGCAAAACAGATACTCTAATATATATCAATTACAATTATCACATAATGAGCAATTGAACTTTAATAAAGTACAGAGCTACATTCTAATACATACCAATTCCCCCTTTCTGTAAAAATCACCCATATTTGTACAAACAAAACATATCTGAACTTCTTTTAGATCCATTTCTGCATCAATTTACATTCAACGATCAGTCGAACATCAAATTCTTATTCTAACAATGATAATACATAAAAGAGAATTGAACAACTTACTTCTTTCGGAATGAGTACCCCCAATGAAATGGCATGGATTAGTTATTGTACTGAATGCAACACTTCAACCTCTAAGCATAAATTCCTTGAATCAGCTTCAAATTGAAAGAGAGAGTGCGTGAATTGTGAATTGTAAGTGAGTTTTGTCTGTTTCAAATTGAGAGTGTATGAATTGTAATTGAGCTATGCTGATTTGTTTTTTCTTTTTGTTTTTGGAATATGTTTGTGTATTATTCAACTATTTTGTCCATCATAAAAACCTAATTTTAAATGTTAAATTCATATTATACTTTTCCTTATAAATTGTTTGGAAATATAAATGCTCTATTAACGTATTTTAATTAAAATCAAAAAATTCTATAATTATGTTTTATATCAATACAGTACATAAGTTTAGAAAATCTTTAATAACTTGCCGCTGTACATACTTTTTTAGATGCAGAATATGTGATGTCATCTAAGAATGAATAAGACTGTTGTATTGTATGTATATCTTTTTTTCATCAAATTAAATCATATTATTTAATTTTGGTATTGTCTAAACTATTCATGGAAATATTTTTTGACAGACTTTTACCTAAACTCGACACCACTATATTTCAGTGAAAAATAAACTATTCAAATGGTAAAAAAATGGTAAAACTATTTATTTGGTGCGAATCGTAAAAATTAATAAAAAAAATTTAGCTAGCACGCGTAGCTGACTCATCAAACTGGAAAGGTCATTTTACGTTCCCAGTTACTAATATACAATAAAGACAATTAACCAACAAAATTCATTTAGCACATAATTTATAATTACAACACAGAATTATACTTTATTCACTTAATCACGTGGCGAAATTCTCAGTCGCTACAGTATGGATTGCTCAAATGCATGATTGTAACATTTGATATAAAATATTCTATCAACTCAAACTCAATCCCCGAGTTTTAAATATAATTCATTTCATTTATAAATGTTAAATCATTATATGTTTACTTAATAGTTATTTGATATTATGATATGAAAAACATGCATGGATGAATAAAATCAGATTCGAACAATTACTTAATCACTCATCACTAATGTTCAACAAACTTAAAGATATACACAGAAGTATCATATGTAATACCATATGTAAAAAAAAAATCAATGATGTAAGGGTGCATATAGAGGAGGAACTAAGAAAATGGACCCGGTGAATAACAATAATACCTCCATTTTTTATTCAAGTGATAGTTACTCTGTAGTTGTAGTAAAAATAATAACTGAAACTTTTTGGTGCCTGATAAAAGAATAGGAGATGTGTAAGTTGTATTTCAATTTGGCCACAATTTGGTATCTAAACATTTTTTTCATAAAATTAAACCACGTTAAGTAATTTATGTTATTGTCTAATTTGAAACTTTTGTTTTTCTCTTATATATTAGCAACAAAAAAATAAAACTAAAATCATATCGCAACTATTCATGACAATATTATTTGAGATACTTTTACCTAAACTCAACACCATGATTTTCAGCAAAAAAAATATTCAAATTATAAAAAGAAATGGTGAAATAATTTATTTGGTGCTAATCGTAAAAAATAATAAAATTAATATATTTTTGCTAGCACGCGTAGCGCGCGGGCAAAGGTCCCTAGTGTATCATAGGGTAAATAAAGAATGACTCTAGTCTAATCTATTACTATTATATAAAAGACGAAATATTGAAAGTTTTGGTACGGTATCTATTTTTTGGTACACGTTGAATTTACTGAATTACCCTTATTTTACTTAAAAAATTTATTAGCCTTAGTAATCCAATTATAATAGAAAAAGAAATAAAAATCGTTTTCAACTATAACACGTTACTTTTTTTATTTCTCTCAACTAAAACAACTTCTTTTAGTAATCGAATTATAATAGAAAAATAAATAAAAATCGTTTTCAATTATAACACGTTACCTTTTTTATTCCTCTCAATTAAAACAACTTCTTTTAAATATCACGAACATGTTTATTTAATATAAAATAAAATAATAATAATATATTACTATTATATAAAAGACGAAACAGTAAAAGTTTTGGTACGGTACTTGTTTTTAGTGTCCGTTTGGGAAATCTTAAAACAAGTAACTTATGACTTAAAATTAATAAGTGGCTTAAAAGTGATAAGTATATAATACTTATAAGTTAGTTAAGTCTTTGGTTAATTTTACTTATAAGTCAGATTTTATTTTAACTTAAATGAACTAAAATAAATATTTTTTAAATATTTTTATCTTAATTCATGACTTTTAAATTAACCTAACATTTAAAAACATAAATTTAAAAACTAAAATTAATAAAAAAAATTAAAAATCAAAATAAATTGAGAAAAAGTATGGCATTACTAACATTCAACTTATCAGCTTATAAGTTATAAATTTAACTTATAAGTTGGGTTGACAAACACTCATCGATAAGTACTTATGAGTTATAAGCCAATAAGCCACTTATTCAGTGGTGGCCAAACAAGCCCTTAGTACACGTTGAATTTACTGAATTACCCTTATTTTCCTTTAAAAAAATTATTAGCCTTAGTAATCCAATTATAATAGGAAAAGAAATAAAAATCATTTTCAACTATAACACGTTACCTTTTTTATTTATCTCAACTAAAACAACTTCTTTTAGTAATCAAATTATAATAGAAAAAGAAATAAAAGTCATTTTTAACTATAACACGTTACCTTTTTTATTCCTCTCAATTAAAATAACTTCTTTTAAATATCACGGACATTTTATTTAATAAAATAATAATATAATAATCACAAATGACTAATAAATTACATTTTTCAGCTACTTAATTGTTTATTTTATTTAAATATTGTTTTGCTTATGAATTTGTTAAGCTCATTGACTTTATCAATCCATAAATTCTTAACTGATTTACAAGAACAACTTAACATCATCATCATTATTCCTTGACAACAACAATCTCATCTCATCATTTTGGACAATGCAAAAAACCTCTCTTCTTAAAACAATACAAAAGTCAAAACCATTTGCACCTATAACCAGTAGTTGTCGCGTATATATTTTGTACGGGTCCACAGTAAAAATTATTTATTTTATATAATTTTTACTATTAATGTAAAGATAAATATATTTAAAATAAGCATTATCTTACAATTTAATTACATAAATAAAAAAATAAATTAATTTTTGAAGTCGAATTACTTATCTATCTATATTATTATATTAAACACGAAACTTTACGGTTCTTCCTTTAATTACATAATGGCCCTTTCTTTAAAAAATTAATATCTTACTCAATTACTCTTATTTAATTTATATCTAACCAATTACCTTTATAAGTAAAATACGCTGTAATTTTTATTTTCACCAACTAAAACAAATGGTTCTCTACAAATATTTTAGACAACTCCTTCTAATTTCTACCTTTTTTAAGTAAAACATGTTGTCTTTTTTATTTTCTCCAAATAAAATTAATCTTTCACTAAAAATATTATGGACAATTCTTTTTAATATATGTTAATTATCTATAAATCAATCTATCTATCTTTTATACTGTCTATTTATCTATATTATTATATTAAAGACGAGACAATGAAAGTTTGGTTTGTAGTCGGTCTGGTCATCGTAATTATATTAATATTTAAAATAAAATACTCTCATAAATAAATTATTATTCACAGTATAATTATATAAATACAAATAGAATTGTAATATGTCTAATGATTTTGATTTAAACAAAATAATATATAATATTAAATAAAATTATATTATTGATCCAATTCTAAATAAAAAATAAAAATAAATTACGTACAATTAGTTGGATTTGCAGGCTCGGATTAAAATAAAATAATAAAGACTGATAAAAATTTGAAAGAAAATTCTTTTGGTCGATATAATGTCATGAGGGTAAAATAAAACAAATGAGCTAAAGCAAAATAAATTGTAAGTAAATTCGTTTGGCAGATATAACATCATCAAACTAAAATAAAATTATACATATTATCAATTCGGTCTAAAACATAATAATATTCATTCCAGGCTAAAATGAAATTAAACAAGAAACAAAATATAATTAGCTGCATTTGGTTGACATAACGGGTCTGAGACTAAAATCAACCTTTACTACATCAGGGTAAAACAATATGGTAAATACTACTGATCCAGCTAAAAAAATATTATCAAACCGTGCTACAACATAATGTGTTGGTCGATATAATGTCATCAGAACAAAACAAAATATGTTATCTATTCGGCTTAAAACAAAATAATATTTAACCAGAACTAAAATCAAATTAAAAATAATGAAAATTCGGTTGATAGTCGGTCTGGTCACGGTAATTATAGTAATGTTTAAAATAAAACACTCTCATAAATGTATTATCATTCACAATATAATTATATAAATACAAATAGAATTCTAATATGTTTAATGGTTTTGATTTAAATAAAATAATAAATATTATTAAAAAATTATATTATTGATCTGATCCTAAATAAAAATATAAAAATAAATTACGTACAATTAGTTGAATTTGCAGCCTCGGATTAAAATAAAATAATAAATATTGATAAAAATTTGAAAATAAATTCGTTTGGTCGATATAATGTTAGGCTAAAACAAAAAAATAAACGAGCTAAAACAAAATAAATTCAAAGTAAATTTGTCTGGCAGATATAATGTCATCCGACTAAAATAAAATTATATTGATAATCAATTTGGTCTAAAACATAATAATATTCATTCCGGGTTAAAATGAAATTAAACAAAAAACTAAATATAATTAGTTGGATTTGGTTGACATAACGACTCTGAAACTAAAATCAATATTTGCTATCTGAGGATAAAATATTATAATGAATACTACTAATATAGCTAAAAATAATATTATCAAACCGGGCTACAACATAATGTGTTGGTCGTTATAATATCATCAAAATAAAATCAAATATGTTATCTATTCGGCTTAAAATAAAATAATATTTAATCAGAGCTAAAATAAAATTAAAACAAAATAAATGTAATTGGATGGTTGATATAACGGGCCTAGGGCTAAAACAAAATAATGTATATTATTGATCTATCCTAAAACTAAAATTAAATTCGAACTAAAGGTAACCTTTAGATTATTGATAGTGTTAAGATAAAATTAAAGAATATTTGGGTTTATATAATTATGGGTTTTTTTCAATTTCTGTAATATTCAAAACTATTTTAATAAAATAAAAATAGGGATGGTTTCTGAGTCAGTATAATTGCGTAGGACTATATAAATAAATACATGTTATTCATCCGGGCTAAAAACAATTATACAATTGATTCATGATAAATTAAAATTAAAATAAGAAAATAACTATATCGGATAAAATAAAATAATATGTACTTTTATTCGGGTTAACATTAACTTTTTATTATTGATACATTAATTTTTTATCATTAATTCGGGTTTAAACTAATTAAACCAAAATAAATTTCAATAAAATTAGTTAAATTTGTTCGATATATCAAAGTAAAGATAATTCGTTTACTATTGATGTGAGCAAAAATTTATCTTTAATTAAAACATAATTATCTTTTGTAAACGCAACTTTGAGTTTCAACACAATTAAATCTTGCGATCGGTGATATTTCTTTAAAAACTAAAATTTCACTAAATTATGCACATCCATATTTAAAATAATTATCAAATCATATTATCAGAAATGTCTAATAAATAAATTTCAGAGTTTAAAATTTTGACTTCAAGTTAAATTTATAAAAAATATAATATTAAAAGTAATTCGTGGATCCCATTTAGGGTAGTGTTTATTAAAAGATGACTCTGACCGAATTAAGATTCCAATCTAGCTTTTCTTTTTCTTAATTCTATTTGGGAGACGTGTTAGTGACGTATAATTATCCAACAGTTTCGTGGATTTCCTTACTTCCGGATTCAAAAATTTGCGCAGCATGCAAAGTCTTGGCACATTTTAAACGTAAACACAAAAGTCAAAATTCAACACCTTCTTTTTATCTAACAAGATGCAGGAATAATACAAACAGCAAATAGTTTTACACAACATGCGGTGTCTTGTTCAATTTTGATCACTTTGTATACTTTTCAACTTTCCCATGCGTAAGTTCGACGTAAACGACAAACATATTTTGAGCTGGTGAGTCCGTGTATGTATATTTGCGGCGACAGCTTACAACGGATATCAAGAGTTTGTACACACACACTATACATTTTTGTGAATCACTCGTTTTTTTATCGTTCTAACCTTCTAAGCAATCCGGGGACGTACCACGTTAAATTGATGTCTTTTCCAAATTATCACAAATACGTTTCATTAAGTTGACTATTTTTTGCAGATTTTGATAATTTTAAAATTTTAATAAAAAAACTCGTGCATAATATGCATCAAATATAATCGAACCCGATTAAAAATTAACCTAAAAAATAAACTTTTGCAGAGATCATTATAATCAACTTATAAATCTTTATTATCTTTCAAGTATTTTTCTTCCATCATTTTCAATTAATTTAATATTTTGATAATCTTGTTTTATAGGTTACACCCTCCCAGAATTCTCAACTTAAAGATCAAAATTCTGAGAGGAATTATTATATTTCAAAAAAAAATTGTGCCCCAGAATAAAAAAAATGTTATGCCTCTTAATTACTATTTTTCATGATGTCCCGATTCATTAACATAAATGAGCATGTGTTCGAGGCCAACTCTATGACCGTATCTTAAACCTTTTTTTTTGGAAATCTATTATTCTTTACAAATTGCGAGTACAAGGCTTAAGCTAGTACGAAAACCTCCACGTATAAGTTTTGTATTGGTCACCAATTTACAAACACCTGATTCATGGACTTTGGTGCATTATAAGTTTGAGTTACGAAATAAGCAAATCAAATTTTGTCAAATACATTGAAATTGTGAAGATCTTTTAGTATCAGTCCAGCTAAGAAGCAAAACAAAGTCAATTTAGAATTAATTATTCGATTTTGTTAGTTATTGATTAACATTACTTCTTTTTCATTCACATTGAACAAATTTTCAATTTCGAAAGTCCTAAACAATATTTGTCCTATTCAGTAAACTTTAAATATATAGTATTATTCAATTGTAGATATAGAAATCAATTTTTTTAATAGATCGATAGAAACATGAATTTTCTTTGACGGACATAGTGAATGGATTGAATTTTGAACGAGGAAGGGAGCAGAAACACCTAGAAAAGGATATTATACATAACAGAATACTTAGCCTATAATCGGGCGATTCACGGCGGATTATAACATAATATTATTATTTATATTTTATATAATTTTGAAAAGAGAATATATAAATAAAGGGCAGAGCCCAACCAAGATCCATACAATCAACCCCATTAAAATGGGCTTAACATTCAACTTAGCCAACTAAACTAACTTAAAAAAACTAACAACCCATTAACCAACAAAATCAGCCCATTAACCAAACTAATTCAGCCAACTAAAGTTCAAACATTCAGACAAAAATAAAAATAAAAAACAGAAGCAACTGTTCAACTTCCCTTCTTCACAGCTCCATAACCTCATATTCCTCCTGAACTCTTCCATTGCCAAGATCAGCCCCTGCAGCCGGAAGCCCAACCACCACTTTTAAACCTTTCATCTCATTGTTACCCACTCCCTCACCAACAGCTTCTGCTTCAGCTCAGCCAACCCAACACCTTGCAAGCCTGGACCTTGAGCATCCTCCCTATTTGCATGCAGAACATCCACATGAGGATCAACAACCTCATCCTTAACACAGCAGACTCAATCTTCCCTTGTCTGATAGCTCTAAACCTGGATCAATGCTTCCCAGACCCATATCCAGATACTAGAGTTTCTCGATTTTGTCGAATTCCTCTTCACCAATCACCATTTGTCCCCAATTATGAGCTCCATATTCAGCCAAATAAGTCGTCAATGCATTGGTTTCCCTATAAACGAGCCTCAATTCACATTTGTAGTTCTTATATGCTTTTCTCTGATTCAACTGCCATAGCACATGAGCATATTGAGGCCTTCCCCCTAACACTGTTGAGTTATACAGATCCCAGTAGGCATTCACATGATCTGTTTCCAAGATAAGCTTCTTGTAACCTTTGAAATAAGCCTTCTTAAGCCCCTCAAACAATGCATGCAGTTCATTCTCCGGTTGATCTTCAAAACCCAGTGAACCTGTAGTCATATGAAGAATGACCTCTGTCCCATCTCTAAAGACCGTTCCTATTCCTGAACGCCGCCCATTAGGCAATGCTTCTTGAGAGAAGAAGCTGTGGCCATTACACTTAATAATCCCCTTCGTTCGTGGGCATCAACTACCTTGCATTAACGTTGACATTTTCTGCCTCCATTGAAGAAAACTAGAAAACCCTAACCAAACTCTATTATAATTTTGAGAAAATGAAAGACTAAAAGACACTAAACAGCTGCATGTAAGATTGGTGTTTATATAGCTACTAAAGAGATCCCCTAGATGTTGTGATAATAACCCCTATAAATGAATACATCTCCCTAAGCAATCGATTAAGCTCCCAAGAAGAATCAAGAAGCTTTTTTAATTGCCCAAGTTAAAATAATTTCCCTAAAGGGAAATTAAATGAGCCAAAATACCTATGAAATTCTAAAATAAAAAGTAAAATAATAGCTCACCTCCCAATAAAATTCCCCCACTCTCACACTATTACTCTTAAGCTCCATGCGTGGAAAAAAACTGAGTTACCTTCTACTCAGATCTAAGCTTGCCAAATGAGCTCCTCTTTTAGCATTTGCATCAGCAAGTGCATTCCACTCTCTCCTAATAAACTTAAGTTGAACTGATAAAAACTTACAATTCTATAGTTTCTTCAGAATATCACTCAAATTAGCCTTGGAAACCAACTTATTGTCTTTCATGATCAAAATCTGCTTAAGTTTCCAAATACTTTACTTAAAAATCTTTAACATAGTAATCAAAACAAAAAAATTCAACTTCATATACGTCTGGAGCTGCTGAAGGATCTGCAAATTGCAGCATCAATTCCCCTGAAGTTGACTGAATAACTCCACCAATTCCAGCTATTACTTCTCCTGAATCCTTTTTAAAACTACCATCAATGAAAGCAATGATATCATAATTCTCCCTAAAACCAAAATCCCACCACAAATCATTTTCACTTGCTGTAACAGCCCCAATAGGATTATTACTCCACCATTGAGCTCTTTTCTTGCTAAGAATTCTATTTGCTAAGCTCCATTCCAAAGCTCTGCTCTAGACTAGAAAGCATACTTGATTTAAACTCAATTAACTATTCTGAAATAGACATTTATTTCTGTGCAACCAAATGGTCCAAATTTAGACACCAGAACATTTGACCAAACTTCCACATAGACTCCAAATCCCCTATAAAAATTTCAGGACGAAAACACACGCTAATATTCACGCAAGTATACGCGTTCGCAAGTAATATAGAATTAATTCTAGTTCGTTCCCACAGAGACTTTTTTAGGTTAATTTAATTAATGTACTTATACAACAATGGTATGGCTATTATTCAATCCTAAGATGATAACAAGTTGAGAGTGTTTATAACTATGATTAATTAAGAGATTATACTACTTGATATTAACTAAGAGAATTAAGGTTGATTAACTTATATAACACAACCATGGGATTCTAACTTCATTAAATACTTCATTCAATAGCCTTTTTGTTCTTAAACTTAGCATGCAATAGTGATGACGCTGTTGCCCAGTAGTAATATAATTGTTTAAGGGGGTTTGATACAATCGTATAGATGTTTCGAACAAGTATAAAAATATAACAATTCTTTATATTTCTGATAAAAACTGTTACAAACTCACTCAAGAAATACTGATGTTCTTGAGAGCTGCTAGGTCGTACAATGCTCGAGAGTCTCACTATGTGATGACCTAAACTGTGTTTATGTAATGCACAGCTGCTACAAATCAATCTAAGATATGCATTATCAATTACTAACAGAAAATGATACATATATTTAACTGAATATACAAAGTCCTATCACTCAGGATGTAACAAATATCCATCCCTTAAAATAAGGAACATAATCAATCTTCACAATAGACTGCCTTCAGATGCTGATGACATGCAGATACTAATGATGCATCAAATCCTGAAGACACATCAAATACTGATGACATCTAAACACAGTCAGATCCTGAGCTCCTTCGGATCATTGAGAATCAGCATGTAACAATCTCCCCCAATTTATGCTTAATATAATGAAGCAAAAATTCCATTCTCAATAATGTCAAAACCAATCACAAAATGTACAGGGAATAAAGCTTACTTCAGTATCCTTAGATACCTGATAGTTGTTTCCAGAAAGTTGTTCAATCTTTCTTCCTCCTTGTCATGAAGGACTTTGACAAGCTTTTTCTTCAACTCTCTCTTTTCTTCAGTATCTTCTCCAAGCTGATAAATGGCTGATCTTAGTTTAGAAATTGAACTTTTAGTTATTTCAAGATCACCAATCAACATAAAGCTTAAACTAATATCTTCATGATCAGGACTGAAAGATAACTGAGGATTGTTGAGAAAAACTTTTAGAACTGCAGCTCCCTTTTTCATCTTCATTTCTTGACCAGTATAAGTTCTGTATATAGGAAAATAATCACCATTGTATTTGTCTTCCTTGTTCATGACTCTTCTTCTGATACTCTCAAGTATCATAGAAGACCAGTTCTAGTGACACTGTCCTCAACTCTAAGAAGATAGTGAATGTATTTCAACTCTGTCACAGACTTCATCAAGAGTTGCTGCAATGTAAAACTTTTTACTTTACCATCTCTCAAAAAGTACAGAATCTCTTCTCTGTCATCATCAAGATTTATCTTTCTATATACAATCTTTACAGCTTCAACCTTCTCAAGATGTGAAGGAGTAACTTTTTCACCAAGATTGTTAGTCAGAATATCTGTGTCCGGTAAATCAGTCCTCGGAGTTTCCATTCCAGAATGACCAATACCTCCTCTAGTTCGAGTTTTGATAAGATTTAGCTTTATATTATGCTCCACCCAAGAAGGTTTCTTGATGGACTTATCAACATTTTCCTGCTCTGAAATAGGATCCCTTAGTCCTGCTGACACAAATTCAATATGCTTGAATCATTTAGGATAATTGAATGAATATACATCTTTCCATCTTTTATCCTTCTTGCTGAGAGGAGCATAGCCTATAGATAAATCATAAATATTTCCTCTTATTTTATGCCACAACTCTCTTCTTGAATTTAGGATTCTCTGCACATAGTCATTGCATGCTTGATCAGCTTTTCTTTTGTCAATTCTTTCTCGTTCATCAACCTCTGAATTATGAGAAGCAACTACTGTAGAAAGAATTGACTCATCCAATGCTTTGATCACCTTTTCATCAGTGCCAAAATCAGCTATCAGGTTCACAGCATCAGGATCTGATTATTCCCAACTTCTTCTGCTAAATCATGTCCTTGTACAGGAACATAACCTTCTCTGGATAGGACATTCAGAAATGCGGAATCAATTGCAAGCACTTGACTTGATTTAGAAATTCTTCCTCTTCCTCTTCTTCCCTAGCTCTTGTAGATCTTCCACGTCTTTTTCCTCTTCCTTTAGAGGTATTGGCTTCAGCTTTAATTTGAGCCATTAACTCCTTCTGTTGCATAACTACTTCTTCAGTTGTTAGATCAGGGAATTCTTCAGTTATCAATCCAAGAGCACTCCTAGCATTTTTTTGCTCAAACCTTTTATCTTTGTAGTATAGAACAATCTCTTCACATATTTCCTTGTGTCTGTAAGGAAAGAATAACCCTTTAGCATCTGCTAAGTTAGATATTGTAACATCACTAGTTTCAGGAGCATAAACATTTGTCTTGTTCTTAGCTTCATGAGTACCAGTAGACTTTCCTTGTCCTGAAGAACCAGATGTTTTAGAATGTTGAGGTTGTTGAGCAGTAAGAGCAATTTGAACATTTGCAACCGGATTTTTATCACCATCACCATAAGTATCTTTATCTTTCAACTGAATAGAGTCATGTGTACATTTTGTGACAGCTATCTTCTCCCCCTTTTTGGCATCAGAATTTGAAAGAAGAGAAAATATAACATCCAGTTTAACAGTCATAGAAGTTACTTTATCTTCCAAAGAAGAAAATCGAGAATCCATGCTTTGTTGAGATTGAACCATGACTTTAACAACATTTTTCACACTTATGAGTTCAGCTGAAGTAAGTGGATTAATCATAAATGCATCAATCTTGTTTTATAAACTAGCATGAGATTTCCTCATATCATCAAGTTCAGCGTGAATTCCTTTCACAGAAATGGTAGAGGCCTTAAGATGCAATTTAAGTTTAGGATTTTGAAGCTCATCATAGGCCCTGTGAACATGTTGAATGCCAACAGCAGAGGAGATAGAAGTGTGTACATCTCTCCATGTAAAATCCCATTCAGTCTTTCGAAAATGCTCAGCATCAGCATTATAATAAGAAGGATCTGCATTTAAATGTGAAGAAGAACCAATATTGGACTTTTTAGATGCATCAATAGTAATCTTAAGCTGAGCTGTGTCAGGATCATCATGATCACTGTCTTCATCAGAATCAGAGCTTGACAACCCTCAGAAGAATTTACTGGGCTAGGCAGAATTACTTTGCCTTTATGAGGATCCCTAGCTATAGGTGTCTATCCCTGATGAGATCCTGAAATAAAAACAATGTAACACCTAAATCTCTCTTTTCTTTTCAAGTGATCTCATCACTTCTCACATAATATATTACTTTTAAGAGTAATATGTTTCTCACAGAAGAAGGTTTATAAGTAAAGAAACACTTATAAAATTCTTTTCTCAAAGATACCCCTCCTTTTGCCAGTACAGGAGACTGCCACTCAAAATGTAATTTTCTCACATAGTATTTTCACACAGTCTCACAGAAAAGCACAGTCACACAGTTTGCAAAGAAATAAGAGATGGCTGAGAGGAGTAGTATGCTTGTCATATAAATAGAGGTAATCTCAAACAAGAGACTATTTATAATCATACAAACATGATGAACAACAAACGAAAATAATCAATACCTGAAGGTGAGTCCTCAAGTGGAAATGATGATAGTGGAGGAACAAACAACACATCGGGATGCTTGAACAAGCTAGTTAGAAGCAAGGAATCATCAGTAGAAGTTACTTGAATGGAAAATTGATCAACATCAGTATTTGTTGTAGCATCAGGATTTGATTTTCCAGCATCATTACTTTGAACTGATAGTTCTTGTGGGGCCTGAGGAATATGAGCTGCTTCAGCAAGTATTGGTGAAGGTTCTTGTGTACTCTCCTCAAATATAAGATTATTAATAACTGCATCCACCTTTGACAATACATCTGATGTACCTTCTTTTCTTACAGTATTTGTTCAGAGTCAACAAGAAGATCACCTTGAGCAAAATTGAAAATGATTTGTGTGGCCTCTTCGTCTGCATCTTCCCTTTGAGAAGATGGTTCTTGTATGACTGGATGTGTCTCAGTTGCTAAATCCCTTTGAGACTTAGGTTCTTGTGGACTGACATCCATAGCAGAGGATTGAGTCTTTTTCTTCTTTCTGATGTACCTAACCACATCTTCAGCTTTCCTCTTTCAACTTTCTCTTGTCAGCTATTTTGGGCACAACCGTTTCTTTGATCACTGGAAACTTTTTGATCAGAGCACTAGCATCAGTAGTTGGCTCATTGGTTTCAGTTGTGTCAACAGAGTCATCAGGAATTGCACCTGTTGATTTATGTATCTTCATCATTGGCTCAATGGGCATCTGATCATCAGAGTTAGAATCATCTTGCATGATCAGCCTTCTTTTCCTGACTGGAAAACATTCTTCTTTATTCTCACTCTCACTCAGTGAGGCCTGTTGAGCTTCTGTTCAGATGTAACAGATTTCTTAACCAGCCTTTTCTTTGGTACAACTGATGCCTTTTGGGAGACATCAGAGGAGGCTAATTTAGGAGCTGGATTAGAATTTTGTTTAGGAGAAGGAATGCTTGGTTTAAAAACAAGATGGGTATTGTTTTGTTCCACAACATCAGAAAATATTACAGAGGTGCCAGCATCAGGATTTGCAGGCACTTGTGAATGAGTAGGTCTATTTCTCAACAGAAATTGCCTGACCTCCTGAGGCAGGAAAGGAGGTCCTGAAAACTTATTCTTTTCATCTATTTTAATATGATCAGTGGTAGCCTTCTCAGAAATTTGAAACACAAGAAGTAATTCATCCTTATCAAATTCAGCATTAGGACATAGAAAATTAGAAATCAGTTAAAGAAATCTAGTATACCCTATTACTCCTGATGTATTTGCTCTCCTAGTAATTATGAATTGAAGAATAATATTACCATAGTCAAAATTACCAGAGTAAAGGAGAGAGTACCCAATTTTCAGAGAAGTAGATGGAAGAGCATCAAAATTTATTTTTTTATTCAAGAAACACCTGCTGATGCAGTCAAAGAAGAAATTTAATTCTCTCTTTAATTTTGTCCTTGTCAATTTGCCAGTTATTGTGATTTCACCTTAATAGATCAGAGTTTTGAGCATATCAAACAGCTGCTCAGTTGCATAATTATCAGGAGCACCATCACAAGCAGGCAATCTTAATGCTTGAACCAGGACGTCAGCATCAACCTCATACCTGCGTCCCTTATATTCAAAAGAGAAAGCAGTGTTTGTTTCATTAACTAGAGCTGTATTCCATACCAGCATTAGAGCCCTGTATGATACCTTAGTAGGATTTGTGAGAGCATATCCAATTGGACATTGGAGTAAGAAATCCTGTATATCATGAAAAGATTGAGGAAACTGCTGATGTGTAAGTGGAGCCAAGTAGTTATTGGTTCCAAAAGTAGTGGCCAAGAATGATAGTGGTTTGGCTGAAGAAAGGTGAAATCTCAGAAGTTGACATGATGGTTGTAGGCATTGAGGAAGAATACTCGTTAGATGTGAATAGTGGGGCTGTGTGTATGATGATTTGTCTCACAGAAGTTCTTGTGCAAATATAAGTTTGCAAAGCTGAGCTGTTTGTAACACACACGAAGAAGGAAGCTTAGTGAATTAGACTTCTGATAGAGGGTAATTACTGAAGAATAGGATTGGAAAGTGGAGTAATGTGCGGAATTAGCAACGAAATACGCACAGCTCTTTCAATAAATTGTTGTGTGAATTTTTGCAATAAATAATCCACTAGTAAATAATAATTAAATAAGAAATTCAATTTGCATCACTAAATAATTCAGAAATCATTTTTCAATAAAATTCTAAATGAAAACATGCTGACCTGTCGTCAATATTTGGAACCTCTTATCTGTCAGGATTTGACAATGTCAGGATTTGTCGATTTAATTTAATCAGGATTTGTCAAAACAATCTCAAATTGATTAAAAAACCACAATTTTAATCTCAAGAATCAGCAAAAGATACATGTTAAGTTTGTGATTTAGAGATTAACATGCTACAACTAAGAACAAGCACATGCATACATAACTAAGGAACATAGATTAGGTCTTGTAAACAAAACAAACAAAATTTCATTAATAGTTCAAGATAGTATATTTCATGAAATTTTTGATTACATGCATAGGTGATTACAAGAAAATCCTAGTCTAAGAGAGCGAAGCTATTGATGTTTATTATATCCTCCTGCTTGTCACAAACAGCACAGCAAGACGGATGATGATGTAGAGTTTCTCTCCTTTCTTCCTCCAGACGATCGAGATGGAGGCGATAATCCATCTCGAAGAACAGGAGATGCGCCGTGACCTCATGTGGAACCCAGTTCCACACTTCACTGGGAATGGCAGTGATGTGCCATTCCTGCTGCCAATCTTTGCAGCTAAACTCCACATTGAAGGTTTCGTAGTTCATGAACAGATTGCATTAAATCATTTTTATGAGAGAGGAGAAAAAGAAAGAGAGAGTTGAGAGTTGAGTGTTGTGAATATATGATTGGACTTGATGAGAATGATGGTTTAAATAACCGAGAGAGAGAGAGAGAGAGAGAGAGGGAATATCAAAGGACTAGGGGTTTGCTTAATTATTAAGTGCAGAGTTAACTTAATGATTTAACCAAAAAATATCTTCTTTAAGTGCGTCTCCCTAGAATGATTTGTAATGATGACCATGATATATATTCATACATGCACATTTAGCAAATAAATTTACTAAATTTATCATGCATATAATAAAATACATAAAAAAATTCCCAGCTTAATGTCTTCAACAACATTTATGACACATCAGGATTTGATCAATATACATAAGGATTTGATCAAATATAAATTTAAAAGAAATTATATATCCCAACTAACCATACCAAGTTCATTGACAAGCTTTGTAAATGTTGCTTCAGGTAATGGCTTTGTGAAGATATCAGCCAGCTGCTGATCGGTAGGAACAAAATGAAGCTCAATTGTTGCTTCCATGATATGCTCTCTTATAAAGTGATATATGATGCTGATATGTTTAGTAAGAGAATGTTACACTGGGTACCCTGTCATAGCAATAGCACTTTGATTATCACAATAAATAGGAATTTTAGAAAATGATAATCCATAGTCCATGAGGTGATTCTTCATCCATAACAACTGAGCACAACAACTCCCAGCTGCAATATATTCAGCCTCAGCAGTTGAAGTAGAAATGGATTTCTGCTTCTTACTGAACCATGAGACTAATATGCCTCCCAAAAACTGACAGCTCCCAGATGTACTCTTCCTGTCTATCTGTTAAGTGGCATTTTATACCACTTAGAACGTCTTAAAATGGCTTAAATTGGTGTCTTGAAATCAAGTATTTTGTGTATTTGATGCGTTTTTCTAGTGTTTATGCATTTCAGGGTATTAGTTGCATTTCGGAGGAGGAATCATCAAGAATAAGCCTTGGCATGTGTTCACCATTGCGAGAGGAAAAGAACGGGCAGATTACGGCGAAGAAACGGAGCAAGCATGGAATTTTTCCAGAAGGGTCCTGCGCACCCGCGCAGCAATGCTGAGCGGCCGCGCAGCAGCCTTGCGCGCCCGCGCAGAAATGCTGAGCGGCCGCGCAGGGTCGGGGAAAAAGATATATTATTTTAGACTTCTACTTCTGTTTGGCTTCCAACTTCTATGTAATCTGAGTTTTATGGGACTATTATATAGGTAGATTTGAGACATTTTTCACAGAGTATTAAGAGGAGATTATGTTTTAGATTGTGTTTTGCAAGAAGCGAAGGAGATAAGGAAGAAGACCGATTTAGCACACAGCAACGAAGAGGAAGCATATATTCTTGTGATTCTTGTTTCGTTGTAACGTTGGATGCTAGTTTTCTTGCTTTGACTTATTTACTCTTGTGACGTACTCTGTTTTAATATAATCAGTTTAGTTATTATTTTCTTGTGTTTGTTTATCATGATTTCATATGAACCCATGATGGCGATAAGTTCTATTATGGGCTAATCGTGATCATGGGGTTGCAACGGATTTATTATGGAATTCTTTAGTTAATTGTTTAATACTTTAGTATGTGATGATTGCATGATATCTAGTATTGGTTGTGCGTATTCGTCTTATGTGCGTCGCGAACATATAAGATAGGGTGTTAATCTCTTGTGAAGCGATGGTGGATCTTGAGATTTAGAACTTGCCATGCTAGCATAGGTTCATGTACGTTGTGCATGATTAGTGGGTAACTCTAACAGTTTTATTTGCCTTATGTAATCAAAAAGGGATAACTTGTGCTTAAATCGTTGTGTTGTCAATTTCTGTAGATATATAGGAACTCAACATAATTGATGACTATTCAACTTCTATCTTAATTGTGGATGTTTGGTAGAATGGTATTAGTACAATGAAAGTTGGCTTTTATCAGTTTCGTGTTATTCGATTAATATCATCACTGTCACATGCTAAAGGTAATAACAATGGCTATAGAAGGAAGTAATAATGAAGTTGTGATCTCATGAGTGTTTTATTATTGATAAATTGAAGTGTTAGTTAAGTGGTTAATTAAGTAGTTAATTATAGTTAATATTTAATCAACAATTTTAAGTGTTATTATCTTAACATTGAGAAGTAGTCATACATTGGTGAGTGAGTTAGATTAGACAATAAATTAGTCTGAGTCTCTGAGGGAACGAACTAGAAAGTATTCTATATTACTTGCGAACGCGTATACTTGCGTGAATATTAGTGCGTGATTTCGCCCTAACAAGTTTTTGGCGCCGCTGCCGGGGACTCGGCGTATTTGTTTAGTTTATGTACTTACCATCATTGGTCATTAGGACTCAGTGATTAGGACGTAGTAGTTAATTACTCTTTTCGGTTGTGTTTCAGGTACTTTAGCAAACGTTTATGCAAACTCGTTCTCGTGCTCGCAAGAGGACCTTAGATACAGCTGAGGAGAAAGACGAAGTTCTTGATACACCGGAGAAGTTAGATTTTGAGGATTCGGATTCAGGAACTGAGCAGAAAGAACCAGTAAACATGGGAGATCGTATTGTTCAAGCTGATCCAGCTCTTATGGATTTTTCTCGGCCTAAAATTGATGACATTCAGTCAAGCATCCTTCATCCGGCTATTCAAGCTAACACCTTTGAATTCAAGCCGGGCACTATTCAGATGGTGCAGAATTCTGTTTCTTTTGGAGGAGCGGCAACTGAAGACCCCAACATGCACATAAGGAATTTTGTCGAGATCTGCAGCACTTTTAAGTATAATGGCGTGACTGATGAGGCTATCAAGTTGAGGCTCTTCCCATTCTCACTGAGGGATAAGGCTAAAGACTGGTTACATTCTGAACCAGCTGGGTCCATCACTACGTGGCAAGATCTTGCGCAAAAGTTTCTAGTGAGGTTTTATCCAATGGCAAAGACTGCTGGTATGAGGAGTGCTCCTACTCAGTTTGCGCAGCAACCTACAGAATCTATGTACGAGGCTTGGGAAAGCTACAAGGAAATGTTGAGAAAATGTCCACATCATGGAATGCCGGATTGGATGGTAATCACTAGTTTTTATAATGGTTTGGGGGCCCAATCTCGGCCCATGCTCGATGCAGCAGCTGGAGGCGCCTTATGGGCTAAAAGCTATACTGAGGCGTACAATCTTATCGAGACGATGGCTGCAAATGAGCATCAGAACCCAACTCAGAGGATGACATCAGGCAAGGTAGCAGGTATTCTGGAAGTTGATGCAGCCACCGCTATTGCAGCCCAGCTCCAAGCGCTATCAATGAAGGTTGATTCTTTGGCTACGTATGGAGTTAATCAAATAGCTATGGTTTGTGAGCTTTGTGCAGGTTCTCATGCTACGGATCAGTGTTCTCTTGTCAACGAATCTGTTCAGTATGTGAATAATTATCAGCGACAACAGCAGCCTGTGCCAGCGACCTATCATCCTAACAACAGAAATCATCCAAATTTCAGCTGGGGGAATAATCAAAATGCTATTCAGCCAACATATCAGCAAGGAGTGAGTAAACAGTTTAACCCACCTGGATTCCAGCAACCACATCAGTATGCTACAAGGCAATCATATCCTCAACAGGGAAGTGCAGCTGCACCTACTAGTGCTGATTTTGAGGAACTTAAGCTGTTGTGCAAGAGTCAGGCGGTTTCTATCAAGACCTTGGAGAATCAAATCGGTCAATTAGCCAATGCAGTGCTCAATCGTCAACCTGGCACTCTTCCCAGTGACACGGAAGTACCAGGCAGGAAGGAAGCTAAAGAGCAAGTCAAGGCTATTACCTTAAGGTCTGGAAAAGTAGCTGATGCTGAAAAGGCAAAAGAAGTCGAAGATGAAGTTAGAGATGAAGAATCTAAGCAAAAGGAGAAAGCGGCGGAACCAAGGAAGACTACTGTTGAACACACTCTGCCTGAGGCTAATACAGGGGAGAAATAGCTCTATCCTCCACCACCTTTTCCTAAGAGATTGCAGCAACAAAAGCTGGATAGACAGTTCGGGAAGTTTTTGGAGGTGTTCAAGAAACTTCACATCAATATACCTTTCGCTGAGGCTCTGGAACAAATGCCTAGTTATGCGAAGTTTATGAAGACTATTCTTTCAAGGAAGGTGAAACTGGATGACCTTGAAACCGTTGCTCTCACGGAAGAATGCAGCGCGGTTCTGCAACAAAAGTTACCACCAAAACTGAAAGATCCAGGAAGCTTCACCATTCCTTGCACCATTGGCAATCTAACTTTTGACAAGTGCCTTTGTGATTTGGGAGCAAGCATTAATCTGATGCCGTTGTCGATCTTTAAAAAGCTGGATCTGCCTGATCCAAAACCCACATACATGTCGCTACAATTGGCGGACCGTTCCATTACTTACCCAAGGGGCATAGTTGAGGATGTGCTCGTCAAGGTGGATAAGCTCTTCTTTCCTGCAGATTTTGTTATTCTGGATTTTGAGGAAGATAAGAAGATTCCCATAATCTTGGGGAGGCCCTTCTTGGCTACTGGCCGTACCTTGATAGATGTGCAAAAAGGTGAACTTACTATGCGGGTCCAAGACCAGGATGTGACCTTCAACGTATTCAAGGCAATGAAATTCCCTACAGAAGATGAGGAGTGCTTAAAAGTGGATGTGATTGATTCCGCAGTTACTTCGGAACTCGAGCACATGCTAATGTCTGATGCATTGGAAAAGGCCTTAGTGGGGGAATTTGACAGTGATGATGAAGATAGCAACGAGCAATTACAATATCTGAACGCTTCTCCATGGAAACGAAAGCTCGACATACCATTTGAATCTCTTGGTACTTCTGACCTCAAGAACGCTGAAGGGAAGCTCAAACCATCAATAGAGGAAGCGCCTACCTTAGAGCTCAAACCATTACCTGAACACTTGAGGTATGCTTTTTTAGGTGATTCATCTACATTACCTGTTATTATTTCAACTGACCTTTCAGGTAGTGAGGAAGACAAGCTCTTAAGGATTTTGAGAGAATTCAAATCGGCTATAGGATGGACTATAGCAGACATCAAGGGGATAAGTCCTTCATATTGTATGCATAAAATTCTGTTAGAGGAAGGTAGTAAGCCAACTGTGGAACAGCAGCGAAGACTGAACCCGATCATGAAGGAGGTGGTGAAGAAAGAAATTCTGAAATGGCTAGATGCAGGCATCATTTATCCTATTTCTGACAGCTCGTGGGTGAGCCCCGTGCAATGTGTACCTAAAAAAGGAGGTATCACTGTGGTCGCAAATGAAAAGAATGAGCTCATCCCTACTCGAACAGTTACAGGATGGAGAGTATGCATGGATTATAGAAAATTGATGTAATAACCCCAAAATTTTCAACTTTTTGTAACCCTTGTGAATAGTGTTTTAGCTGAATGAAGAAACTTTTCACGCCACACTATGTAGGGGTTCTGTTATGGATATTCTGGGATATTATTAGTACTCTATGTAGTATATAAGTGTATGTAAAGATCGTCAGAATCCAATTCCGAACACTTTGGTTTTTCCTGGAAATCCACAAGATACGGAGAGAATTGAGTATAAGGTAACAGGATAAAAAGGATTTAAATTAAAGGATTATAATAGAGGATCATAAAAAGGAATATAATGTATTGAGAAAGGTTAAGGGAACCTAAGTAATAAGATCCCGGGTATGATCCTTCAAACGATAAACGAGAACGAAAGTTAAGCGAACTGTATAACAGATCAGCGGTCATTAGGCAAACGATTAGGAAGTTAATCAAAGGGATTAGTGGGAATGATGTCATCCAACCAATAGAAAGAGGACAAGGAAGGGAGGATGACATCATGAGGATGACACAAGCATGATAAGGGAAGGAAGGAGGTGTGGTTGAATGAGAACCACACAAATTCAAGGGCAAGAAGGTAATTGACTAAAGCAAATACAAAAACCAAGCAACCAAGCCAAGTAAATTCATTCTTCATCAAAAATCAAAAAGAACCAAGGCATTAGTTCTTCATTGCTCACGGCTTTTCACTATTCAAAAGGCAAGAAAAATTCAAAATCAAAGATCCAAGCTTCCTAAATTGGTAAGATAATTCCCTAACCATCTTCATGCTTAGTTAGGGCTATATCATGAGTTTAAGCCATTAATTCCTTCTCAATCTTCTTCATTTAATCAAAGAAGAAGACTATGAATAGTGTTTTCAAGTTTTTTTAACTTGAAGTTTTCTTGTTTTTCTTGAAGATCCAAGCTTTCCTAAGACTTCTCAAAGCTTCTTAAGGCTTCCTAGCTCCTCCCACCACTTCAAGGAAGGTATACCATCTCCAAACCCTAGATTCCTATATATTATAAGATGATTTTGATTAGTGGGATGATATTGTAGCTTGTTGTTGTGATTTAGAGTTTGGGATTTGGAATGGTAGTGAAATGAAATGGTAAATGTTGTGGTTTTGATTAAAAGAACTTAAGTATGATTAAAGTTAAGTTTAGGCATAAGTATGATTGATTAAATTGAATTGGTTGGGGTTGTTATGATGTGATAAGGATGGATGTTGGTTGTATGTTGTATTTGAGGTTGATTTGGGATGGTTTTGAATGGTTTAAAATATTGGAAATCGCGTAAACATAGCCGTCGTAACGTCCGATTTTCTTTGGACTGTTTTTGTGCATAGCATTAGGACCCGAGAACCCCCTGCTAGATTATGACCACTGCCATGATTAGATAGCTCATGTTACGAGCTTCGTTTTGATATGTAGTTCGTTTGATTCCGATGCACGGTTTAGGAGAAACGACCGTTTCAAGTATCAGCGTTTCGTGAACGAAACTTTTTCCCTCGCCTTACTTTGAAACATAGGTTAAAGACCAAAAAGGGTTAATTAATGTATGAAACATTTATGGTAAGTGTGTTAGGCAGTTGGTAAGACACTCGCGAAGGAATCGCTTTAAAACTCGTAAAGGTTAAATTATTAAAAATGGTGGAGCCGAGGGTACCCGAGTGACTTAAGCAAATCAGTGAGCGCAAAACAAGCGTTAGAGTCTAAGTTAGTTAAAGTATAGATTTACAAGTGATTTTGGTTTAATTCCAACTTACTTGTTGTTTATAGGTTACCAGACTCGTCCCGAGCCTTTTATCACCCCAAGTCGCTCAGGCAAGTTTTCTACCCGTTATAACTGTTGTGGTGATGAGTATATGTATTTGCATTATCTTGCGATAGATGCATGTTGGTTAATTAGCAAATGTTGTTATATATTGAAGCATGCTGCTATGGTATATATATATGCATGCCTGTTTCGTATTCTTTCCATATATAATTGTTGATAATACCTATGCTAGAGGATAGCGGTAATTTGCATATACCCTTAGTATAGGGACCCAAAGGTGGAAATATTTTCTAAAACTGGGAGTCGAGGATCCCGAGTAGATTTTGTATATATGGATATAAATATATATATATATATATACTTATATATATATATATGGTCATAGTTTTCAAAACTATTAATCGAATAAGGTTTATTCGATAACTTTAACTTTATTTTATTATTGAATATTATTTCGAATATTATTCGAAGGCGTATGACTCCTTTATATTAAATGAATATTATTTGAATATTCAATTGAGGATGTATGACTCACTTTATTTTATTTAATGAATATTACTTGAATATTCCTCCGAGGACTTATGACTCCTTTTATTTTATTATCTGAATATTATTTGAATATTCATTCGAGGGCTTATGACTCAGTTTATATTATTTAATGAATATTTTTGAATATTCATTTGAGGATCTATGACTCCGATTATTTGCTGAGATTTGTTCTTTATTTTATTAAAGAATAAGGTGTAAATAATCAAACTTATTTTCGATTATTCAAATAAAGATAGTACTTTCATATAAGTATATCTTTGGTTATTTAATACTCGTTTCAAGTATAAGTTTTAATACTTCTAC
The DNA here is from genome assembly GCF_009905375.1 of Apium graveolens. Lineage (NCBI taxonomy): Eukaryota > Viridiplantae > Streptophyta > Magnoliopsida > Apiales > Apiaceae > Apium > Apium graveolens. The sequence goes on from NC_133649.1 coordinate 172,894,391, forward strand.
TTCAATTATTTTTATAAAGATTATTCTTTATGGGAATATTATTTAAATAATAATATTCAGTCATTTTCTAAATATTCTGGGGACTGATTTACTTCATTAAATCAGCTTTACTCCAAACACTCTATAAAGTGTTTTCGAGTTTTCAAAATGATTTTTAAAAGTTAGAGCGGATCCCAAAACTCATTTTTATATTTAAGATCTTCCTTTTTAAGGGGATTTAAATACTCGCTCAAAACCTGAGGGATCCGGCTCTGTGGTGTATTTTATATTCGCAACACGATTGTAGTTTTGGTAAATGAATTGATTACTTACCCAACGTTCGGGAAGTAAGTCCATCTATTGAGTCGGCATAAGCAACATGGGCTCAGTGGGCGTCCATGATAGTGTAAGTGGCTCAGTGGGAGTCCATCAAATGCATAAGTGGCTGAGTGGCAGTCCAGCATAAGGTCCTATTGAGACCAGGGTGATGACCAGTGGGGAATTCGTCCATCTACTAGTAGAAAAGGTTACTTATGGGTATCTTTGCCTGATCAGCAAGATATCTGGTTTATGCCAAAATTCTTTTCCTTTCCAAATTTATTGGATATTGCAACTCTGTTCATACTTTACATGACAGAGGTTTTCAGGAAATTGTATAAAGAAGATGTATATGTGGATATATATATATATATATATATCAGAACTTAATGAAGTATATCATGACTTCATTTCCTTTAATAATATTTCAAAGATTTAATCTATTCAAATCTTATTTTGTAGTCTCATCTATGTGATGAACTGTTGAAAACTCTTTATACTTTGAACAGTGGTAGTTCAAGTAGCTTTATAAATGATATAAGTGTGGTGAAGTATTGGTAACTTCATTCCTTGTTTTTACTTATATCTAGTAAGTAATTATCTTACACATGATAGAGATTCTATTAAGTATCCATTTAGATACTTATATTATTGTTATCACTATGTATTATCTTGCGAGCTGTAAGGCTCACTCTTGCTTTATTTCTTCATCACACAACAACAGTTAGGAAAGATGGCCAGACTCCAGCAGACCCAGCGCAAGCGCATGGGAAGCGTCCCGCATCTTCCCGATGATGTTGTAGCTGCTATAGCTGCAGAGGCAGATCTATTGTAGATCAGACCATCTACTTTTGAGAATCAATTATGTATAATTATAACTTGTGGCAGATAATGGCAATTAACTGTAAATTTATCAAGTAATCGTTTTGGGTTGTAATAACTTTTAAATTATGGATTCAAAGACTTGTACTTATTTCAATTTCATCTCTGAGACTATAACGGGTCGTGGTGTGTGTTAGTGTGGGGTCACAGCATAAGGTTATTATTATTAATTAAGTGAAGTGATATTGTGGAAAGAAAGACCGTGACGACTCGGATCCCCGACCCCGGATCTGGGGGTGTTACAGAAATGGTATCAGAGCTAAGCGTTATAAACCTCAGAGATGATGCGACGATATAATAACAAACTCACAAAGATAATAAGAACTCTTGCCAAGTTCATGGTCGGACTACTTAAAGTAGTGCTGACAATTAAAACCCTTACGGGAACCCTTATAAGTATCATGATAGTAACTTAGCTCGTTTAATGTGTAGGCGCCTGAGATAGAGGACCCTGAGATGTTCGAGCGTGAGCATGATGAGGCATTGCTAGATGTTGAGGATCAGGAGGAGTCTGAGATGGAGGAGGATGAGGAGGACCCCTCAGAGGAGTCAGAGACGGAGGTCATTGCTATTTCAGATGAGGAGGACCCCTCAGAGGAGTCAGAGACAGAGGTTATTGCTATTCCAGATGAGGAGGACCCAGATGAGGTCCCAGTAGCTGAGGAGTGTGTTGGACCTATGGTAGTGTATGCTGGTACCCCATTACCCACACTTCCGGTGGTCAGAACCCCTACCCCTCCACCACTATCCTGGATTCCCGATGATGACAGCTCAGAGACCCATACTTCCGAGCCTAGGCAGACCGAGGAGGCACCCTCAGCGGCTCCGGATTCACCACCTCTTGACCCTGCCCACAGGCAGTCTTCGTTAGCTCATGGATATGTTCAGGATGTTCTGAGGACCCGAGTGGCCGTTGCCGAGGGCCGACTGGATGAGGCCAGGAGGGAGCTGGATGCAAAGAGGGCGGGTAGGCGTACCCGAGCTTATGAGACTAGGGCTTCTATACCCCGATCCTTGAGGAGGGAGCTTACGGGGATAGAGCTCACATCCCGAGCGAGGCTCAGATCGCTCCAGGGGGATAGGCATGGTAGGATCTCCAGGCGGCAGGCCGACTATATCTTCCGTCGTGCGATAGAAAGGGTATGGGAGCTGACCCGCTCCGGTGTGTGATTCAGGATTGATGATGGAATAGTCTAGTTGTCTAGTTAGCCGAGGCCTTAGTAAGAGCCAATTTTCCGGGATAGTTGACTTGTATATAGCATCCCTTTTTCTGACTAGACAGATAGACTCTTGTGTATCACTTTTGGGACAGATGACTATAGCACTGTTGTACTTTTGACCAGATCAAACTATGTATTTCTCGCATTATGTATATATTTGTTTCCTTTGGTTCAGTTCATTAGTGACGGGATCACTGTTTTTATCATTATTATTACTGCACTTCGTATTAGAACTTTCTTAAAATAATAGAATTGCGATATACGTTCTCCCCATTATAAGAGCTGTGCAAGGCACAATGTTGTATATGATTGTGACCTGACGTTGAATTTTCCCAATAATTTTTTTTATTATTATCAGAATCATGCCGCCAAGAAAGATTGGAACTAGGGCGAACCCTGGATCTGAAGACCAGGGAAGCCATAACCAGGATGATAGGAACCAGGAACACAGTGAAGAGGAAGATGAGGATTATGTGGAACAGGATGACTCCCTGTATGAAGAGGAAGAGGAAACATATGATGTTGAGGGATTTGAGATAGAGGCTGAAGAAGGAGAAACCGAGGTTGAGCAACCAGTACCAAACCCAGGCATGGATCCCATGGGCCAGTTCATGCAACTCCTAAGGCAGAATTTGGAACGTCAACCCAACCCACCCCCTCAAGGAAATAACAATGCTGTGGCAAACTCTTTCAGGGCTTTTAAGTCCCTTAAGCCCCCTGAGTTCCACGGATCAGCCGACCCAGTTGAGGCAAGGGCATGGTTAAAGGAAATGGAGAAATCCTTTGAGATTTTGATTACCGATGAGGCACAGAAGACTGTATTTGCTACCTACCTTCTGAAAGGAGAAGCTAACTATTGGTGGGAGGCCAAGAAAAACATGGAGACAGATGCTATTATAACCTGGGAGAGATTTAGTCAGTTGTTTCTGGGAAAGTATTTCCCGAGGTTTATGGAAAACCAGATGGAGCTCAAGTTCTTGGAGCTAAAGCAGAATAACTTGTCTGTAGCAGAGTACGAAGCGAAATTTACTGAGTTATCAAGGTTTGTGCCGGAGTTTGTGAGCACCGAGGAAAAGAAAGCTAGGAGGTTTCAGCAGGGACTGAAACCGTGGATTCAGAATAGGGTGGCAATCCTTGAGCTTACGGACTATGCCACTCTGGTGCAAAAGGCAACGATTGTAGAAGTTGGAAGTGAACAGATGCAGAAGGAAAGAGAGAAGAAAGGAATAAAGAGGAAAAGTATGAGCATGGGTGGAGGTTCCGCAGGAAGGAGCTTCCCAACTAGATTTAATCGAGGAGCAGTGTCCCTACCAGGAAGGAACACTGGGTTTAAGCGGCCAATGAGTGTGAGTGTGAGCCAGGGCGGCCAGAAATCAAGAATGTCCTATTCCAACCAGTCTCGACCCCCATTGCCAGCCTGTAACATATGTGGAAGGAATCACACTGGGGAGTGTAAAGGAAAGCCAATAACCTGCTTTAAGTGCGGTCGGGAAGGCCACTATTCAACTAAGTGCCCATCATCAATCCCTGCCGTCATTCCAACCACCACTTGTCATCAGTGTGGACGCCCGGGTCATTGGAAGAGGGAATGCCCAATGAACAAACCAGCAGCTTCGGGAGCAAGCAGGGCTGCTTCTAATAAGCCACCTACTGCGAGGACTTTCAACATGACAGTCCAGGATGCTATGAAAGATACAGATGTGATAGCAGGTACCCTTTCTCTAAATTCAGTCAGTGCAAATGTTTTATTTGATTCGGGAGCAACTAAATCTTTTATATCAAAGGACCTTGCGCGTAAGTTAAGACTTAAGGCTGAACCCTTGATAGAACCCTTGCAAGTAGAAATAGCCAATCAGGAAATTATTCCTGTTAACCAGATTCACCCCGCCTGTGAGATAGGCATAGGGGAGCAATCCTTTAGTATTGATCTGATTCCTTTTAAATTAGGGGAGTTTGATGTAATTTTGGGAATAGACTGGCTATCTAGCAACGATGCTCAGATAGACTGTAAAGGGAAGAAAGTTAAGTTAAATGTCCCAGGGAAGAAAGAAGTTATATTTAGAGGAAAGAGGCAGACGCAGAAATTTTTGACTATGGCCCAGGCCAAAAGGATGCTACGAAAAGGAAGTGAGGCTTACCTAGCCTATGTGGTGGACACGCAGAAGGAGGTGCCCAACTTACAAGATATTCCAGTAGTCAACGAATTTGAGGATGTATTCCCACAAGACCTTCCGGGATTACCACCCGATAGAGTGATTGAATTTGCTATTGAGTTGGCCCCAGGGACGGCGCCAGTTTCAAAAGCACCTTACCGGTTAGCCCCGTTAGAAATGAAAGAATTAGCTATCCAATTGCAGGAACTCTTGGATAAGGGTATGATAAGACCCAGTGTGTCTCCGTGGGGAGCACCAGTTTTATTTGTTAAGAAGAAAGATGGGAGCATGAGGTTGTGCATCGACTATCGAGAGTTGAACAAGCTAACCATAAAGAACAGGTACCCATTGCCTAGAATAGACGATCTGTTTGACCAGCTAAAGGATGCTGTTTATTTTTCCAAGATCGACCTGAGAACTGGATATCACCAACTAAAGATTAAACCCGAAGATATTTCCAAGACAGCGTTCCGTACCAGGTATGGGCATTATGAGTTCTTGGTAATGTCCTTTGGATTAACCAACGCCCCAGCGGCTTTCATGGATTTAATGAATAGAGTATTTAAGAAGTACTTGGACAAGTGTGTGATAGTTTTAATCGATGATATTTTGATCTACTCAAGGACTGAGGCAGAACATGCAGAGCATTTGAGGATAGCTCTAGGAATACTTAGAGAGGAGCAGTTATATGCCAAATTCTCGAAGTGTGAATTCTGGCGGAATGAAGTACAGTTTTTAGGACATGTGATCAATAAAGAAGGAGTATTGGTCGACCCCTCCAAGATAGAGGCGGTCTCAAATTGGGAAAGGCCAACCACACCCACAGAGGTAAGGAGTTTCATAGGATTGGCCGGCTACTATCGTAGATTTGTTCAGGACTTTGCGAAGATCGCAACCCCTTTGACACGACTTACTCGTAAGACAGAGAAGTTTGAATGGACGGAGAAATGCGAGAACAGTTTTCAGGAATTAAAGAAAAGGTTGATAACGGCTCCGGTATTGGCATTGCCGGACGGAAAAGGAGATTTTGTGATATATAGTGACGCGTCGCACAAAGGATTAGGATGTGTGCTTATGCAGCACGGTAAAGTTATTGCGTATGCGTCGAGACAACTGAAGGAATACGAGGTTAGATATCCTACTCATGACCTTGAGCTCGCGGCAATAGTATTTGCTTTAAAAATTTGGAGGCACTACTTGTATGGAGAGAAGTGCGAGATTTTCACAGACCATAAGAGCCTCAAGTACATATTTACGCAGAAAGAGCTCAACATGCGCTAGAGGAGATGGTTAGAACTAATCAAGGACTATGATTGTGAGATTCTCTATCATCCAGGGAAAACCAATGTGGTGGCTGATGCCCTTAGTAGAAAGGAAAGACTCAGAATGATAACGACTTCGGAAGAGTTGATAAGGGATTTTGAGAGAATGGAAATAGAAGTAAAGGTAACCGGAACCGGAACTGAAAAGCTTTTTGAGATCTCAATGCAGCCAGAGTTATTGGAAAAGATCAGATTGTGCCAGGAGAAAATAATGAATGAAGGCAGAGAGTCAATGACTGGAGAGGAGATCCATACTGAGAAAGATGATAAAGGGATAATGAGGTACTCCTACCGAATTTGGGTTCCGAATGTTCAAGAACTTAAAGATGAGATTTTGGATGAAAGCCATAGTTCAAGGTATTCCATTCACCCGGGAAGTACCAAGATGTATAGGGATTTGAAGGAATAATACTGGTGGCCCAACATGAAGAGGGACGTAGCAGAATGGGTAAACAAGTGTTTGACTTGCCAAAGAGTAAAGGCAGAGCACCAGAGACCCAGTGGACTTTTGCGACCCCTGGAGATTTCCGAATGGAAATGGGAACAGATAGCGATGGATTTTGTTGTAGGCTTGCCAAGGACGAAAGCCAATCACGACGCCATTTGGGTAATTATAGACCGACTGACAAAGTCAGCTCATTTCATTCCTATCAATGAGAGATACACAGTTGATAGACTGGTGGACATTTACCTTAAGGAAATAGTGACGCGACATGGAGTCCCAGCGTCCATTGTCTCAGACTGAGACCCCAGGTTCAACTCCAGATTTTGGAGGAGCTTTCAGGAATGTGCGGGGACCAAGTTAAATATGAGTACCGCGTACCATCCCCAGACGGATGGACAGAGTGAAAGGACCATCCAGACACTAGAGGATATGTTGAGAGTCTGTGCAATAGACTTTAAAGGGAGTTGGGATGATCACTTGCCGTTGATCGAGTTTTCTTATAACAATAGCTTTCATGCTAGCATCGGAATGCCGCCTTATGAGGCCCTGTACGGAAGAAGGTGTCGATCTCCCTTATACTGGGATGAAGTAGGAGAGCGGAAGATGCTCGGACCCGAAGTGGTCCAAAGGACCAAAGATATAGTGGATCTTATCAGAGGGCGACTTGTAGCAGCCCAAGACAGACAGAAGAAATATGCAGACCTAGCCCGAAAGGACAAGGAATATGAAGCAGGGGACTTAGTACTGTTGAAAGTATCCCCTTGGAAGGGATTAATGAGGTTCGGAAAGAAAGGAAAACTAAGCCCAAGATACATTGGACCTTTTGAGATATTAAGACGGATTGGAAAGTTAGCTTACGAGCTAGCCCTACCCCCTAATTTGCAACAAGTTCATAATGTGTTCCATGTGTCAATGCTAAGGAGGTATCATCGGGATGCCAGACACATAGTGGAGTACGAGCAGGTGGATATGCAGCCAGATCTAACTTACGTGGAGAAGCCAGTAAGGATTATGGATAAGAAGGAGCAGGTGCTTCAAAACAAAGTGATCAAGCTAGTCAGAGTACTATGGCAGAATCATAATGTGGAAGAATCAACTTGGGAACTAGAGAGCACAATGCTAGAAAAGTACCCCCATTTATTTTCTGTTTGATTCCGGGACGGAATCCTTTTAAGGAGGGGAGACTGTAATAACCCCAAAATTTTCAACTTTTTGTAACCCTTGTGAATAGTGTTTTAGCTGAATGAAGAAACTTTTCACGCCACACTATGTAGGGGTTCTGTTATGGATATTCTGGGATATTATTAGTACTCTATGTAGTATATAAGTGTATGTAAAGATCGTCAGAATCCAATTCCGAACACTTTGGTTTTTCCCGGAAATCCACAAGATACGGAGAGAATTGAGTATAAGGTAACAGGATAAAAAGGATTTAAATTAAAGGATTATAATAGAGGATCATAAAAAGGAATATAATGTATTGAGAAAGGTTAAGGGAACCTAAGTAATAAGATCCCGGGTATGATCCTTCAAACGATAAACGAGAACGAAAGTTAAGCGAACTGTATAACAGATCAGCGGTCATTAGGCAAACGATTAGGAAGTTAATCAAAGGGATTAGTGGGAATGATGTCATCCAACCAATAGAAAGAGGACAAGGAAGGGAGGATGACATCATGAGGATGACACAAGCATGACAAGGGAAGGAAGGAGGTGTGGTTGAATGAGAACCACACAAATTCAAGGGCAAGAAGGTAATTGACTAAAGCAAATACAAAAACCAAGCAACCAAGCCAAGTAAATTCATTCTTCATCAAAAATCAAAAAGAACCAAGGCATTAGTTCTTCATTGCTCACGGCTTTTCACTATTCAAAAGGCAAGAAAAATTCAAAATCAAAGATCCAAGCTTCCTAAATTGGTAAGATAATTCCCTAACCATCTTCATGCTTAGTTAGGGCTATATCATGAGTTTAAGCCATTAATTCCTTCTCAATCTTCTTCATTTAATCAAAGAAGAAGACTATGAATAGTGTTTTCAAGTTTTTTTAACTTGAAGTTTTCTTGTTTTTCTTGAAGATCCAAGCTTTCCTAAGACTTCTCAAAGCTTCTTAAGGCTTCCTAGCTCCTCCCACCACTTCAAGGAAGGTATACCATCTCCAAACCCTAGATTCCTATATATTATAAGATGATTTTGATTAGTGGGATGATATTGTAGCTTGTTGTTGTGATTTAGAGTTTGGGATTTGGAATGGTAGTGAAATGGAATGGTAAATGTTGTGGTTTTGATTAAAAGAACTTAAGTATGATTAAAGTTAAGTTTAGGCATAAGTATGATTGATTAAATTGAATTGGTTGGGGTTGTTATGATGTGATAAGGATGGATGTTGGTTGTATGTTGTATTTGAGGTTGATTTGGGATGGTTTTGAATGGTTTAAAATATTGGAAATCGCGTAAACATAGCCGTCGTAACGTCCGATTTTCTTTGGACTGTTTTTGTGCATAGCATTAGGACCCGAGAACCCCCTGCTAGATTATGACCACTGCCATGATTAGATAGCTCATGTTACGAGCTTCGTTTTGATATGTAGTTCGTTTGATTCCGATGCACGGTTTAGGAGAAACGACCGTTTCAAGTAACGGCGTTTCGCGAACGAAACTTTTTCCCTCGCCTTACTTTGAAACATAGGTTAAAGACCAAAAAGGGTTAATTAATGTATGAAACATTTATGGTAAGTGTGTTAGGCAGTTGGTAAGACACTCGCGAAGGAATCGCTTTAAAACTCGTAAAGGTTAAATTATTAAAAATGGTGGAGCCGAGGGTACCCGAGTGACTTAAGCAAATCAGTGAGCGCAAAACAAGCGTTAGAGTCTAAGTTAGTTAAAGTATAGATTTACAAGTGATTTTGGTTTAATTCCAACTTACTTGTTGTTTATAGGTTACCAGACTCGTCCCGAGCCTTTTATCACCCCAAGTCGCTCAGGCAAGTTTTCTACCCGTTATAACTGTTGTGGTGATGAGTATATGTATTTGCATTATCTTGCGATAGATGCATGCTGGTTAATTAGCAAATGTTGTTATATATTGAAGCATACTGCTATGGTATATATATATACATGCCTGTTTCGTATTCTTTCCATATATAATTGTTGATAATACCTATGCTAGAGGATAGCGGTAATTTGCATATACCCTTAGTATAGGGACCCAAAGGTGGAAATATTTTCTAAAACCGGGAGTCGAGGATCCCGAGTAGATTTTGTATATATGGATATAAATATATATATATATATATACTTATATATATATATACTTATAAATATATATATGGTCATAGTTTTCAAAACTATTAATCGAATAAGGTTTATTCGATAACTTTAACTTTATTTTATTATTGAATATTATTTCGAATATTATTCGAAGGCGTATGACTCCTTTATATTAAATGAATATTATTTGAATATTCAATTGAGGATGTATGACTCACTTTATTTTATTTAATGAATATTACTTGAATATTCCTCCGAGGACTTATGACTCCTTTTATTTTTTTATCTGAATATTATTTGAATATTCATTCGAGGGCTTATGACTCAGTTTATATTATTTAATGAATATTTTTGAATATTCATTTGAGGATCTATGACTCCGATTATTTGCTGAGATTTGTTCTTTATTTTATTAAAGAATAAGGTGTAAATAATCAAACTTATTTTCGATTATTCAAATAAAGATAGTACTTTCATATAAGTATATCTTTGGTTATTTAATACTCGTTTCAAGTATAAGTTTTAATACTTCTACTTCAATTATTTTTATAAAGATTATTCTTTATGGGAATATTATTTAAATAATAATATTCAGTCATTTTCTAAATATTCTGGGGACTGATTTACTTCATTAAATCAGCTTTACTCCAAACACTCTATAAAGTGTTTTCGAGTTTTCAAAATGATTTTTAAAAGTTAGAGCGGATCCCAAAACTCATTTTTATATTTAAGATCTTCCTTTTTAAGGGGATTTAAATACTCGCTCAAAACCTGAGGGATCCGGCTCTGTGGTGTATTTTATATTCGCAACACGATTGTAGTTTTGGTAAATGAATTGATTACTTACCCAACGTTCGGGAAGTAAGTCCATCTATTAAGTCGGCATAAGCAACATGGGCTCAGTGGGCGTCCATGATAGTGTAAGTGGCTCAGTGGGAGTCCATCAAATGCATAAGTGGCTGAGTGGCAGTCCAGCATAAGGTCCTATTGAGACCAGGGTGATGACCAGTGGGTAATTCGTCCATCTACTAGTAGAAAAGGTTACTTATGGGTATCTTTGCCTGATCAGCAAGATATCTGGTTTATGCCAAAATTCTTTTCCTTTCCAAATTTATTGGATATTGCAACTCTGTTCATACTTTACATGACAGAGGTTTTCAGGAAATTGTATAAAGAAGATGTATATGTGGATATATATATATATCAGAACTTAATGAAGTATATCATGACTTCATTTCCTTTAATAATATTTCAAAGATTTAATCTATTCAAATCTTATTTTGTAGTCTCATCTATGTGATGAACTGTTGAAAACTCTTTATACTTTGAACAGTGGTAGTTCAAGTAGCTTTATAAATGATATAAGTGTGGTGAAGTATTGGTAACTTCATTCCTTGTTTTTACTTATATCTAGTAAGTAATTATCTTACACATGATAGAGATTCTATTAAGTATCCATTTAGATACTTATATTATTTTATCACTATGTATTATCTTGCGAGCTGTAAGGCTCACTCTTGCTTTATTTCTTCATCACACAACAACAGTTAGGAAAGATGGCCAGACTCCAGCAGACCCAGCGCAAGCGCGTGGGAAGCGTCCCGCGTCTTCCCGATGATGTTGTAGCTGCTATAGCTGCAGAGGCAGATCTATTGTAGATCAGACCATCTACTTTTGAGAATCAATTATGTATAATTATAACTTGTGGCAGATAATGGCAATTAACTGTAAATTTATCAAGTAATCGTTTTGGGTTGTAATAACTTTTAAATTATGGATTCAAAGACTTGTACTCATTTCAATTTCATCTCTGAGACTATAACGGGTTGTGGTGTGTATTAGTGTGGGGTCACAGCATAAGGTTATTATTATTAATTAAGTGAAGTGATATTGTGGAAAGAAAGACCGTGACGACCCAGATCCCCGACCCCGGATCTGGGGGTGTTACAATTGAACAAAGCCACAAGGAAGGATCACTTCCCTCTCCCATTCATTGATCAAATGCTTGACAGATTGGCGGGACATGAGTATTTTTGTCTTCTGGATGGTTATTCCGGGTATAATCAGATTTGTATTGCACCAGAGGATCAGGAAAAGACTACCTTCACTTGTCCATTTGGCACATTTGCTTTTCGTAGAGTTTCGTTTGGGTTATGTGGCGCCTCGGCCACCTTTCAGAGATGTATGATGGCTATATTCTCTGACATGATTGGAAATAACGTCGAAGTGTTCATGGATGACTTCTCCGTCTTTGGACACTCATATGATGAATGTTTAAATAATCTGCGCGCCGTACTCAAAAGATGCGTGGAAACTAATTTGGTGCTTAATTGGGAGAAATGTCATTTTATGGTGCGTGAAGGCATTATCCTTGGGCATAAGGTCTCTAGCAAAGGTCTGGAGGTGGACAAGGCCAAGGTGGGAGTCATTGAAAATCTTCCCCCACCTAATTCGGTGAAAGGAATCCGTAGTTTTCTCGGTCATGCGGGTTTTTATCGGCGATTCATCAAGGACTTTTCAAAGATATCTAAGCCGTTGTGCAATTTACTTGAGAAAGATGTGCCTTTTAAATTTGATGATGAATGTTTGGCAGCATTCGAGACTCTCAAGGAGAGTTTGATCACGGCACCAGTTATTACAGCACCAGATTGGACAGAACCGTTTGAGATGATGTGTGATGCAAGTGACTATGCGGTAGGTGCAGTTCTGGGACAGCGCAAGAAAAATCTCTTCCATGTGGTCTACTATGCGAGTAAGACTTTAAATGGGGCCCAATTGAACTACACCACTACTGAGAAGGAGCTTTTAGCTATAGTTTTTGGCTTTGAGAAATTGCGATCTTATCTGCTTGGTACGAAAGTGACAGTATTCACTGATCATGCAGCTATTCGCTATCTGGTTTCTAAGAAGGATTCGAAGCCGAGACTCATTCGTTGGGTGCTTTTACTTCAAGAATTTGAGTTAGAGATCAAAGATAGAAAAGGTACTGAGAATCAAGTAGCTGACCATCTCTCTAGGTTGGAGAATCCCGATTCTACTTCACAAGATAGGACGTTAATCAATGAATCTTTTCCGGATGAGCAGTTGTTTGCAATTCAGGAGGAAGAACCATGGTTTGCAGATATTGTAAACTATCTTGTCAGCAATATAATGCCTCCTAATTTGACATCCGCGCAAAAGAAGAAGTTTCTGCATGAGGTGAAGTGGTATATGTGGGATGAACCATATTTGTTTAAACAGGGAGCTGACCAGATCATCAGGAGATGTATCCCGTTCTGTGAGACGGAGGGGATATTACGAGACTGCCATTCCACGGTCTATGGTGGACACTATGGAGGTGAGAAGACGGCAGCTCGTATTCTGTAAGCAGGTTTTTTCTGGCCTACCTTGTTCAAGGATGCTCATCAGTTTGTTTTAAGGTGTGATCGTTGCCAAAGAGTGGGAAATTTGTCAAGGAAGGATGAGATGCCATTAAATGTGATGCTTGAAGTCGAGGTCTTTGATGTATGGGGAATCGATTTCATGGGGCCTTTTATCTCGTCTTGCAATAATCAGTACATCTTGCTGGCAGTCGATTATGTCTCAAAATGGGTCGAAGTTAAAGCTTTACCGACAAATGATGCAAAGGCAGTGCTAAATTTTCTTCATAAGCAAATTTTCACAAGGTTTGGAACACCTCGGGTAATCATAAGTGATGAAGGATCGCATTTTTGCAACCGTAAGTTCACTTCTATGATGCAGCGTTATAATGTGAATCATCGAGTAGCTACTGCCTATCATCCACAAACAAATGGTCAAGCGGAAGTGTCTAACAGAGAGATAAAGCGCATTATAGAGAAGGTTGTTTGTCCGTCAAGGAAGGATTGGTCTTTAAAGCTCGATGAAGCTGTTTGGGCTTACAGAACAGCATACAAAACTCCACTTGGGATGTCACCGTTTCAGTTGGTGTACGGTAAGGGATGTCATCTACCGGCGGAGCTTGAGCATAAGGCCTACTGGGCATTGAAGAAATTGAACCTGGATTTAGATGCAGCTGGTAAAAAAAGAATGCTTCAGCTTAATGAACTTGATGAATTTCGACTTCAAGCGTACGAGAATAACAAAATGTATAAGGAAAAGGTGAAGAGGTGGCACGATAGGAAGCTACATCCTAAGTTATTTGTGCCAGGGCAACAAGTTCTGTTATTCAACTCTCGGCTCCGACTTTTTCCTAGGAAGTTGAAATCAAGGTGGTCTGGACCTTTTATTGTCAAAACTGTGTTTCCACATGGAGCGGTGGAAATTTTTGAGAATGATTCGGACCAAGCATTCAAGGTTAACGGTCAGCGGTTGAAACACTACTATGGGGACATGGCAAACCGAGAGGTGATTAGTGCCATTTTGTTGACTACGTGAGAAAGGTACGGAACGTCAAGCTAATGACGAAAAAGAAGCGTTGCGTGGGAGGTAACCCATGAATTGTTTTTACAGGAACCCTTAGAAGTTAATAACCTATCCAAAAACACAAAAAAATCAGAAAACAGGGGCTGAAAAAAAAAATTCCAGAGACCCTCTGCGCGCCCGCGCAGAAATGCTGAGCGGCCGCGCAGGGGTCGAGTTCCAGAATTTTTTTTTACAGTTCAGAAAAAAAAAAAAACACACAAAAACCCATTACAGCCCATAAACCCACGAATTCTTTTCCCATTACCCCATGATTTTATCCCTCAACCCCACTCCTAATCTAATTTGACCTACTCCACACCCTATATATACATACACCTATCCTACATATCTCCCACAACTTCCTACACTTAAACCCTCTCATAAACATCAAAAATCAGTTCTTATACACTTTTATTCACAAATCAATGGCACCCAAGAGAGCACGCACTATTGACAGCAGCAGCACAGTTCCTACTGCTGATTCATCAAGGGGTACTGCTGCAAGGCCTCGGTTAACTGACAGAGCCGCGGAGGAGGAGTACACTAGGCTGTTGGGGAAGCCGATTCTGAAGAAGAGGGGGTTTTTACCATCAGGGAGGGATGGTGAGTTGTTGCCCATGATTGCAGAGAAGGGGTGGATAGCTTTTTGTGAGTCACCCGAAGCAGTACCGATGAGTGTTGTTCGCGAGTTCTACGCGAACGCGAAGGCTGAAAAGAATGGGTTTTCTGTAGTTCGTGGGCTAACGGTTGATTATCATCCTGCGGCGATTCGCCGTGTGATTGGACAGCGAGAGAGGAAGCCCGAGGAGGAGAACTGGAATGAAAAGACTGCTGAGGACTTTGACTTGGATTTGATTTGTACGACTCTCTGTCGATCGGGCACAGTTTGGAACCGCAGTCCAGCCAATAATGAGTATCGTCACTTTCCGGCGATCGCCATGAACAGGTATGCCCGTGCATGGAATGCATTTATATGTGCTAATATTTTGCCTTCTTCACATGCACACGAGGTCACAGTTGAGAGATCACAGCTGTTGTGGGGAATTCTGAATGAGGAATACTATGTGGATCTTGGTGAGTTTATCTACCAAGGAATTCTGAAGTTTTTGAGGGGAGCAAAGCATATGAACATCCCTTATGCATCCACGGTTACAAAGCTATGCCGAGCAGTAGGAGTGAACTGGCCGGCTCATGAGCAGTTGCAGTTGCCAGCAGCTCCGATAGATTCTGGCACTCTGAATGGGATGCAGGAGTGGACCGGTGGTGAGCCTGAGGAGCATGGGCTGGATTATCGTCTTCCAGGAGGGCGTCCAGCACGAGGTGCTACTATGGCCAGGCCAGGGCGTGGTGAGGCTAGTTCTTCGAGAGCTCAGGAGGGTGCTGGGATGGGTGATGCCCAGTATAGGAGGCTTTCACGGCGGATGGATGCCATGTATGAGACGCAGAGCAGGTTTGCTCAGGAGCTCACTCTTGCGTTAGGGACTGCTTTTCGAGGCCTTGGAGCTGATATCCAGTGGCCAGTTTTTGGTGAGGACTCTGCATACCCGCCGCCTGATACTCCACCCACTGAGGGTGATGATGATGATGACTCCGAGTAGGTATACCCTGTGTTCCTTTCTACTACCTTCACTGGGGACAGTGAAGATTTTAAGTTTGGGGGTGGTAGTTAAGAAATATTTTGTGTGTGTCATATAGCTGCATATTCATGATAGTTAGTTCATATAGTTGTATAATTTTTGCCATATAGTTCATATAGTGCTTTATTTGTTTGTCATATCATATAGCTCATGCATATACCATGATCCCTTTTGCAATGATTTATCGACTGAATTGTGATATTGATGCGAGTGTAGTGATAGCATTAAAGTGATATTAAGTTGTGTAGGTTGATATGCATGCTAGAAGCACTTGTATTGTCACTAAGTCTTAGAGAATGCTTAAGGACTAGATTGTTGTTATGATCTGATTATTTTCGAGGATAATCTATTTATTATGCTTAGAATTTGATAATAGGTTCTTAGTGGTAAAGGCATGAAAAAGAAAAAAAAATGGAGTAAAAATGGAATTTGTTGCTAGTTGTGGCTAGGCGTCAAATGGCTAGTAGCCGGCTCGCATGTTATGCGAGTAGTTTAGGGTTGAGCAAGATGGAGCGAAACGCACTTGCTCAGAAAAAAAAAAAAATTGCATAATTGATCAAGAGTGGGCTCTTTGGTATTCGAGTTATTAAGTTCTTAGGGGACTTTGTGCCTAGTGACCTAAGGCTTTTAGAGTCTGGGATCCGCTAACCTAACGCTCGTTACATGGATACCATTGTATAAGTCTTTTGTGGACCTCACTCATTGCACGGTCAAATAAGCATTTGAGTTGTAAATAAAAAGCACGATTCCGTAGTAAGCTCCAGAGTTCTTGTAGTGTTGTATATCACTTTGTGCCTAGAATTTTTATTCTTTGTATAATTGTAGGATTGCCTTGAGGATAGTCTAGTCATAGTAATTGGTCTAGTTCCAAAGCATATCTGTTAAGCATTTGCACACACCACGTTTCTGGCGGTATGTCCGTTTGCATGAGTTTATTGATCTTTAGTGTCTAACTGCATTCGTTGAGACGTGACAATTTGGTTGGTTAATTGTAGTAAGGGGGATCGTTGCATTTTCATATAGATTGCATTCATGCATATTTTTATTTGTTTTTGAGTCTGTGACGCTTGAGGACAAGCATCGATTTAAGTTTGGGGGTGTGATAAGTGGCATTTTATACCACTTAGAACGTCTTAAAATGGCTTAAATTGGTGTCTTGAAATCAAGTATTTTTTGTATTTGATGCGTTTTTCTAGTATTTATGCATTTCAGGGTATTAGTTGCATTTCGGAGGAGGAATCATCAAGAATAAGCCTTGGCATGTGTTCACCATTGCGAGAGGAAAAGAACGGGCAGATTACGGCGAAGAAACGGAGCAAGCATGGAATTTTTCCAGAAGGGTCCTGCGCGCCCGCGCAGCAATGCTGAGCGGCCGCGCAGCAGCCTTGCGCGCCCGCGCAGAAATGCTGAGCGGCCGTGCAGGGTCGGGGAAAAAGATATATTATTTTAGACTTCTACTTCTGTTTGGCTTCCAACTTCTATGTAATCTGAGTTATATGGGACTATTATATAGGTAGATTTGAGACGTTTTTCACAGAGTATTAAGAGGAGATTATGTTTTAGATTGTGTTTTGCAAGAAGCGAAGGAGATAAGGAAGAAGACAGATTTAGCACACAGCAACGAAGAGGAAGCATATATTCTTGTGATTCTTGTTTCGTTGTAACGTTGGATGCTAGTTTTCTTGCTTTGACTTATTTACTCTTGTGACGTACTCTGTTTTAATATAATCAGTTTAGTTATTATTTTCTTGTGTTTGTTTATCATGATTTCATATGAACCCATGATGGCGATAAGTTCTATTATGGGCTAATCATGATCATGGGGTTGCAACGGATTTATTATGGAATTCTTTAGTTAATTGTTTAATACTTTAGTATGTGATGATTGCATGATATCTAGTATTGGTTGTGCGTATTCGTCTTATGTGCGTCGCGAACATATAAGATAGGGTGTTAATCTCTTGTGAAGCGACGGTGGATCTTGAGATTTAGAACTTGCCATGCTAGCATAGGTTCATGTACGTTGTGCATGATTAGTGGGTAACTCTAACAGTTTTATTTGCCTTATGTAATCAAAAAAGGATAACTTGTGCTTAAATCGTTGTGTTGTCAATTTCTGTAGACATATAGGAACTCAACATAATTGATGACTATTCAACTTCTATCTTAATTGTGGATGTTTGGTAGAATGGTATTAGTACAATGAAAGTTGGCTTTTATCAGTTTCGTGTTATTCGATTAATATCATCACTGTCACATGCTAAAGGTAATAACAATGGCTATAGAAGGAAGTAATAATGAAGTTGTGATCTCATGAGTGTTTTATTATTGATAAATTGAAGTGTTAGTTAAGTGGTTAATTAAGTAGTTAATTATAGTTAATATTTAATCAACAATTTTAAGTGTTATTATCTTAACATTGAGAAGTAGTCATACATTGGTGAGTGAGTTAGATTAGACAATAAATTAGTCTGAGTCTCTGAGGGAACGAACTAGAAAGTATTCTATATTACTTGCGAACGCGTATACTTGCGTGAATATTAGTTCGTGATTTCGCCCTAACACTATCTTGCAGCATGCAAAGTCAGCGTCCGAATATCCACATAATCCAAAATTAGCTTCCCTTGCATACCGGAGACCAAGTAATATAATACTCTTAAGGTATCCGAAGATTTTCTTCACTGCAATAAGATGTGGCTCCCTAGGATTTGCCTGAAATCTTGTACACAAATAGGTGGCAAACATAATGTCTGGCCTACTAGCCGTTAGGTACAAAAGAGAACCAATCATACCTCTATAATTTGCGACATCAACTGTTGTACCTTCATGGGGATCAAGCTTAGTGGCAGTTTCCATATGAGTAGTTGTAATTTCTTGCATATTAAACCTTTTCAACAGATTCTTTGTGTACTTTGATTGATTAATGTAGATACCATTATTAGTCTGTTTAATTTGCAATCCCAAAAAATAGCTCATCTCTCCCATCATGCTTATTTGATATCTTGATTGCATCAACTTTGAAAACTTTGTTAGATATATTTGTGATGTCATGGCTAATATGATTTATGTTTAGGTTTCAGATCTTACTTAATAGGACAAATCAGTACTTAACTGGAAATCAGCACTTATACTGAAGATAGAACTTAAGATATCCGAACTTAAGTTATCAGAACTTAAGTTATCAGAAGATATTTATCAGGAGATAATATCAGGACTTAAGGTGACTTTCAGATAAGGCAGGCGGCTGATTGAAAGGAAAGAAGATCGAGACTAAGACAGTAAGAAATATGCATGAAGAATAGAATACTTGGAAGAAAAGATAACTAGGTGATATATTTTAGGAAGCAGAATTATATTCCATATGAATTAGAACATTACCTTGTAACTGTGTAGTATATAAACAAAGGCATAGGATTTACACTATAAGTGTTATCTTAATCGAAGTTATTATTCTTTGTAACCCTAGCAGCTCTCGTGATAATTTGTTCATCACTGAGAGAGGACAGTTCCATATTGTAACAGAGTTTATTGTGTTGAATAAAATCTGTGTTCTGTTACTTGTGTTCTTTAATTCGATTTGATTGTAGTAAACACTGTATTCAACCCCCTTCTACAGTGTGTGTGACCTAACAAGTGGTAGCAGAGCAGATCTGTTAACACACATACAGTTTAAGATCCAAAAACAATCATGTCTAAAACAGAAACTCCAACCAAGCCCACCAAAACTGAAGAACCTCCAAAAAACATAACCCATAGTCGATATGAGACTATAAGAGTTCCCATGTTGAAACCTTCTGAGTATCCCATATGGAAAGTGAAGATGGCTATATTTCTGGAAGCTACAGATCCAGAATATCTAGACAGGATTAATGAAGGACCATGTTAGGTCACACACACACACACACTGTAGAGGGGGTGAATACAGTGTATAATACACTCAAATCGAACTTTAAGAACTTAAGTAACAGAAAACAAACTTTATTGAAACAATAAACTCTGTTACAGTATGGAACTGTTACCTCTCAGTGATGAACAAATATCACGAGAGCTGCTAGGGTTACAATGAATAATCTTTTCTAATAATGATAACACTTATAGTGTAAACCCTATGTCTGTATTTATATACTACACAGTTACAAGATAATCGCTAATTGATATGGAATATAATTCTGCTTCCTAAAATATATCAATCAGATATCTTTTCTTCCAAGTATTCCATTCTTCACGGAATTCCTTCTTCATGCATATCTCTTCTTATGTTTATCTCAATCTTCTTTCCTTTAATCAGCTACTGTCCTTATCTGATTGTCCTTCAGTACTTAAGTGATGATATCTATCTTCTGATGATTATCTCCTGATAATATAAGTACTGATATCCTTAAGTCCTGACTTCCAGTATAAGTACTGATCAACAGTTAAGTACTGATTTATCCTATTCACGTAAGATCTGAAAGCTAAACATAAAACATATTAGCCATGACATTATCAAATATATCTAACAATCTCCCTCAACTTGTAAATTAACAAAATATACAAGTTTAACAGATATTTGATGATGTCAAAAACATTAAGTACAAATGCATGAGAAATAGACTAGATAACTACAACTTACAGTCCTTAAAGTTTTTACCAATTTCAACTTCTGATAACAACTTCAATCTGTATAAATATCAGAATTTAAGCAGTTGTAGATCTTCGACTTGGCTTCTTCATTTTCTGATCTCTCTGATGTCAGGAGTTGTTCTGAGATAGTTCTTCAACAAACATTTCTCAGCATAACTTAGTTCATCAATCATTCTCCTTTTAACACCTTTAAGCTCTGCAGTATCTTCACCAGTTTGAAAGATTACAGCTCTGAGATCATTAATCTTTGCTTTTCTTAACTCCTGATCTAGTCTTATGACATAAGCTTTTTCTGACTCAAGATTGAATTCAAGTCCCTTAATACCAAGATACGTTCTGATCTGTGCAGTATTAGGCTTCATATCAACAATATCACCATTGTGATCTCTGTACTTTGGAACATATCTGCTGTCAGACTTAACAGAATAAAGCCTTTTCTGTCTCTGAATCTGTTCTTTTAAGTAGTTTGCAGCAGTCTCTGTTATTCTGTCATCCACTTGAAGTAAGAAAAGTACATGCTCCAAATCTTCAAAATACTTCAAAGGAATGGCATTTTGTCTTATATGATAAACCCTACCATCTGTCATGAAATACAACATGATGTATTCTTTCAAGTAGGTATGGTAAACCATCTGTACAGATTCCAGTTGATTCAATCTCTCAGGAGTTGCTCCAATACCTGGTTCACTCAAGGAAGTTGGATCATTGGTAGTGTTGTGTACTCTTCTTTCATCAGCACTTCCCAATCCAGTTTTATCTCTAGCTTCCTTTCCAGTAACTACTCTTTCTTCAAAACCACTTGCAGTAGTCTTCAAAGATTGAGTCTGTTTTGCTTTAGTGAATCCTGGTAGGAGTGTCTTTGATCTATTTTTTGAAATCAAGTTAACTTGAGCACTGTCAGAGGTTACTTGCTTCTTCTGAATATCAGAACTTACAATTTCTTGACTCTAAACAACTTGAGCCATGTCAGAGGTTGTTTTAAGAACTTTTCTTGTAGTCAGAGCAAGATCATCTTTTCCATCAGTAATTTCTTCTTCCTCAGGAGGTACATAAGGCTTGATAGGTTCACCAACCTTTTCTTTACCCTTGGATCTTGGATCTATCTGTGGTTGTGATCTAGCCAAAGTTGTTTCAGTATGTGTCCTTTCTTTGATCACAATGCCTTTAGGTTTTGGAAGTAACTTTTTACCAGAAGCTTCAGATTTAGATGTGACATTCTCTGATTTAAGTCTGGCTTCTTCTTCCTTTAAACTTTCCAAGTCCATCCCTGGATTTTCTTGAAGAAATAACTGTCTTGACATTTCCTCATCAAGATCTAGAAGTTCATCAGAACTTATCCTTTTACCAGCAGCAGAACTTATTCTTTTCCCAGTATCAGAACTTGTTCTGTGACTAGCTTGTCTTGATGTAAACCTTCTACCTTGACTATGACCACTACCCATTCCAGAGGTTCCTTGGTCATCTTTTCCATCATCCTTTCCTTGCAGTGTCTTGTTGGTTGTGCATTTGGACTTAATTACCTTCTCCCCCTTTTTGGCATCAGCAGGTAATAAAATAGAGAGAAGTAGTTCCACTGAGGTCTGGATTTCAGTAAGTTGCGATTGCTGAGAAGCTTGATTTGTCAGAATTTGATCAATCTGAGCTTGTTGTTTCTCTTGAGTTTTCTCAATAAAAGCAACCCTGTCAATGTTAGGTTGGAAGAACTTTTTCTTATCAATTTTCTAAACTTGTTCCTATTTGATAAAGTTCTCCTGAATCTTGTGTAGCTCGGCATGAGTATTGGAATGAAGACCTTGTAGATGTTTAGTACTTAATGCAGTGACTCTAAGCTGGGTTTTAAAATCATCAGAATTTAACATTTCATCAGCTTTAGTCAGGTGCTCAGCAAGATGTAAAGCATTTGGAACACATGAAACTGAGTTCCATTCCTTAGTCCACTCCTGACCTGCAGGAGTTTCACTCCAAGGCACTGGTGCATCCCTGATAACAAACTCCTTTACCAGTTCAGACTTAGGAAGAGTCGGTGGAGGAGTATGTCCTGAAGGACCTGCTTCATCAGCATCTACAGTTGTAGCAGCTTCACCAGTATCTCCAACATTTGCAGCATCAGAACTTAAAGAATCAGTATCTTCTGATAAGACAACAGTGTGAGTAGCAATGGAGGCTTCAGTATCCTCTAATTGCTGATCTGAGACTAAGTTCTGATCAACAGCCATATCCTGATGCTCACCTAAAATCTGATCATCAACATCTTGATGCAGAGAAGGTGTTGTTGATAACTCTGGAGTTTGAACAGCATCAGTAACAGGTGTTGTGGAAGGATTATTTGCTGTTGGAGCTTCTAAAAAAAGAATTGCAGGCACAACCAAGTTCTGAATATCAATTTCAGCACTTGTGCCTGGATCAACAAGAGACACAGATGGGGAGTTAGCCTTGTCAGATACAGCTTCCTGAGATGGAGTGGATGGAGAAGAAGTGACTGGAGCAAATTCCTTGCCTTGTGAGATCAGAGATTCCTGATCCCCTTCCTTAGCTGCTTCCTCCTCATCATCTGAAACTGGCCTTTGTGCCCTCTGTTTCTTGTACTTCCTTGTTGATTTGGATTCCTTGGGAGTTTCAGGAATTATCATACGTCTAAGCCTCTTGAGAAGCCTAGAACCCCCAATTTCAGAATCCTTCTGAGAAGTTGCTTTCTCAACTTCAATCACCACAGGTTCTGAAGAAGGAATCTGTTCCTCAGAATCTGATTCATCTCTCAAAGTAAATCTCCTCCTCTTTTGAGGTGTTTGAGGAACAGTTTTTGTTCTCTTTGGCTTAGAGGATGGAGACTTCACAGTAGGTGCTGAAGAAGAAGGTTGAGCAGTCTATAAAGTGGAGAGATAGGATTTAAGATAAGTTCTGAGGGTAGGTTGAGTAGAATGAGAGGTAGGTACTGAGGTTGATGCATTTTGGGTGGTTGGAGGTGGTTGGACATCAGAGTAAACAGATCTATAAGTATCAGGATCAGCATTTACCAGGATCTGTTTTACAGACTTAAGAATCTGTAATGGTCTAACCATTTTCTTCTTAGTATCAGCATTTACCAGATCATTAAAGTACCTTTTTGCAACCTTAAAAGGTGGGGTTTGAGTGCTGACTAAATGAGGTTCATCAGTACAGTAAGTGTAAATAAGTTGACAGAATCTAGCAAAATAAACAACATCTCGATCCTCTGTCATCCTATCCCCAATAAAACCAACTATTCCAGTTGCAAAATCAAAATGAGTTTGATGGATAATAGCATACCCTATGTGCTGACTCAGAATTGGGATAGCATTAAAATTTGAACATTTGTTCCCAAAAGCTTTGGTGATGCAATCAAAGAAGAAACTCCATTATCTTCTGATATTAGCCCGTTTCAACTGTCCAAGTCTCGTCAGACTCTTTTCATATCCCAATTCAACCATTAACTCCCGAAGGGCTGAGTCCTCTGGAACTGAGAAAGTACAATCCTCTGGAAGATGTAAAGCCCTGCGTACTGTACCAGGAGTGACTACAAAAGATGAATCACCCACTTGGAAGATAATACTGGGAGTTCCACGGTTACCACCATCATCAAAAACGCCAGTCCTCCAGAACCTCAGAACTTGTTGACTTGAAAATAATTCAGGCTGAGTTAAGGCGTACCCAACCTCACTATGTGCAAGAAGATCTTGCACAAAGTGCAATTCAGATGGAGCTTCAGCATGATCAAGAATTGCAGCATAGTTGTTTGGAACAAACTTAGCTCCATCAATGATTAAATCCTTTGGTGCCATGTGAAAAAATTGAGAATTAAGTATGCCTGATAGGTGTTTGATATAATATCGTTGGACACCTGTCAGACATGCAGTAATAACGGATAGTTACTGGGCTCGAGAAAACAGGAATGATTACTGACCCAGTTGCCTTGTTTCAAGGAAAAACCATTCCATTAATCAAGAGAAACAGTTTTAATTCAAAATTTAAACCATTAGTACTAATTGAATTATTTTTCACTGCATCATTGATATTCTGAAAATACATCACATGAAAATGACCAAGATAAATTAAAGGAGTAAGTGCTGAAAATGAATCAGAACTTAATAAGAAACACAATATATATGGTCATCAGAACATCAATCAGGATTTATCAACACAAGATGAAATAACTCAGAGACAAAATCTTGAAGTAAAAACAACTTTCATTAATATATCAAGACAATACATTTATGAAATGGAAATTACATCAGTACTTATACAAGATTTTCCCTAAGCTCCTAATCCTAACATCAACAGCTTTAGTCCTAGCTAAGAAGCCTGACAAAGCTGAGGATGAAGAAGAACAGGAAGAAGACAAGATTAAGTCATCTTCCTCTTCCTATCTTCGACGAACAAGATGGCGAGTCGTATGATTCGCTCTTGCTGACGGATAGCTTCCCGCCTTTCCTCCTCCAATCGCTCCAGATGGCGATGGTAATCCATATAGAAGAATAGGAGGTGAGTTAGCACCTCCTGTGGGACAAAATCCCAGATCTCCTCAGGAATGGCTGTTACATGCCACTCCTGCTGCTAGTCAGCACAACTTAGCTCCATTGTGAAGGTTTGGTTGTTCAAAAACATGTTGTATCGAACCATTGTGTTTTTAATAGAAGAAGGAGGATAAGTGTGTGAGAAGAATGTGATGGAAAGACTGATGTGAAGTGGTTGCTTATATAGGCAAGAGAATGCCAAGAGACGCAAAGATATTTAATGCTGACAGGTAGAATTAATTCTACCTCGTCTCCCTAGACTTTGAAAAAGAATAACAGTCATTGGAAAGAGGAAGCATGGTCTAGACTGCACAAGACACAAGAAACAATGGACTGTTCAAGTACAAATACCATTAATCCTAATCATAGTGACTATTAATCTTCCACTTCAACATATTCGAGTTCGAACTGAGACTGTTAGCAAATTTTATTCAAAGATAAGCCAAGTAAAGGATTAGACTGAGAAATCAGAACTTAGACCTATACCAGAACTTAACAGTCATCAGAACATAATTTCGTAACTCGAAAAAGGAATGCCCATCTTAGTAAATACTCATACAAGTTCTGAGTTATGGACGTCAGAACTTAATCATCAGAACGTGTAACTTAGAACTTGTCCTCAGAATTTGTGCAATAATGACACAATGACTGTTTATCTAAAATAACATAGACCACCACAGAAATTTTCATCATTCAGATGGAGTGATTTGTGTGTGCATTAAGCTAAAAACAGACAAAGAGTAAAGTCTGATTCACTTCAGTACATCTTAGAAATAAGGCATAACTAAAATTTTGCTAAAGATCTGTCATTGTCCTGAAACCTACTGAAGAATGAGTTTATGCTTGAGTCCACCTCAACTGTTTTGTGCTAATTTTATGCATCTTTTGAAATTCTATTTTACAGTGGCTTCTCAGTGTAAGTGAGTCACGACTGTTTATCAGAATTTATGCTATTTTCAGATTATTTCTCCAGTAATCATAGAGTGTGAAAAGTCACCAAGAAAATATTTTGCTTTTCTGATGCATATTTACTTAATACCAGCAATGCACTTGGGTCGTCCCTTCCACATTTTTACTCTAGATCTCAAAGGAGTACCTGATTTTAATCTTTGATCTTTTTGCTTTTTCTTTTGATAAGAGAGGTCTATCAGCACTTAGTACATTCAGCAGTTTTACTAGTATCAGAACTTAACAGATGAGTAGTATTATTCTAATTTGTGACTTAGTAATAAGATATACAAAGTGAACTTAACTAAGCTCAGTTATCAGAATTTGCTAGTGTCATAAGATTTCCACTGAAATAATTACTTCTTCCATGGAATCATTTGTTTATTGAAGACTACTAGGTCAGTATCTAGCACAGTTATCCTCATAGGATAGAATAGGTACTAGAACAGACATATCACTTATCAGAGTTTAGAAACATATACCAGACAACATTCAGTACTTAAAGACATTTATCAATTAAGCACAGAATACACAATGAGATTAATTCTGTAAATACTGAGCATAAAGTCTGATAACACAGAACAAGTCTAAGCAGATTTAGAGAAAGAACCTGAAACCATTCCAAGTTCATTTACCAATCTTGTAAAAGTAGCTTCACATAATGGTTTTGTGAAGATATTTGCCAACTGTTGATCTGTGGGAACAAAATGCAATTCCACTATACCTTCATCCACATGTTCCCTGATGAAGTGGTACCTGATGCTGATGTGCTTTGTCATTGAGTGTTGAACTGGATTACCTGTCATAGCAATAGCACTTTGATTATCACAGTAAATAGGGATTTTGAAATATGTTAACCCATAATCCAGTAACTGATTCTTCATCCAAAGAATCTGTGCACAACAGCTTCCTGCAGTAATATACTCTGCTTCTGTAGTTGATGTGGAAATTGACTTTTGTTTCTTGCTGTACCAAGAAACCAATCTGCCTCCAAGAAATTGGCAGCTTCCACTTGTGCTTTTCCTGTCAATTTTGTAACCTGCAAAATCTGCATCTGAGTAACCTATTAGTTTAAAATCTGATTCTCTAGGATATTATAATCCCAGAGCAGCTGTCCCTTTAAGATACTTAAAGATTCTTTTTACAGCTGTTAAGTGAAGTTCTCTTGGATCTGCTTAAAATCTTGCACAAAGACAGGTAGCATACATGATATCAGGTCTACTAGCAGTTAGATAGAGTAGAGAGCCAATCATACCTCTGTAGTCAGTAATATCTACTGATTTACCGGTATCCTTATCCAGTTTTGTTGCAGTGGCCATTGGAGTGGATGCACTTGAACAATCTTGCATTCCAAATTTCTTTAGCAGGTTTCTGGTGTACTTGGTTTGACAAATAAAAGTGCCTTCCTCATTCTGCTTGACTTGAAGGTCCAGAAAATAGCTTAGTTCCCCCATCATACTCATCTAATATCTTGACTGCATTAGTTTGGCAAACTTCTTGCAAAGTTTGTCATTTGTAGATCCAAAAATGATATCATCAACATAAATCTGGACCAGAAGTAAGTCCTTTCCATGGTTGAGGTAGAACAGTGTTTTGTCTATTGTCCCTCTATTGAATCCACTTTTCAAAAGAAACTGAGCTAAAGTCTCATACCATGCTCTAGGAGCTTGCTTAAGTCCATAAAGTGCTTTGTCAAGTCTGTAGACATAGTCTGGATGTTTGGTATCTACAAAACCTGGAGGTTGTTCAACATATACCTCTTCCTCCAATTCTCCATTGAGAAAAGCACTTTTCACATCCATTTGAAAGACAGTAAACTTTTTGTGAGCAGCATAAGCCAAAAATATCCTTATGGCTTCTAACCTAGCAACTGGTGCAAATGTTTCATCATAATCAATTCCCTCCTGTTGAGAATATCCTTTTGCAACCAGCCTTGCCTTATTTCTTGTAATTATGCCATCACTGTCAGTTTTGTTTCTGAATACCCACTTTGTACCAACAACAGATCTATTCTTTGGTCTTGGTACTAGGGTCCAGACTTTGTTTCTTTCAAATTCATTCAACTCTTCCTGCATTGCTTGCACCCAATCAGCATCTTGAAGAGCTTCTTCCACTTTCTTTGGCTCAGTCTGAGAGAGAAAAGAATTGTAAAGACACTCCTTTGAAGTACATGTTCTAGTTCTGACACCTGCATCAGGATTTCCAATTATCAAATCAGGTGTATGTGATTTTGTCCACTTCCTTGCAGATGGAAGGTTTTCTCTAGAACTGGATGCTCCCCCATGATCCATGCTATCTTCATTTTCATTTTCTGATGCTCCCCCTGAAACTATGCTCTCTGAGTTGGATTCTTCAGTATTTAGATTTTCAGCACTATCAGAACTTGGCTTATCAGAACTTGACGAATCAGAACTTGAAGAGCCACATGCATGTTCGGATGTTTCTTGAGATGTGGTAGGATCTTGAGTATGCTCCCCCTGCATAGGTGCATCTTCCTTTAACGTAGTCACCACAGTTTCAATAACATCAGAGTTTAATCCATCAGAGTTTGCAGTATCAGGACTTAGACTGTCAGGATTTTCAGTATCAGAATATGAGTCTTCATTTTCAAATCTCAGCTGATCATGGTCAACGAAATCTTTAAGACCAGTGATCTTCTTGTCATCAAAAGAGACATTGATAGATTCCATGACCACTTTTGTTCTCAAATTATAGACTCTGAAGGCTTTTGTGGAAAGTGGATATCCAACAAAGATTCCTTCATCAGCTTTTAGATCAAACTTTGATAGCTGTTCAGGATGAGTCTTGAGAACAAAACACTTGCATCCAAAGACATGAAAATTTTTCAGATTTGGCTTCTTTTTCTTCACCATCTCATATGGTGTTTTTCCATGCTTGTTAATGAGTGTTGCATTTTGAGTAAAACAAGCAGTCTGCACAGCTTCAGCCCAGAAATAGGTTGGAAGCTTTGCTTCTTCAAGCATTGTACGTGCAGCTTCAATGAGAGTTCTATTCTTCCTTTCAACAACTCCATTTTGCTGTGGAGTTCCAGGAGCAGAAAATTCCTGCTCCTTAAATTCTTGAACTCAGTGCCATTATCACTCCTTAAAATTTTCATAGAATCTTTGACCATTTTATCCAGCTGTTTGACATGATCAATCAAGATAGATGCAGTTTCACTTTTTGTGTGCAAGAAATACACCCATATGTATCTGGTGAACTCATCCACTATGACCAACGCATACTTCTTCTTTGCAATAGACATGACATTTACTGGACCAAATAAATCAACATGTATAAGATGATAAGGCTCAAGAATTGATGAATCAGTCTTGCTCTTGAATGAAGATTTTCTTTGTTTGG
This sequence comes from Apium graveolens, assembly GCF_009905375.1. Taxonomy (NCBI): domain Eukaryota; kingdom Viridiplantae; phylum Streptophyta; class Magnoliopsida; order Apiales; family Apiaceae; genus Apium; species Apium graveolens. Next base: position 172,923,501 of record NC_133649.1, read on the forward strand.
CTATCTGACATGAATCACAAAGACCATCAGGAGCAAATACTGTGTTTGGCAATCCTCTCACAAGATCTTTCTTGACCAGTTCATTTATATTGTTGAAATTTAAATGAGAGAGTTTCTTATGCCAATTCCAGCTTTCTTCAATTGATGCTCTACTTAACAGACATATTGCAGAGCCATCAGTACTTGTTGAAAGCTTAGCTTCATAAATGTTACCACGTCTGTATCCTTTCAGAATAACTTTGCCTTTAGATTTACTCACAACTTCACAGTGTTCTTCAAAGAAATCAACATGATAACCTCTGTCACATATTTGACTTATACTCAGTAGGTTGTGTTTAAGTCCTGAGACCAGAGCTACTTGTTTAATTATGACATTTCCAAGATTGATATTGCCATATCCCAATGTTTTTCCAATGTTGCCATCTCCATAAGAAACACTTGGGCCAGCTTTCTCCACAAAGTCTGATAGCAGGGCCTTATTTCCAGTCATATGTCCTGAACATCCACTGTCCAGAACTAGAATATTTTTCCTGTTGCCCTGCAATCACAAAGACCACTAATTATTAGTTTTAAGGACCCAGACTTGCTTGGATCCTTTGGCCTTATTAAGTTTGTTAACATTTGCAGCGGATTTAGCATCAGAGTTTATGTTAACATTTTTCTTATCAGAATTTACATTATCAGACTTTGAATCAGAATTTACACTAGAAGGAACAATGGAAACTTTCTTCAAAGAAGGTTTTATTTGATAATAATCATAGTACAAACTATGATATTCCTTACAAGTATAAATGGAATGCCATAAACTACCACAATGAAAACAAGGATTTTGTGGTTTGTATCTAACAGACTGACTCTTAACTCCTGATTTTAAAGGTAAGGAGTTAATATTCTTATTTTTCCTGCAAAAAGAAGCTAGATGGTTAGAACTTCCACAGTTATGACATATTTTCCTAGGAGCATCAGGAACAGGTTTATAATCATTGCTTTTATTCACACCTTCCTTTCCATTCCTATTTTTCCTAGGTGATTTTACCTTGTTTGCATTCTTGACATCTTTCAGCTTATGCTTAAGCTGCTTCTTTGTCATTAAGCCTATGTTTACTTCAGCTGCCTTTTCCTGTTTTAGTTTGTCAGAAGTTAATTCCTCTTTAACTTCTGATTTCTCATTATCAGACTTTACAGTTACAAACTTAACAGGTTTTAACTTTGGCTTTTGCTTAACAACAGGCTTAATTTCTTCAGTTCCTTTATCATTCTTATTCTCTCCATAACCTAAGCCCTCTTTCCAATTTTCACTACTTAGCAAATTTGAGTTGTTCTGCCGGAGTTAGTCCAAGTCCTGATTATCTCTCTTTCTTTTTCTAACTCAGTTTTTAGAGATTCATTCATTTTTAGCACTTCATCCCTTACATAAAAAGCATCATCTCTATCCTTCTGAGTTTGATGGAACATGACTAACTCTTTTTCTAAGAAATCATTCCTTTTCTTAAATGCAAGATTTTCAGAAGTTAATCTTTCACATGTTAAAGTTTGGTCTCTATAGCTGACAAACATAGTTTTAAGATATCTTCTCAACTCATTAATATCATCAGTATGAAAAGCATAAGTAGTCTGAGGTACCTTTATTTTAGCAGCTTCAGAACTGCTCTCAGCACTTTCTTTATCAGCATTTTCCATCAATGCATAGTTCTCCTCACTTTCAGAGTCTGAAGTGTCTGTCCAGCTTTTCTGCTTTGTGACAAGAGCCTTGCCTCTATCACTCTTTACCTTCTTGCAGTCAGGAGATATGTGGCCTTTCTCACCACAGTTATAGCATTTCACATTGGTGTAATCTCCTCTTTCAGACTTTCCTCCTCTGCCTTCAGATCTTCTGAAATTCTTCTTATCAGAACTTATGCTTTTTCTGGAAAACTTCTTTCCCTTCCTGAACTTCCTGTATGCAATCTTGGTGATTCCTTTCACCATAAGAGCATACAGCTTCATCATCTCCTCATCAGCATCAGTCTCAGGCAAGCTTTCAGAATCTGAGTCATCATCACTCTCAGAACTTGATGACTCAGTATCAGACTTTATGAAAAGAGCTTTACCCTTGTCTTTCTTTGAGGAAGCTGCTTTGGGGAATTCTTCTTCAGCCTTAAGAGCAACTGTCCTTGACATTCCTCCTTTCATCTTGCTTCTTTGTTCCATCTCCAGCTCATGAGTCTTGAGCATTCCATAGATTTCGTCAAGAGTTGTTTCATCAAGATTGTAGTTGTCTCTTATTGCCGTTGCCTTCAAATCCCAGCATTCAGGAAGAGCTAACAGGAACTTAAGGTTTGAATCTTCAAGATCATACTCTTTATCAACCAATGACAAATCATTCAAAAGTTTAACAAATCTATCATATAAATCATTCAATGACTCATTAGTCTTTGAGTCAAAGTGTTCATACTCTTGAGTGAGTATTGTCTTCCTGTTCTTCTTAATTGTGTCAGTTCCCTGACACCTTGTTTCCGGAGCATCCCATATCTCCTTAGCAGTCTTGCAGTTGATTACCCTGTTTGACATTACATTATCAATGGCACTATGCAGTAAGTGTCGTACCTTAGCATCCTTAGCAATTGATGCTATGTCCTCAGCAGTATAATCACTCTTCTTCTTTGGTACGGTCATTGCTGCTTCACCTGCAACTGCAACAGCGAGTTTGGTTGGTTTGTGAGGACCTTCCTTGATTCTATCCAGGTATTCTGGATCTGTTGCTTCCAGGAACATGGTCATCCTTATCTTCCATATGGGATATTCAGATGGTCTCAGTATGGGGACTCTGATGGTCTCATACCGACTCTGAATTTGTGTCTTTGGTGGTTCCTCAGTTATGGTAGGCTTAGTTGGAGTTTCTGTGTCCGACATGATTGTGTTTGGATCTTTAACTGTATGTAAGTTAACAGATAGGCTCTGATACCAATTGTTAGGTCACATACACACACTGTAGAGGGGGTGAATACAGTGTATAATACACTCAAATCGAACTTTAAGAACTTAAGTAACAGAAAACAAACTTTATTGAAACAATAAACTCTGTTACAGTATGGAACTGTTACCTCTCAGTGATGAACAAATATCACGAGAGCTGCTAGGGTTATAATGAATAATCTTTTCTAATAATGATAACACTTATAGTGTAAACCCTATGTCTGTGTTTATATACTACACAGTTACAAGATAATCGCTAATTGATATGGAATATAATTCTGCTTCCTAAAATATATCAATCAGATATCTTTTCTTCCAAGTATTCCATTCTTCACGGAATTCCTTCTTCATGCATATCTCTTCTTATGTTTATCTCAATCTTCTTTCCTTTAATCAGCTACTGTCCTTATCTGATTGTCCTTCAGTACTTAAGTTCTGATATCTATCTTCTGATGATTATCTCCTGATAATATAAGTACTGATATCCTTAAGTCCTGACTTCCAGTATAAGTACTGATCAACAGTTAAGTACTGATTTATCCTGTTCACGTAAGATCTGAAAGCTAAACATAAAACATATTAGCCATGACATTATCAAATATATCTAACAATCTCCCTCAACTTGTAAATTAACAAAATATACAAGTTTAACAGATATTTGATGATGTCAAAAACATTAAGTACAAATGCATGAGAAATAGACTAGATAACTACAACTTACAGTCCTTAAAGTTTTTACCAATTTCAACTTCTGATAACAACTTCAATCTGTATAAATATCAGAATTTAAGCAGTTGTAGATCTTCGACTTGGCTTCTTCATTTTCTGATCTCTCTGATGTCAGGAGTTGTTCTGAGATAGTTCTTCAACAAACATTTCTCAGCATAACTTAGTTCATCAATCATTCTCCTTTTAACACCTTTAAGCTCTGCAGTATCTTCACCAGTTTGAAAGATTGCAGCTCTGAGATCATTAATCTTTGCTTTTCTTAACTCCTGATCTAGTCTTATGACATAAGCTTTTTCTGACTCAAGATTGAATTCAAGTCCCTTAATACCAAGATACGTTCTGATCTGTGCAGTATTAGGCTTCATATCAACAATATCACCATTGTGATCTCTGTACTTTGGAACATATCTGCTGTCAGACTTAACAGAATAAAGCCTTTTCTGTCTCTGAATCTGTTCTTTTAAGTAGTTTGCAGCAGTCTCTGTTATTCTGTCATCCACTTGAAGTAAGAAAAGTACATGCTCCAAATCTTCAAAATACTTCAAAGGAATGGCATTTTGTCTTATATGATAAACCCTACCATCTGTCATGAAATACAACATGATGTATTCTTTCAAGTAGGTATGGTAAACCATCTGTACAGATTCCAATTGATTCAATCTCTCAGGAGTTGCTCCAATACCTGGTTCACTCAAGGAAGTTGGATCATTGGTAGTGTTGTGTACTCTTCTTTCATCAGCTAGAAAAAGGGCTTAGGTTATGGAGATGATAAGAACAGTAAGGGAACTGTAGAAACTGAGCCTATAGTTGTTAAACAAAAACCAAAGGTAAATCCTGTTAAGTTTGTAAGTGCAAAGTCTGATATTGAGAAATCAGAAGTTAAGGAGAAATTAACTTCTGACAAACCTAAACAGGATAAGCCAACTGAAGTTAACATAGGCTTAATGACTAAGAAGCAGCTTAAGCATAAGCTGAAACAAGTTAAAAATGTAAACAATGTAAAGCCACCTAGGAAAATAGGAATGGAAAGGAAGGTGTGAAAAAAAGTAACAATTATAAGCCTGATCCTAATGCTCCTAGAAAAACATGTCATAACTGTGGAATTTCTAACCATCTAGCTTCTTTTTGCAGGAAGAATAAGAACATAAACTCCTTACCCTCAAATTCAGGAGTTAAGAGTCAGTCTGTTAGATATAAGCCACAAAATCCTTGTTTTTATTGTGGTAGTTTATGGCATTCCATTTATACTTGTAAGGAATATCATAGTTTGTACTATGATTATTATCAAATAAAACCTTCTTTAAAGAAAGTTAGCATTATTCCTTCTAGTGTAAGTTCTGATGCAAAGTCTGATATTGCAAATTCTGATAAGAAAACTGTTAACATAAACTCTGATGCTAAATCCGCTGCAAATGTTTACAAAATTAATAAGGCCAAAGGATCCAAGCAAGTCTGGGTCCTTAAAACTAATCATTAGTGGTCTTTGTGATTGCAAGGCAAAAGGAAAAATATTCTAGTTTTGGATAGTGGATGTTCAGGACATATGACTGGAAATAAAGCCCTGCTATCAGACTTTGTGGAGAAAGCTGGCCCAGGTGTTTCTTATAGAGATGGCAATATGGGAAAAACTCTGGGATATGGCAATATCAATCTTGGGAATGTCATCATTGAAAAAGTAGCTCTGGTCTTAGGACCTAAACACAATCTGCTGAGTGTTAGTCAAATCTGTGACAGAGGTTATCATGTGGATTTCTTTGAAGAACACTGTGAAGTTGTAAGCAAATCTCCAGGCAAAGTTATTCTGAAAGGATACAGGCATGGTAACATTCATGAAGCCAAGCTTTCAACAAGTACTGATGGTTCTGCAATCTATCTTTTAAGTAGAGCATCAATTGAAGAAAGCTGGGATTGGCACAAGAAACTCTCTCATTTAAATTTCAACAATATAATTGAAATAGTCAAGAAAGATCTTGTGAGAGGACTACCAAAATCAGTATTTGCTCCTGATGGCCTTTGTGATTCTTGTCAGAAGGAAAAACAAAGAAAATCTTCATTCAAGAGCAAGACTGAATCATCAATTCTTTAGCCTTATCACCTACTACATGTTGATCTATTTGGTCCATTTGATGTCATGTCTATTGCAAAGAAAAAATAAGCTATGGTCATAGTGGATGAGTTCACCAGATACACATGGGTGTATTTCTTGCACACAAAAAGTGAAACTGCATCTATCTTGATTGATCATGTCAAACAACTGGATAAATTGGTCAAAGACTCTGTGAAAATCATAAGGAGTGATAATGGCATTGAGTTCAAGACTTTGATTATGGAAGAGTTATGCAAAAACTATGGAATAAAGCAGAAATTCTCTGCTCCTGGAACTCCACAGCAAAATACAGTTGTTAAAAGAAAGAATAGAACTCTTATTGAAGCTACACGAACTATGCTTGATGAAGAATAGTTACCAACCTACTTTTGGGCTGAAGCTGTGCAGACTGCTTGTTTTACTCAGAATGCAACACTTATCAACAAGCATGGAAAAACACCATATGAGATGGTGAAGAAAAAGAAGCCAAATCTGAAGTACTTTCATGTATTTGGATGCAAGTGTTTTGTTCTTAAGACTCATCCTGAACAGCTATCCAAATTTGATCTAAAAGCTGATGAAGGAATTTTTGTTGGATATCCACTTTCCATAAAAGCCTTTAGAGTCTACAATTTAAGAACAAGGGTTGTCATGGAATCTATCAATGTCTCTTTTAATGATAAAAAAATTACTAGACTTGAAGATTTCAATGACCATGATCAGCTGAGATTCGAAAATGAAGTTTTAAATTCTGATTCTGTAAATCCTGACAGTCTAAATCCTGATACTGCCAAACTCTAATGGATTAAACTCTGATGTTATTGAAACTGTGGTGACTATGCCAAAGGAAAATGCACCTATGCAGGGGGAGCATATTGAAGATCCAACCACATCTCAAGAAGCATCAGAACCTACAACAGGCTCTTCAAGTTCTGATGGGCCAAGTTCTGATAATTCTGGAAACTCATGTTCTGATATTTCTCAAAACTCAAATACTGAAGGATCCAACTCAGATAGCATAATTTCAGAGGAAGAATCATAAAATGTTGATGGAGACAACATGGATCATGGGGGAGTATCCAGTTCTAGAGATAACCTTCCATCTGCAAGGAAGTGAACAAAAGCACATACACCTGACTTAATTATTGGAAATCCTGATGCAGGTGTCAGAACTAGAACAGCTACATCAAATGAATGTCTCTATCATTCTTTTCTTTCTCAGACTGAACTAAAGAAAGTGGAAGAAGCTCTTTAAGATGCTGATTGGGTGCAAGCAATGCAGGAAGAGTTAAATGAATTTGAAAGAAATAAAGTCTGGACCCTAGTGCCAAGACCAAAGAACAGGTCTGTTGTTAGTACAAAGTGGGTGTTCAGAAATAAAACTAACAGTGATGGTATAATTACAAGGAATAAAGCAAGGCTGGTTGCAAAAGAATACTCCCAACAAGAGGGAAATAATTATGATGAAACATTTGCACCAGTTGCTAGATTGGAAGCCATAAGGATATTTTTGGCTTATGTTGCTCACAAGAAGTTTAAAGTTTTTCAAATGGATGTGAAAAGTGCTTTTCTCAATGGAGAATTGGATGAAGAGGTATATGTTGAACAACCTCCAGGCTTTGTAGATCCCAAATTTCCCAATCATGTCTATAGGCTTGATAAAGCACTTTATGGCCTTAAGCAAGCTCCAAGAGCATGGTATGAGACTTTAGCTCAGTTTCTTTTTAAAGGTGGATTTAACGGAGGGACTATTGACAAAACACTGTTCTACCTCAACCATGGAAAGGACTTACTTTTGGTGAAAATATATGTTGATGATATCATTTTTGGTTCTACAAATGACAGACTTTGTAAGAAGTTTTCCAAGCTGATGCAGTCAAGATATCGAATGAGTATGATGGGAGAACTTAACTATTTTCAGGGCCTTCAAGTCAAGCAGAATGAAGAAGGAACTTTTATTTGTCAATCTAAGTACACCAGAAATTTGTTGAAAAAGTTTAGAATGCAAGATTGTTCAAGTGCATCCACTCCTATGGCCACTCCAACAAAGTTGGATAAGGATACTGGTAAATCAGTAGATATTACTAATTACAGAGGTATGATTGGCTCTCTAATCTATCTAACTACAAGTAGACCTGATATCATGTATGCTACCTGTCTCTGTGCAAGATTTCAAGCAGATCCAAGAGAACCTCACTTGATAGCTGTGAAAAGAATTTTCAAGTACCTTAAGGGTACAGCTGATCTGGGATTGTGGTATCCTAGAGAATCAGACTTTAAGCTAATAGGTTACTCAGACGTAGATTTTGCAGGGTGCAAAATTGACAGGAAAAGCACAAGTGGAAGCTGCCAATTTCTTGGAGACAGATTGGTTTCTTGGTTTATCAAGAAACAGAAGTCAATTGCCACATCAACTGCAGAAGCAGAATACATTGCTGTAGGAAGTTGTTGTGCACAGATTCTTTGGATGAAGAATCAGTTACTGGATTATGGGTTAGAATTTTCTAAAATCCCTATTTACTGTGATAATCAAAGTGTTATTGCTATGACAGGTAATCCAGTTCAACACTCAATGACAAAGCACATCAGCATTAGGTAACACTTCATAAGGGAACATGTGGATGAAGGTACAGTGGAATTACATTTTATTCCAACAGATCAACAACTAGCAGATATCTTCACAAAACCACTATGTGAAGTTACTTCTACAAGAATGGTAAATAAACTTGGAATGGTTTCAGGTTCTTTCTCTAAATCTGCTTAGTTTATGTTCTGATACATCAGATTTTATGATCAGTATTTGTAAATATTACTATATTTGTGTATGATGTGCTTAATTTGAAATTTGCTTAAGTGTTGGTTGTTGTTTGATGTGAATTTCTAAACTCTAATAGTGATATGAATGTTTCTGTGACTATTCAATCCAATGAGGATAACTGTGCTAGATGCTGACCTAGTAGTCTTTAATATACTAAAGATCCCATGTTTGAAGTAATTGTTTATATGGAAATCTTTTAACACAAGCAAATTCTGATATTGAGCTTAGTTAAGTTTACTTTGTGTATCTTATTACTAAGTCAAAAACTAGAATAGTGCTTCTTATATGTTAAGTTCTGATGTTAGTAAATCTGATGGATGTACTAAGTGCAGATAAGCCTCACTTATCAAAAGAAAAAGAAAAAGAAAAGAAAAGAAATAAACATCAGGTACTCCTTTGAGATCTAGAGTAAAAATGGGGAAGGGAAGACCCAAGTGCATTGCTGGTATTAAGTAATATGCATTAGAAAAGCAAAAAAAATTCTTGGTGACTTTTCACACTATATGATTACTGGAGAAATACTCTGATAGCTGCATAAATTCTGATACGCAGTCGTGACTCACTTACACTGAGAAGCCACTGTAAAATGGAATTTCAAAAGATGCATAAAATGAGCACAAAACAGTTGAGGTGGACTCATGCATGAACTCATTCAATAGTAGGCGTCAGAAAAATGACAGATTTTGAGCAAAGTTCTTAGTTATGCCTTATTTCTAAGATGTACTGAAGTGAATCAGACTTTACTCTTTGTCTGATATTTAGCTTAATGCACACACTTACACTCCATGTGAATGATGAAAATTACTGTGATGATAAATGTTATTTTAGATGAACAGTTTATGTGTCAGATTGCATAAATTCTGAGGACAAGTTCTGATGGAAATACTGATGATTAAGTTCTGATGAAACCATATCAGTATTTGTGTGAAGAATTACAGGAATAAATATTCACTTTTCGAGTTAAGAAGCCATATTCTGATGACTTTTAAATCCTGATAATAATCAAGTTATGATGCTGACGTGGCAGTATTTATTTACTTGGTTTATTTTTGGTCATTACTTGAACGATAATATTTTTACAGAATATTGGTTTATGTGAGGTAAAATGGTCATAATCATTATGGGTTAGTTGTTACGTGTATGTCCTGAAAAACTGCATGTGCACGGTAATTACTGCTTATTTTACGTGCCCATTAACTCTTGTTCTAACCGTTTACTGACTGTTCACATGGTGCCAGGTGTAAAGTGTATCCCATGCTTCAAAAATACAATTGTTGAGTGGAGAGAGTATATATATGAGAGATAAAAGATTTTCTAATCTTTTACTTACTTTTCTATTCTAAATCTTTTTTACTTTCTCTCTCTCTCTCTCTCTCTCTCTCTTTTATTTTCTGAAGTTGTTTTTCTCTCAGGACTTTTTACAAACACTTTGCAAACATACTCTTATTCACTTAATTTCTTACAGAGATGACACCAAAAGTCGTAATTTTCAATGGGGCTAAGTTTGTTCCTAATAACTTCTCCATTATTTTTAACAAGTCAGAAGCCCCATCAGAACTTCACTTCATTCAGGACTTTCTTACTAGTTATGATATTGGGTACGCTCTGACCGAACCGAATGAAGTCTCTGGTACTCAAGTGCTGGAGTTCTGGAGAAGCGGAGTATATGATGATGGTGGTGCTCAAGGGTCCCCAAGTATAATTTTTTCATTAGGGGAGGATGAGCATGTAGTGATATTGGGCACGGTTCGACAAGCACTGTAGCTGCCTGAGAACTGTGTTTATTCTACTGTTGAGGAACCATTTCTTCAAAACATGATGGCCAGTCTGGGGTATGAGAGGACATTGGCAAAGTTGGGTCAGTTGAAGAGATCTTACATGAGGAGGGAATGGAGTTTCTTCTTTGACTGCTTAACCAAGGCTTTCACAAACAAATGTTCTAATTTCGATGCAATCCCCATATTCAGCCAACAAATCGGGTATGCTCTCATTAACCAAACTGATTTTGATTATGCAAGTGTTGTCTTAGGTTTCATTGGGGACAGAATGAGAGAAGACAAAAATAATGTTTACTTTGCTAGATTCTGTCAGCTTATTTATAGTTTTTGTTGTGATGATAAGCCCCAATCAGCTAGTGAATTAATTTCATCATTCAGACTAGCTAAAAGAGCTTTTAATGACTTATTATCTACTGATAATAAGAAGGCTGTGTTAAGACCCCTCCAAGTTCCTTTATCTGTCAAACAAGCCTTAATAACCTATGATCCAGTTAAATACACTGAAGTATATCCTGATGTCCAACCATCCGTACCTCAACCATCAGCACCTACCACCTCTACACAAACACCTCAAACTTCACAACCTCAACCTTCAGCACATACTGTGAAGCCTTCATCTTCCAAACCAAAGAGGACAAAGGTTGTGCCTCAGTCTCAACAGAAGAGGAGGAGAATGATTCTGAGAGATGAATTAGATACTGAGGAACAGGTTCCAATATCAGAACCTATTGTTGTAGAATCTGAGAAGGTTTCTTCTCAGAAAGATACTGTAACTGGGAGTTCTAGGCCCCTCAAAAGGCTTAGAAAGTTAAATTATGATGATAAAGCTCCTACAGTGTCTCCACCTTTAAAGAAATTAAAGAAACAGAGAGCTCACAGGGACATAGTTGAGTCAGATTCAGAGGATGTAGTGGAAGCAGCTAAGGAAGGGGATCAGGAATCTCTGATCTCAACAGAACCAATTGTTATTGAATCATTTCCTTCTGCACAACCAGAAACCGCTCAAGATAGAATACCTACACCTCCTATGTCACCTATAGTTGATCCAATACATATTGAAGAACTAGGTACAAGTGCTGAAATTGATATTCATAACTTGATTGTGCCTGAGGTTTTGTACTTGGAAGCTCCACCAATTCAACTCACTCCACCAACAACACCAATTTTGGATGTTGATCAGAACCTGGCTGCAGATCAGAATTTAGAGGATGATGTTAAAGCCTCTATAGCCTCACATACTGCTATTTTATCAGAGGATGTTGATCCTGCAGGATCTACAAGTTCTGATGCTGCTAATGAGAATATTACTGGTGAAGTTGCTGCTAATATAGATGTTGATGCAGCTGGTCCATCAGGACATGCACCTCAACAAACAGTTAATAAAACTGATCTAATCAGGAAGTTTGTTAAGGAAGCACCAGTACCTTGGAGTGAAACTCCTAGAGGACAGGAGTGGACTAAGGAATGGAACACTGTTAGTTTTGTTCCTTCTGAAAAGATTCTTGCTGAGCATCTGGAAAAAGCTGATGAAATGCTGTTAAATAATGATTTCAAGGCACAACTGAGAGTTACTGCATTGAGTACTAGGCACCTTCAAGGTCAACACTCAACAACTCATGCCAAGGTGAATAAAATTCAAGAAACCTTGATCCAGCAAGATATGAATACCAAACTTGAAAAGAACATATTTTTCCAGCCAGCCTTTGACAGAATTGCCAACATTGAGAAAACTCAGGAAAAGCAACAAGCTCAGATTTCTGAAATTCTAAAGAAACAAGCTTCTCAGCAAACTCAACTCAATGAGATCCAATCCTCAGTGGAATTGCTTGTCTCTCTTCTTTTACCTGCTGATGCCAAAAAGGGGGAGAAAGTGATTAAGTCCAAATACAAATCTATTCAGACACTGAAGGGAAAGGATGATGGAAATGATGACCAAGGAAACTCTGATAAGGGTAGAGGTCAAGGTTAAGGTAAAGGATTTTCATCAAGTAAATCTAGAATTACAAGTCTAGGAACAAGTTCTGATACTGGGAGAAGAATAAGTTCTGATACTGGTAAAAGGATAAGTTATGGTGAACATTTGGAACTTGATGAAGAAATTTCAAAGGAGTTATTTCTTAAAGCAAATCCAGGAATGGACTTTGAGAGTCTAAAGGAAGAAGAAGCTAGACTCAAAGCAGAAGGTGTCAAGACAAAATCTAAAGCTTCTGTTGTTGAAAAGAAATTTCCAAAGCCTAAGGGTATTGTGATAAAGGAAAGAACAAATTCTGAGGCAACCAAAGCCAAATCACAAGTGGAAATTGATTCAAGGTCCAAGGGAAAAGAAAAAGTTGATGAACCTGTAAAGGTTTATATGCCAGTCATGGATGAAGAAATAACTAATGATGAAGAAGATGCTAGTCTTACTCTGATTTCAAAGAAGATTTTTCAAACAACCTCTGACATGGCTCATGTTGTTCAGAGTCAAGATGTAGTAAGTTCTGATATGACAGTGAAACAAGCAACCTCTGACATAGATCAAGTTGGCTTGATATCAGAAGTTAAGGAAAAGGAAACCTCTGACATTGCTGATGTTAAACCTTCAAAGATACTCCTACCAGGATTCACCAAAGCTAAACAGACTCAACCTTTGAAGACTGTAACAAGTGGTTTTGAAGCAAGAGTTGTTACAGGAAAGGAAGCAAGAGATAAATCTGGATTGGGTAGTTCTGATGAAAGAAGAGTACATAACACTACCAACGATCCAACTTCCTTAAGTGAACCAGATGTTGGAGCAACTCCTGAAAGATTGAATCGACTTGAATCTGTACAAATGGTTTACCATACCTTTTTGAAAAAACATATCTTGTTATATTTTATGACAGATGGAAGGGTAAACCATATCAGGCCGAATGCTATACCACTGAAGTATTTTGAGGAACTGGAACATGTTCTATTCCTACTTCAAGTAAAAGACAGATTAACAGATAGTGCTGCAGGTTATTTAAAGTCACAAATTCAAAGACAGAAGAAGCTTTATTCTGTAAAGTCTGACAGCACATACTGTCCCAAGTACAGAGATCACAAAGGTGATATTGTCGAAATGAAGCCTAACTCTGCTAAGATCATAACTACTTTTCTGGGTTATAAGGGTGTGGAATTCAATCTAGAGTCTGACAAGTCATATCTGATCAGACTAGATCAGGAGATAAGAAAAGCTAAGATAAATGATCTCAGAGCAGCTATTTTTCAAACTGGTGAAGATACAGCTGAATTGAAAGATGCAAAAAGGAGAATGGTTAATGAACTTGAATATGCTGAGAGAAGTCTTTTAAGGAATTATCTCAGAACAACTCCTGATATCAAAGAGATCAGAAATTGAAGCCAAGTCAAAGATCTACAACTGCTTAAATTCTGAAAGTGTATACAGACTGAAGCTGTTATCGGAAGTTTAAGATGGTAAAGCTATAAGGACTATAAGTTGTAGTTATCTAGTCAAATTCTCATGCATTTGTACTTAATTTTTTGAGATCATCAAATATCTGTTGAACTTGTATATTATGCTAATTTACAAGTTGGGGGAGATTGTTAGATATATTTGTGATGTCATGGCTAATATGATTTGTGTTTAGTTTTCAGATCTTCTTAACAGGACAAATCAGTACTTAACTGGAAATCAGCACTTATACTGAAGACAGAACTTAAAATATCAGAACTTAAGTTATCAGAACTTAAGTTATCAGAAGATATTTATCAGGAGATAATATCAGGACTTAAGGTGACTTTCTGATAAGGCAGGCGGCTGATTGAAAGGAAAGAAGATCGAGACTAAGACAGTAAGAAATATGCATGAAGAAAGAATTCTATGAAGAATAGAATACTTGGAAGAAAAAATAACTAGGTGATATATTTTAGGAAGCAGAATTATATTCCATATCAATTAGAACATTATCTTATAACTGTGTAGTAAATAAATACAGGCATAGGGTTTACACTATAAGTGTTATCTTAATCGAAATTATTATTCTTTGTAACCCTAGCAGCTCCCGTGATAATTTTGTTCATCACTGAGAGAGGACAGTTCTATATTGTAATAGGGTTTATTGTATTGAATAAAATATATGTTCTGTTACTTGTGTTCTTTAATTCGATTTGATTGTAGTAAACACTATATTCAACCCCCTTCTACAGTGTGTGTGACCTAATAAACTTATCACACAGTTTTTGATTAGTTGATCCAAAAATGATATCATCCACATAAATTTGAACTAAAAGCAGATCTTTACCTTAATTCAGATAAAATAAAGTTTTATCTATTGTACCTCTTTTGAATCCACTTTCAAGCAGAAACTGAGCAAAGGTCTCATACCATGCCCTAGGTGATTGCTTTAGTCCATAGAGTGCTTTGTCAGTCTATAAACAAATGAGGATGTTTAGGATCCACAAAACCTGGTGGCTGTTCAACATAGACTTCTTCTTCTTCTAGTTCTCCATTAAGAAATGTACTCTTGACATCCATCTGAAAAACTTTAAACTTCTTGTGTGTAGCATATGCCAAGAAAATTCTGATTGATTCCAGCCCGGCAACAGGAGCAACGGTTTCATCATAGTCAATGCCTTCCTGTTGAGAATACCCTTTAGCCACCAATCTTGCCTTGTTTCTAACAATGTTTCATCAGAATCAGTCTTATTTCTGAAGACCCATTTTGTGACTACAATTGACCTATTTTTGGGTCTAGGCACAGCTTCCAAACTTCATTTCTTTCGAACTCATTCAACTCTTCTTGCATAGCTATGACCCAGTATACATCCTTAAGCACATCTTCCACTTTCTTTGGCTCTTCTTTTGAAAGTAGATTGTGATACAAACATTCATTTTGAGTTGCACTCCTTGTCTTTACACCTTTATCAGGATTTCCAATGATCAGATTAGGAGTATAATCTTTAGTCCATTTTCTGGCACTAGGAAATGTTCTTCTTGAGCTAGATGTTCCCCCTGAATCTTATGCCTCATCAAATGCATCTGAGGCTCCCCCTGAATCAGTGTTGTTATCTCCTGATGAAGTATTAGGACTTGACTCATGTCCATCTGATATTGAATCAACATTTGATTCTGAATGACCAGATTGAGAAGAACCTTGAGTTGATTCTTCAGTGTTAGTACTATCAGTTGAACCTTGTTGTTGCTCCCCCTCAACGTGTGCAGGTTCATTAGTACAATAATCATTTTCAGGATCTGAAGGAGTATCAGGATTTGGATCATCAGTAATCGACAGTTTATTAGAGTTTGATGTAGATTCCAACAGTGCATTTTCATTTACAAAGATTAGACTTTCATGAGAGTCTTGCTTCATACATATTGCCACATCTATATCTCATCAAGACAATCTTCTTTGACTTGTTGTGAACAACTTCACAGTGAGAGTCATAGAACACCACATGATAACCTCTATCAGTGATTTGACTGATGCTTAAAAGATTATGCTTCAATCCTTCCACCATAGCTACATTCTCTATTACTACCTTTCCAATTATCAAGTTTCCATATCCTAGAGTGTGTCCTATATTTCTAGCCCCATAAGATACATCTGGGCCAACCTTCTTATCAAATTCTGATAGCAGAGATTTATTTCCAGTCATATGTCCTGAACATCCACTATCCAAAACAAGAGTATTTTTCCTGTTACCCTGCATTCAGAGGAGTGATTAATTAGAAGGGTTTTTAGGGACCCACACTTGTTGGGCCCTCTTTTTGGACAACTTAAGTCTTTGTGATTCAGGATTACTTTTTATAATTTTTCCCTTGTCAGGATTTATCTTATCAGAAGTAGATTTAGTAGTACTAGAAGAATTGAGTACACAAGCAATTTTATTGAATTTATGCAAAGGTTCATAATAGTTGTGATACAGCTTATGATAAGAACTACAAATATAAATTGAATGCCAACTACTACCACAATGAAAACAAGGATTTTGTAGTTTATAAAATACTGATCCCTAACATCAAACTCAGGAATAGCAGTTTTCATTTTCTTACTCCTCCTGCAATCAATAGCAATATGATTAGTATTACCACAGTTAAAACAAGTTTTACTAGGAGCATTGGGAACAAACTTATAATTAGAATCCTTAGGCATACCTTGCTTACCATTCCTATTTTATTTAGGACTTTTTACTTGAGGTTTGTCAATAACCTCAGATAATTTCTTTTTCAATTGTCTTTTAGATAAAGGTCCTATGTTCTTTTTTTTAACAGTCTTAATGGTTTCCTTGTTTTCCTTTTTCTGAGATTTATCACTTACTGATTTATCTTGGGATGCTGAGGTTGAACCCTTCACAAAGATAGATTTTGATTCATCAGCTTCTGAAGAGATAAACTTAAAATGATTCTTAAGGGTAGTTTTATTTTCAGTGTCAACATCCTTAACTCCATATGTTAGTCGCTAAATATGCGCTAAAATACACGCAAGTATACGCGTTCGCAAGTAGTATAAGATTTAGATCAAATTTGTTCACACGGAGACTCTTTAGTTAATTTAAGAATATGCGCCTATGCAATAATGATATGGTTATCATCCAATGCTAAGACGATTAACAAATTGAGATTGTTTATAACTAAGAATTAAACTAACAATTATAACTAAGAGAATATAAATTATGGAATTAATATATATGACAAACATGGGATTCTAACTTCATTAAATACTCCATTCAATAACATTTTCATTCTTAACCTTAGCATGTAATGGTGATGACACTAATCAGATAACACGAAACTAAGAAACGCCAACTTTCGTTGCACGAATACCATACTACCAGACATCCACAAAAGAGATAGAAGCTGAATAGACACCAATTATATTGAGACCCTATATGTCTATAGAATTTGACAACATAAGGTTTAATGAACAAGTTATCTATCGTGATTACATAGGGCAAGTAAGATGGTTAAAATTACCTACGCATCATGCATACAATAACACATGAACCTATGCTAGCATGGCAAGTTCTAAACCCTTAAATTCACTTTCACTTCATTAAAAATTAACACACTATCTTATAAGTTCACGACGCTCATAAGACGAATACGCACAACCAATACTAGGTTATCATACAATCACCATAGAATAATTAAACCAATCAACAAGCAACATCTCAGCTAACACAGTTATTCGCATAAAGATCAATCAAACCACACAAATCAATCCACAAACCAGAGACGTGTGTGTGTGCAACTACATACAGATATACTATCACAACTAGATCAATAATCATGACTCACTACTCATCAAAGCAATCGTAAGGTTATAAATAGAATAAAAGCTAGACTCAAAATAACTTATAATACTGCAATTCTTATATCGGAGTTTACATGGATTCATGCTTCTATTCACAACAAAACAACACAAATATGCTTAATTGACCGTGCAATGAGTGAGGTCCACAAAAGACTTATACAATAGTACCCATATAGCGAGCGTTAGGTTAGCGGATCCCAGACAATAAAAGCCTTAGGTCACTAGGCACAAAGTCCCCTAAGAACTTAATAACTCGAGTACTAAAGAGCCCACTCGTGATCAATTATATATAACACTTAAATATTTTTTTTCTTTTTTCTTTTTCTCAAATTTCTGAACGAGTGCGTTTCGCTCCATCTCGCTCAACCCTAGTATAAAAATATGAGCCGGCTACTAGCCATTTGACACCTAGCCACACAACTAGCAATGAAATCCAATTTTTTCCAAATTTTAAATATCCATGTTATTTTATTATTAAGAGAATATCCTAAATTCTAAATATAAACAAGCGATTAAACCTCGACAAACAAACAAACCATGACCATGATCTAGCAATCAAGCAACCTATAAGATTAGTGAAATAAAATTACCTCTAGCATGCAAATCAACTCAACAAGACTTAACATGAATAAATATGACATCACTACACTAGCATCAATATCACAAATTGATCGACAAAATCATCTAAGGGATCATGTTATTATGCAAATGTATGAAACTACATGAACAAACTATCATAAAAACTACCAAAAAAAAAAAAAACTACATTGCGAAATACGCAACTATATGCACTAAACTAACATGAATATGCAAACTATATGCGACTCACACAAAATATATTCCTTCAACTACTACCCCCAAACTTAAAATATTCACTCTCCTCAGTGAAGGTAATACTAAGGAATCAGGCATACCTATTCCGAACCAGGATCATCACCCTCAACAGATGGAGTGTCAGGCGTGTCTGGAGGTGGATACACGGAGTCCTCACCAAATACTGGCCACTGAATATCAACACCGGTGGATCTGAATGTAGTCCCAAGTGCCTGGGTGAGATCACGTACAAACTGACTATGGATGTCATGCATAACATCCATCATCCTCGCTAGACGCCTATACTGCATCATACTTAAACCAGCTCCAACCTCTGCTCCTGCTTCCTCCTGTTACTGCTACGATCCCGAAGGACCAGCCTCTTCTCCCAACTGAACTCCCCATGCTGCTTGACGAGCCTGCGAAGTCCCACCAGCAAAAGTCTGATCCGCTGGCCTTCCACCTAGCAGATGGTCATAAGAATATCCAAGCCCCTTAGGATCGGGCTTGCCACCATACCACTCAGTAATGTTCAACAGCGTCGAACTGTCGATAAAAGCACTAGGAAGCTGCAACTGCTCATGTGCGGGCCAATGAACATCAACTGCCACACACAACTTCGTCACTACAAACGCATAGGATATAAAACCCGTAGTACCTCCTCTCAAGAACCTCAAAATATCCTAGTAATTAACCATCCCCAAGTCCACATAGTCGCCCAAAAAAATCCCCCACAACAGACGAGCACGCTCCACAGTAATCTCATGCACATGAGAAAATGGCATGATGTTAGCACATATAAACGAACTCCATGCACGTGCAAACATGTTCATGCACGACGCAGGGAACGTGGAGTAATCAGTTGTGCCCCTATTGAACTTCCAGTGAGTCTCAGGCACACACAAAGTAGCAACAATCAGATCCAGATCAAAGTCCTCCAAAGTCTTATCGTTCCAAGTGTCCTGACCGGGCTTCCTCGCGGGTTGCTCAAGCACCCTCCTTATCGCATCAGCCCTATACTCCATAGTCATCCCCCTTACCACTGTGAAACCATTCTACTTCGCCTTCGCATTAGCATAGAACTCTCAAACTACACTCATGGGCACAACAGCGGGAGCCTCGCAAAAAGGAACCCAGTCCATCTCCAGAATCATCTCCAATAACTTACCATCCTTCCCAGATGACAGAAAACCTCGCTCCTTTACTATAGGCTTCGAGAGAAGCCTCGTGTACTCCGCTTCAGCCTTTGGAGTCAAAAACCTCAGCCTCACACCAACCGCAGATGAAGAATCGGTGGTGCTGCTACTTACTTGAGTTCTTTCTCTCTTGGGTGCCATTGGGAGTGAATAAGAGAGAATAAAAGATAAGTGTCGAGAGAGATTTATGTTTGAGAATTTGTGAAGTGGTAGAGAAATTTGTGTATAAGTGTGTGTATATATAGGTGGTGAGAAGAGAATTAGATATGGAATAGAAGTGGGAATCGATTATGGGAATCGTGGGAATAATGGGTTTGATTTGGAGAGGAAAATTTGGCATGTGGAAGAGTAAAATTCGGGTAGAAATTGATTTTGTAGTAAAAATCCTGATTTTTCCTTCAGAAATTGCTGTTTTTATTTTTTCTGAGTCAGGACCCCGGCGCGGCCGTGCGCTAGACCAGCACGGGTCCACTCACCTTCTGCAAAATCGGCGCGGCTGCGCGCTAGATCAGTGCGGGCGCGCTTGGTTTCTGGAAAAATAGCGCGGTCGCGCGCTAGATCAGCGCGGGCGCGCTTGGCTTTTGAAGTTGGCCCTGAATTTTTTTCTTTTTACGATTTTTTTGTGTTTTTCTCCTTTCTTCTTGCTTCCTCTACCTACTACTGTACAACAAACTTCGGTTGCCTTCCAAGAAGCGCTTGTTTTATGTCGTTAGCTCGACATAGAATTTTGAGATCAAACGGATAATGAAAAGGCACTAACCACCTCACGGTTTGCCATTTCACCATAGTAATGCTTCAACCTCTGACCATTTACCTTGAATGCTTGGCCCGCATCATTCTCAAAAATTTCCACCGCTCCATGTGGAAACACAGTTTTGATTATGAAGGGACCTGACCACCTTGACTTCAACTTCCCAGGAAAAAGATGGAGATGAGAGTTAAACAAAAGAACTTGTTGCCCCGACATAAATGATTTGAGCGCTAGACCCCTATCGTGCCACCTCTTGACTTTCTCCTTATACATTTTGTTGTTCTCAAAAGCTTGAAGTCGAAATTCATCGATTTCATTCAATTGAAGTATCCTCTTCTTTCCAGCTGCATCCAAGTCAAGATTCAACTTCTTCAAATCCCAATACGCCTTATGCTCGAGCTCCACAAGCAAATGACACCCCTTGCCATAAACCAACTGTAACGGCGACATTCCCAATGGAGTCTTGTATGCTGTTCTATACACCCAAACAGCTTCATCAAGCTTCAAAGACCAATTCTTCCTTGATGGACACACAACTTTCTCTAAAATGTGCTTAATCTCTCTGTTAGACACCTCAGCTTGACCATTTGTCTGAGGATGATAAGACGTAGCAATGCGATAACTCACATTATACCTTTGCATCATAGCAGTGAACTTGTGATTGCAAAAATGTGACTCGTCATCACTGATAATGACTCTTGGAGTTCCAAACCTCATGAATATCTGTTTGTGAAGAAAATTAAGCACCACCTTTGCATCGTTCATTGGAAATGCCTTAACTTCAACCCATTTTGGTACATAATCAACTGCCAACAAGATATACTGATTTTTATAATATGAGACAAATGGCCCCATGAAGTCAATTCTCAAAACATCGATGACTTCAACTCGAGAAGCACATTAAGATGCATCTCATCCCTCTTAGACATATTACCCACACGTTGACATCGATCACATTTCAAAATGAACTGATGAGCATCTTTAAACAAGGCTGGCCAAAAGAAACCTGCTTGAAGAATACGAGCTGCTATCTTTTCTCAACCATAGTGTCCTCCATAAGCCGTTGAGTGGCAATCTCGCAAGATTCCCCCCGTTTCGCTGTAAGGAATACATCTCCTGATGATTTGGTCAGCTCCTTGTCAAAAAAGAAATGGCTCATCCCACATATACCACTTCACTTCATATAGAAACTTCTTCCTTTGAGCATATGATAAGTCGGGAGGCATGATATTACTCACAAGGTAGTTCGCAATATCTGCAAACCACGGTTTTCCCTCTTGCACTCCAAATAGCCGCTCCTCGGGAAAAGACTCATTTATCAACATCTTGTCCAATAATGTAGCATTAGGGTTTTCTAAACGCGAGAGATGATCAACGACTTGATTCTCAGTCCTCTTTTTATCCTTGATCTCTAACTCAAATTCCTGAAGCAAAAGAACCCATCTCATCAATCTAGGCTTCGAGTCCTTCTTCGATACGAGATAATAAATTGCAGCGTGATCAATGAAAACTGTCACTTTATTCCCAAGTAGATAAGATCAAAATTTCTCAAAACCATAGACGATAGCCAAAAGTTCTTTCTCCGTAGTAGTATAATTCAGTTGAGCACCATTCAAGGTCTTACTAGCGCAGTAGACCACATGAAATATGTTGTTCTTTCTCTGCCCAAGAACTGCTCCAACTGCATAGTCACTTGCATCGCACATCATCTTAAAAGGTTCATTCCAGTCAGGTACAATTATGACAGGTGTCGTGATTAAACTCTTTTTCAATGTCTTAAAAGAGGCAAGACACTCGTCATCAAACTTGAAAGGGACATCTTTCTCTTGTAAACTACACAATGGCTTCAAAATCTTAGAGAAGTCCTTGATGAAACGCCTATAGAAACCCACATGACCAAGGAAACTGTGAATTCCCTTAAAAGAAATTGGCAGAAAAAGATTTTCAATGACCCCCACCTTGGCTTTGTGCACCTCAAGACTCTTACTAGAGACCTTATGCCTAAGAATAATGCCCTGTCACACCATAAAGTGACATTTCTCCCAATTGGGAACCAGATTGGTCTCAACACACCTCTTGAGAATATGTCCAAGATTCTGCAAGAATTCATCAAAGGAATCGCCAAATACAGAGAAGTCGTCCATGAACACCTCCACATTCTTGCCAATCATATCAGAAAAGATGGCCATCATACATCTCTGAAATGTGGCTGGTGCACCACACAGACCAAAAGAAACTCGTCTGAAGGCGAAAGTACCAAATGGACAAGTGAAGGTAGTCTTCTCCTGATCTTCTAGAGCGATACACATCTGATTATAACCCGAATAGCCATCCAGAAGACAGTAGTACTCGTGACCAGCCAACCTGTCGAGCATCTGGTCAATGAAAGGCAGAGGGAAATGATCCTTCCTAGTGGCCTTGTTCAGCTTCCTGTATGTAATAACCCCAATTTTTGGAAATTTTTGAAACCCTTATGAATAGTGTTTTTGCTGAATAAGAAAACTGTTCATGCCACGCTATGTAGGGGTTCTGTTATTGATCTTATGGGATATTATTAGTACTCTATGTGGTATATAAGTGTATGTAAAGATCGTCAGAATCCAATTCTGAACACTTTGATTTTTCCCGGAAATACACTAGATACGGAAAGATTTGAGAAAAAGGTAACAGGATAAAAAGGATTTAAATTAAAGGAGTATAGGAGAGGATCATAAAAGGAATATAATATATTAAGAAAGGTTAAGGGAACCTAAGTAATAAGATCCCGGGTATGATCCCTCAAACGATAAACGAAAACGAAAGTTAAGCGAACCGTATAACAGATCAGCGGTCATTAGGCAAACAATTAGGAAGTTAATCAAAGGGATTAGAGAGGATGATGTCACCCAACCAATGAGAAGAGGACAAGGAGGGGAGGATGACATCATGAGGATGATGCAAGCATGACATAAGAGGGAAGGAAATGTGGTGGAATATTAACCACACAAAGTCAAGGCTACAAAGGGAATTAACCAAAAAACAAGACAAAAAGCAACCAACCAAGCAAAACAAATCACAAAACACCAAACCTTCCATTTCTTCATGAAGCTCTCGGCTTCTTTCTTAAGAAATGGGAAGTCCAAGCTCCTCCACTTGCTATTTTACAAGGTAATTATCCTAGCTTCTCCTAGTTAAGTTACATACTTCCTAGAAATCTTAGCTTCAAAATCCTTTCCTAGCATTTCCTATAAATCATTCAAGAAGATGGTGAATAGTACTTTCTTGAAATTAATTTTTGTGTTCTTGATTTCTTTGAAAGAACAAGCTTGTAGGAGGTTAGATTAAGGCTTCCATGGGCATTCCAAGGACCTTTCATGGATTAAAAGCTTCAAGGAAGGTATAACTCTTCATGGTCTTAGTTTTAAGTTTTGTTGTTTAGATTTCCTAATGTTTATATGATGGGTTAGTGTAATGGGTGTGTAATCATGTTTAGAGCTTGTTATGAGTAGTTTAGTTGGTGAGAGGCATGATTATTGTGTGTTTAGAGATTGGTTGATTTTGTGATATTTTTGGAGTTGGAAATCTTGGTTATTAGTTAATGAACTTAAGTAAACTCTTAGTTCATAATTGAGAAATAAGTATGAATTGGAAATATTGAATTGTTGGGGCTGTTGTAGTATGCTATGGATGGATGTTGGTTGTATGAATGATATGTGGTTGAATTGTGGTTGTTTTGAATTGGTTTAAAATTGGGAAATCGCGTAAACATAGCCGTCGTAATGTCCGATTTACTTTAGACTGCTTTTGTTCATAACATTAGGACCCGAGAACCCCCTGCTAGAATATGACCACTGCCATATTTAGATAGCTCATGTTACGAGCTTCGTTTTGATATGTAGTTCGTTCGATTCCGATGCACGGTTTAGGAGAAACGACCGTTTCAAGTAACGGCGTTTCGCGAACGAAACTTTTCCCCTCACCTTACTTTGAAACATAGGTTAAAGACCAAAAAGGGTTAATTAATGTATGAAACATTTATGGTAAGTGTGTTAGGTAGTTGGTAAGACACTCGCGAAGGAATCGCTTTAAAACTCGTAAAGGTTAAATTATTAAAAATGGTGGAGCCGAGGGTACCCGAGTGACTTAAGCGAATCAGTGAGCGCAAAACAAGCGTTAGAGTCTAAGTTAGTTAAAGTATAGATTTACAAGTGACTTTGGTTTAATTCCAACTTACTTGTTGCTTATAGGTTACCAGACTCGTCCCGAGCCATTCGTAACCCCCAGTCGCTCAGGCAAGTTTTCTACCAGTTATAACTGTTGTTGTGATGTATACACTTGTATATGCATTATCTTGCGATAGATGCATGTTGGTTATTTAGCAAATTCTTGCGATATATTGTAGCATGTGATATGGTATATATGCATGCCTGTTTCATATTCTTGAAATATATATCTGTTGGTTCAGTTGATAATACCTATGCTAGAGGATAGCGGTAACTTGCATATACCCTTAGTATAGGGACCCAAAGGTGAAAATATTTTCTAAAACCGGGAGTCGAGGATCCCGAGTAGATTTTGTATATATGGATATGGATATATATATATATATATATATTTATATATATATGGTCATAGTTTTCAAAACTATTAATCGAATAAGGTTTATTCGATAACTTTAACTTTATATTATTTATTGAATATTATTTGAATATTCATTCGAGGGCTTATGACTCTTTTATATTATTTATTGAATATTATTTGAATATTCATTCGAGGGCTTATGACTCTTTTATATTATTTATTGAATATTATTTGAATATTCATTCGAAGGCTTATGACTCAGTTTATATTATTTAATGAATATTATTTGAATATTCATTTGAGGATCTATGACTCCGATTATTTGCTGAAATATATTCTTTATTTTATTAAAGAATAAGGTGTTAATAATCAAACTTATTTTCGATTATTCAAATAAAGATAATACTTTCATATAAGTATATCTTTGGTTATTTAATACTCGTTTCAAGTATAAGCTTTAATACTTCTACTTCAATTATTTTTATAAAGATTATTCTTTATGGGAATATTATTTAAATAATAATATTCAGTCATTTTCTAAATATTCTGGGGACTGATTTACTTCATTAAATCAGCTTTACTCCAAACACTCTTTAAAGTGTTTTCGAGTCTTCAAAATGATTTTTAAAGTCAGAGCGGATCCCAAAACTCATTTTTATATTTAAGATCTTCCTTTTTAAGAGGATTTAAATACTCGCTCAAAACCTGGGGAATCCGGCTCTGTGGTGTATTTTATATTCGCAACGAGGTTGCAGTTTTGGTAAATGAATTGATTACTTGCCCAACGTTCGGGAAGTAAGCCCATCTAATTGAGTCGGCATAAGCGACAGGCCGGGGTACGGTCTATTATTGTGTAAGTGGCTGGGTGGCAGTCCATCTACGCGTGAGGGGCCGGGTAACGGTCTAGCGCGAGGTCCTAATGCGGCCAGGGTGATGACCGGTGAGGAATTCATCCATCTACAGTAGAAAAGGTTACTTATTGGTATCTTTGCCTGATCAGCAAGATATCTGGTTTATGCCAAAATTCTTTTCCTTTCCAAAATTCATTGGATGTTTCAAACTCTGTTCATACTTTACATAACAGAGGTTCCAGGAAATGTTTAAGAGATATATATATGTGAATATATATATATCGGGACTAAATAAAGTATCTCGTAACTTTATTTCATTCAATAATATTTCAAAGATTGAATCTATTCAAATCTTGTCTTGTAGTCTCATCTATGTGATGAACTTTTGAAACTGATTATAACTTGAACGGTGGTAGTTCAAGTAGTATTGGGAAAGATATAGGTATATTGGGGTATTTGGTAACCTCATCTTTTAAACCTATATCTAATTAATAATTGTCTTATGAATGACAAAGATTTTCAGAAAAACGTTGAAACAAGGTTAGATATATGAGATCACCTTGCAACGATATTTTTTTATACAGTTATACACTGGGACTTTGTGTATATTATGCATGGAAGAGGACTTCCAATATTTTGAAAAGTATATATGTATATATACTGAATATTTTGCGACTTCATCGCATTAAGATATCAAACTTGGTTCATTTCTTTTGACCAAGACTTTCATGAGTATTATGAGTAGGCTCATATATTGTAAATCATTATACATATTATTTTGGTGGGCTTGCTGCTCACCCTTGCTTTATTTCTTCATCACACAACAACAGTTAGGAAAGATGGCCAGACTCCAGCAGACCCAGCGCAAGCGCGTGGGAAGCGTCCCGCGTCTTCCCGTTGATGTTGTAGCTGTTATAGCTGCAGAGGTAGATCTATTGTAGATCAGACCATCTACTTTTGAGAATCAATTATGTATAATTATAACTTGTGGCAGATAATGGCAATTAACTGTAAATTTATCAAGTAATCATTTTGGGTTGTAATAACTTTTAAATTGTGGATTCAAAGACTTGTACTTATTTCAATTTCATCTCTGAGACTATAACGGGTTGTGGTGTGTGTTAGTGTGGGGTCACAGCATAGGGTTATTTATTATTAATTAAGTGAAGTGATATTGTGGAAAGAAAGACCGTGACAACCCGGATCCCCGACCCCGGATCTGGGGGTGTTACAGAAATGGTATCAGAGCTAAGCGTTATAAACCTCAGAGATGATGGGACGTTAAGATAATAAGTTAACTAAGATAATAAGAACTCTTGCCAAGTTCATAGTCGGGCTACCTAACGTAGCACTGACAGTTAAAACCCTTATGGGAACCCTTATAAATATCGTGATAGGAGCGTAGTTCGTTATCGTATATGGTAGCGGGACTCCGAACCCTGAGGTTGAGGAGCAACATCGCGATGATATTTTATTACTAATTGGAGATCGGATTGTGGATCCGATAGAGTGTCCTAATGCAGGACCGGATGATATTGATATTGAGGATTTAGCGGTTGAGGATGTTGTCCTAGAAGGGATAGTTGTTGAGGAGGATCCCATGGAGGATCCTGACAGGATTGGATAAAGGACCACTGATGAATTGATGACCATGGTTTGGTCGACTACCAGAGGTAGGATTGGCCGGTCACTACCGGAGGTTCGTTCAAGTTGTAAAGATAGTAGCCCCTTTAACGCGGCTTACTCGTAAGACTGAGAAGTTCGAATAGACAGAGAAATGCGAGAACAAGCTTTCAAGAACTGAAGCAGAGGTTGGTGATGGCCCTTATGCTGGCATTGCCGGATGGAAAAGGAGATTTTGTGAAGTGTAGTGACGCTTCACACAAGGGCTTAGAGTGCGTGCTTATGCAGCACGGTAAGGTAATCGCGTACATGTCAAGACAATTAAGGTAATATGAAATTCGATATCCCCGCCCATGAGCTTAGGCTCGTGGCAATAGTTTTACCCTAAATATTGGAGGCACTACTTGTATGGAGAGAAGTGCAAGATTTACACAAACTATAGGAGCTCTAGTACCTTTTTACGTAGAAAGAGCTCAACATACGCCAGAGGAGGCGGTTAGAGCTAATCAAGAATTATGATTGGGAGATTCTTTATCATTCGGGGAAAGCCAATGTGGTGGCTGATGCCATTAGTAAAAAGGAGAGACTCAAGATGATAATGTCTTTGGGAGAGTTGATAAGAGATTTTGGAGAAAATGGAAATAGTAGTGAAGGTAACCGGAGCCGGTACCGAAAAGCTGTTTGAGATTGCAATAGAGACCGAATTATTGGAAAAGAGCATATTGTGCCAGAAAAAGGTGATGAATGAAGGCAGAGAGCCAACAAATAGATATGAGATTAATACCGAGAGAGATGATAAGGGAATAATGAGGTATTCCTATAGAATTTGGGTTCCAAATGTTTAAGAGCTTAAAGATGAAATCTTAGATGAAAGCTAGTTTGAGGAATAAGAGTTAGGGCAAACCCTGAACGTGATAGTCAGGGAGGTCGCCATCAAGATAGAAGGAACCCATGACATAATGGAGTGGAAAATGAGGATTTTAAATTAAAAGATGACCCCAATTATGGGGAGTAGGATGAAACATTTCATACTAAGGAAACAGAAAGTCGAGTAAGGAAAGGAGACCCGAGACGGTACTCCTATACGGCAATTCATGGACCTGTCTAAAAAGAACTTAGACTATTATCCCCAACCACCACCCTGAGGAGATAATGCGATAGGAAATTCTTTTAGGACCTTTAAGTCTCTAAGCTCTCAGAGTTCCAATGAACAGGTTGACCTAGTCGAGGCAAGAGCCTGACTAAAGGAAATATAGGAATCATTTGAGATTCTAAATGATTGACGAATCACAAAGGACTGTTTTTATCACTCACCCTCCTAAAAGAGAGACCACCTGCTGGTGAAAGGCCAAGGAAGGCACGGAGCAAGAGATTATAATAAACTGATTTAAGTTCAGTCAATTGTTTACAGGAAAGTACTTCCCAAGGTTATGAAGATAGTGTAAAAGCTTTAGAGCCAGAACAAAGGCGGACGAGTATGATGAATTATGAATCTAAGTTGTAAAAGTTGTCAAGATTCGTTCTGAGGACACAAATCCAGAATGACGGGATGTTTCAAATCAATGCTTATGTTGTGATTGGTTTGTGAAATAATGATAAGAGAAAGGAAAATAAAAAGAAACTAAATTGAAAGGAATATAAAGGCAATAGAGTTTGAGGTATGATAAGGGAGTTGGGTATAAGGAAACCCTAAAGACTCGTAGTAATAGAAATAGAAAAGTATGCATTTGTCAGGATGAGGGTGATTTACCATGAGTTAAAATTGATGGTTGAAGGCATAAGAGATACATATATTGTACCCCCTTTAAGTTGGGAGGATTCGAGGAAACCTTGAAATAGTTCGAAGGATAAATAATGAGACGCGGATAGACTGAGGAGACAAGGAAGTAAGAAATTAGGAAAAATTGGATGAAGGAAGTGACCTTCAAGAATGTGAAGTGTAAGACCGGTGGCTTGATACCCAGAAAGGGAGACGCCAGGTATGAAAGATATCCCAACATTGAGGTGACTGTTGAGATAAACAACAAAAGTAAATAAGGAATTATTAAGAAGAAGTTCACGTTGAACACGACCAATATCTTCCAGAACATCCTTGTTATCGTTACCAAATTAGGCAAGACAAGCGGATAACCGTTGTTATCTTTTGGAGGCCATATGAATTGACCTCAATTTGAATAAGGATGCTATTATGAAGTTAGGTATAGACTATCGAGGTGGGAATGATGAATATGATAATCTATCAAGGAAATATGACTTGATTTATTCGTGGAAGGATGCAGGTACCTTTTAAAGGTGGAATTAAGGATAGAACATTGGTAACTTAAAATGAATCCTAGGGGACTGCATAAAGGTTGGCATGTCACCCTTAATAGGGACAGTATGAGTTTTGACAATATGATTGGGAAAGGGTTAAGGTAACAACAACCTTTAAGAATCAGTGGAGAAATTTTGCAGAAGTATATAGACAATGGTTCTACTATTAGTAAATGGTATTGTGATATGCCCTGTATCTAGGGAATACAGGAGGAACGATTGAAGGATAACCTTAGAGGTTTTATAAGGAAAAAGGTAATATTCGAAATTCTCAAGAATAAAAATGTTGATAAAGGAAATATGACATAATTATAATGATGCCAAGTGGGGCACGTGTTATACCACGAGAAAGTATGGATCGAACCAGTAATGGTCGAAATTGTTCAGGGCAATTAGGACTTAAGATAAAAAAAATGTTCTAAGTATGATTGAGAGTCAGTCTTGACAGTGATTAGCCTCTAAAGATTGAGGCAATAACTTATGGAAAAATGGTGATTTTTTTTTTCTTTCTTTTCTTTCCCATCTGATTTTAAGGAAAACATCTTCACTCAAGCAGTGATCGGAAATAAGGTAGAAAATTTATTTGGAGGTGGTTAAAATGACATTGACTGTAAGGAAATTTTACTATCAGGAAAGGCCAAAGAGGTGGCCGACACTTTAAAGGTAAGTGGATAATTATAGGCGTGTGTGCCAAAAGAAAACAGTGATGATGGTTAAAAATGTGAAGGTTGAATTATGGTTTGGAAGATTGACATTCCTTCTGATGATTGTGCAATATCCAACCGTAATAGTAGTTGGTAAAAGTTTAAGTCGTGTAATCGCCATGAACGGGCTATCTATCTTAGGAGGTCCTATCTTGGGATAAGCCAGGACCATGTTTCCAAAAGGACTAGACGAACCTTTGAGTTAAGTCTTCTATTTAAGGCATATGATTAAAAATGGTATTAACCTGCTATCGTTGCTTTGATTGAAACTCTTCTGCAATTTTATCTGCTTCATGTCATGAAAGTACGTCAGAGTTTGGAGTGTTCTTCATGAATTACGATTGGTGGTTATGTTAACTCCTTAGGAGAATTTGATACAACATGTATAGACTCCGTATGGTTAGATATTAAGATTTTATGGAAAAATGAATGACTACAGTGGGTCAGTGGTGGACCATAGTAAGGCAGCAATGATTCTGCGAGTAGTGAGCTGATTACAACCATGAGAGTTGTATTGGAATGGGTGTTGAGATTGAGTACCACTAATCGGGTCGTGGTAGTGTATAAGTTATCATTGATAGACTAATTAAGTAGAGTATCTACCTAGTGAATTATTATTCTTTCTTATCAATAGAGAGTCGTATTATTATACGAGGAAGGTTGCGGTGCAAGCATAGAATTCTAGTAGCGATGATGTATAGAATGAGATCCCAGATTCGATTTTCGATGTCGAGGGAGTTTCAAAGGTGATTGTGTTTAAGCTCGAGGAAGAGCATGGGTCCATAGAATGATGGACGGAATAGAAATATTTAGGCATGGGAAATATGATGCTATAATACTTGATGCTGATATAAATACGTTTATGTTTTGTTCTCCTATGACAAACCTCTATAATTCAGAGGTAGGTTCCAAGCCAGATATTTTGTGGCAGTATATATTTTTTTTATATACAATTCTCTTCAGTTCGTTCTTTTCTCTTCTTTTCATTTCATGTAATCTGAGAAGAACAACCCTTCCAGAAGGGGAGGTATTGCCGAATGACTATCTATCTGTGTGATAGAAGCCTAGTAGGATACCATCTATTGTTTAATTGCTTGTCAAGTACTAAAGGCTGGCCACCTTCTGTACTAACTATGCAATATAACAAGTGTTCATGATCATAGTGATCTCTCAACAAATTCCTTTACTTCTATTTGATTGATCAAATTTTGGAAAATAGAAACAACTGAAAAAGGAGTAATAAAGTAGTGGTAGTATGCGGAATGGAAACACATTCGTGATACTAAGATTGACGTGGTTATTAAAAAGTTATAGAACGCTAGCGAGCAAAAGTATAACTAGTATAATATTAGGAACGAAAGGTAGTAGCGATTACGAACTGGAAAAGAATGGGTATTGAGAAGCAGAAGCTCTAATGCTAAAAGCAATAATGAGAGTCTGTGCAATAGACTTGAAAGAATTTGGAATGATCACTTAATTCGGATTGAGTTATCTTACGATAATAGATCATATGTCAGTATTGAGATATCGCCTTATGAGATCCTTGAGGGAAGACAATGTCGATCTCCCTTATGTTAGGATGAAGTTGTAGAGCGTAAGATGCTCGGAACCGCAGTAGTCCAAAGGACCACGGATATAATAGATCTAATCAGAGGACGGCTGGTAGTAGCCCAAGATGGACATAAGAAGTATGTTGATTTGACACGGAAGGACAAAGAATAGGAAGTAGGGGACCAAGCGT
Organism: Apium graveolens; assembly: GCF_009905375.1. Classification (NCBI taxonomy): domain Eukaryota; kingdom Viridiplantae; phylum Streptophyta; class Magnoliopsida; order Apiales; family Apiaceae; genus Apium; species Apium graveolens. Next base: position 172,955,696 of record NC_133649.1, read on the forward strand.
TGTTATAGGTATTCCCTTGGAAAGGAAGGATGAGGTTCGGAAAGAAAGGGAAGCTAAGTCCACGAATTGTTGGACCCTTGGATATATTAAGACATATTGGGAAGATAGCATATGAGCTAGCCCTACCCCTGAACATGTAGCAGGTCGTAACGTGTTTCACGTATCAATGTTAAGGAAGTGTAATTCAGATGCCAGATAAATAGAGGCATATGAGCGCATAGATATGCAACCCGACGTAACCTATATGGAGCAACCAGGAAGGGTTATAGAGTGAAAAGGAACAAGTGCTTAGGAGAAGGATTATCAAACTAGTAAGAGTTTGATGGTAGAACCACAATGTGGGAAAATTTACTTGAGAGTTAGAAAGTGCAATGCTAAGAGAGTATCCCTATTCACTTTCTATCTGATTCCGGGACGGAATCCTTTTAAGGAGGGGAGACTGTAATAACCCCAATTTTTGGAAATTTTTGAAACCCTTATGAATAGTGTTTTTGCTGAATGAGAAAACTGTTCATGCCACGCTATGTAAGGGTTCTGTTATTGATCTTATGGGATATTATTAGTACTCTATGTGGTATATAAGTGTATGTAAAGATCGTCAGAATCCAATTCTGAACACTTTGATTTTTCCCGGAAATACACTAGATACGGAAAGATTTGAGAAAAAGGTAACAGGATAAAAAGGATTTAAATTAAAGGAGTATAGGAGAGGATCATAAAAGGAATATAATATATTGAGAAAGGTTAAGGGAACCTAAGTAATAAGATCCCGGGTATGATCCCTCAAACGATAAACGAAAACGAAAGTTAAGCGAACCGTATAACAGATCAGCGGTCATTAGGCAAACAATTAGGAAGTTAATCAAAGGGATTAGAGAGGATGATGTCACCCAACCAATGAGAAGAGGACAAGGAGGGGAGGATGACATCATGAGGATGATGCAAGCATGACATAAGAGGGAAGGAAATGTGGTGGAATATTAACCACACAAAGTCAAGGCTACAAAGGGAATTAACCAAAAAACAAGACAAAAAGCAACCAACCAAGCAAAACAAATCACAAAACACCAAACCTTCCATTTCTTCATGAAGCTCTCGGCTTCTTTCTTAAGAAATGGGAAGTCCAAGCTCCTCCACTTGCTATTTTACAAGGTAATTATCCTAGCTTCTCCTAGTTAAGTTACATACTTCCTAGAAATCTTAGCTTCAAAATCCTTTCCTAGCATTTCCTATAAATCATTCAAGAAGATGGTGAATAGTACTTTCTTGAAATTAATGTTTGTGTTCTTGATTTCTTTGAAAGAACAAGCTTGTAGGAGGTTAGATTAAGGCTTCCATGGGCATTCCAAGGACCTTTCATGGATTAAAAGCTTCAAGGAAGGTATAACTCTTCATGGTCTTAGTTTTAAGTTTTGTTGTTTAGATTTCCTAATGTTTAGATGATGGGTTAGTGTAATGGGTGTGTAATCATGTTTAGAGCTTGTTATGAGTAGTTTAGTTGGTGAGAGGCATGATTATTGTGTGTTTAGAGATTGGTTGATTTTGTGATATTTTTGGAGTTGGAAATCTTGGTTATTAGTTAATGAACTTAAGTAAACTCTTAGTTCATAATTGAGAAATAAGTATGAATTGGAAATATTGAATTGTTGGGGCTGTTGTAGTATGCTATGGATGGATGTTGGTTGTATGAATGATATGTGGTTGAATTGTGGTTGTTTTGAATTGGTTTAAAATTGGGAAATCGCGTAAACATAGCCGTCGTAATGTCCGATTTACTTTAGACTGCTTTTGTTCATAAAATTAGGACCCGAGAACCCCCTGCTAGAATATGACCACTGCCATATTTAGATAGCTCATGTTACGAGCTTCGTTTTGATATGTAGTTCGTTCGATTCCGATGCACGGTTTAGGAGAAACGACCGTTTCAAGTAACGGCGTTTCGCGAACGAAACTTTTCCCCTCACCTTACTTTGAAACATAGGTTAAAGACCAAAAAGGGTTAATTAATGTATGAAACATTTATGGTAAGTGTGTTAGGCAGTTGGTAAGACACTCGCGAAGGAATCGCTTTAAAACTCGTAAAGGTTAAATTATTAAAAATGGTGGAGCCGAGGGTACCCGAGTGACTTAAGCGAATCAGTGAGCGCAAAACAAGCGTTAGAGTCTAAGTTAGTTAAAGTATAGATTTACAAGTGACTTTGGTTTAATTCCAACTTACTTGTTGCTTATAGGTTACCAGACTCGTCCCGAGCCATTCGTAACCCCCAGTCGCTCAGGCAAGTTTTCTACCAGTTATAACTGTTGTTGTGATGTATACACTTGTATATGCATTATCTTGCGATAGATGCATGTTGGTTATTTAGCAAATTCTTGCGATATATTGTAGCATGTGATATGGTATATATGCATGCCTGTTTCATATTCTTGAAATATATATCTGTTGGTTCAGTTGATAATACCTATGCTAGAGGATAGCGGTAACTTGCATATACCCTTAGTATAGGGACCCAAAGGTGAAAATATTTTCTAAAACCGGGAGTCGAGGATCCCGAGTAGATTTTGTATATATGGATATGGATATATATATATATATATTTATATATATATATGGTCATAGTTTTCAAAACTATTAATCGAATAAGGTTTATTCGATAACTTTAACTTTATATTATTTATTGAATATTATTTGAATATTCATTCGAGGGCTTATGACTCTTTTATATTATTTATTGAATATTATTTGAATATTCATTCGAGGGCTTATGACTCTTTTATATTATTTATTGAATATTATTTGAATATTCATTCGAAGGCTTATGACTCAGTTTATATTATTTAATGAATATTATTTGAATATTCATTTGAGGATCTATGACTCCGATTATTTGCTGAAATATATTCTTTATTTTATTAAAGAATAAGGTGTTAATAATCAAACTTATTTTCGATTATTCAAATAAAGATAATACTTTCATATAAGTATATCTTTGGTTATTTAATACTCGTTTCAAGTATAAGCTTTAATACTTCTACTTCAATTATTTTTATAAAGATTATTCTTTATGGGAATATTATTTAAATAATAATATTCAGTCATTTTCTAAATATTCTGGGGACTGATTTACTTCATTAAATCAGCTTTACTCCAAACACTCTTTAAAGTGTTTTCGAGTCTTCAAAATGATTTTTAAAGTCAGAGCGGATCCCAAAACTCATTTTTATATTTAAGATCTTCCTTTTTAAGGGGATTTAAATACTCGCTCAAAACCTGGGGAATCCGGCTCTGTGGTGTATTTTATATTCGCAACGAGGTTGCAGTTTTGGTAAATGAATTGATTACTTGCCCAACGTTCGGGAAGTAAGCCCATCTAATTGAGTCGGCATAAGCGACAGGCCGGGGTACGGTCTATTATTGTGTAAGTGGCTGGGTGGCAGTCCATCTAACGCGTGAGGGGCCGGGTAACGGTCTAGCGCGAGGTCCTAATGCGGCCAGGGTGATGACCGGTGAGGAATTCATCCATCTACAGTAGAAAAGGTTACTTATTGGTATCTTTGCCTGATCAGCAAGATATCTGGTTTATGCCAAAATTCTTTTCCTTTCCAAAATTCATTGGATGTTTCAAACTCTGTTCATACTTTACATAACAGAGGTTCCAGGAAATGTTTAAGAGATATATATATGTGAATATATATATATCGGGACTAAATAAAGTATCTCGTAACTTTATTTCATTCAATAATATTTCAAAGATTGAATCTATTCAAATCTTGTCTTGTAGTCTCATCTATGTGATGAACTTTTGAAACTGATTATAACTTGAACGGTGGTAGTTCAAGTAGTATTGGGAAAGATATAGGTATATTGGGGTATTTGGTAACCTCATCTTTTAAACCTATATCTAATTAATAATTGTCTTATGAATGACAAAGATTTTCAGAAAAACGTTGAAACAAGGTTAGATATATGAGATCACCTTGCAACGATATTTTTTTATACAGTTATACACTGGGACTTTGTGTATATTATGCATGGAAGAGGACTTCCAATATTTTGAAAAGTATATATGTATATATACTGAATATTTTGCGACTTCATCGCATTAAGATATCAAACTTGGTTCATTTCTTTTGACCAAGACTTTCATGAGTATTATGAGTAGGCTCATATATTGTAAATCATTATACATATTATTTTGGTGGGCTTGCTGCTCACCCTTGCTTTATTTCTTCATCACACAACAACAGTTAGGAAAGATGGCCAGACTCCAGCAGACCCAGCGCAAGCGCGTGGGAAGCGTCCCGCGTCTTCCCGTTGATGTTGTAGCTGTTATAGCTGCAGAGGTAGATCTATTGTAGATCAGACCATCTACTTTTGAGAATCAATTATGTATAATTATAACTTGTGGCAGATAATGGCAATTAACTGTAAATTTATCAAGTAATCATTTTGGGTTGTAATAACTTTTAAATTGTGGATTCAAAGACTTGTACTTATTTCAATTTCATCTCTGAGACTATAACGGGTTGTGGTGTGTGTTAGTGTGGGGTCACAACATAAGGTTATTTATTATTAATTAAGTGAAGTGATATTGTGGAAAGAAAGACCGTGACAACCCGGATCCCCGACCCCGGATCTGGGGGTGTTACACTGTAGTCCATACAAACTCTCCATCCCGTGACTGTTCGAGTAGGAATGAGCTCATTCTTCTCATTAGCCACAACTGTGATACCTCATTTCTTCGGTACAGATTAAACTGAACTCACCCCAGAATTGTCAGAAATGGGATAGATAATCCCTGCATCCAGCCATTTAAGAGTTTCCTTCTTCACTACTTCCTTCATGATTGAATTAAGTCTTCTTTACTGCTTAACTGTGGGCTTGCTACCTTCCTCTAGCAGGATTTTATGCATACAATAAGAAGGGATGATTCCCTTAATATCTGCTATGGTCCACCCTGATTGCCGTTTTGAACTCTCTTAGAATCCTCAAGAGCTTCTCCTCATCGCTACCTGAAAGGTCAGATGCAATAATCACAGGTAGAGTAGATGCATCACCTAAAAAAGTATACCTCAAATGTTCATGTAGAGGCTTAAGCTCGAGAGTAGGGTCTTCCTCAATAGATGGCTTGAGGCATTTAGGAGCTTTGTTCAATTCCTCCATTCCAAGAGATTCAAAAGGCATATCAGTCCTCCTCTTCCAAGGAGAAGCATTCAGATATTTCAATTACTCTTCACCTTTGTCATCTTCACTATCTGAATTCCCCAACAAGGCTTTCTCTAAGGCATCAGACCTTAGCATTTGATCAAGTTCTGAAGTCACCACAAAATCGACCAACTCCACCTTTAAGCACTCCTCATTTTCCATAGGAAATTTCATAGCATTGAACACATTAAAAGTTACATCATGATCCTGCACTCGCATTGTAAGATCACCTTTCTACACATCTATCAAGGTACGGCTTGTCGCCAAGAAGGGTCTCCCCAAGATTATGGGAATCTTCTTATCCTCCTCGAAATCAAGAATTACGAAATCAGCATGGAAGATGAGTTTATCAACCTTGACCAAGACATCCTCCACAATATCTCGAGGATATGTAATAGAACGATCGGCCAATTACAAGGTCATATAAGTCAGTTTTGGATCAGGCAAGTTCAATTTCTTGAAGATTGACAAGGGCATCAGATTGATGCTAGCTCTCAAGTCACATAAGCATCTGTCAAAAAACACTTTTCCAATAGTACACGAAATAGTGAAGCTTCCATGATCTTTTAGCTTTGGAGGTAACTTCTGTTGCAGCACAACACTACATTCCTCCATGAGAGCAACAGTCTCTAAATCATCTAGCTTCACTTTTCGAGAGAGAATACCCTTCATAAACTTTGCGTAACTAGGCATCTGCTCAAGAGCCTCAGCGAAAGGTATGTTGATATGAAGATTCTTGAACACCTCCAGAAACTTCTTAAATTGCTTATCCAGCTTTTTCTTCTACAGCCGCTTAGGAAAAGGCGGTGGAGGATAGATTTGTTTCTCCCCTGTATTACCCTCAGGAGGAGTGTGCTCAACGGTAGTCTTCCTTGGTTCTACTTCTGCTTCTCGCTGCTCTACTTCTTCAGCCCCAGCTTCTTCCTCCGAAACTTGAGTTTGTTCGGTATTCGCAACCTTCCTAGATCTCAAAGTAATTTCCTTCACATGCTCCTTAGCTTCCCTCTTTCCTGGTACTTCAGTGTCACTAGGTAGTGTACCAGGTTGACGATTTAGCAAGGCATTGACAATTTTTCCAATTTGATTTTCCAAGGTCTTGATGGAAATAGCTTGGCTTTTGCACATAAGCTTCAACTCCTCTAACTCAGATTTTTTATTAGCTTGTTGCAGCTGGAGTTGCTGTCTTGGTGCATATTGCGGTTGCTGAAAACCAGGGGGGTTGTACTGCTTAGTTGGGTACTGCTGATAAGGCTGTTGAACCGCGTTCTGAGCGTTACTCTAGCTGAAATTAGGATGATTGCGGTTGCTGCATCCAACTCCAAAATTCCTGCTACTTTTCCCTGAGTCAATCGTTGGGAAGGATTCTGGTATTCATTAGCAGCCATTAGTTCAATCAATTCATAAGCTTCATTGTAGCTCTTAGCCCATAAGGCTCCTCCTGATGCTGCATCGAGCATGGGTCTAGAAGTAGCACCCAATCCATTATAGAAATAATTTATAATCATCCAATCAGGTATTCCATGGTGTGGGCACTTCCTTAGCATCTCCTTATATCGATCCCAAGCCTCACATAGAGATTCTCAAGTTTGCTGAGCAAACTGAGTAAGAGCAATCCTGATTGCAGCAGTCTTCGCCATATGGAAGAATTTAGTGAGAAACTTTTGAGCAAGATCTTCCTAAGTAGTGATAGTCCCTGGTGGTAGAGAATCTAACCAACACTTAGCTTTATCCCTCAGAGAGAATGGGAAGAGTCGTAGTTTAATAGCATCTTCAGTCTTACCATTGAACTTGAAAGTGTCACAGATCTCTATAAAATCCCTGATATGCATGTTGGGGTCTTTGGTAAGAGAACCCCCAAACTGAACTGAGTTTTATATCATTTGAATCGTGCTTGACTTGATCTCGAAAGTGTTAACCGAGATGGATGGCCTGACGATGCTTGACTGAATATCATTGATCTTATGCTGTGAATTGTCCATCCAAGCCTTAGAAATTTCTACTTGATCTCCCATCACTACTAAAACTGGTTCCTCGACTTTCTTTTCTTCTTCTAGCTTCTATTCGTCCTCAAAAACTTCCCTTCGAACCACTACAACTTCTTCCTCGGCTTGATCCAGATTTCTCTTACGAGAACGAGAACGTATATGCATACGCACTCGCTAGAGTTCCTGAAATAAGAAAAGGAAACAGATAAGTAACAATGTCTGAGTCAATGAACTTTAACGACCACTAATGAAAAACACATAAACTAAAGATTAACACTGAGTCCCCGACAGCGGCGCCAAAAACTTGTTAGTCGCTAAACACGCGCTAAAATACATGCAAGTATACGCGTTCACAAGTAGTATAAGATTTAGATCAAATTCATTCCCACAGAGACTCTTTAGTTAATTTAAGAATATGCGTATATACAACAATGATATTGTTATTATCCAATGCTAAGACTATTAACAAATTGAGATTGTTTGTAACTAAGAATTAAACTAACAATTATAACTAAGAGAATAAAATTATGAAATTAATATATATGATAAACATAGAATTCTAACTTCATTAAATACTTCATTCAATAGCCTATTTATTCTTAAACTTAGCATGTAATGGTGATGACACTAATTAGATAACACGAAACTGATAAACGCCAACTTTCGTTGCACGAATACCATACTACCAGACATCCACAAAAGAGATAGAAGCTGAATAGACACCAATTGTATTGAGACCCTATATGTCTATAGAATTTGACAACATAATGGTTTAATGAAAAAGTTATCTATCGTGAATACATAGGGCAAGTAAGATGGTTAAAATTACCTACGCATCATGCATACAATAACACATAAACCTATGCTAGCATGGCAAGTTCTAAACCCTTAAATTCACTTTCGCTTCATTAAGAATTAACACACTATCTTATAATTTCGTGACGCTCATAAGACGAATACGCACAATCAATACTAGGTTATCATACAATCACCACATACTAAGGCATTGAAACAAATCAACTAAAGAAATCCATAAATAAATCCATTAGAACCCCACGATAACGATTAGCCCATAATCGGACTCATCATCAACGTGGGTTCCGATGAAAGCATGGTATAATAAACGTAGTCTTTATAAACGAATAATAAACAAAGTGCAAAACAAGAGTATAGGTTCAAGAATAAGAAAACTAGCATCCAACGTTACAACTTAAATAAAGGATCACAAGTTCAAACTAGATCTCCTTCGTCTTGGTTGAGGTGTGCTACAACGGTCTTCTTATGCCTTCTCCTTGTGCTCTGGTATGTCTTGTTATAAAAAATGAGCTTATTTATGTATATATAGCAGCCCCAAGCAGAGTAAAGTCTTCTGGATCAAAAGCCCAATAGAATCAAGATTTCTTTTCTCGGCCTGGCGCGGCCATGCGCTTGACCAGCGCGTTGAGCTTCTAGACTTTGGGCGCGGCCGCGCGTTATCAAAGCGCGGGCGCGCTGACCTCCTTATGAAAATTTTGACTTCTTCATTTTTCCTTGCTGATTCGAGTCGGTTTTCCAAGAGCTTTTATTCCAACACCTCCCTAACAATAAATTATCACCAAAATAATGATAATTCACCTGATTACCTGGATAATGCCTAGAAATGCAAAAACACTAGAAAACACATTAAAACACAAACAACTTGAGTACAAATACACCAATTCAAAGCTATAAGGAGCGTAATAAAGTGTCATACCTGACACTCAACACCATCTACATAACCAAGACATTATTTCCAGTTTTTCATTAAGATCATCTCATGAATCTTTTTGCCTGAAACAGTCCAGGCTTTAAGGGTTTTTTTCTAACATTCTGCACTTAGCTTCCAATATCTTTACTGTATGTTTAGCTTTCTTACATTCGTTTTGAATTTTAATCTAATTTACTAAGTTAGACTCCAACTGATCATTCCTAGATTAAAACTTCATTTTCAGTCAACAGTCTATTGTTCTCTAGAATCTTATTTTTAAAATTTCCATGGAGAGACTTAAGAATAAATTTCAATTCAGATATATCTTGAGTATCAAAAGAAAAGAAATAAGTTGATACCTTATAGTCAGAGGAAGCAGGAACATTGTTTAGTGACATTTATGACACTTTATTATGCTCTAATAGGCTTTGAATTGGTGTATTTGTACTCAAGTTATTATGTGTTTTCTAGTGTTTTTGCATTTCAGGCACTATTCAAGTAATCAGGTGAATTAGCATTATTTTGGTGCTAATTTGGTATCCAGGTGGTGTTGGAATAAAAGCTCATGGAAAGCCGGCTCGAAGCAGCAAGTTTTAAGAAGAAAATATGAGTTTTTCCGAGAAGGATGGCGCGCCCGCGCTGTGATAGCGCGCAGCCGAATTTCAGAATCCTGTTTCTATTACAATTCTAAAAGGGAAGCTTTCAGATTGTTGAGGGCTGCTATATATATTCATATTAGGTCATTTTTAATATATAACAAGTCATAGACGGACCAGAGCACAAGGAGAAGACAGAAAGAGACCTTTAGCACAATTCAACAAAGGCGAAGACGATCTAGTTTATTCTTGTGAATCTTTGTTTTGAGTTGCAATTTGGATGCTTGTTTCTTGTTTTTCTGAACCTATACTCTTGTTTGTACTTGATTTTATTTATTTGTATAAAGACTACGTTTGTTATATCATGTTTTCATCGGAACCCACGTTGATGATGAGTCCGATTATGGGCTAATCGTTATCGTGGGGTTCTAGAGGATTTATTTATGGATTTCTTTAGTTAAATTGTTTGATGCCTTAGTATGTGGTGATTGTATGATATCCTAGTATTGGTTGTGCGTATTCGTCTTATGAGCGTCGCGAACTTATAAGATAACGTGTTAATTCTTAATGAAGTGAAAGTGAATTTAAGGATTTAGAACTTTCCATCCTAGCATAGGTTCATGTATTTGTTATGCATGATTCGTAGGTAATTTTAACCATCTTACTTGCCCTACGTAATCAAAATAGATAACTTGTGCTTGAACCGTTATGTTGTCAAATTCTATAGACATATAGGGTCTCAATATAATTGGTGCATATTCAGCTTCTATCTCTTTTGTGGATGTCTGGTAGAATGGTATTCGTGCAACGAAAGTTGGCGTTTATCAGTTTCGTATTATCTGATTAGCGTCATCACCATTGCATGCTAAGGTTAAGAATAATAAGGCTATTGAATGAAGTATTTAATGAGGTTAGAATCTCATGTTTGTCATATATATCAATTCAGTCAATCTTATTCTCGTAGTTATAATTGTTAGCGTAATTCTTATTTATAAACACTCTCAATTTGTTATCATCTTAGCATTGGATATTAAACATACATTGTTGCTTAGGTGCATAAATTAGATAAGTAACCAATACAGTCTCTGTGGGAACGAACTAGGAAAGATTCTATACTACTTGCGAACTCATATACTTGTGTGTATTATTAGCGCGTGTTTAGCGACTAACAAGCATCAAAGCTAGCCATCAGTGCATAGCATGTTTCTTCATTTTCATAATCAGTGGAATCCATCCAATCCTTGCTTGATGTAATCAAGGCTTTGTTCTTCCCTTTGTCATGCTTTGTCTTTTTGCACTCTGTAGCAAAGTAACCAGGTTAATCACAGTTGTAGCACTTGATTTTTGACCTGTCAACTTTTCCAGCTTTAGAGTCCTTTCCTTATCTTCTTCCAGACGACTTCCTTTCCCCTCCAGTAAACTTCTTCCCGAAGCTTCTTTTCTTCTGAGACTTCCTGAATTGCATCCTTTTGAAGCCCTTAACTAGCAATGCAGTCATTTACATGACATCAGAATCTGTCACGTTCTCATCAGTTTCAGAATCAGTATCATCATCAGGATTTGATGATAAATCATTAGTATATGATTCTGGCATATTGTTCTTTTTCTTTGCAGCTTCAACAGACCTGTCTTTTGAAGTTTTAGTATTCACCTTCAAAGCAACTGACTTTCCCTTGTTGCTTTTCCTCTTTTTCCTTTGTTGAACTTCCACATCATGAGTTCTCATCATGCCATAGACTTCATCCAGGGTGACCATTTCCAAATCATACTGATGTCGTATGATTGAAGTATGAGTCTCCCATTCCTCATTCAAGGCTCTCAGAAACTTAGTGTTTGAATCCTCCCGATCATACACCTTTCCCACCAAGAATAGATTGTTAAGCAGGGTGAGAAACCTATCATAGATGTTGGTGAGACTTTCATCAGGTTTGGCCTTAAAATGTTCATATTCTTGAATTAGAACAACCCTTCTGTTCTTTTTGATGGCCATGGTTCCTTGACATTGAGTTTCAAAGGCATCCCAGATCTCCTTGGCAGTCTTGTAGGCTATAACCCTGTTTGACATCACAGAATCAAGACTGTTATGCTAAATATTTCTTACCTTTGCATCCTTCAGCACAACAACTTTCTCTTCTGGTGTTCATTCACTCTTTTCCTTCAACTGAAGGTGTTCAACAATAGTAGGAGTTGTAAGCACCGGTTTTGTTGGCATGTAGGGTCCATCATTGATTACGTTGAGGTAATATGGATCTGTAGCTTCCAGGTGCATGAACATCTTCACCTTCTATGTAGAATATTCAGCCTTTTTCAAAATGAGGATTTTAATACTTTCATACTTGTTCAGAGACATGTTTAGATTGCTTCTGATTTTAAATTTCTCAGTTTGCTCTGATACCAATTATTGCCCAGTAGTAATACAATTGTTTAAGGGGGTTGGATACAATTGTATAGATGTTTCGAACAAGTATGAAATTATAACAGTTCTTTATGTTTCTGATAAAAACTATTACAAACTCTCTCAAGAAATACTAATGTTCTTGAGATCTGCTAGGTCATACAATGCTCGAGAGTCTCACTACGTGATGACCTAAACTGTGTTTATATAATACACAGCTGCTACAAATCAGTCTAAGGTATGCATTATCAATTACTAACAGAAAATGATACATATCTTAAACTGAATATACAAAGTCCTATCACTCAGAATGTAACAGATATCCATCCCTCAAAATAAGGAACGAAATCAATCTTCACAACAGACTGCCTTCAGATGCTGATGACATGCAAGTACTGATGATGCATCAAATCCTGAAGACACATCAAATACTGATGACATATAAACACAGTAAGATCCTGAGCTCCTTTAGATCATTGAGAATCAGCATGTAACAGATGCTAATCAGATAACACGAAACTAGTAAATGCCAACTTTCATTTTACGAATACCCTACTACCAGACATCCACAAAAGAGATAGAAGCTGAATAGACACCAATTATATTGAGACCCTATATATATATAGAATTTGACAACATAACGGTTTAATACGCAAGTTATCTATCATGATTACATAGGGCAATTAAGATGGTTAAAATTACCTATGAATCAAGAATATCAAATACATGAACCTATGCTAGCATGGCAAGTTCTAAACCCTTATATTCACTTTCGCTTCAATAGAGATTAACACGCTATCTTATAAGTTCGCGACACTCATAAGACGAATAAGCACAACCAATACTAGGATATCATACAATCACAACACACTAAGGTATCGAAACAAATTAACTAAAGAAATCCATAAATAAATCCATTAGAACCCCACGGTAACAATTAGCCCATAATCGAACTTATCATCACCGTGGGTTCCGATGAAATCATGATATAATAAACTAAGTCTTTATAAAACTGAATAATAAACAAAGTACGTTATACAAGAGTATTAGGTTCAACAAACAAGAAAACTAGCATCCAAGATTATAACTTAAAACAAAGAATCACAAGAATAAACTAGATCCTTTTCGCCTTGGTTGAATTTGTGCTCCTAGGTCTTCTTTATGTCTTCCTTAGCTCTGGTACGTGCTTCTTATTAAAAATGTCTTCAAGTTGTCATTATATAATAGCCCAATCAATCCAGAAGCCCAGAAAATCCATCTTCTACTTGAAACGGGATTTTGAAATCCCAACCTGGAGCGGCCGCGCGCTTCACCAGCGCGGGCGCGCTGCAACTCTGACAATACATGAATGCAATAATCCCCTCAGATTAACTAAACCAACCAATTAGCAACATCTCAACAAATGTAGTTATTTGCACAAAGATCAATCAAATCTCACAAATCAACTTACAAACTAGAAACGTGCATGTGTGCAAATGCTTAATAGATATACTCTCGCAACTAGATCAATAATCATGACTCACTATTCATCAAGGCAATCACAAGGTTATAAATAGAATAAATGTTAAACTCAAAATGACTAACAACACTTCAATTTTTATATTGGAGTTATACACGGATTCATGCTTTTATTCATAACACATAACAATAAAAGTATGCTTATTTGACCATGCAATGAGTGAGGTCCATAAAAGACTTATGCAATAATACTCATGTAACGAGCGTTAGGTTAGTGGATCCCAGACTATAAAATCCTTAGGTCACTAGGCACAAAGTCCCCTGAGAACTTAATAACTCGAGATTAAAGAGTCCAATCGTGATCAATTATGCATAAACACACACACACATATATATATATATATTCAACAATTTCTGAACGAGTGCGTTTCGCTCCATCTCGCTCAACCCTAGACTACTCATATAAAATGAGCCGGCTACTAGCCATTTGACACCTAGCCCCAACAACTAGCAATGAAATCCAATATTTTTCTCTAATTTTTAAATATCCATGTTATTTCATCATTAAAGAATATCATACATTCTAAATATAAACAAGTGATTAAACCTCGACAAACAAACAAAACATGATCATGATCGAGCACTCAACCAACCTATAGCACTCAAGCAACCTATAAGACTTAGTGAAATTTTTATTACTTCTAGCATGCAAATCAACTCGATAGGACTTAACATCACTAAATACGACATCACTACAATAGCATCAATATCACAAATCAATCGATAAATTAAACTTAAGGGATCATGTTATAATGTAAATGCAACTAAATTCAATATACTAACATGCAAAATAAATAATTAAAAAAACTACATGACATGACAAATATGCAAGTATATGAACTAACTATCATGAATATACAACTATATGAGACTCACACATAATATATATTCCTTAACTACCACCACCAAACTTAAAATATTCACTATCCTCGGTGAAGGTAATAGTAAGGAATCAGGCATACCTACTCAGAATCAGGGTCATCACCCTCAACGGGTAGAGTGTCAGGCGGCGGGTACACAAAATCCTCACCAAAAACTGGCCACTGGATGTCAACTCATGTGTTCTGAATGCAGTCCCCAACACCTGGGTAAGGTCCTGTGCAAACTGACTATGGATGTCATACATCGCATTCATCCTCCTCATCAAGCGCCTATACTACGCTGAACTCAAACCGGCATCACTCTCAACATCCTGCGGTTGCTGCTGTGAAGAACTAGGATCACCCATCTACGCTCTCTAAGCTGCTCTACTAGCCTGGGCTGAACTACCAGCATATGTCTGATCAGCTGGCCGTCCACCTGGCAAGTGATTAAAAGAATAACCGAGCCCCTTCTCATCTGACTTTCCACCGTACCACTCCTGCATCACTGGTATAGTCAAACTTTCAATCAGTGCACTGGGCATCTACAGTTGCTCGTGTGCGGGCCAATGAACTCCAACCGCCACACACAGCTTCGTCATAATTGACATATGGGGAATAGAGCCCGTAGTGCTGCCTCACAGAAACCTCAACATACCCTGATAAATCACAAACCCCAAGTCCACATAATCACCTTGCAGAATACCCCACAACAGCTTTGCCCAGTCCATCATAACATTATGCACATGTGATGAAGGCATAATGATAGCACAAATAAAAGAGTTCCATGCACGGGCATACCTGTTCATGCACGAGGCAGGGAAAGTGACATACTCGTTCGTGCCCCTCTTGAACCTCCAATGAGTCTCTGGCACACACAACGTAAAAATAATCAAGTCCAGGTCAAAATCCTCGCCCATCTTCGCATTCCAATCATCCTGTTCTGGTCTACTCTCGAGCTGGTTAATCACCCTCCGAATAGCCTCAGCACTGCAATCCACCGTCAACCCCCTCACCACAGTAAAACCATTCTTATCCGCCTTCGCATTCACGTAAAACTCGCGAACCACACTCATGGGCACAACAACGGGTGCCTCACAAAAAGCAATCCAACCCATCTCCACAATCATCTCAAGCAATTTACCATCCCTCCCCGATGGTAGAAAACCTTTCTCCTTGGCTATGGGCTTCGAAATCAGCCTCGTATACTCCACCTCAGCCTCTGGAGTAGAAAACATAGGCCTCACACCCCTTACACTAAAAGATATTCGGAGCAGGCTAAGTCCTAACCCTCCTAACTTTTTAGATTTGCAAATCAAATTCAAAGATTTTAAATGCATTTTCTTAACACAAATCCCTCCTTCCTCAGAAACATTACCCCGGAAAAAATCCCTTCTGGTTCTTTCCAATTGATTACAAACTCCAACAAGAACTTTGTACAAAGAGAACCAGTATATTGGGAGACTATCCAAAGTGGATTTGATTAAAGATAGTCTACCAACTTGATTTAAACTATCCCTTTTCCATTTAGCCATCTTGTTCTTAAACTTATCAATTAGAGGCTTCCAAAAAATGGATTTCCTTGGACTTAATCCAATCTGACTTCCTAGGTATATTAAAGGCCAAGTCCCTACCATGCATCCAAGCTCTTCAGCAAAAGAAGCCATATCCTCCCTTGATAAGTGTCATGAGAATAACATGCTTTTCTGGAAATTAATCTTCAATCCAGAGAGTAGCTGAAAGCATTGCAATACTCTTGTGATTCCTCTTAATGATTACATAGAGCCTTTTAAAAATACAATTATGTTATCAGCAAACTACAGATTTGAAACAGTTCTACCATCCTTCTTGACTTGCAGACCTTCAACAAACCCAACTCACTTGCTTTGACAAGCATCTTACTAAGTACTTCTACAGCCAAATTGAAGAGCATTGGGGACAAAGGGTCCCCTTGCCTCAGCCCATTAGAGATGTTGAACTCCTTAGAGGGAGAACCATTAACCAAAACTGAAATCCTAATAGACTCAAACAAGTCTCTTATCCACTTAATCCAACCAACTCCCAAGCCTAAACATTCCATGGTTAAAAGAAGAAAGTTCCAGTTAGCAGTATCAAAAGCTTTCTCAAAATCCAACTTTAAAATTAACCCTGAATTGCTTGAAGTTTTCATGGAATGATACACCTCATTAACCAGCATAATACTCTCTGCAGCTTGCCTACCCTTAACAAAGCCAAATTGGTGCTCATCAATCAGCTTCTCATAAACATTGCTAAGTCTCTGAGCCAACACTTTGGTTAGCAATTTGGTCACACTATTAATTAGACTTATTGGTCTAAAATCTTTCAGCATAGATGGCACTTTAACTTTAGGAACAAGTGCAATGAAAGAAAAATTACACCCTACAGGTAACACACTTTTCTTAGCAAAAGAAATGAAGCCTTCTAAAATTCTCTCTTTGAGGTAGTCCTAAGATACTTCATATTCATACCATCCGGGCCTGGAGCCTTATCAAAACTGAAGAATTTCAAAGCTTCCTCAACCTCTTCCAGACAAAATATTTTCTCTAGTTGATTAGCTTCCTCTGACTCAGTCTAGGGCTAATCAAGGAGTCCAACTGTTAAACCTCCAAATTTTTTTTGTTATATATGCCCCTGAAGTATTAAAAAAAGCTTCTTTGATTCCTTCAGGACTACTCACCAACTTATCTTGTGACGCCCTCAATCTCGGGCTTCGGAAATGAGGACCCACACACCTTTAATCTAATAATTATATAAACATAAACCCCGATTAACTACCAACAGGATCAAACAGGATAAAGTATGAGACAAGATTACAACTACCAACCATAAAATATAACTTACAACCCCAAAATAATATAAAATATACATAGTCGATCCCGACTTGGAACCGACAGATAACCCATTGTATCTTTACAACCTTTTGGCTAAGCGCTTTCTCACTCAAAAATATCTCTACTTGCTCTGGCAACTAGAAGCCCTCAACACGATAGGGACCACCAGGTACCACCAACTAGAAGCCCTCGAGCAGTGCGCCTAAGCCTGGCCATCTTCTTGCTTAACTGTCAAGGTTAGATTAAAACAAAACATATGAGTATAAAACTCAGCAATTAACTATAAAGCAGTTCTATGATATGAAATCCATAATTTACTTTACCAAACTCAGGGCATTCTACTTTATCAGTTCCAGGTGGCAGATTTCCATCCTTCGGGTTAAGGAAGGGTTATGAAGGAAAAGTGTGGGGCTTTCATGGAACAAGGCTCAAAACAAGGTGAAAGCCGACATTCTCCACAAATCATTAAAGGATCAAAACAGATCTTTCAGAAAGGAAAGCGACAATTTTTTCATTATATGGAATCAATTATATGATCAACAGATTAAAATCAGGGTTCACGAGCTTTAAGCTTTACAATATCACAATCAACTCTTTTCAACGCAATATAAACCATTTTCATTTTCAAAGAATTCATTACTGAGTAGGAAGTTTCCATTCCTTTTTAAAATCAATATGGAACCCTTGATTGGACCACTTTATCTTTCATTTCATTATAATATGGGTGATCAGCCCGTACCGACCTCCATCCGGTCATTAAGGTACCATACGACATAATTTCAGCCTTAAACTGGACTAGCTCCGCTAGCCTCTTACAATGACTGGACTAGTCCCACTAGCCTCTTACGTCCAATCCAATCCATCAGGAATTCGTTTGGAAAACCTTGAATTGGGAAAAAGTAGGTTTTCTAAATTCATTTTATCATTACCAAGAATATGAAATCATTCGGACTCTTTCAAGTCGAAACTCATTCTTAGATTCAATTTCAAGAAATCAAAGTTAAGGAAATGAATCAAGGATGGGAAAGAGCAATTTTTGGGATCTTGAATCAATGATATCAAGGTACTTAAGTTAGAAGAATCAATATTTGTTTCAAGGATCAATAGGAAATATGGTGATCAAGGAATATGGTATCATTACAAGGGGTTCGTAAAGGTAAATATAGGGTTTATAACAGTTCATAGTATGACAATTAATTTGAACAGGAAAGACAGGTTACCAAAGGGTTGAATCAATAAGTTTGTCAATAATAGTTTAACAAGATCAAGACAGGGTATCTCGAATCATTAACAGGGGTTCATTATTTTAACAGTTCAATACTCTACATGGTATGAACAATAACCTCTCTATAACCATTTACACAAGTAATGAGAGTTACTTGCCTGAATTCGCTTTCCTGAAGGTTGAACTACTGTCACCTAGTATACCCTTCCCTTTCCTAGCCTAAATACCCTCACGCTCCAAATTTACAATAAAAACCAAAACCTTAATCAGTTTCTCAACTCTCGTTCCCGGAACGATCACTCAATATGATAGCTCGATTATACTCTTGACTCAAATATACGAGTGTAGCTTATACACATATGCACATAGCACATAACACATTCCTTTCTCATAGCCTTTATATCTTTATATACTCATCAATCGACTCATACTTGCTTAACCTTAACTATTCTTCAAATCACACCAATATAACTCTTACGAGTACATGATTTATTCACAACTAAATCTTTTGCGACCATAACTGTCACTTATAGTTCTTTAATATCAAACCACTTAATTTCCTTTTTCTTTTATTCCTTAATTTGAACCATAACATCATTTAATCAAACAAATGAATCACATATCTCCTAGAATTTCACATGCAATCACTTAGCAAGGTAATGGAACCAAATCAATCGCTTTTCTACTTATATACCATTCGGCTATAAACCTAAAACACAACCAAATGTACTCAATATCAATCTCATATAATCAAACACAATAAACCTCTTTGGTATGCAAATTACAAGGGTCTTTTACGTAATTAAGCTTCTTTCTTTTTAATCCAAAAACCGATTCATAATCACATCAAGAATCGAAAATCAACACCCACTGTTTATTATCAAATTTAAACACAAGCATCATCCAATCAATGACATGCAACGAAGTTCTTATTAGTAACTAAGATAATTAGCATATAATCTCATAAAAATCCACTTAATTCTCTTATTAACCATAAGACCCATTCGGGTTTTTTAAAGAAATCACACATGCAAGGTTTTAAATCACAATTTCAATTTGTTTTACACCTTATCTTAGACATTCAACTCATTTTCATCATGATTTTCGAATCACAAACAAAGCATCACTTAGTGACTCAAGCCTTAATCACATTATCCAATTAAACATGCATGCATTCACTAGTTCTTCTTTTCAACCAACATGCAATCACATTTCTCACTAAATAAGCTTAGTTTATACTAAGATCAAGTCACCAAATCCAATTCCCCTTTTTATTAGTACAAAGCCGAACCAAAATCCCTAACATGCAACCCTCAAATTCGATTCCTTAAGCATCAAATCAATTACACAAATCCAAATTCTTTTAACACATTCATAGCAATCCATTTATCAATCACACACTTAAATTTCAAAGGAAGTACAAAACCCTTTTTGAACTTTCAAGAAACCAAGACATGCAATAGCTACATAAAATTTTTAAAGAGCATAAAACTCAAAAATCACATTAACATATCATTTTCTTAAAATTCCACCGGCTCTCCTTGGATCATGGCCGGTGGTGGTCGAACTTAAGAGTGCCCATAACGGGTCTCCTCTTGAGTTTTAAACCACAAAATCTCTTGAATCTTCTCTTGTGATCATATATCAAGAAATCGTATTTCCTTGAACACAACCATAGAGATGGAACCATAAACACTTACATAAACACTTACATGCAAGTGGTGTTTGAGTAGTACACCAAAAATAGAAGCTATAGATGGTAATATCTTTGAATTTGAGTGAGTATTCGGTATTGCATGCAAGAGAGAGAAGAGAGATGGGGAGAGAGCCGAGAGAGAGAGAGAGAGTGTGTTCGAGAGAGAGGAAGAAAGAAACTGAGGGAGAGGGGGAGGATGCTCACGGGAAAAGAAAGAAGAAAGAAGGGGGAGAGTGAGTTTATATTTGTATTAGGGCCAAGGGTATTTTAGTAATCTACTAAATCCCTTTTTTTTATTAATCCTTTCTTTTTACTTAAATAAGATAGAAATCGAATATTGAATATATCCCTCTCGGAAATTCGAAAATTATTGTAAATGACAATTTTAAGACGTAGATCTCGAAATTAGCTTTCCAACCATTACTCATAATAAACTTTTGAGCGAACGGTTTATTTTATATAATTTTCACAAGTTTGTGCTAATAATAGCATTTTATCACATAAAAATCAATTTATAATGCAACGATCACCAAATAAATCCGTCCATCATTTTTAGAAAGTCTCTAGGACTATTACGAAGATAACAAAACAAATCTCATGCCTTTATCTTACTCAGATAATTTTATAAAAATGTGCGAAAGATAAATAAACCTTATTTAAATCAAATAATTCCCTTAAATCCATAAGAATGTCAACAGATCACGTAATCATGCATACAGACAAGCAAACACACATACGAACACATCACAACTCATGTCTGATCATAAAATTTGTCCTTCTTTAATTTTATTCCTTTCTACGTGTACCGGGTCACGTTCAGCCTGACGGCCCGACGCTCAGCGTTTCAATTACGCTTCACAATATCATTATCGACCGACACGTCATTAGAACGCATTACTTTACTCAAGCATTTCATTTCACATAATAACACATAGTTCATATTTTAAATACCTTAATCCCTTTTTAGGACGGGTTCCGTTCTACTTGACGGCCCGACAACACAGCTTAACTCCTAAGCTGACTCTTTAAATTGGAACACTTCTAATTACGCTCCTTGATTCTAATATACAGTAAAGACAATTAACCAACACTTAATCACATAATTATAATCACATCACATAAAGCATACATTTTTGACTTAATTACCTCGCAAAATTCTCAATCGTCACATATCTTCCAAATTAATTTTCTCAATTCTATTTCTACATTTCTTTTTCTGTGTGACCTTATGAAAGAACTTAGTGTTTTTATCCCCTTGCAGATTCCAAAGTAGTCTTGCTTTCTGTTTAAGCATGGAATCCCTTTTCTTACAACACAAAGCTAAATCCTAATAACACTTAGAACTTCAACATTCCAAATATGATTCTTATCAAAAAGCTCCAACTTATATTTTAAATCTTCAATCTGAAAATCTAAACTATCTTTAGATCCTTTACTCTATTGCTTCAAACCTAACTTAAATTTTTTCAGCAACACTTGGAAATTTTACTTAGAATCAGAAATCTTGACTTGCTTCCAAAAGTCATCCATATTTTTTCTAATCCCCTACCCTTTTAGCCACCAATTGAAAGCCTTAAAGGGTACTGGACCTCCCTTGAACTGATTAATTGCTAACGATATTGGCTTATGATCAAAAACCACCCTATGAAGAGCTAGTCCTTCCCAGCAACCAGTTGTGTGGCGCCCTCCAAACCCGGGTCAGAGGTTTGAGGTCCACAACACTTACTCAATATATAAACCGGTATATAAAATATTATTTGCAATGACCCTGCTTTACATAACCACGGATCGCAACAGGTTAAAGTATGAAAATAAGCCACAACCTTAACTTTTATTACAACGTACCAAATCCCAACTAATTTGATTTACAACTGATATGAAATTATTCTTACAACCTTACTATCTCACTACTGCAATAAGCTCTTGCTAGCTCGATCAATCAAAATCTGGAATCCTAGCTCGAACATTGAACTGGGAAACCTTGCTATCAACCGTATCCTTCTTAACTGTAGAATACATAAAAAGATTCGCAAGAGTGAGCTAACTAGCTCAGCAAGTCATATTATCAATAACTAAGGTTAAACAATAATAAACGAGATGATTCAAAGGAATCAAGTTTCTTGTTAAACAACTAATAGAATTGGATATTCATTTTAAGTCTTTAAAACCAAGGTTAGGCTGCTGATCAGTCACGCACTAACCCCGAGCATAGCACACAGCATTGCTCTAACCACTGGATCCAAGGCACATATTGGCCTAACTTGACCATTGATATGGTCTGACCACGAATCTGGTCTACACAAAGAAAACTATCCAATTCTAAAGCAGTTCAATATAATAAACAACAGAATTTAATAAAACCTGATCATAATCAATAACAATAAAACTTTTGTATAAAAGCATGGTAAAAATTCATGGTTACTGAAAGGGTATGTCAAAGTACATAAAAGAAGTGGCCTCCAGCCTGCAGGACAATCGAGTATTAGATGAATAATGTTTTTACAGGGTTTTAATACTTTGATGTCACAAGGTATGATTAAGTATAAAAGTTTCTGTATGTTTAAAACAATTTTGTTCCAGTGTTTGGTATGTGATGGTTATATATTTGTGGAGTAGTATCATATTTATGTGGTTTAATATTTGGTAAATCAACAAGAAACGGTTCACAAAGAATAAGGCTTACAACTCAAGATCAAATGATGTGGCTCAGGTTCAAGGCTGAAGGATTCAAAATATTTCCAATATAAAACAGACCTGTTTTGAGTATTAACAATATGTCACAAGAGAATTTAGAAATATTTGTAATATATCTCGAGAAAGGTTTAAAAGTACTTGCCTTATCATAATCGATTTCAACTTCACTGGTACTTATCTACTGACTCCATTCAACAATCACTCGTCTGCTTTTCTTATGCCTCGCTTCTATTCTCTGATTACTTGCTGTATTTTCTACATATAAATTCTATTTTCTGATCACCTGCTTCTCTTTCTTACGCCTTGCTTACTCCGCTAGGCATCATAAGTATCTATTAATATTTAACTCATACGATTCTACTCGACATATATTTCTATCTACCCTTCATTTTACCCAAATCCGATTAGCGGATTAAAAGTTACGCTATAAACAAGTAATCACCGAACATATAGACCGACAGTTAACCAACAAGTCACATATAACACATAGCACGTCCCATAATCAATGATATATCATTTATAAAGAAGTCTCGGGTCATAAACAGGCTTTCGAGTATTTAAAATGATTTTTAAAACATTTTTTTCAGAATTAAAACAGGTCGTTGGATCAATTTCAGAGTAATAAACAAGGTTCAGTTGGCCAATTTTGGCTTCGAAACAATTTTATAGTAATTATCGAGCCTTGGAAATAATTTAAAATAATATTTTAAAGCTCCAAACTATTTTTCAGAATTTTTAAATCATTTTTAAATAACTAAATCTAATTAAATAATTAATTAAAATTAATTAATAAGTAATTAAATTAATTAATCAATTAGTATTTAAATTAATTGACTAATTAAATAATTAATTATTAACTAAAATTAATTAATTACAAATTCAGATTTATTTTTGGATTTAGAAATAATTTTCAGAATTAAAAATAATGATTTTTGGAATTATAAATGAATTTTAGAAAATAAATAATGAATTTATAAATTCTTTTTAAAAAGAAATAACCGAAAACAGGTTTCATATTTTGAATTAGGGAAAAACTAGATCAAACCCGGGTTATAACCGGGTCGCAATCCGGGTTACCAGGAACTCAGGCGGGTCGGGAAGAACACCGCCGGGAATTCTGGGTTTTCCAGAATCCGGCCGGTGAGCCCCAACTCCGGCCGAGTTCTGGTGATTCACAGGCGAGTAAAACAGCACGGTTTCAAGTGTTTTTCAGTCCTGTTTCATTCAGTAACATCCCAGCTATACATATATGGAAATATTCACTACAGGTGAGCCGTGGTTCGCGATTTCCGGCGAAAAGCCATGGAAACCGGCGACCTCGAGCTCAGTTCCGGCTAAAACGCCGATGTCCCCGATTACTTAACCAAACTCAATCAATCCAGTGCCAAAATGAAGCTGGGATCATCTATAATACGTTCCTACTATCCAAAACATTCAACAACACTAAATTAAACCAAGAAATCAATTTAAAAATCTTGTAAAATTTCAAAACTCGTTTTTACTATACACTGAACCAAATCACGCAAATAATATATGAAACTAATCCTTAGAACCCCTACAATCATAATCAACCAACGAAATCATCAAACAATTCCTTTAAATCAAAATCCGAATTTAAGTCTAAATAATTAAAAACTGAAAAATGTGAAATTGAAAAATAAATACCCTTATTCGAAGATTTTGATACGGTTACGATTGTCTCGTCGAGGGCTTCGTTTTGACTATTCATACGCCTCCATCGGGTTCCAATAGCGTCTTCAAATTCTCGTTTGATTGCTAAGAACACGAAGAACACGGTTCGTTTCTCTTGATAATTATCTATTTAACTGTTTACAAATGATTTTCGGTACAACATAAAATACGGTAGATGCTATTTATACTTACGAAAAATTAGTATCCCGCTGGATCATTCCGGATATAAAACGGTACAATTATTTATAAAAACTGATCCAAACGGTACCGGTTTTCGAGATAATTATCCAAATCAGTACAATTTGTACTGCGGTATTTGTCTCAGCGCCTGGTTACACGTATTACGAGGTGATAATTGTGATAGTTTAATAAAAAGCTCCCGTTTCTCGAAAATACGAGTTTTATTGATTTACCGAAACGAATATTGTATCGAAAATGTTGCGTCGGGACCCGCGCAGGACAAACCGTACGCCGGATCGAAAAAGTCGAAACATGGAAGATGCTCGGAATATTGCAATTAGGTTAGGAAGGAGTTTTCGGAAGAATTTCGGGTTCTAAAAACGTAAAAACGGTTAACGGTGGTTGGTTCCCGTTTTTATAAAAATAGATTTTAAATACCCGGAAAAAGATTTTATAACATTCATATAATTCCTATAAATTCATAAATCAACATAAAAATAAATAGGAAGATATGACAATTATCTATATTTTATTTTGGACATATAAAAATTAAAATACTCAATTAATAATATTTTTAAACGTCCAAACACATTTAACACTTAACAAATAATTCACAGAATAGATACTGAACACATATAATAATTATTTAATAGCAAAAATAATTACACGATATATCCCGGATATTACATCCTTCCCCCTTAAAAGGATTCTGTCCTTAGAATCTCCTAAGAAAATAAATGAGGGTACCTTTCTTTCATATCTTTTTCTAACTCCCAGGTTGACTCTTCAACCTTTGGGTTTTCCACAATACTCTTACTAACTTTATTACTTTATTTCTCAATACTTTCTCTCTTTCCTCTAGAATCTCTATAGGACTCTTTACATATGACAAATCTGCCTGGAGCTTTATTGGATCCTACTTTATTACATGTTTGGAGTTTGGATTATACCTCTTATACATCAAGTACGTGAAAAACATTGTGAATTTGCTCCATGTGCGGAGGTAATGACAACTCGTAAACTACTTTACCAACGTGCTTTAAAATGTCAAAAGGTCCGTCATATCTTGGGCTCGGTTTTCCTTTCTTTCCAAACCTCGTTAATCCCTTCCACGATGATACTTTTAGTAATATCAAATTCCCTTATTTGAATTCCATATCTTTTCTTGATTAATCTGCATATTTCCTTTGACTATCTTGTGCTGCTATCAATCTTTTCTAGATAACTTTAATAGCTTCCTTTGTCTGTTGCACTAATTTAGGTCCAAGTACTTTGCGTTCTCTAACTTCATCCTAATACACTGGAGATCCGTATTTGCGTCCCTAAAGGGCTTCATGGAGTGGCATCCCAACACTAGCGTGATAATTGCTGCTGTAAGCAAATTCTACCAGAGGTAAATGCTCGTCCCAACTTCTTCTAACATCAATAGTACACACGTGCAACATGTCCTCGATTATCTGGATCGTTCTTTTACTTTGGTCGTTCGTCTGCGGTTGGTACGGCCGGTTGGTAAGCCGTACTCATATTCTGTCTCGTTCCCAAACATCCTTGAAAACTCTCCCATAATCTTGAATTAAATCTTGGATCTTGACCGGATACGATGGACACAGGAACTCCATGACGAACTACAATTTTCTTTGAGTACAGATTTGTTCGGTGAAAATCTCCTATTTATAGACAGAAAATGAGCTGACTCGGCAAATCTATCCATTATAGTCCAAATGGTATCTGATTACTTTTGTGATTGGTAACCCCAACTATGAAATTCATGGTGATATGCTCCCACTTCCACTCTGGAACCTCTAATGACTGTAGCAATTCACTTGATCTCTGATGCTCTACTTTAACTCTGTTGACATATATAATATCTGCTAATTCATTCCGCAATTTCCCGCTTCATATCTAACAACCTATAATTTCCTTTAAATCTCTATACATTTTGGTACTCCCTGAATGAATTGAATACCTCGAATTATGAACTGCCTGTAAAATTTCATCCTTCAATTCCGTCACTGGTGGAATCCAAATTCTAGAAGAAAGCCTCAGAATACCTTGATCGTCCTTTTCGCGTGCAATTTTTTTTTTTCACCTACTGAATGATTTATATCCTGATCCATTATCTCTTCCTGACACTTCTTTATCTTTTCTAATAATTCTGATTGAAAAGTTATACTTATACATTCTTACTCCTTTTTAGATCATGAACTCTGACCTCCAATTCCAACTGCTAGAATTCCATAGATAATTCCGATGGTATAGTCGCTATGTTCATTCTCCCTCTTTCTTACCCATTTCTTGCCACTACATTTGCTTTTACTCGGGAGTTCATACTTCAAACTCTTATGGTCCGTATATATCTTCATCTTTCTCTATACTTATAATATTTCCCAATCTTTCAAAACAAATATTATGGTTGCCTGTAATTCCCAGTTATGAGTAGGGTACTTCTGCTCATAAGGTTTCGGTTGTCTGGATGCATATGCAATAACGGTATTACTTTGCATCAGCACACATCCTATTCCCTTACGAGAAGTATCACTATAAACTATCAAATCTCCCTGATTCTTTTAAAGTTATAAAATAGGTGTTGTAATCATTCTTTCATTTAACTCCACAAAATTTTCTTCATCCTTCTCCATTTCATATATCTTCCTTGCTTTTCCTGGTTAACCTCATCCAAAATATTGCAACTTTCAAGAATCTTGCACAATCTCTGATAATAACTGGTCCACGATAAAAATTCTTACTTTTATTGGTACCTCTGGTCTTTCTTCATTCATACTATCTTTAAACTCTTCTGCTGAATCCTCTTTTTGTCTCCTCCTTACTGACTGTCTATACTAAGAATTATACTTCCTGCCATTAAAGTTTTCACCTGGTAAACTTTTTATATCGCTTCTTTCTTCTTTGACTCCTCAGCTATCATTATATAGGTTGAATGGTTCTTCTTAAGTAACATAAGTACGTCTTATCCAGATTCCTCCTTCAAGATTCTACTTGTCAAATTAAAATATCACTGGTATATCAGTTCATCCAACTAACATTTCTAGAATTTTGTAACAACAGTACTGAGTTCTGAAAATTATCTTTGATATGTCCATAAGTTAAATTTTCACCTGGTAATATACCCAGTCTTAAATCAATCTTATAGAAATACCTTGCTTCGTTCATTTAATTAAACAAATCATTGGTTCGAGGTAACAGATATCTGCTCTTGAGAGTAAATTTATTGAGCTTTCGCTAACACATAATCTCACCCTTCCATCCTTTTTATTAACACATCGTGCCGGTGCATTTTAGGGGGTACTCTAGGTCCAGTTGCTTTTTCTTCTAATCATCTCATGCGTTTGTTCTGGTAACTTCTTCATTTTATCTGGTGTCATTCTGTACGGGGCTTTGAACACTGGCTTTCTTTCAAGTGCTAAATCAATCATAAACACATTTTCTTTATCTAAAGGAAATATTGGTAACTCATCTGGAAATATATCTTGTGACTGTAAAATCTTCAAGTTCGGTTTGCTCTTGACTCTTATTTATAATCGCCATAGCACTTATATTCTAGTCACTGTAATCCTAAATCATTCTTAACAAATTCTTTACTTTCCTTTGTCCTTTAAACTTCTTCATGTTCTCATTTGGCGTCTTCAGAACTATCTTTCGTCACGACGGTCTACCTGAGCATCACACTTGAATAGTTAATCCACTTCTTAGAATAATGTCAAATCCTCTTATCTCAAATGATAGCAATTCTTCGCAACTTATTGCCAGAAATATCGATTCCGTCATTGGTACTTACTTATTCAATGACTACACGTTCTTAACTTGCTAGTCCTTTAGTCATTAAATTATTGATTTGACTGGATAATTCATCTTATCAATAAAACCTTGAAAAATATATGATCAAATTACTCCCACATCTTTCAATACTTTAACGCATAAGGTATCCGCGATAATCTTCCACGTTATCATATCCATATTCTAAATAACATATTTCTCAGGAAAATCATAAATTCTCGTTCTCGGAGATGTATTCCTTATTAAAGTAGATTCCCTTGACTCGTAATGCAATCCTGGCTAGGGCCAGTGATTCATAATTCTCACCATATGCCTTTGTTTCCTTTCCATGCATGAGAGATAGATGAGACTTTGCCCACTGGGTGTATAATATATTGACTTTTGTTTGAAAAGCTCTCGTAAGAACAACGGTACAACGAAACAACTAGAAGAATTCACAATTTTAATAAACTTAGAGTTGAAAAGAAAGAAGAAGTAATGATTTCAATATGAGTGAGACAACCACATTAGTACTTAAGATGGCCAGTCTTTCATACCATATGGCATACATCACATGATTAGGTGGCGTCCCACCCGACTCTTCGTCATTCCGACAAAGTGTCTTATCATAACACTGTTTGTCTCAATCAGAAAACAAAACCCGAGGGGAACAATTAAATTTGAAAGGAATGTAAAATCCTCCTTTTTGATATCATCAGAAAGAATTTATTAAGAAAAGGAGTTCAGACATTTTAGGAATTAAAAAGGAATATACGCTGTTATGTTGAGGACGAGGATGATACCATTGGTCACTATCCACATTACACTTGTATTCATTTTTCGAGCTTGCTCGATCATTTCCCAATTGTATCACATAACAACTTTTAGAAGTATGCTAAAATTGCCCTCGCAACTAAGCATGATGGTAGATTCTTACTTGTTAAGTCTCGCGGCTGTAACGTCGCACCTACACGTGTAATACTTTAACAATTCAATCATAATGGCGTTCTTATCAGATAACTTTGAGTTTCCTCTTTTTAATTTGGAATAACCATGAATCATTCAACATAGCGATCATTTTATTAATAATATTCTTCCTTTAGAAAAGTCTGAAAATTTTCTCAATCTTCTTCGATCATGCTCAGGCTTCTGTTTAATTAATGAATTCTTTGAATTCTGATAATCCCAATAATTGGATGAATAGTTACTCCGTACGCTAGTTCTGTTGTTAATCCTATCAGATAATACTTGCATCCACTTCTTTGTAATCGCAGGTTATCTCATTCTTCAAATTAACAATACTGAATCTGAAACAACATTCTTCCAGATAATCCGGGTCCTTTAACAAACAAGAAACTCAAGTAGTAACTTGACAACCAAGGTTTAAAACTTATTTTATTCAAAAAGGCTTTTGGAAATTTTGTGAGGAAAATCTTTTTCGAAAACTTGTTAAAATTTTTGAAAATTTTGAAAATCACACCTCAGGTTGTCCTTACTGTATGAGTTGGTTGTTGTCCTTCTTATGACTAGATACCAAGTTAAAGAAACAATCACTCAAGGGTCCGTTCACTTCCATTTATCTTTTTTCCTTCATTGGGGTCTATTATTCTCCGTAAATAAATGAAAACTTCCGCTATCGTTGCACGTTATCTTATTCGTAGCTTCACATTAAGGCTCCCATACTGGTAGTATCCCCATTAACCACTTTGTAATTATTAAATAGAACAGACTATCCAATAGTCAACAAGTTAGCTAATGTCGCATCATCTTGTTAGAATATATATATCATATCATTACAACACCATTTCCTAATTTCGAGAAATATCCAGATCCCTAATCTCCTCTAACTCTCTCTCTTTAACACTTATCTACTCCATTCCACAAGCTAATCATGAGTGGCCTAATTACCAATAGCTTCTTGTAATCTGATAACAGACATCCTCCAGAACACTTGAATCTTCTTTCTAAACTCCTTTCTCACCTTGATTTGTATCTCAATACTCACCATTTACTGCAGCTATCGTGTCCCTTCTCACAAATGCTGTTATTTCATTGAAAAGGTTTTTAAACTAAGAATATAGAATATAGTATATAGTAAACAGAAAAGATGCATTCATGGTTGAATGTTCAAAAGAACAAGAATAAGCAAATGAAGGTTCTTGAATAGGTAGTCTCGTATCGAGAAATGATAGAATAGCGCTGAATAACTTGGAGAGGCGCAACTGTCATAACAGAAAATAATACCGCTAATATTGATAGAAGAACAAGGCGCAAATTGAATCTGGGAGAAGATGACGATCCTTAAACGGAAGGCTCCAAACGATCAGTTGATGCAGGGAAATCAGGATCTGCCATTGCCGTTGCCTGGATATCACGTCGCTAGTTGAGAATCCTGAATCGCAACACGACCCATGCCGGAGACCTACTATACATTCGCACTCAAACTCACGATAACCTATCTTTCTATTTCCTATTCCTAATCCTAACCCTTTACCCAATCCCGACAATCTAGGCTTGTTTCAGTGACTTATAACCTGTAGCTCTGATACCAACCTGTGGCGCCCTCCAAACCCGGGTCAGAGGTTTGAGGTCCACAACACTTACTCAATATATAAACCGGTATATAAAATATTATTTGCAATGACCCTGTTTTACATAACCACGGATCGCAACAGGTTAAAGTATGAAAACAAGCCACAACCTTAACTTTTATTACAACGTACCAAATCCCAACTAATTTGATTTACAACTGATATGAAATTATTCTTACAACCTTACTATCTCACTACTACAATAAGCTCTTGCTAGGTCGATCAATCAAAATCTGGAATCCTAGCTCGAACATTGAACTGGGAAACCTTGCTATCAACCGTATCCTTCTTAACTGTAGAATACATAAAAAGATTCGCAAGAGTGAGCTAACTAGCTCAGCAAGTCATATTATCAATAACTAAGGTTAAACAATAATAAACGAGATGATTCAAAGGAATCAAGTTTCTTGTTAAACAACTAATAGAATTGGATATTCATTTTAAGTCTTTAAAACCAAGGTTAGGCTGCTGATCAGTCACGCACTAACCCCGAGCATAGCACACAGCATTGCTCTAACCACTGGATCCAAGGCACATATTGGCCTAACTTGACCATTGATATGGTCTGACCACGAATCTGGTCTACACAAAGAAAACTATCCAATTCTAAAGCAGTTCAATATAATAAACAACAGAATTTAATAAAACCTGATCATAATCAATAACAATAAAACTTTTGTATAAAAGCATGGTAAAAATTCATGGTTACTGAAAGGGTATGTCAAAGTACATAAAAGAAGTGGCCTCCAGCCTGCAGGACAATCGAGTATTAGATGAATAATGTTTTTACAGGGTTTTAATACTTTGATGTCACAAGGTATGATTAAGTATAAAAGTTTCTGTATGTTTAAAACAATTTTGTTCCAGTGTTTGGTATGTGATGGTTATATATTTGTGGAGTAGTATCATATTTATGTGGTTTAATATTTGGTAAATCAACAAGAAACGGTTCACAAAGAATAAGGCTTACAACTCAAGATCAAATGATGTGGCTCAGGTTCAAGGCTGAAGGATTCAAAATATTTCCAATATAAAACAGACCTATTTTGAGTATTAACAATATGTCACAAGAGAATTTAGAAATATTTGTAATATATCTCGAGAAAGGTTTAAAAGTACTTGCTTATCATAATCGATTTCAACTTCACTGGTACTTATCTACTGACTCCATTCAACAATCACTCGTCTGCTTTTCTTATGCCTCGCTTCTATTCTCTGATTACTTGCTGTATTTTCTACATGTAAATTCTATTTTCTGATCACCTGCTTCTCTTTCTTACGCCTTGCTTACTCCGCTAGGCATCATAAGTATCTATTAATATTTAACTCATACGATTCTACTCGACATACATTTCTATCTACCCTTCGTTTTACCCAAATCCGATTAGCGGATTAAAAGTTACGCTATAAACAAGTAATCACCGAACATATAGACCGACAGTTAACCAACAAGTCACATATAACACATAGCACGTCCCATAATCAATGATATATCATTTATAAAGAAGTCTCGGGTCATAAACAGGCTTTCGAGTATTTAAAATGATTTTTAAAACATTTTTTTCGGAATTAAAACAGGTCGTTGGATCAATTTCAGAGTAATAAACAAGGTTCAGTTGGCCAATTTTGGCTTTGAAACAATTTTATAGTAATTATCGAGCCTTGGAAATAATTTAAAATAATATTTTAAAGCTCCAAACTATTTTTCGGAATTTTTAAATCATTTTTAAATAACTAAATCTAATTAAATAATTAATTAAAATTAATTAATAAGTAATTAAATTAATTAATCAATTAGTATTTTAATTAATTGAATAATTAAATAATTAATTATTAACTAAAATTAATTAATTACAAATTCAAATTTATTTTTGGATTTAGAAATAATTTTCAGAATTAAAAATAATGATTTTTGGAATTATAAATGAATTTTAGAAAATAAATAATGAATTTATAAATTCTTTTTAAAAAGAAATAACCAGAAACAGGTTTCAGATTTTGAATTAGGGAAAAACTGGATCAAACCCGGGTTATAACCGGGTCGCAATCCGGGTTTCCAGGAACTCAGGCGGGTCGGGAAGAACACCGCCGGGAATTCTGGGTTTTCCAGAATCCGGCCGGTGAGCCCCAACTCCGGCCGAGTTCCGGTGATTCACAGGCGAGTAAAACAGCACGGTTTCAAGTGTTTTTCAGTCCTGTTTCATTCAGTAACATCCCAGCTATACATATATGGAAATATTCACTACAGGTGAGCCGTGGTTCGCGATTTCCGGCGAAAAGCCATGGAAACCGGCGACCTCGAGCTCAGTTCCGGCTAAAACGCCGATGTCCCCGATTACTTAACCAAACTCAATCAATCCAGTGCCAAAATGAAGCTGGGATCATCTATAATACGTTCCTACTATCCAAAACATTCAACAACACTAAATTAAACCAAGAAATCAATTTAAAAATCTTGTAAAATTTCAAAACTCGTTTTTACTATTCACTGAACCAAATCACGCAAATAATATATGAAACTAATCCTTAGAACCCCTACAATCATAATCAACCAACGAAATCATCAAACAATTCCTTTAAATCAAAATCCGAATTTAAGTCTAAATAATTAAAAACTGAAAAATGTGAAATTGAAAAATAAATACCCGTATTCGAAGATTTTGATACGGTTACGATTGTCTCGTCGAGGGCTTCGTTTTGACTATTCATACGCCTCCTTCGGGTTCCAATAGCGTCTTCAAATTCTCGTTTGATTGCTAAGAACACGAAGAACACGGTTCGTTTCTCTGGATAATTATCTATTTACTGTTTACAAATGATTTTCGGTACAACATAAAATACGGTAGATGCTATTTATACTTACGAAAAATTAGTATCCCGCTGGATCATTCCGGATATAAAACGGTACAATTATTTATAAAAACTGATCCAAACGGTACCGGTTTTCGAGATAATTATCCAAATCAGTACAATTTGTACTGCGGTATTTGTCTCAGCGCCTGGTTACACGTATTACGAGGTGATAATTGTGATAGTTTAATAAAAAGCTCCCGTTTCTCGAAAATACGAGTTTTATTGATTTACCGAAACGAATATTGTATCGAAAATGTTGCGTCGGGACCCGCGCAGGACAAACCGTACGCCGGATCGAAAAAGTCGAAACATGGAAGATGCTCGGAATATTGCAATTAGGTTAGGAAGGAGTTTTCGGAAGAATTTCGGGTTCTAAAAACGTAAAAACGGTTAACGGTGGTTGGTTCCCGTTTTTATAAAAATAGATTTTAAATACCGGAAAAAGATTTTATAACATTCATATAATTCCTATAAATTCATAAATCAACATAAAAATAAATAGGAAGATATGACAATTATCTATATTTTATTTTGGACATATAAAAATTAAAATACTCAATTAATAATATTTTTAAACGTCCAAACACATTTAACACTTAACAAATAATTCACAGAATAGATACTGAACACATATAATAATTATTTAATAGCAAAAATAATTACACGATATATCCCGGATATTACAAGTTGAAAACCAGTTATCATTCACTAAGAATCTGTCCAGCTTGCTGCATTTACCAGAGGACCAAACCAAGTGTATTCTCCATTTACCAATGTTATATCACACAAAGTATTAAATTTAATAAAATAATCAAAACCTTGAACATCCTATCTTCTATATGTACAATTGGCACTTTCCCTTTCATCCTTAATACTATTGAAGTCCCCTACTATACAAACTTTCTCATCTCTGACAATACCCAAAACAACTGAGAGGACTTCCCATAATCTCTTATTATACTGCAAGCTAAGAGGACCATAAATATTCAACATATGAAAATATTCCTCAAAGGCTATGACTTTAAAATGAATCCACTGCCAATTCTTACAAGAAGCCATCTCAATATTCTTTAGAGATAACTCATCCCAAGCTATCAACAATCCTCCAGACAAACCCTCTGAATTCAAGATTAACCAACCATGTTGATCATTAGCCCAAATTGATTTTTCCCAAAATTTATTCCAACTGACACACTTAGTTTCCTGCAAACAAAATATATTTACACCCACTTCCTTCATCAGATCTTTAATCATTCTTCTTTTAACTATACTCCCAACCCCTACAATTCCAAGAAACTATCTTAATGCTTTTGACTGACATATAACTTACTGTTGACAACTAGGAAACCATATCCAAAGAATCCCTCATAATTCTCCTTGTTGTAACTGCATTGCTACTTTCTGCAAAGCAACCTCCTTATTCCCCAAAATCTTTAACCCCATCAGCTCAGCACACTCTATAATTTCTTTTGCTATATCTTCAACTGAGTCTTCCTCTTTTTCCTTTATTTCTCCCAACTTCTCATTATTACTAAAGCAAGGTCCCAGTATCTTACTTTTCCCAAATTTATTTCTATGCCCTAGCCCATATTTGCATTTCAAAACAAAAGGATTCTTGACTTTTTTTTCCAAATATCCTTCCTCCTAACAAGACGAATTTGAACTTTGACTCACTTCTTTCCTACATATAAAAGTGACTGGTACGTACTTCTTTATCTATCAATTCTTTATCGTTAACAGTCTGCCATTTTTTCATTAGTGTACTACTTTTCCCTAAAGTTGCTTCCAACAAAACATCATCCCCATCAACTTCCGAGTTGTGCACTATATCTTCTTGAAAATTACTCATACTATTAGACCCTCTAATCAAGTTCCCATCATCAACTGCCCAGCACTTGGGTTCTCCCGTGTTGTAGCCAAAGGACAAGAAATATCCAAATTATTCTTATCACACTTCACTCCTTCCTTACTTAGAGACTCAAGAATCTCTGATTCCTCCAAGTCTGACATCTGAACATTACTACCGTTTTTAATAATAGAATTGATCTCAATGCTTGAAGCACACATAGGCTCAATTTTCCCTTTAAGTTTTTCTAAATCTGTTATTTCAGCAAACCTTACTGGAAAAATTTGCCCCTTAACCAAAATATTCATTTCTTCATCAATCTTATCTTGCCTGTCTGTAGAGACACACACTATCAGATCAAAGAATTCACTTTCACCATCTACTTGGCAGGACCAAGAAACCCAATCACCCATCCATCTAATATATCATTTCAGATTTTCTTCCAGCCAGACATTCATAGGAATGCCTGAAGTTTGTAACCAAGCAGTCCTAGAAATAATCAGATCTTTATCCAAAAAATTTCTTATAAGGCTAAACCACCTGCGGAAAACATTCAGTCCAATTTCATCCCAACTATTGTCACTCATGCTGGCCAGAAAAAAATTTCTGGAACTTAAGCCTACTACATTTATCTTGTCTAACCCTTCTTTATGTAACTTATTCTGTAAAGAACTAACTGTTTCTTCAAAATTAGAGAACACCACATTTATCTCAAATAGCCCATCTTCAACATACTTATCAATTACAACCTCAATATACTCAAACATTTATGTCCCTGGCTTTGATTCAATCTTCTCCTTATTATAAACTTTTTTTGTTCAGTCTTGCACAACGGTCTTCTAACTTTGCTCTTGAATCTTTCCCTGTCGACTTAAACCCAAACCCCTATTGCTTAACAATACCTTTTCTTGCTTCTTATTAACTGCCTTTTCATTCACACTCATTTTGATTTTAGAACAAATCCCCCAATTCCCAAGCTTTGGCTTGCTTAGGGATGTTATATAAGAACACAGAAAAACTTGAAATAGTACTAACCTTATACTTTTCCGTTCTGTTCTGAACAAATTGTCAGTCCTCTTGTTTATCAGTCTTGATTCCTTAAAAAACTGGTTTCTGAGACACTGAAGATTCCAAAACTTGAGCATATGTTTTAGCTCTCTGTGAATTTCTACTACTTAGAGGCATCCTTGCTTTCTCTTTCCATTCCAATCCCCCTCGATTATGTAGACTTCTCCAATGAATTTGATTAAGTGCTTCCGTAACTGCTTGTTATCTCCCCTGAAGAAGCTTTCATTAGTTATTTTTTTGTCCAAAAGATCCTTGTGAGCCCAAACAAAATCTTTAAGGATTTGCTCGCCACTATCAAGCTTCTCCTTCTTCAAACCACCAGGATGTGCTATGTTTCCTTTACCACTAATTCCTGCATCATGAACTCCAACTACTCCATTATGCTTCGATTTGAAATTGCTGCCACCAACGCCGACGAAAGAGCCGTTTAGAGAGAGAGAAAACCATTCCGACTTTTTTTACTTTATCTTTTTATTACTACATAAGTGGTATCCGTGTTCTCCAACAAAAACGTATATTATTATTTATATAACATTTTTGTAAAAATAAAAAAAAATTAAAAAATATAATAATTATGTATTATTGAAATTAATGATAATTATGTATTATTGAAATTAATAGAATATTGTTCATATTGAATATAACGATTCTCTTATATTTATTTTTAAAATTTAATAATACCATCACATATCAATACTATATTATTAAAATGGAAAGATATTAAAATTGTGACATGGCTACTTATATTTTTTTTTGCTAAATGTCATATTTTAATACTTATATTATAAATTCTTTATTTTATAACTAAAAATTTAGTGTACAAATCCTAAATTCAAATTTTCATTTTACTTCGAAAATATTAATTTTTTAGTTTTCAGTTTTTCTTAAACATAAAGAATCCTATTTCATTGGTCTATGTAAGGTCATAAGAGAATGCAAGTTTTGTATTTTTTTTTCAATTTCATGTATTTTTAATTTTATTTTTAAATATAATATTTGTGTTCATCTTATGTGTATTAACTGTTAGGTCACACTTTCACTGTAGAGGGGGTGAATACAGTGTTTATTACAATCAAATCAAACTTCAAGAACTTATGTAACAGAAAACAAACTTTATTTAAACAATAAACTCTGTTACAATCTGGAACTGTTATCTCTCAGTGATGAACAAAATATCACGAGAGCTTCTAGAGTTATAATAAATAATATTCTCGATAATGATAACACCTCTAGTGTAAACTCTATTTCTGTGTTTATATACTACACAGTTGCAAGATATTCGCTAATTGATATGGAATATAATTCTGCTTCCTAAAATATATCAATCAGATATCTTCTATTCCAAGTATTCCATTCTTCACGGAATTCCTTCTTCATGCATATCTCTTCTTATGTTTATCTTGATCTTCTTAACTTTAATCAGCTACTGTCCTTATCTGATCGTCCTTCAGCACTTAAGTTCTGATATCTATCTCCTGATAACATAAGTACTGATATCCCTTAAGTTCTGACTTCCAGTACCTTAAGTACTGATCAGTTAAGTACTGATTTGTTCTGTTCAAATAAGATCTGAAATCTAAACATAAAACATATTAGCCATGACATTATCAAATATATCTAACAATCTCCCCCAACTTGTAAATTAACAAAATATACAAGTTTAACAGATATTTGATGATGTCAAAAACATTAAGTACAAATGCATGAGAAATAGACAAGATAACTACAACTTACAGTCCTTAAAGTTTTTACCAATTCAACTTCTGATAACAACTTCAACCTGTATAAATATCAGAATTTAAGCAGTTGTAGATCTTCGACTTGGCTTCATCATTTTCTGATCTCTCTGATGTCAGGAGTTGTTCTGAGATAATTCTTCAACAAACATTTCTCAGCATATCTGAGTTCATCAATCATTCTCCGTTTGACATCTTTAAGCTCTGCAGTATCTTCACCAGTTTGAAATATTGCAGCTCTGAGATCATTAATCTTTGCTTTTCTCAACTCCCGATCTAGTCTTATGACATAAGCTTTGTTAGACTCTAGATTGAATTCAAGCCCCTTAATACCAAGATATGTTCTGATCTGTGCAGTATTAGGCTTCATATCAACAATATCACCATTGTGATTTCTGTACTTTGGAACATATCTGCTGTCAGACTTAACAGAATAAAGTCTTTTCTGTCTCTGAATCTGTTCCTTTAAGTAGTTTGCAGCAGTCTCTGTTATTCTGTCATCCACTTGAAGTAAGAATAATACATGCTCCAATTCTTCAAAATACTTCAATGGAATGGCATTTTGTCTTATATGATAAACCCTACCATCTGTCATGAAATACAACATGATGTATTCTTTCAAGTAGGTATGGTAAACCATCTGTACAGATTCTAGTTGATTCAATCTCTCAGGAGTTGCTCCAATACCTGGTTCACTCAAGGAAGTTGGATCATCAGTAGTGTTGTGTACTCTTCTTTCATCAGCACTTCCCAATCCAGTTTTATCTCTAGCTTCCTTTCCAGTAACTACTCTTGCTTCAAAACCACTTAAAGTAGTCTTCAAAGATTGAGTCTGTTTTGCTTTAGTGAATCCTGGTAGGAATGTTTTAGATTTATCTTCTGATATCAAGTTAACTTGAGCACTGTCAGAGGTTACTTGCTTCTTCTGAATATCAGAACTTACAATTTCTTGACTCTGAACAACTTGAGCCATGTCAGAGGTTGTTTTAAGAATTTTTCTTGAAGTCAGAGCAAGATTATGTTTTCCATCAGTAATTTCTTCTTCCTCAGGAGGTACATAAGGCTTGAAAGGTTCACCAACCTTTTCTTTACCCTTGGATCTTGGATCTATCTGTGGTTGTGATCTAGCCAAAGTTTCTTCAGTATGTATCCTCTCTTTGATCACAATGCCTTTAGGTTTTGGAAGTAACTTTTTACCAGAAGCTTCAGATTTAGATGTGACTTTCTCTAATTTAAGTCTGGCTTCTTCTTCCTTTAAACTTTCCAAGTCCATCCCTGGATTTTCTTGAAGAAATAACTGTCTTGACATTTCCTCATCAAGATCTAGAAGTTCATCAGAACTTATCCTTTTACCAGCAGCAGAACTTATTCTTTTCCCAGTATCAGAACTTGTTCTGTGACTAGCTTGTCTTGATGTAAATCTTCTACCTTGACTATGACCACTACCCATTCCAGAGTTTCCTTGGTCATCTTTTCCATCATCCTTTCC
Source organism: Apium graveolens (assembly GCF_009905375.1). Classification (NCBI taxonomy): domain Eukaryota; kingdom Viridiplantae; phylum Streptophyta; class Magnoliopsida; order Apiales; family Apiaceae; genus Apium; species Apium graveolens. The sequence continues at coordinate 172,995,675 of NC_133649.1, forward strand.
TTGCAGTGACTTGTTGGTTTTGCATTTGGACTTAATTACCTTCTCCCCCTTTTTGGCATCAGCAGGTAATAAAAGAGAGATAAGTAGTTCCACTGAGGTCTGGATTTCAGTAAGTTGCGATTGCTGAGAAGCTTGATTTGTCAGAATTTGATCAATCTGAGCTTGTTGCTTCTCTTGAGTTTTCTCAATATAAGCAACCCTATCAATGGTAGGTTGGAAGAACTTTTTCTTATCAAGTTTCCAAACTTGTTCCTGTTTAATAAAGTTCTCCTGAATCTTGTGTAGCTCTGCATGAGTGTTGGAATGAAGACCTTGTAGATGTTTAGTACTCAATGCAGTGACTCTAAGCTGGGTTTTAAAATCATCAGAATTTAACATTTCATCAGCTTTAGTCAAGTGCTCAGCAAGATGTAAAGCATTTGGAACACATGAAACTGAGTTCCATTCCTTAGTCCACTCCTGTCCTGCAGGAGTTTCACTCCAAGGTACTGGTGCATCCCTGATAACAAACTCCTTTAGCAGTTCAGACTTAGGAAGAGTCAGTGGAGGAGTATGTCCTGAAGGACCTGCTGCATCAGCATCTACAGTTGTAGCAGCTTCACCAGTATCTCCAACATTTGCAGCATCAGAACTTAAAGAATCAGTATCTTCTGATAAGACAACTGTATGAGTAGCAATGGAGGCTTCAACATCCTCTAATTGCTGATCTGATACTAAGTTCTGATCAACAGCCATATCCTGATGCTCACCTAAAATCTGATCATCATCTTGATGCAGAGAAGGTGTTAGTGATAACTCAGGAGTTTGAACAGCATCAGTAACAGGTGTTGTGGAAGGATTATTTGCTGTTGGAGCTTCTAAGAAAAGTATTTCAGGCACAACCAAGTTCTGAATATCAATTTCAGCACTTGTGCCTGGATCAACAAGAGATAAAGAAGGTAAATTAGCCTTGTCAGATACAGGTTCCTGAAATGGAGTTGATGGAGAAGAAGTGACTGGAGCAAATTCCTTGTCTTGTGAGATCAGAGATTCCTGATCCCCTTCCTTAGCTGCTTCCTCCTCATCATCTGAAACTGGCCTCTGTGCCCTCTGTTTCTTGTACTTCCTTGTTGATTTGGATTCCTTGGGAGTTGCAGGAACAGTCATACGTCTAAGCCTCTTGAGAAGCCTAGAACCCCCAATTGCAGAATCCTTCTGAGAAGTTGCCTTCTCAGCTTCATTTATCATAGGTTCTGAAGAAGGAACCTGATCTTCAGAATCTGTTTCATCTCTCAAAGTAATCCTCCTCTTCTTCTGAGATGTTTGAGGAACAGTCTTTGTTCTCTTTGGCTTAGAGGATGTAGGCTTCACAGTAGGTGCTGAAGAAGAAGGTTGAGCAGTTACATGCCACTCCTGCTGCCAGTCGGCGTAGCTTAGCTCCATATGAAAATTTTGGTAATTCAAAAACATGTTGTATCGAACCATGATGCTTTTGAAAAAGAATATGAAGTTAAGATTGTGAGAAAAATTGATGAAAGGGCTAAAGTGAAGTGGCTGATTATATAGGCAAGAGAATGCCAGGAGACGCGAAGATATTGAATGCAGACAGGTAGAATTAAATCTATCTCGTCTCCCTAGACTTTGAAAAAGAATAACAGTCATTGGAAAAGGAATGTGCACATGGAACAAGAGTGAACTGTTCAAGGACGAGTGCCATTATGTTTTAACCATAGACTATTAATCTTCCACTTCAACATTTCGAAATTAATCTGAGACTGTTACCAAATTTTATTTACAGATAAGTCAAGTAAAAGGTTAGACTGAAAAATCAGAACTTAGACCTATATCAGAACTTAACAGTCATCAGAACATAATGTCTTAACTCGAACAAGGAATATCTATCTTAGTAAATACTCATACAAGTTCTTAGTTATGAACGTCAGAAATTAATCATCAGAACGTGTAACTAGAACTTGTCCTCAGAATTTGTGCAGAAGTGACACAATGACTGTTTATCTAAAATAACATAGACCACCACAGAAATTTCATCATTCATATGGAGTGATGTGTGTGTGCATTAAGCTAAATAACAGACAAAAAGTAAAGTCTGATCTACTTCAGTACATCTTAGAAATAAGTCATAATTAAAATTTTGCTAAAGATCTGTCATTATCCTGAAACCTACTGATAAATGAGTTCATGCATGAGTTCACCTCTACTGTTTTTGTGCTAATTTTATGCATCTTTTGAAATTCTATTTTACAGAGGCTTCTCAGTGTAAGTGAGTCACGACTGTTTATTAGAATTTATGCTATTATCAGAGTATTTCTCCAGTAATCATAGAGTGTGAAAAGTCACCAAGAAAATATTTTGCTTTTCTAATGCATATTTACTTAATACCAGCAATGTACTTGGGTCATCCCTTTCACATTTTTACTCTAGATCTCAAAGGAGTACCTGATATTATTCTTTGATTATTGTTCTTCTTCTTTTGATAAGTGAGGTTTATCAGCACTTAGTACATTCAGCAGTTTTACTAGAATCAGAACTTAAACAGATGAGTAGCATTATTCTAATTTGTGACTTAGTAATAAGATATACAAAGTAAACTTAACTAAGCTCAGTTATCAGAATTTGCTTGTGTCATAAGATTTCCACAGAAATAACTACTTCTTTCATGGGATCATTTGTTTATTGAAGACTAGTAGGTCAGTATCTAGCACAGTTATCCTCATAGGATAGAATAGTTACTGAAACAGACATATCACTTATCAGAGTTTAGACACATATATCAGACAACAGTCAGTACTTGAAGACATTTATCAATTAATGCACAGAATATACAAAGAGATTAATTCTGTAAATACTGATCATAAAGTCTGATAACATAGAACAAGTTTAAGCAGATTTAGAGAAAGAACCTGAAATCATTCCAAGTTCATTTACCAATTTTGAAAAGGTAGCTTCACACAGTGGTTTTGTGAAGATATCTGCTACTTGTTGATCTGTGGGAACAAAATGCAATTCCACTGTACCTTCATCCACATGTTCCCTGATGAAATGGTACCTGATGCTGATGTGCTTTGTCATAGAGTGTTGAACTGGATTACCTGTCATAGCAATAGCACTTTGATTATCACAGTAAATAGGGATTTTGAAATATGTTAACCCATAATCCAGTAACTGATTCTTCATCCAGAGAATCTGTGCACAGCAGCTTCCTGCAGCAATATACTCTGCTTCTGCAGTTGATGTGGAAATTGACTTTTGTTTCTTGCTATACCAAGAAACCAATCTGCCTCCAAGAAATTGGCAGCTTCCACTTGTGCTTTTCCTGTCAATTTTGCAACCTGCAAAATCTGCATCTGAGTAACCTATTAATTTAAAATCTGATTCTCTAGGATACCATAATCCTAGATCAGCTGTTCCTTTAAGATACTTAAAGATTCTTTTTACAGCTGTTAAGTGAGGTTCTCTTGGATCTGCTTGAAATCTTGCACAAAGACAGGTAGCAAACATGATATCTGGTCTACTAGCAGTTAGATAGAGAAGTGAGCCAATCATACCTCTGTAATCAGTAATATCTACTGAATTACCAGTATCCTTATCCAGTTTTGTTGCAGTGGCCATGGGAGTGGATGCACTTGAACAGTCTTGCATTCCAAATTTTTTCAGCAAGTTTCTGGTGTACTTAGATTGACAAATAAAAGTTCCTTCTTCACTCTGCTTGACTTGAAGGCCCAGAAAATAACTAAGTTCTCCCATCATACTCATCTGATATCTTGACTGCATTAGATTGGCAAACTTTTTGCAAAGTTTGTCATTTGGAGACCCAAAAATGATATCATCAACATAAATCTGGATCAAAAGTAAGTCCTTGCCATGGTTGAGATAGAACAATGTTTTGTCAATAGTTCCTCTGTTGAATCCACTTTCCAGAAGAAACTGAGCTAAAGTCTCATACCATGCTCTAGGAGCTTGCTTAAGTCCATAAAGTGCTTTATCAAGCCTGTAGACATAATCTGGATGTTTGGAATCTACAAAGCCTGGAGGTTGTTCAACATATACTTCCTCTTCCAATTCTCCATTGAGAAAAGCACTTTTCACATCCATTTGAAAGACAGTAAACTTTTTGTGAGCAGCATAAGCCATGAATATCCTTATGGCTTCTAACCTAGCAACTGGAGCAAATGTTTCATCATAGTCAATTCCCTCCTGTTGAGAATATCCTTTTGCAACCAGCCTTGCCTTGTTCCTTACAATTATGCCATCACTGTCAGTTTTGTTTCTGAATACCCACTTTGTACCAACAACCGATCTATTCTTGGGTCTTGGCACTAAGGTCCAGACTTTGTTTCTTTCAAATTCATTCAACTCTTCCTGCATTGCTTGCACCCAATCAGCATCTTGAAGAGCTTCTTCCACTTTCTTTGGCTCAGACTGAGAGAGAAAAGAATTGTAAAGACATTCATTCGAAGTACCTGTTCTAGTTCTGACACCTGCCTCAGGATTTCCAATTATTAAATCAGGTGTATGTGATTTTGTCCACTTCCTTGCAGATGGAAGATTTTCTCTAGAACTGGATGCTCCCCCATAATTCATGCTGTCTTCGATTTCATTTTCTGATGCTCCCCCTGAAACTATGCTCTCTGAGTTGGATCCTTCAGTATTTAGATTTTCAGCACTGTCAGTACTTGGCTTATCAGAACTTGACGAATCAGAATTTGACGAGCCAGATGTATGTTCTGATGCTTCTTGAGATGTGATAAAATCTTGAGTATGCTCCCCCTGCAATGGTGCATCTTCCTTTGACGTAGTCACCACAGTTTCAATAACATCAGAGTTTAATCCATCAGAATTTACAGTATCAGGACTTAGACTGTCAGGACTTGAGGTATCAGAATATGAATCTTCATTTTCAAATCTCAGCTTATCATGATCAATGCAATCTTCAAGTCCAGTGATCTTCTTGTCATCAAAAGAGACATTGATAGATTCCATGACCACTTTTGTTCTCAAATTATAGACTCTGAAGGCTTTTGTAGAAAGTGGATATCCTACAAAGATTCCCTCATCAGCTTTTAGATCAAACTTGGATAGCTGTTCAGGATGAGTCTTGAGAACAAAACACTTACATCCAAATACATGAAAGTATTTGAGATTTGGCTTCTTGTTCTTCACCATCTCATATGGTGTTTTTCCATGCTTGTTAATGAGTGTTGCATTTTGAGTAAAACAAGCAGTCTGCACAGCTTCAGCCCAGAAATAGGTTGGAAGCTTTGCTTCTTCAAGCATTGTTCGTGCAGCTTCAATTAGAGTTCTATTCTTCCTTTCAACAACTCCATTTTGCTGTGGAGTTCCAGGAGCAGAAAATTCCTGCTTTATTCCATGATTTTTGCAGAACTCTTCCATTATCAAATTCTTGAATTCAGTGCCATTATCACTCCTCAAAATTTTCACAGAATCTTTGATCAATTTATCCAGATGTTTGACATGATCAATCAGAATAGATGCAGTTTCACTTTTTGTGTGCAAGAAATACACCCATGTGTATCTGGTGAACTCATCTACTATGACCAACGCATATTTCTTCTTTGCAATAGACATGATATTCACTGGACCAAATAGATCAACATGAAGTAGATAGTAAGGCTCAAGAATTGATGATTCAGTCTTGCTCTTGAACGAAGATTTTCTTTGTTTAGCCTTCTGACATGAGTCACAAAGACCATCAGGAACAAACACTGATTTTGGCAGTCCTCTCACAAGATCTTTCTTGATCAGTTCATTTATCTTGTTGAAGTTTAAATGAGAGAGTTTCTTGTGCCAATTCCAGCTTTCTTCAATTGAGGCTCTACTCACTAAACAGATTGCAGAACCATCAGAACTTGTTGAAAGCTTAGCTTCATAAATGTTACCACGCCTGAATCCCTTCAGAACAATTTTTCCTTTAGATTTACTAACTATTTCACAATGTTCTGCAAAGAAATCAACATGATAACCTCTGTCACAGATTTGACTTATACTCAGTAAGTTGTGTTAAAGTCCTGAGACCAGAGCTACATTTTTAATAATGACATTCCCAAGATTGATATTGCCATATCCCAAGGTTTTTCCAATGTTGCCATCTCCATAAGAAACACTTGGGCCAGCTTTCTCCACAAAGTCTGATAGCAGGGCCTTATTTCCAGTCATATGTCCTGAACATCCACTGTCCAGAACTAGAATATTTTTCCTGTTGCCCTGCAATCAAAAAGACCACTAATTATTAGTTTTAAGGACCCAGACTTGCTTGGATCCTTTGGCCTTTTTAGGTTTGTTAACATTTGCAGCGGATTTAACATCAGATTTTATGTTAACAGTTTTCTTATCAGACCTTATACTAGAAGGAACAACAGAAACTTTCTTTAAAGAAGGTTTTATTTGATAATAATCATAGTACAAACTATGATATTCCTTACAAGTATAAATGGAATGCCATAAACTACCACAATGAAAACAAGGATTTTGTGGTTTGTATCTAACAGACTGACTCTTAACTCCTGACTTTGTAGATAAGGAGTTAATATTCTTATTCTTCCTGCAAAAAGAAGCCAGATGGTTAGAACTTCCACAGTTATGACATGCTTTCCTAGGAGCATCAGGAACAGATTTATAGTTATTGCTTTTATTCACACCTTCCTTTCCATTCCTGTTTTTCCTAGGTGATTTTACCTTGTTTGCATCCTTAACATCTTTCAGCTTATGCTTAAGCTGCTTCTTCGTCATTAAGCCTATGTTAACTTCAGCTTTCTTTTCCTGTTTTAGTTTGTCAGAAGCTAATTCCTTTTTAACTTCTGATTTCTCATTTTCGGATTTTTCAGTTACAAACTTAACAGGTTTTAACTTTGGCTTTTGCTTATCAACAGGCTTAATTTCTACAGTTCCTTTTTCATTTTCTCCATAGCCTAAACCCTCTTTCCAGTTTCCACTGCTTAGCAAATTTTGAGTTGTTTTGCCAGAGTTAGTCCATGTTCTGATAATCTCTCTCTCCTTTTCTAACTCAGTTTTTAGAGATTCATTCATTTTTAGCACTTCATCCCTAATATAAAAAGCATTATCTCTATCCTGCTGAGTTTGATGAAACATGACTAACTCTTTTTCTAAGAAATCATTTCTTTTCTTAAAAGCAAGATTTTCAGAAGTTAATCTTTCACATGTTAAAGTTTGATCTCTATAACTAACAAACATGGTTTTAAGATATCTTCTCAACTCATCAATATCATCAGTATGAAAAGCATAAGTAGTCTGAGGTACCTTTGTTTCAGCAGCTTCAGAACTGCTCTCAGAACTTGATTTATCAGCATTTGCCATCAATGCATAGTTCTCCTCACTTTCAGAGTCTGAGGTGTCTGTCCAGCTTTTCTGCTTTGTGACAAGAGCTTTGCCTTTGTCATTCTTGGTCTTCTTGCAATCAGGAGATATGTGGCCTTTCTCACCACAATTATAACATTTAACATTAGCGTAATCTCCTCTGTCAGACTTTCCTCCTTTTCCTTCAGATCTTCTGAAATTCTTCTTATCAGAACTTATGCCTTTCCTGGAAAACATCTTTCCCTTCCTGAACTTCCTGTATGCAATCTTTGTGATTCCTTTCACCATAAGAGCACACAGCTTCATCATCTCCTCATCAGCATCAGTTTCAGGCAAGCTTTCAGAATCTGAGTCATCATCACTCTCAGAACTTGATGACTCAGTATCAGATTTTATGATAAGAGCTTTACCCTTATCTTTCTTTGAGGAAGGTGGTTTGGGGGATTCCTCTTCAACCTTGAGAGCAACTGTCCTTGACTTTCCTCCTTTTCTCTTGCTTCTTTGTTCCATCTCAAGTTCATGGGTCTTGAGCATTCCATAGATTTCATCAAGAGTTGTTTCATCAAGATTGTAGTTGTCTCTTATTGTTGTTGCCTTCAAATCCCAACATTCAGGAAGAGCTAACAGGAATTTGAGGTTTGTATCTTCAAGATCATACTCCTTATTTACTAATGACAAGTCATTCAAGAGTTTGACAAATCTATCATATACATCAGTCAATGACTCATTAGTCCTAGAGTCAAAGTGTTCATACTCTTGAGTGAGTATTGTCTTCCTGTTCTTCTTAACTGTTTCAGTTCCTTGACACCTTGTCTCCAGTGCATCCCATATCTCCTTAGCAGTCTTGCAGTTGATTACCCTGTTTGACATTACATTATCAATGGCACTATGCAATAAGTGACGTACCTTGGCATCCTTAGCAATAGATGCTATATCTTCAGCAGTGTAATCAGTCTTTTCCTTTGGTACGGTCATTGCTGCTTCACCTGCAACTACAACAGCGAGCTTGGTAGGTTTGTGAGGCCCTTCCCTGATTCTATCAAGGTATTCTGGATCTGTTGCTTCCAGAAACATGGTCATCCTTACCTTCCATATGGGATATTCAGATGGTCTCAATATGGGAACTCTGATAGTCTCATATCGACTCTGAGTTGATATCTTTGATGATTCCTCAGTTTTGGTAGGCTTAGTTGGAGTTTCTGTGTCAGACATGATTGTGTTTGGATCTTTAACTGTATGTGTGTTAACAGATAGCTCTGATACCACTTGTTAGGTCACACTTTCACTGTAGAGGGGGTGAATACAGTGTTTATTACAATCAAATCAAACTTCAAGAACTTATGTAACAGAAAACAAACTTTATTTAAACAATAAACTCTGTTACAATCTGGAACTGTTATCTCTCAGTGATGAACAAAATATCACGAGAGCTTCTAGAGTTATAATAAATAATATTCTCGATAATGATAACACCTCTAGTGTAAACTCTATTTCTGTGTTTATATACTACACAGTTGCAAGATATTCGCTAATTGATATGGAATATAATTCTGCTTCCTAAAATATATCAATCAGATATCTTCTATTCCAAGTATTCCATTCTTCACGGAATTCCTTCTTCATGCATATCTCTTCTTATGTTTATCTTGATCTTCTTAACTTTAATCAGCTACTGTCCTTATCTGATCGTCCTTCAGCACTTAAGTTCTGATATCTATCTCCTGATAACATAAGTACTGATATCCCTTAAGTTCTGACTTCCAGTACCTTAAGTACTGATCAGTTAAGTACTGATTTGTTCTGTTCAAATAAGATCTGAAATCTAAACATAAAACATATTAGCCATGACATTATCAAATATATCTAACATTAACTATTAAGAATTAATTGATTATGGGATTGTTTGATCTCCGACTCAAAGAGAATTATATTTTTAATTAATTTTAGAAGAGTCAAAGATACATGATTTTCTTATTTTTAATATTAATAATGTTTTTAAAAGTCATGTTAACTATATTTTAGGAATGTATTAAACAAACAACCAATTATAACCTATTACACTTAAAATGACCTATTACGCTTAAAATAGCATATAACATTCGCGATGCATGGTTTAATTTTATTTTGAAATACCTTAATATATTTTTAGGAATGTGTTAACCAACCGATCAAACGAAATCATGTTTCGCTTATAATAGTATAATATAGATTGATCCGTTGGCCCGAAGGGTAAATTCGTAACATTTCAATATTGAACACCAATTTATTAATATTTTTGTCAGGTGTCATTAGTCTTTTGAAGCAAACTAAACACCATATTTACTGTTGATTTGCTACATGTTAGAATGATTTAACTATTTTTAGCATATGCGTAGTCGGTAGTAATTACTTTGTTAAGTTAGCTGCAAAATGGCCATCCTTCACTTTATATTATACCGGAAAAAACTGTCAGAAATTTATTATGCGGTGGCTTTTGATATGTATTCTTTCCGACCCATAATAGTAATTTTTTGAGAGAATTTTTTCGCATAAATGTTCATTTTACTTTTCAATACAAAGACGGTACTCCCTCTCTTCCTAAAAACATTTCCCATTTATGGTGGACACGTTTGCCAATACACACTTTTGATTATTAATATCTTTAATTTCGTAGTAGTATTAAATATAAAAATTTCACTGTATTAAAATATTCTTAAATACGAATTCAATAAGTTCACTCATGACTATATTTAATTTTATAAATTAGATGTAAATTAGTAGTCAATCGTTTATCGTAAATAATGTAAAAAATCAAAATGGGAAACGTATTAAGGGACCGAGGGAGTAACATTCTTCAACTAAAAAGGACGGGGAATTATGTAATTATCAGCACTGACAGACAGATGGTTCAATTATAAAATTTAGTTGTCATGAACGCCTTATATCTTATATATATATAGGGTTAAATATCAAAGTGATCACTCAACTGAACGCCATATATCAGTTTAATCATCAAAGTTAACGGGGTATCATATGAATCACTAAAGTCATAATAAATATCATACATATACCTTAAAATATCTTAAAATATGTGCTCGATAATTAAAATTTATTTTATGGAGTTTTATATATTTTTCTTGAATCCTATTACAACCAAATGAAAATGTATGAATTCTAGTATTTTCTATAATATAATAAGATTTTTTAAAATTTATCTACTATTTATTTTTAATTTTGTAGTCTTTTGCTTTGTTTAAATAAAAATAATTAGTAGATAAATTTTTAAAAATCTCAAAAAATCATCTAAAATACTATGAATTCATAACTTTTCATTTGGTTGTAATAAGATTTAAAAAATATATTTAGAACTCCATAAAATAAATTTTAATTCTCGAGCACATATTTTGAGGTATCTATTTGATATTTATTATTATTTTAGTGATTCAAATGATATCCCGTTAAATTTGATGATTAAACTGATATATGACCTTCAGTTGAGTGACCACTTTGATATTTAACCCTATATATATACATACATTTATTCAAGCAATTAGCTGTCCTTATTGCCTGTGTAGGCAAACTGGATCCACTACATTTTGATACATATATTGTGACCATTCATGGTCCATGCTAATTTATACTCATCGTCAGTACTGCTTAATTTAATTTAATTTTTTCCTGCTCTAAATAATTAATTTAGTACACGCACATAAAAAGAATTACTGTTTTTTTTTGCTAAATTTATGTACTGATAATTTGGTTTGCATTCGTTACTTGCATATTTAGGGTGCCTTTGGCATATTAATATTGCATACAACACTTTTTTTGCTAAAAACAGTTAAATCTTTTTTCGAAAAACTGCTTTTTAATTTTTGCAGGAAGTAAATAAAAATTTCACCATCAAATCCTATAAAAAATATTATTTTCTATATTTTTTATATTAAAATATATATAGTAAAAATATTATCAAATAGTTATCTGATTTTTTCAATAATAATTTTTTCACCAACACTTTTTTAAATGGCGCAATAATTTTTAACAACAATTTCAAAAAGAATCTTAATTAGTCTAATTTAATTAATTTGGTATTTCTAGAATTTCAAAATTATGTATGTAGTTTATATAGTCGCAAGCTTTTATTCCGCCCTCACTCTCATTCGCGTCAGCTGTACAAATCCCGTTTATGCCCGGGTTAACCGGATACCTATCAAGAGACTCCCCAAATGCATATCTATAGGCATGTTTTTTGTCGAAAAACATGCACAAATGGCATGATCTTGCTAGTGAAGGGAATGAAATTATCCGTGAGGCTACTAAATGGAGCCCCAAACTGGCATGTCATATATCAATTAAATATAATAAAATTTAATAAATAATTATTATATAAATATACAGTGAACTTGAATATAAAATTAACTTTAGTTGACAGTAACAACCAAATATCATCATAATACTCATTTATATTAGTAACTTTTTTGATATTAAAATATATGTAAATATTTTAAAATTATAAATGTTATTTCTGAATATTTCTAATATTAAAATAATTATAAAAAAGTAAAAAAAATAGTAAAAGAGACATGCCGAATCATGAAAAGATATATCTGACTAATTGGTGTCATGACATTCCTATCTTCACATGTCCGTGCTGCTGTGACATGCACTCGGCCCACCCGCCCGCCACATGTTGTACGTTTTCTTAATTTTCTTCATAAATTTTGGAGCGTGGACGCCTTATGTGTTGATATTTCTTGGTAGTATTAAATTACGTACCAAATCATAACATACGTACGCCACTTGGTCACCTCCTGTGTTTATTATTCGCCTTTAAAGTTTAAACTTTTGTTCCGGTGAGAGTTTACTCGCCTAAATATTAATCTTATCCAATAAAGTAGATTTGTGAGCATTTTTAAATATATATATAAATTATTGAAAAGGTAAACAATCAACACTATAAATTTAGTTCCTGACAGAAAAAAACACTACAAATTTAGTTACGTAATATATTTATTGATAGATGCAAATAATCTAAAATAATTTATTTTTTGCAATGCTGAAATTGAAAGTCATAAAGAAATATCAGAGTTAATAATTTAATTTACTGATGTTCTACCCTAATAATCAATTCTTGTTGTACGTTTATAAGTGGTCTGTTTGGTAAGTTAAGAGTTTGAAATGGAGGAATAAAGTTAAGCTCATAAGATTAAGCTGATATGGTGTAGAGATACGGAATAATTCCTAATTTTTTATTATATTATGTGTGTGGTTGTGTGCTGAAATTAATCTGTTTAATTTTAAATATATGACCACTCAAATTTAATTTTAATATTATGTTTAAGTGTTCTTACATAATTTACTAACAGAAATTTAATAAAATTATATGATTAGTAAAATATAATTTAACTTATTAAATAATAATTTAATATTTTTTAATAAATTAAAATTTTACTAATTGGCATTAAATAAAAATTATCATAATTTTATTTAAAATTAAATAATATATTAAATTTAAAATACGTGTATTGAAATTGTAATTAATTGTAGAAACAAAGATGATAAAATTAAATGTGATATCTTATATCATTTTCCATATCCACTTCCCCTAAATATCAATTCCTACTGTAGTGATTTTCTGGCATGGGTTTCACAGCAATCATTTGAACCAAGTGATAGATATGAGTTTGAAATGGATTTAAAATGGAAAAAACACATATATCTGATATCCAAATTTCCCTATCCAAATTTCCCTAACAGGTTTCTAATGTGTGTGACCGACTAGTGTGAACTCAAAGTATCCATTAACATTTACTCCCTCCGTCCCGGGCATTTGTATACAAATGGTTTGGGCACGGAGGACAAGACATAGTAGTTAAATAATGTTATTTTTGGGAATTTTGATAAGATAGTGAGATGAGAGAGAAGGATAAAGTATAATTTAGTGAGAAAAAAGTATAAAGATGGGTAAAGTGGTGGGACCAATCAATATTTAATGGATAAAGTGAGTGTAGTGTGGGTAAGTAGTGGATGTAGTTGATTTTTATATTATTAAATTTTTACTATTTTTGGTAAGTTTAAAATATATAGAATTAAATGGGACATCCAAAAGGAAAGTGTATAGAATTGAATGGGACAGAGGGAGTACAATTCAAAAAATGGCTCAGTGTTTAAAGCAAGGTACTGGATTACTGTAATACTTGCTAAGAACAAATACAACCTGATTCAAATTTGGGGTAGATTATTCAAATTTCATTCCAACGTTGGATTCAGTAGTGGATCATTATAATTGTTCACTGATCCAAATTTAGATTACTTGATTTAATATAAAATAATAATTTTGTTATTTGTAGTTTATATAATTTTAAATTAATTTTTAATTATTTAATTATATAATTAATAACATAATATAATTAATAATTAACAAAATTTATTTTTAAAATAAAAATTTAAATAATGAGAAAATATAATTTCAATAAAATTTCAAATAAAAATAAGAGAGATACATTAATTGAGCATTTGTGGGAAGAATATACTAATTAGGAAAATTAGTGTGTATCAATAATATTTTGTATGTTAATTATTGCAATAAATGTGTTTTTCGTGAATTAAGTGCACAATTTTAATATTTTAATGTGTATTAATTTTTTTTGATTTAATTAATTTATGAAATGTTATATAAATGGTTAATAATAATTAAATGATAAATTTAAGATACAATTGTTTAATATGATATTTATATATTATTATATATAAAAAATAATTTGGATCAGATATTTGGATCACATTATTGGAGTTGGTCAAAAATTTGGATCAGTTGGTGATCCAAATTTGGATTTTTAGATCATAACTGTTGGAGATTTTCTAAATTACTTAACAAAAAGATGTCTTGTCAATATTATTCCCTATATTAATTTACCATATCTTTATATATGATTTTTATTAGTTATTAATTAATTAATTTAACATCAATTAAAATACTTTGCTTTATTAAATTTGACTTTTTTACCCCATATGTTACAAAATAAAATTTAATTTTTTTAATTATATATTTATATTTGTAAAAATTTATTTAATAATAATATATTTTTTAAAAAAGTAGCAAATAAATAAATTTTAAATTGCATTGAATTATATTGTTTATAAATTGAATTTACAAATAAAGTCTATCCAAAATCATATGCAATGATGAGTCACAAGATATGAAAGTAAAATTGATTATTACTGCCTCTATCGCAACCATTTTTTTACATTTTCGTTTTTGGATGTTCTATCCAATTCTTTACATTTCAAAAATTATCAAAAATAATCAATAGGTCCCAAAAGTTTTTCACTTTTCCTCCATTTTCACACTAATTTTATTCCAATATCTGCCTTTTATATATTAAAATTTAATGGGTCCTACACTTTAACCACTTTTTTTTATCTTTTTCATTACTTTATATCTATTTCTTAACTTTCGTACCCAAACAAAACAAGAATTGGGTATCATTTTCCCTAAGTCTTTAAAAATATAGGATAAGGGCTCCTACGATGGAGATGAATTTTTAAGTAACAATGAACAATCCCTATATCCGGTTATGTGATAAAGATATAGATAATTACTTCTTTGGGTTGGAAATGAGGAGTTAGAAAGAGGTTTTTTAAATATTAAATGGTTATACTAATAGTATATTGTCCATTAATCAAATTGAGCATGTGATTAATATATCAACCCAGGTATGTAGGTCAAGATCACTTTTTTTGTATAAATAGCCCCTTTACACTTGGACACCCTGCATAAACACTGAAGCAAAAAATTATGGCCTCAACATTTGCTTCTTTAATTTCCAAACTACTTGTTTTACCATGTGTTTTCCTAATATTTTCCAGCAGCTTGTATGTGTGTGAGGCACAAACCCCACCATTGGTGCCTGGACTCTCCTACAACTTCTATACCACAAGCTGTCCAAACTTTGAATCCATTGTGAGGACAAAGCTTCAAACCGAATTCGCCTCAGATATAGGTCTTGCTGCTGGATTACTCCGCATGCATTTCCATGATTGTTTTGTGCAGGTTTGTTCACACACATCATCATATAATGTTCTACTATATATATATCAACTTAATTCAACCATTTTACTCCACAGATTCTAGGAACCACATACGTGACACATGTCACAGCTTATATAGTAGCTTGTAGTCTCTGCTGAACCTCAACCGTAGATACGCCAGTATTACTGCACCATGAAATATAAGTTCGTGCAGTCATTAATGTTTACACCGCGATTTTAGATGTCTTGTTAAGTTTATTCCTAATATAGGAAGCCAAATATTAAATATTTGAGAAACTTGGAGGTATATAAAAACCGAACTCTTACCTTTCCGGAGTCCCGTCACCAACTCTGAAACCATATTAAGTTACTAGCCATCTTAAAACCTTAAAATTTTTAAAAAAAAATTAATAGCAATTTCTGATATGTAAAATTAAAAGAGATCTCTTTTTGTGCGTGTGAGTGTGTGTTCTCTATATATTCATGTAGATAATTGAAAAATCTGCTTAGAATTTGATTGGACAAAATTGTTGTACAGAAATTTATATAAATGTGCAGATAATAGTAAGTGATTGAACTTGGGTGTAATTGAAATTAAAATTGTTAGCTCTGATTTGTAATGGATGATGATGCCAGGGATGTGATGCGTCAGTTTTGCTAGATGGTTCAGCAAGTGGACCAAGCGAAAAAAATGCACCACCAAACCTTACATTGAGGGCCAAGGCTTTTCAAATCATCGAGGAACTCCGAAGACTTGTTCAGAATCAGTGTGGAAGAGTCGTCTCCTGTGCTGATATTACCGCTCTTGCTGCTCGTGATGCAGTTGTTCTGGTAATTTAATTACCTACTCTCATCTATCTGATTGCCTCAACGTATTTAACAGTTAAAATAATTATATATGTAATAAATATTTGGATAGTTCACATGACAAGTATGCTCTATGTACATTCGTACACATAACAAGAAAAAAAATTACAAATTTGAATTCTCGTTAAAGAAACAGTTTTTTACGAGTATTAATTATCTTGTGTGCACTAAATTGTTTGTCTGTTATACAGTCAGGTGGTCCAAACTACAGAGTACCATTCGGACGCCGCGACAGCCTCAACTTTGCAACCAGAAATGAAACACTCGCTAACCTTCCCCCACCAACTGCCAATACAAGTGCCATTCTCTCCTCTCTTGCCACCAAAAATCTCACCGCAACCGACGCAGTTGCGCTCTCCGGAGGACACACCATTGGCATTGGTCATTGCACTTCTTTCACTGGTAGACTTTACCCCAACCAAGACCCTACCATGGATCAAACCTTCGCTAATAACCTCAAAATCATTTGTCCAACCTCAAACTCTACCAACACCACTAATCTCGATATCCGAAGTCCGAATGTATTTGATAACAGGTACTATGTTGACCTCATGAATCGACAAGGTCTTTTCACCTCGGACCAGGATTTGTATACGGATAGCAGGACACGAAGCATCGTTACAAGTTTTGCTATCAATCAGAGCTTGTTTTACGGGAATTTTATAACTGGAATGCTAAAGATGGGGATGTTGAGTGTGCTGACAGGAACACAAGGGGAGATTCGGGGAAACTGCTCTGCTAGGAATCCCAGCACCACTTTCTTGTCTACTGTTGTGGAAATGGAAGAGGGCCTGGAAACTTTAATGGGATTTTAAGTCTGTTTTGGCTATGTTACATCATATATGTTTTGTGTTTTGCTTGCTTTGACAAGTCTTTATAAATAAATGACTGTTTATATATTTATATAATGAAGTGCATGAGAGAGCTTTCAGTTTGCTATTTTCAGACAACGAAATTTATACAAAGTAGAATGGTATATACACGTTTTGAATAGTAAAGTTCTATGAAGTCTACTTGGAATAGTCGGAATCCATATATATATGTATATGTATATATATGATATTTAAATTATATAATATATAATTATATATGATTAGAAATTTATTCTATTAACTTGTATGTATATGAATTAAATAATATATTTATACAAATTTTATTATAATTGTATAAATACTTTACATATATAAAAATATCATTTGAGCTTTATTTGTAAAAAAATTGTTCTGAAATCATTGTCAATATGGTAGGGGTATCAAAAAATCCGACATCCGCCCAAAATATCTGTATTTATATTCGAGAAAATACGGGTATTATTAGTATCCGAAATAAAGCGGATATTATCCATATCTGAATCCGATAATTACGAATACGGATACGGATACAAATTATCCGTTTGAAAGCCCTACATCTGATGATCGAAACGACATTCAAATAAAGTGATCCAACATGAATACGAACACGCGTGATGTTCGGTACAATCACATTTATAATTTCTTCATTTGTTAGATAAAAGGAGATGTCGAATTCTGACTTTTGTGTTTATATTTTTTGGTAAAGCCTTTGCATGCCGTGCGAATCTTAATTCCTAGACTGACAAATAGTATTAAAGTAAAATCTTTACCGACCTCATCTTATTAAACAAATTTACAAAGTTAATTTTTTTTATGTAATTTCATAAATAGGGCTGAGTTCTATGTAGTCCACCTTTTTGTTGTAGTACTCGGAGTCCATCTACGTTCTGCAAATAAAATATCTCATAAAACGTGTTATTTTGCAAAACATGTTACACAAATAGCATAACTTCAACAAAATCATACAAATCTCATATATTTACAGTAAAATATGTATGTTCTGCAATACGTTCTGCAACATTAACATTTATGTTCTGCAAACTAAACATGTTTTGTAGAATAATATATTTTTACAATGTTCTGCTTGTAAAATGTATGCAACCTACAACATTTTTAATAGAATAGTGATGTTTGTCGAAAAATAATATGTTTTGTAATATTTTAAGCTATATTTTACTTGCAGAACATATATGGACTCCGAGGACTCCAATTAAAAGGTGGACTCCACAGAACTTTACTCTCTCTCTCTCCCTCTCTCTCTATATATATATATTTAATTTCAGATTCGAATATTACGGATTCAGATACAGATAATATCCGTTTTATTTCAGATATAGATAATATCCGTTTTTTTCTCGAATACGAATGCGAATTTTTCGAACGGATATCAAATTTTTTGAATTTTTTTGAGAGCCCTACTCAGATGTGTAAACGAAATACATGCATTTATGGTCGGGGACTACATGTAAGTGCATTTGAGGGTTAAATTACGGAATATGTTATATGCACAAAATTTGGTGCACAATTTTTTTTAAAAATGATGTGTAATAATATGTGTGATATTTTAATTGGATGATTGATATGGATGCAAGGACCCATTCCAGTCAAGGTCTGCCACATATTTATTTTGTGAAAATTTTTATACACAATTTTGTGAATCTAGCATTATTCTAAACAAAGTCCGTGAAATGATATATACTGTATTAAGACTTTAAGAGCTGCATATATACTACGACGCCCAACCATAAATAATTAATTGAAAACTATTACGAGTACGTAGGACTGCAAATGAATAAATATTTTCGTCAACAAAATTCGGGATCAGTTCATTTAAGGGAACCCGACTACTCTTTTTCTTAAACAACCCGATCTTGAACGTTAAAATGGGCTCGGATGAGTAAAAGAGCCAAGCTGAGCCTTTTGTCTGTTCGGCTCGAACTCGGCTCGAACTCGGTAACTCGATTCGGCTCAGATAAAATTTATATATATATTATAGATAAAAAATTATTATTAATTACTTAAATTTTTTATTAGTACAGTTTTCAACATTTATTAATAATCTAATTATTTTAGAAGATTTATTTATTTTTTAAAATTTAACACTAATATTTTCGCAAGGAAACTATCAATTATTATTATCATGATATATTCATCTCAAATTATTCACATTTTCATTTACACCAAGAAATAACTTGTAATTTACATAAACCACATTTAAGCAAAATATCAAAACATAATAAAATTTCGACATCGAGAGTTCAAAAAGTTAAGTATGGTTTCTGAAGTTACGAATGTCTCAATAATTTAAAATAAAATTGGTTATATTTCTAAAACTTGTCTTGAGAAATAAATATATATAAATTAAGAAACAAGTGTACAGTGTGCAAGTGCGTATATAATTATAAGATAAGACTAATATTTGATCTCGATACAACTTGTAGAATTATGAATTATAATTTAAGATTGATCGATTGAAAAATATATGCGAACTATTACCAGACAACTCGACTCGGCTCGAGTTCGGCTTACCTCGGTTGTTCGTGAACAAAGTCATATTCAGATCGGGCTCGGCTCGTTTATAAATGAGTTGAGTTTAAATATCACTTTCGGCTCTGTTATAAAACTCGGCTCGGCTCGTGTGAAAAAAATTAAGCTCCGCTCAGACATAACTTTGCTCGGCTTTGTTCGTTTGCCTCTATTCATGGAGGTCTTTTTTGTTAGTATTAAGTTGACGTATAAATTTGTAACTTTTAACATGTCTCGCTGTTTATTTAATATTCTAATTTTTACAACCTTCTTTTTACGGGGATTTTCATCCTTCATACTCAGACGTGAGGAGAAAGAATTTTCAAGCCATTTCAAAATTCACGGGCTGGATAACACTTTTCAATCGTAAAGTTAGTATGATATACATCGCAAACTACAAGAAATATAACTATAAAATATCATAAATCTTAACAAGTCATAACTTTTATCCAAGATAAAAGCATATCCCACAACTCCTCATTTTGAACTCGTAAATTAAATTTTAAGGAGAATTTTTTTTAAAAGCTAGAAGAGTATTTTAACTCTCCCTCAAATAAGTAGAGTTCAATTTATTCTCCTCAATTTTTTTACCGGGGGGTATTTAAATAAATGTGATTGACATCACATTGAGAAAGTTCCAAAATTATTGATATCACGCTCCTCAAGTCTCCTTCTTCTCAATGATTAGTTGTCACAATAATCTGTATTAGTGTCACATGACTTGAGAGTAAAGTCACATGATTAGAACCCTATTTGCTCCCTTTATATATTTATCATTAGTGTAGTGAAAGACTATGCCGTTATTTTAATATTGGAGAAGTCATTTATTCTCTAAATCTTTAAAGTATCTCTATATTTTCTATGCTTTGAGATTTCTGTGAATGTCGTGTTTATAATCTTGCATTGGTCTGAATATTTTTTATACTTGTCATCATGGTATCGGAGCAAGATAAATATGCGCTTTGATTTATCAAAGTTGTCATCTTTTTATTTTTTACACACTTATCATTATATCTACTTTTTTCTTTGTGAGTTTTCTTTGTGGATTCTTTACAATCTTGCTGTGAATCATGGCTAATGCTCGCTTAACATATCAAGACATGAGCAATCCATTGTTCTTTCATCTATCTGATGGATCAAACTCTCTATTCAACTTAAAAATCTTCATGGTAGTTCTGATTATAGATCTTAGAAATGATCCATGGAGATCATTCTTTCATCTAAAAGAAAGCTGAATTTTGTTAAAGGCAGTGTACAAGTTCCAATTAATGACCCTTCCAAGGCTAAAATGTGGGAAACTTGCGATAACATGGTAATCTCTTGGATTAAATCCAATCTCTTACCTATTATATGTAAGTCAGCTATTTATATGAGCACTTTTAAATATATATAGAACAATTTAGAATAATGATTCTCTTTAACTAATGGGTCTCGTAAATATAAGTTGAATATAAATTTATATGAACTTAAACAAGCTTGATTCATTGAAAGTCCTACACATTATCGATAACCCTACTGCTGAAGTTACCAAGATACTTTCTGATATTGAAACTCAAGAGGAGAAATGCAAGTTGTTTCAATTTTTGAACGGTCTAAATGATGCATATTCACTATAAAAAGTCATTCATTACTAGTGTAACCTCTACCTAGTGTTAAAAGTGCCTCTATAACTTTAAATAGGAGGAAGCCCAGAGGGATTCGATATATGGCTATAAAACTGAGAATATGGTTGCTCTTTATAGCTAGTGACCTTTTGGAAACACTTCCAAAACCTATCAATGTGCAACATGTGGTGGAAAATGGCACACACATGACATATGTTAGACTATTGTTGGGTATCCCAAGTGACTTGCCAACTACCCTGGAAATCAAAATACTTCTCAATAAAAATCAGCTTCACATTCTTATGCAGACAATAAACCTCGATGGAGAAATAATATTCAAACTGGGGGTTTAAAATCTGTGAATGTGGCTCAGTTCTCATATTCTAAAAGTGATACTCCAGTGTTCTCATCACAACAGCTAACTCAATTTTCTCAGCATATGAATCTGGAAAACTCCCAAGCATCCAACTCAGAGGGAGAGATACCTGGAACACCTTTCTCTGAAATGATGGGATGCAACAATGACCACTGTCCTTCAACTAATTGGATTATTGACTTTGGGGCGTCTGATCACATGACACAACATATGTTCAACCTCAAATCTCCGGTGCACTCATATCAAAATCTCCCTACTAAGTCTACTATCAATAGAACTTATACAGTTACATTTTCTATCTCAAACACTCTCTTCTTGAATTATACATTGTGTGTTCCAAATTTTAAACATAATTTACTATATGTTTAGAAATTGATTAAGCATAGTAATCGTGAAGTGAAGTTCTTGCCTAGTCATTGTATTATTTTAGATAGTGTCTCTCAAAATGTTATTACCGTGGGAGAGGCTAAACATGGCATGTATTATTTTGTTGACATAATTGATCTTGTCAAATGGTTGTCTAATAAACAAACTCCCCATGCATGTCTTGCAAACAATGTTGATTATGATAATATTTGGCATCATCGACTTGGTCATATGCCAATATCTAAACTACACCTTATTCTAGATATTCCAAAACCTACTAAAACTAATATGACTATGTTACCTATCCCATGATGATATTCACTAAATTATCCTATAATTTAAGTGTATCTCATATTTCGTCGATATTTGATCTTATTCATCTTAATATCCGGGGACCCTATAAAATACCCACTAAAGGAAATTTTAGATATTTTATCAATCTAGTGAATGATCACAGTCGATATACTGGGATTGCCTTATTAGTATACAAGTCTGATTTTCAATCTGCCTTTCAAACATTTTTCAACTTTGTTCAAACCCATTTTTCTATACCTTTAAGAAAAATACGATCAGAAAATGCACCGGAATTTCTGGATTTAAAATGCACTAAGTTCTTTGCTCTTCATGACATCGTCCATCAAACATCATGTTCTCATCGAGCATAGAAAAATGCTCGTGTCGAAAGAAAACATCGATATATTCTTAAGATAGACAGATCAATCAGACTTACTTCCACTTGCTCTTTTCTTTTCAGGACTATTATTTTGAAACTATGTCTATGTCATAAATAGAATACCAAGCTCAATGTTCAATAAACCAACACCTAATGAGAACCTATTCAAATAATTACCAAAATACTCTAACTTCAAAGTAATGATTTTCCTTGAATTTGCAACCAATCCAAACTATGACCTGTTGGATTTTTAACGCAGCGGGGCATGGCAAAACACTTTTACACATACAAAATCCAAATAAAAGCATATAAATCGTGAATAAAAATTCGAGGGATCGAATCTAACCTTTTTAAAATAATTCGGAGACAACGATCAGAGATCCTTAGCTGTTGCTCCTCAAGTGTGAAGCACTCCACCGGTATCCACCAAGAAAACGATGTTACGGAGGAGGAAGGAGGTGGAGAGAATTGAGTTTTTCAAACTTTTTGGGTTTTCGGGTTTGTTGTGGGTTAGAATAAAATAGGGTCTATAATAGTGTATTTATAGGCAAAATTTTCAGCTGAAATTTTCCCATAAATAATATTATTATTATCCCATAAAACACCTTTTAATTATTAATCCTTTTTCTAAACACTTTAGAAATAATTCTCTCTCTTGATTTAATTTCCACAAATTAAATCCTTAATTAATAATATTAAGAACTTTTCTTAATTAATTTATAATCAATTAAATCTCATTTAATCAATTATTAAATTTGCCAATTAATTATTTATTTCATAAATAAATAATTATTACCCATTATTAATTAATTCCTCCACCATTAAATCATTCTCTTTTTATGGTGTGACCCTGTAGGTTCAATATTAAGCCGGTAGTAGAGATAAATAATAATAAAACTATTTTATCATTATTTATATAAATTCTCTAATTTATTAAATATGATTAATTAATTAATCACATTTATTCTACATCGTGAGTGATGCTTCTCAACATATCGCGACTATCCGGATAATATGAATTCACTGCTTAGAATAACAAGAACCTGTTAGTGAATAGTTACCGTACAATAAACTCCTTCTACCCTACAATGTCCCGATTAAATACAAGGCATGGATCTCGTGTCAAGCCTATCTAATTCAATCACTTGCTTACCATTTACTATGCGTAGTTCTATGTAAATTAGAAACTCCTTTCTAATTTCATTTACTCTGGCCAGAGATTCCTGAACTAGCATAAGTGGATCAGCCTTGAACATTCGCTTCCTTCACTAGAAGGGGTAGATCCTTTATTGATCATACACTATCTTCGTGTACAAATTCCTATACCCGGAAGAGCCCTAATAATTATCCCTGGAGACTAAGAACTAAACCAAAGCATAGTTCAGTGTACACAAGATGACTATGATGACCTCAAGTCTAAGGATACTTGTACAACTATCACTATGTGAACAACAGCTGACACGTGAGTGAACTCCATCAGTTGTTCAGCTGTGTGAGTCATGTTCAGTGAACTTATTCTATAATAAGCACCTATATACTAGCTATAGTGTCACCACACAAATGTCTATGAGAAAAGACATCCTTCATAATGAAGCAAACATAGTATGTACCGATATTTGCGGATTATTAATTACCAGTTAGTAATCCTATGACCATGAACTATTTAAGTTTAGAGTTATCATCTTTTTAGGTCTCACTATTATTATCTCATCATAATCCATAAAAAGCTTTACTCTAAACTATGGTATATCTTATTTAAATACTTAAATAGATAGAGCCCGTAATAAAAACAAAACAAGTCTTTTATTAAAATCAATGAAATCAAAACAGATTATATAAAAAGTTATTCCTAAATCCTAATACATGATTGGACTTAGGACATATTCCTTTCATGACCCTGATAAACTGAATGTCAAGGTTGTACCATGTGTGTTTGTGGGATACTCTGCATCCAAGAAATGATATCAGGTGATAGACTTGATAACCAAACCTTAAGGGATGTTCTGTTTCATGAAACCATCTTTCCATATTATCCTGACTCAATAAATAACTACATGTCTCCTTTACATGTGCCTCAAGAGACCTGAAAATCATCTACACATAATACTTTCTTTGATGATATATGTCTTTCACCTGGCCTGAAGGCTGTTAGGTATATGACATATTTATACCATCATAACAAGCCTACTCAAACTATAATATTTACTTTCTATCAATAAATGGAGTTTACATTTGTCTTAATGATAGGTTTCAATGTACTGTCCTGATAGTATCTTAGACAACTCATAATGTTATAAGAGCTTAGAGTTTTTCATGCAACAGTCTCGTGCATAATAGTTTTAGAATAAATCAATTTGAAAAAAGTTCAATGAAGATTTTTCAATCAGCAAATTGAAGATAGAAGACCAATAAAGTTGCAAAAAAGTTTAAGTTCAATATCGTGAAGTCTAAAAGAGCCATATCGTGAAGTCCATAGCCAAACTTTGTTATAGTCCAAGTTTGGCTTATGTCGAGAAGTCCAAACTTGTACTACATAAAGAAGTATGATTATGTTTTACACCGAGAAGTCAAGAAAAATGCTAAACAGTAGAGTGTAGAATGACACTACATCGAGAAGTCCAAAGTAAACTCTGATAACATATTCAAATCAAATGGAGTTCACGATATCTTTACATGACCTCTTCACAACAGGACAAATGAAGGTACAAATTACCAAAAATGAAAAAACAAATCACAACAGCATCTTGTACATGGAGGGGGTCCATAGACATGTGTCAAGTCTACAACAAACTTGGAGAGAAAGAAAACAAAGCAAACAGCAAAAGATCAGGAGCGAATAACAAATGGTGTCATCCGTAAAAGTTGTTATGTGTCCCCTAGAAGGATAGGAATAAATGGATGAGCACTAAGGGTAGTACAAGGTAGTATTAATATTGTGCTCATGCCATACTTAGTTGTGCAAAAATAGTGAGCAAAAACTGATTGTAATATTTCCTCTTTTTGTAAACCAACTCAAGAACCTGTTCTTGAGAAGAAGCTAAGAAAATTAACTTTGTATTTTTAGGAGCTGTAGCACAATATATATATATATATATATCTTATATAAAGTGTATTGATTAAAACCTCCATGTCTTTCAGTTCATTAAGTCTTTCAATATTTAAGTTGCAACAACCCGTTTATTTTTGTCAGTGTTTCCCGTTTTGACAAAAGAGTTTGAAAATCTCAAACTAATAATACACGCCCCTTGCCTATTTTTTGGCTCCTTTTTCCCTAACAAAGGCTGCATTAATCATAAAAACTGCACCATCAACATCATCAGATAGCTCTACCTCAGAATCATCAAGACATATACATCCACCTGTCAGACATTCTATTGGAGCTCATAAACCACCAGCCTACATGTAACAATATCAAACCTTTCAGGCCTCACTACCGCCCCTAGTGTACCCTTTAACTCAACCAGAATACTAGTATTTTCTCTCCACAACTGCTCTTATCAAAGATCCTTTTTACCATAAAAATGTTGTTAGTGATACAGGTTAATTGTATTCAAGCCATAAAATACTGAGTTACAAGAACTAGAGAGTAAAAATATCTGGACCATAATAACCTTACCTTCTAACAAGAAGGTCGTTGGATACAAATGGTTATTTAAAACAAAAATATTACTCTGATGGACCAGTAGATAAAAAAAAGACAGGCTGGTAATGCTTGGCTGCAATTAAACATACAGGGGATGATTACTTTTTTCCCTAGTGCCAAAGATGACATCCGCACTCTACTTGTTGTGTCTGTAATCTTGAATTGGCATATAACACAAATGGATGTCACCAATGCATTATTACATGGTGACATCCAAGAAAGGGTCTACATGAAGCTGCCACTAGGGTATTCTCACCTTGGTGTAAAATTATAGTTAGTGCTAGTGTCTAGAAATCTAGAGTGAAATTGTTATGCCTTCTTCTTAAAGCTTGGTACGGGTTAAAATAGGCCCCTCAACAATGGTTCTCTAAATTTTCTTCAACACTACTGAAACTTGGTTTTCTTCAGCCCAAGTCCGACTGCTATTTATTCATTTAAAAGTAAGAAAAAGTGGTTAAGGTCATGCTCATTTATGTGGATGATCTTCTAATCAGTGGATGATGAGCATCATATTACTCATCTGAGAATAATGTTGACCGATACTTTCACATGAAGGACTTAGGTCCAATTAGTTATTTTTTAGGCCTCGAAGTGGACATAACTAATGTTGACTTCTTTCTATCCCAACATAATATAAAAATTATCAAATTATTGAATATATACAATCTTTAAGGTGTCAAACCTCTCAAATTGCCCCTTGATTATCACCTAAAGCTGACACATAAGCAAGGAAACATGGTTCCCAACCCAACTACTTATCAGAGGCTCCTTGGTAATTTCATTTACCTTAGCTAGGCCATAAATTACTTTTTTTGTTTAAATTTTGAGCCAGTTTAAGCAGTCCCCAATACATTTTTAAGCAGCGAAGAAAATTTTACGATATCTTGTTGGCACTATATCTCAAGGAATGCTACCGGTCTCCACAAGTACTGCACAATTGCAAGTTACTTTTGTGGCACATAGTTCTACAGAAGCTGAATACCGGTCAATGGTCATTACCAAATGTAAAGACTTTATTAAAGCGTCTTCTTAAAAATTTAGAACTTGCTGATTTGCCTCCAACAGTTCTCTATTTTGACAACCAAATTGCCTTGGCTATTGATAAGTGGCATTTTATACCACTTAGAACGTCTTAAAATGGCTTAAATTGGTGTCTTGAAATCAAGTATTTTGTGTATTTGATGCGTTTTTCTAGTGTTTATGCATTTCAGGGTATTAGTTGCATTTCGGAGGAGGAATCATCAAGAATAAGCCTTGGCATGTGTTCACCATTGAGAGAGGAAAAGAACGGGCAGATTACGGCGAAGAAACGGAGCAAACCTGGAATTTTTCCAGTAGGGTCCTGCGCGCCCGCGCAGCAATGCTGAGCGGCCGCGCAGCAGCCTTGCGCGCCCGCGCAGAAATGCTGAGCGGCCGCGCAGGGTCGGGGAAAAAGCTGAATTATTTTAGACTTCTACTTCTGTTTGGCTTCCAACTTCTATGTAATCTGAGTTTTATGGGACTATTATATAAGTAGATTTGAGACGTTTTCATAGAGAATAAGAGGGAGATTATATTTTAGATTGTGTTTTGCGCAAGAAGCGAAGGAGATAAGGAAGAAGACCGATTTAGCACACTGCAGCGAAGAGAAAGCATATATTCTTGTGATTCTTGTTTCGTTGTAACGTTGGATGCTAGTTTTCTTGCTTTGACTTATTTACTCTTGTGACGTACTCTGTTTTAATATAATTAGTTTAGTTATTATTTTCTTGTGTTAATTATCATGATTTTATATGAACCCATGATGGCGATAAGTTCTATTATGGGCTAATCGTGATCATGGGGTTGCAACGGATTTATTATGGAATTCTTTAGTTAATTGTTTAATACTTTAGTGTGTGATGATTGCATGATATCTAGTATTGGTTGTGCGTATTCGTCTTATATGCGTCACGAACATATAAGATAGGGTATTAATCTCTTGTGAAGCGACGGTGGATCTTGAGATTTAGAACTTGCCATGCTAGCATAGGTTCATGTATGTTGTGCATGATTAGTGGGTAACTCTAACAGTTTTATTTGCCCTATGTAATCAAAAGGAATAACTTGTGCTTAAATCGTTGTGTTGTCAATTTCTGTAGACATATAGGAACTCAACATAATTGATGACTATTCAACTTCTATCTTAATTGTGGATGCTTGGTAGAATGGTATTAGTAC
Organism: Apium graveolens; assembly: GCF_009905375.1. Taxonomy (NCBI): domain Eukaryota; kingdom Viridiplantae; phylum Streptophyta; class Magnoliopsida; order Apiales; family Apiaceae; genus Apium; species Apium graveolens. The sequence goes on from NC_133649.1 coordinate 173,024,119, forward strand.
AATGAAAGTTGGCTTTTATCAGTTTTGTATTATTCGATTAATGTCATCACTGTCACATGCTAAAGGTAATAACAATGGCTATAGAAGGAAGTAATAATGAAGTTGTGATCTCATGAGTGTTTTATTATTGGTAAGTTGAAGTGTTAGTTAAGTGGTTAATTAAGTAGTTAATTATAGTTAATATTTAATCAACAATTTTAAGTGTTATTATCTTAACATTGAGAAGTAGTCATACATTGGTGAGTGAGTTTAATTAGACAAAAACTTAGTCTGAGTCTCTAAGGGAACGAACTAGAAAGTATTCTATATTACTTGCGAACGCGTATACTTGCGTGAATATTAGTGCGTGATTTCACCCTAACAAGTTTTTGGCGCCGCTGCCGGGGACTCGGCGTATTTGTTTAGTTTATGTACTTACCATAATTGGTCATTAGGACTCAGTGATTAGGACATAGTAGTTACTTACTCTTTTCGGTTGTGTTTCAGGTTCTTTAGCAAGCGTTTATGCAAACTCGTTCTCGTGCTCGCAAGAGGACCTTAGATACAGCTGAGGAGAAAGACGAAGTTCTTGATACTCCGGAGAAGTTAGATTTTGAGGATTCGGATTCAGGAACTGAGCAGAAAGAACCAGTAAACATGGGAGATCGTATTGTTCAAGCTGATCCAGCTCTTATGGATTTTTCTCGGCCTAAAATTGATGACATTCAGTCAAGCATCCTTCATCCGGCTATTCAAGCTAACACCTTTGAAATCAAGCCGGGCACTATTCAGATGGTGCAGAATTCTGTTTCTTTTGGAGGAGCGGCAACTGAAGACCCCAACATGCACATAAGGAATTTTGTCAAGATCTGCAGCACTTTTAAGTATAATGGCGTGACTGATGAGGCTATCAAGTTGAGGATTTTCCCATTCTCACTGAGGGATAAGGCTAAAGACTGGTTACATTCTGAACCAGCTGGGTCCATCACTACGTGGCAAGATCTTGCGCAAAAGTTTCTGGTGAAGTTTTATCCAATGGCAAAGACTGCTGCTATGAGGAGTGCTCTTACTCAGTTTGCGCAGCAACCTACAGAATCTATGTGCGAGGCTTGGGAACGCTACAAGGAAATGTTGAGAAAATGTCCACATCATGGAATGCCGGATTGGATGGTAATCACTGGTTTTTATAATGGTTTGGGGGCCCAATCTCGGCCCATGCTCGATGCAGCAGCTGGAGACGCCTTATGGGCTAAAAGCTATACTGAGGCGTATAATCTTATCGAGACGATGGCTGCAAATGAGCATCAAAACCCAACTCAGAGGATGACGTCAGGCAAGGTAGCAGGTATTCTGGAAGTTGATGCAGCCACCGCTATTACAGCCCAGCTCCAAGCGCTATCAATGAAGGTTAATTCTTTGGCTGCGTATGGAGTTAATCAAATAGCTATGGTTTGTGAGCTTTGTGCAGGTTCTCATGCTACGGATCAGTGTTCTCTTGTCAACGAATCTGTTCAGTATGTGAATAATTATCAGCGACAACAGCAGCCTGTGCCAGCGACCTATCATCCTAACAACAGAAATCATCCAAATTTCAGCTGGGGGAATAATCAGAATGCTATTCAGCCACCATATCAGCAAGGAGTAAGTAAACAGTTTAACCCACCTGGATTTCAGCAACCACAGCAGTATGCTACAAGACAATCATATCCTCAACAGGGAAGTGCAGCTGCACCTACTAGTGCTGATTTTGAGGAACTTAAGCTGTTGTGCAAGAGTCAGGCGGTTTCTATCAAGACCTTGGAAAATCAAATCGGTCAATTAGCCAATGCAGTGCTCAATCGTCAACCTGGCACTCTTCCCAGTGACACGGAAGTACCAGGCAGGAAGGAAGCTAAAGAGCAAGTCAAGGCTATTACCTTAAGGTCTGGAAAAGTAGCTGATGCTGAAAAGGCAAAAGAAGTCGAAGCTGAAGTTAGAGATGAAGAATCTAAGCAAAAGGAGAAAGCGGCGGAACCAAAGAAGACTACTGTTGAACACACTCTGCCTGAGGCTAATACAGGGGAGAAACAGCTCTATCATCCACCACCTTTTCCTAAGAGATTGCAGCAACAAAAGCTGGATAGACAGTTCGGGAAGTTTCTGGAGGTGTTCAAGAAACTTCACATCAATATACCTTTCGCTGAGGCTCTGGAACAAATGCCTAGTTATGCGAAGTTTATGAAGACTATTCTTTCAAGGAAGGTGAAACTGGATGACCTTGAAACCGTTGCTCTCACGGAAGAATGCAGCGCTGTTCTGCAGCAAAAGTTACCACCAAAACTGAAAGATCCAGGAAGCTTCACCATTCCTTGCACCATTGGCAATCTAACTTTTGACAAGTGCCTTTGTGATTTGGGAGCAAGCATTAATCTGATGCCGTTGTCGATCTTTAAAAAGCTGGATCTGCCTGATCCAAAACCCACATACATGTCGCTACAATTGGCTGACCGTTCCATTACTTACCCAAGGGGCATAGTTGAGGATGTGCTCGTCAAGGTGGATAAGCTCTTCTTTCCTGCTGATTTTGTTATTCTGGATTTTGAGGAAGATAAGAAGATTTCCATAATCTTGGGGAGGCCTTTCTTGGCTACTGGCCGTACCTTGATAGATGTGCAAAAAGGGGAACTTACTATGCGGGTCCAAGATCAGGATGTGACCTTCAACGTATTCAAGGCAATGAAATTCCCTACAGAAGATGAGGAGTGCTTAAAAGTGGATGTGATTGATTCTGCGGTGACTTCGGAACTCGATCACATGCTAATGTCTGATGCATTGGAAAAGGCCTTAGTGGGGGAATTTGACAGTGATGATGAAGATAGCAACGAGCAATTACAATATCTGAACGCTTCTCCATGGAAGCGAAAGCTCGACATACCATTTGAATCTCTTGGTACTTCTGACCTTAAGAATGCTGAAGGGAAGCTCAAACCATCAATAGAGGAAGCACCTATCTTGGAGCTCAAACCATTACCTAAACACTTGAGGTATGCTTTTTTAGGTGATTCATCTACGTTACCTGTTATTATTTCAGCTGACCTTTCAGGTAGTGAGGAAGACAAGCTCTTAAGGATTTTGAGAGAATTCAAATCGGCTATAGGATGGACCATAGCAGACATCAAGGGGATAAGTCCTTCATATTGTATGCATAAAATTCTGTTAGAGGAAGGTAGTAAGCCAACTGTGGAACAACAGCGAAGACTGAACCCGATCATGAAGGAGGTGGTGAAGAAAGAAATTCTGAAATGGCTAGATGCAGGCATCATTTATCCTATTTCTGACAGCTCGTGGGTGAGCCCCGTGCAATGTGTACCTAAGAAAGGAGGTATCACTGTGGTCGCAAATGAAAAGAATGAGCTCATCCCTACTCGAACAGTTACAGGATGGAGAGTATGCATGGATTATAGAAAATTGAACAAAGCCACAAGGAAGGATCACTTCCCTCTCCCATTCATTGATCAAATGCTTGACAGATTGGCGGGACATGAGTATTTTTGTCTTCTGGATGGTTATTCCGGGTATAATCAGATTTGTATTGCACCAGAGGATCAGGAAAAGACTACCTTCACTTGTCCATTTGGCACATTTGCTTTTTGAAGAGTTTCGTTTGGGTTATGTGGTGCCCCGGCCACCTTTCAGAGATGTATGATGGCTATATTCTCTGACATGATTGGAAATAACGTCGAAGTGTTCATGGATGACTTCTTCATCTTTGGACACTCATATGATGAATGTTTGAATAATCTGCGCGCCGTACTCAAAAGATGCGGGGAAACTAATTTGGTACTTAATTGGGAGAAATGTCATTTTATGGTGCGTGAAGGCATTATCCTTGGGCATAAGGTCTCTAGCAAAGGTCTGGAGGTGGACAAGGCCAAGGTGGGAGTCATTGAAAATCTTCCCCCACCTAATTCGGTGAAAGGAATCCGTAGTTTTCTCGGTCATGCGGGTTTTTATCGGCGATTCATCAAGGACTTTTCAAAGATATCTAAGCCGTTGTGCAGTTTTCTTGAGAAAGATGTGCCTTTCAAATTTGATGATGAATGTTTGGCAGCATTCGAGACTCTCAAGGAGAGTTTGATCACGGCACCAGTTATTACAGCACCAGATTGGACAGAACCGTTTGAGATGATGTGTGATGCGAGTGACTATGCGGTAGGTGCAGTTCTGGGACAGCGCAAGAAAAATCTCTTCCATGTGGTCTACTATGCGAGTAAGACTTTAAATGGGGCCCAATTGAACTACACCACTACTGAGAAGGAGCTTTTGGCTATAGTCTTTGGCTTTGAGAAATTTCGAATCTTATCTGCTTGGTACGAAAGTAACAGTATTCACTGATCATGCAGCTATTCGCTATCTGGTTTCTAAGAAGGATTCGAAGCCGAGACTCATTCGTTGGGTGCTTTTACTTCAGGAATTTGAGTTAGAGATCAAAGATAGAAAAGGTACTGAGAATCAAGTAGCTGACCATCTCTCTAGGTTGGAGAATCCCGATTCTACTTCACAAGATAGGATGTTAATCAATGAATCTTTTCCGGATGAGCAGTTGTTTGCAATTCAGGAGGAAGAACCATGGTTTGCAGATATTGTAAACTATCTTGTCAGCAATATAATGCCGCTTAATTTGACATCCGCTCAGAAGAAGAAGTTTCTGCATGAGGTGAAGTGGTATATGTGGGATGAACCATATTTGTTTAGACAGGGAGCTGATCAGATCATCAGGAGATGTATCCCGTTCTGTGAGACGGAGGGGATATTACGAGACTGCCATTCCACGGTTTATGGTGGACACTATGGAGGTGAGAAGACGGCAGCTCGTATTCTGCAAGCAGGTTTTTTCTGGCCTACTTTGTTCAAGGATGCTCATCAGTTGGTTTTAAGGTGTGATCATTGCCAAAGAGTGGGAAATTTGTCAAGGAAGGATGAGATGCCATTAAATGTGATGCTTGAAGTCGAGGTCTTTGATGTATGGGGAATCGATTTCATGGGGCCTTTTATCTCGTCTTGCAATAATCAGTACATCTTGCTGGCAGTCGATTATGTCTCAAAATGGGTCGAAGTTAAAGCTTTACCGACAAATGATGCAAAGGCAGTGCTAAATTTTCTTCATAAGCAAATTTTCACAAGGTTTGGAACGCCTCGGGTAATCATAAGTGATGAAGGATCGCATTTTTGCAACCGTAAGTTCACTTCTATGATGCAGCGTTATAATGTGAATCATCGAGTAGCTACTGCCTATCATCCGCAAACAAATGGTCAAGCGGAAGTGTCTAACAGAGAGATAAAGCGCATTCTAGAGAAGGTTGTTTGTCCGTCAAGGAAGGATTGGTCTTTAAAGCTCGATGAAGCTGTTTGGGCTTACAGAACAGCATACAAAACTCCACTTGGGATGTCACCGTTTCAGTTGGTGTACGTTAAGGGATGTCATCTACCGGCGGAGCTTGAGCATAAGGCCTACTGGGCATTGAAGAAATTGAACCTGGATTTAGATGCAGCTGGTAAGAAAAGAATGCTTCAGCTTAATGAAATTGATGAATTTCGACTGCAAGCGTACGAGAATAACAAAATGTATAAGGAAAAGGTGAAGAGGTGGCACGATAGGAAGCTACATCCTAAGTTATTTGTGCCAGGGCAACAAGTTCTGTTATTCAACTCTCGGCTCCGACCTTTTCCTGGGAAGTTGAAATCAAGGTGGTCTGGACCTTTTATTGTCAAAACTGTGTTTCCACATGGAGCGGTGGAAATTTTTGAGAATGATTCGGACCAAGCATTCAAGGTTAACGGTCAGCGGTTGAAGCACTACTATGGGGACATGGCAAACCGAGAGGTGGTTAGTGCCATTTTGTTGACTACTTGAGAAAGATACGGAACGTCAAGCTAATGACGAAAAAGAAGCGCTTTGTGGGAGGCAACCCATGAATTGTTGTTACAGGAACCCTTAGAAGTTAATAACCTATCCAAAAACACAAAAAAATCAGAAAAAATGAGCTGAAATTTTTTTTTCCAGAGACCCTCTGCGCGCCCGCGCAGCTATGCTGAGCGGCCGCGCAGCTTGCTGCGCGCCCGCGCAGAAATGCTGAGCGGTCGTGCAGGGGTCGAGTTTCAGAAAATTTTTTACAGTTCAGAGAAAAAAAAAACACAAAAACCCATCACAGCCCATAAACCCACGAATTCTTTCCCATTACCCCATGATTTTATCCCTCAACCCCACTCCTAATCTAATTTAACATACTCCACGCCCTATATATACATACACCTATCCCACATATCTCCCACAAACTTCCTACACTTAAACCCTCTCATAAACATCAAAAATCAGTTCTTACACACTTTTATTCACAAATCAATGGCACCCAAGAGAGCACGCACTATTGACAGCAGCAGCACAGTTCCTACTGCTGATTCATCAAGGGGCACTGCTGCAAGGCCTCGGTTAACTGACAGAGCTGTGGAGGAGGAGTACACTAGGCTGTTGGGGAAGCCGATTCTGAAGGAGAGGGGGTTTTTACCATCAGGGAGGGATGGTGAGTTGTTGCCCATGATTGCAGAGAAGGGGTGGATAGCTTTTTGTGAGTCACCCGAAGCAGTACCGATGAGTGTTGTTCGCGAGTTCTACGCGAACGCGAAGGCTGAAAAGAATGGGTTTTCTGTCGTTCGTGGGCTGACGGTTGATTATCATCCTGCGGTGATTCGTCGTGTGATTGGACAGCGAGAGAGGAAGCCCGAGGAGGAGAACTGGAATGAAAAGACTGCTGAGGATTTTGACTTGGATTTGATTTGTGCGACTCTCTGTCGACCGGGCACAGTTTGGAACCGCAGTCCAGCCAATAATGAGTATCGTCACTTTCCGGCGATCGCCATGAATAGGTATGCCCGTGCATGGAATGCATTTATATGTGCTAATATTTTGCCTTCTTCACATGCACATGAGGTCACAGTTGAGAGAACACAGTTGTTGTGGGGAATTCTGAATGAGGAATACTATGTGGACCTTGGTGAGTTTATCTACCAAGGAATTCTGAAGTTTTTGAGGGGAGCAAAGCATATGAACATCCCTTATGCATCCACGGTTACGAAGCTATGCCGAGCAGTAGGAGTGAACTGGCCGGCTCATGAGCAGTTGCAGTTGCCAGCAGCTCCGATAGATTCTGGCACTCTAAATGGGATGCAGGAGTGGACCGGTGGTGAGCCTGAGGAGCATGGGCTGGGTTATCGTCTTCCAGGAGGACGTCCAACACGAGGTGCTACTATGGCTAGGCCAGGGCGTGGTGAGGCTGGTTCTTCGAGAGCTCAGGAGGGTGCTGGGATGGGTGATGCCCAGTATAGGAGGCTTTCACGGCGGATGGATGCCATGTATGAGACGCAGAGCAGGTTTGCTCAGGAGCTCACCCTTGCGTTAGGGACTGCTTTTCGAGGCCTTGGAGCTGATATCCAGTGGCCAGTTTTTGGTGAGGACTCTGCATACCCGCCGCCTGATACTCCACCCACTGAGGGTGATGATGATGATGACTCCGAGTAGGTATACCCTGTGTTCCTTTCTACTACCTTCACTGGGGACAGTGAAGATTTTAATTTTGGGGGTGGTAGTTAAGGAATATTTTGTGTGTGTCATATAGCTGCATATTCATGATAGTTAGTTCATATAGTTGCATAATTTTTGCCATATAAGTTTTTTTTTGTATAGCTTTATTTGTTTGTCATATCATATAGCTCATGCATATACCATGATCCCTTTTGCAATGATTTATCGACTGAATTGTGATATTGATGCGAGTGTAGTGATAACATTAAAGTGATATTAAGTTGTGTAGGTTGATAATGCATGCTAGAAGCATTTGTATTTTCACTAAGTCTTAGAGAATGCTTAAGGGCTAGATTGTTGTTATGATCTAATTATTTTCGAGCATAATCTATTTATTATGCTTAGAATTTGATAATAGGTTCTTAGTGGTAAAGGCATGAAAAAGAAAAAAAAATGGAGTAAAAAAGGAATTTGTTGCTAGTTGTGGCTAGGCGTCAAATGGCTAGTAGCCGGCTCGCATGTTATGCGAGTAGTCTAGGGTTGAGCAAGATGGAGCGAAACGCACTTGCTCAGAAAAAAAAAAAAATATTTTGCATAATTGATCAAGAGTGGGCTCTTTGGTATTCGAGTTATTAAGTTCTTAGGGGACTTTGTGCCTAGTGACCTAAGGCTTTTAGAGTCTGGGATCCGCTAACCTAACGCTCGTTACATGGATACCATTGTATAAGTCTTTTGTGGACCTCACTCATTGCACGGTCAAATAAGCATTTGAGTTGTAAATAAAAAGCACGATTCCGTAGTAAGCTCCAGAGCTCTTGTAGTGTTGTATATCACTTTGTGCCTAGAATTTTTATTCTTTGTATAATCGTAGGATTGCCTTGAGGATAGTCTAGTCATAGTAATTGGTCTAGTTCTGAAGCATATCTGTTAAGCATTTGCACACACCACGTTTCTGGCTGTATGTCCGTTTGCATGAGTTAATTGATCTTTAGTGTCTAACTGCATTCGTTGAGACGTGACAATTTGGTTGGTTAATTGTAGTAAGGGGGATCGTTGCATTTTCATATAGATTGCATTCATGCATATTTTTATTTGTTTTGAGTCTGTGACGCTTGAGGACAAGCATCGATTTAAGTTTGGGGGTGTGATAAGTGGCATTTTATACCACTTAGAACGTCTTAAAATGGCTTAAATTGGTGTCTTGAAATCAAGTATTTTGTGTATTTGATGCGTTTTTCTAGTGTTTATGCATTTCAGGGTATTAGTTGCATTTCGGAGGAGGAATCATCAAGAATAAGCCTTGACATGTGTTCACCATTGAGAGAGGAAAAGAACGGGCAGATTACGGCGAAGAAACGGACCAAACCTGGAATTTTTCCAGTAGGGTCCTGCGCGCCCGCGCAGCAATGCTGAGCGGCCGCGCAGCAGCCTTGCGCGCCCGCGCAGAAATGCTGAGCGGCCGCGCAGGGTCGGGGAAAAAGCTGAATTATTTTAGACTTCTACTTCTGTTTGGCTTCCAACTTCTATGTAATCTGAGTTTTATGGGACTATTATATAAGTAGATTTGAGACGTTTTCATAGAGAATAAGAGGGAGATTATGTTTTAGATTGTGTTTTGCGCAAGAAGCGAAGGAGATAAGGAAGAAGACCGATTTAGCACACTGCAGCGAAGAGGAAGCATATATTCTTGTGATTCTTGTTTTGTTGTAAAGTTGGATGCTAGTTTTCTTGCTTTGACTTATTTACTCTTGTGACGTACTCTGTTTTAATATAATTAGTTTAGTTATTATTTTCTTGTGTTGATTATCATGATTTCATATGAACCCATGATGGCGATAAGTTCTATTATGGGCTAATCGTGATCATGGGGTTGCAACGGATTTATTATGGAATTCTTTAGTTAATTGTTTAATACTTTAGTGTGTGATGATTGCATGATATCTAGTATTGGTTGTGCGTATTCGTCTTATGTGCGTCGCGAATATATAAGATAGGGTGTTAATCTCTTGTGAAGCGACGATGGATCTTGAGATTTAGAACTTGCCATGCTAGCATAGGTTCATGTATGTTGTGCATGATTAGTGGGTAACTCTAACAGTTTTATTTGCCCTATGTAATCAAAAGGAATAACTTGTGCTTAAATCGTTGTGTTGTCAATTTCTGTAGACATATAGGAACTCAACATAATTGATGACTATTCAACTTCTATCTTAATTGTGGATGCTTGGTAGAATGGTATTAGTACAATGAAAGTTGGCTTTTATCAGTTTCGTATTATTCGATTAATGTCATCACTGTCACATGCTAAAGGTAATAACAATGGCTATAGAAGGAAGTAATAATGAAGTTGTGATCTCATGAGTGTTTTATTATTGGTAAGTTGAAGTGTTAGTTAAGTGGTTAATTAAGTAGTTAATTATAGTTAATATTTAATCAACAATTTTAAGTGTTATTATCTTAACATTGAGAAGTAGTCATACATTGGTGAGTGAGTTTAATTAGACAAAAACTTAGTCTGAGTCTCTGAGGGAACGAACTAGAAAGTATTCTATATTACTTGCGAACGCGTATACTTGCGTGAATATTAGTGCGTGATTTCGCCCTAACAGCTATATCAGTGAATTCAATTCAGCATGAAGAAATAAAACATGTTGACATTGATTCTCATTATGTTCGAGATGAAATCAATGCCGGTCATATCTATTATTGTTTATTCCCTAGAGACAACATTATGATGTTTTTAGTTTAAGACATTTGGATTATTAATATTTATGTTTTATCGATTATTCCTTTTATAATTTATTAATTCTTAATTTATTGCGACATAAATGTTAGATTAATAAACGCCCTTGGAATATGATATGTGAATTCTATATCTCTATGTACGTGACTAAGAAATGAGATTATGAGAATTGTATTAATATTCCTAAAGGTCCCTAGTCGAGTATTATTATTAAGGGACAATAATAATACATTAACACTGATGTGTTTGTTAACTGATGATCACATCTCATTGATCATAGGTATAGTGATACTAAAGTGAAAAACACAGGAATATGTAAATATACATGGTGTTGGACAGAGCCAAGGTGAGATTCTACATGTCTGTTGTGTCTTCTCACTGTGATAAGGATGTAATGGTCCTTAGAATTGAAATCATTATATTTTTATACGAGAATTAATGTACTTTGATTACATTAAAAGTTATCTTTGACCGGGTAATGATAAAAGTGTATTTTGGGTATATTATGAATCTTATGAGAAATATGAATGATCTAGAAAGGATTTAACCCTCCTAATTCGAGGAGTGATATTATTGGCCTCTTGTGTGAGTTAGGCTATATAAATGCGTGGCCACACTCAAATGCTAATTTGATATGATAGTCTACTGAATGATCAAGGAAACTTGGATTAAACTATGATGAGGATGACATATTACATGCCAACGTAATAATAACCTACAGGGTCACAAAAAGAATGCTTGATGGAGCAATAATTTAAATTATGACTTTAAATTAAATAAGTAATTTGTTTTATTTATGATATTAATTTAGTATGACTTAATTAATTAAATAAATAAAATAGAGAAATTACTTAAACTAATTCTGAAATAAGTTATTAATTAATTAAGCGTGACTTAATTAAATAATAAATTGGGATTTCAGATTAGTATTAATTATAATTAGATTATAATTAGAAAACTCATTCTCCTCTTTGTATAAAAACTCTTTGAGGGATAATTTATAAAAAAATGATATATGATTTACAAAACCCTAGCCGTTCAAAGAGATTGAGAAATACAGGTAGGGATGGAGTTTTCGGGTGCTAGTATACATCAATCCTCCAAGATAAGTGTTCGTGTAGATATCGTAGAGCGTAGATCGTGAGAGCGGGATATGTGGTGGTTCAACAAGGTTTGGAACTTCATTAATCCTACATTAATGAACTCTTAAAGCTTCTTTAGGATAAAGATTCTTACTACGAATTAAATATCTATTTTCGCATGGATCCTGTGTAGGGTTTTGATTTTGTTCTAGTTTTAATTTAATTTTACATCATTTCCGTTGCGTTTATGTGCTCCAAACCCTTCAATGGCATCAGAGATACTTGCAAAAGTATTTAATTCATTTATGTGTTTAACCGTTTTTGCTATACAAGCATGTACGTGATTTTCCATGATTTGATGTTGATACAATATGTTTGTATATGTATGGTTTGTATATACGATATTCATGTGAGTTGTATAAACATATAATGATTATATAATCTATATATATAATGATATATACATGATTTATATTTTTTTATATTATGAGAATCATACTAGATAAGGATCCTGAATCAGATGTTGCAGATTTTCTGAAATCTGGGTCTGGTGTCCAATTTTCACGAACGAATACTCTATTTGATAGGGAATCGAGCGTCTGAAAAAAAACTGATAGATAAAGCTATAATCGACTCTTCTATATGGTGTTTGACGTCGTTTACTTCCTGTAAATAGCGATTTAATATTTTCAGAATTTGATTCTCGTTTTTCTATTTTTTCCATATTTTGTTTTTATAATTAGATCATGATGGGTATGATATGTTAAGATCAGATTATGTGTTCTAACATGTTCTTATGTATTAATTGAGCATGGTGGATGGTTATGGCTTATGACATTAGGTTAATGGTTTTGGTTTTTTAATTATGGCTTGCATGTTGTTTGATCTTATAATTATAAATCTCGAATGTAACTCGAGTTCTTCTTGTAATTTCATTAGATTAGTTTTCATATTCTATTCTTGTAATTTACATGAAGACATGAAGATTTAATATCAAGGAAGGGTAATCTCACATGGAAGGCATCCAAGGAAGCAATACAAGGAAGAAACAACTCAATAAATAAGATATATAATAGTTAGCTTGTATTTATTTTCCACCTTAGATTGACCTAGATCTCTGTCATTAGCTTGATTTAAGATCACATAGGATGAAGGCATAACCAACCACGTTTACTTTATTGCACTTTACATATATATGCTCATATGATGAATGTATGTGTAGAGTAGTTTAATGATGTATGCTTAATTAGATTAAAGATGTATGTATTAGATATGACACCAATACCATGCTTTCTAAACAAGATAAAATATGTAACGATTCAAGATTTTAAAATAAACAAACGATTATGAGATTCTCGTGTTTATGAAACACGGAAGAAAATACTAATCTTCTTTATTTCTGACATGGGCCGATTTTGTCAAAAGCGAGTTTATTGAACTTGTAAGGTTGTGAGTTTTAAGCAAGACCGTTGTGACTCCCTCACTACCTGGAAATCAGACCATTGACGAATATTGATTTGAAGTATTTTATTCAACGAAAAATTGAGAATATTTTTATGATGGAATCATGATTGTTTTAAAATTAATAAAACCCTAAAGTTAATATTAAGTTGATCAGATGCCTTCCGATGAGTCCAATACGTTAGCACCTAGATCGATAAGGGGTGGATTCGCCAAAGCGAAGTACTCCCATCTATCGTGAGAGATGTGGTGAAGTATATTGATACTTTTTGACTATTGGGTTTGATCTAACTAAGTTACCACAATAGGATAGTGAACTTAGAGGCATAGAGTTTGACGAGATTTATTAGATAAATATGAATAAATGTTATTTCACCAAGCTATCCAAGAGTTATATAGTTGATAAAACTGACAAATATTGTCTACCTAAATAATCATATTTTAGGAGAAAAGTCAAAGCTGACCTAATACATGGTGAAATATGGATCTTGGCTCACTAGAAAGGATATAGAAGATATTCTTTCCGAATTAATAGTTAGGGCTATTGATTTGAGAAAAATAGTGGGAGATATATATTGTGAATATAAATGAATAATCACTTGAACATTATTTAATGATCATCTGTTGACTAATTCATTTTATGCACTTTTATATTGTAGTTATCAAATGATAAATAACACAAATAACTTCTCTATGTAATAGTCCTTGAGAAAGACAAGTTGACATGAAATAATTTCCTCAACTAACATGGGAACTTGAGGATTGTCCTCAGGTTCAAGGATGCCACTCAAACCCCTCCTTTATTTCTTCTAGCTGAGAATGAAACATGTGTTGAACAAAATGCTTACCAGAAGCAAATTGATTATACAACTGATGTTTCATGTCTCATGCTGGTAAATATGAGTGCTGACCTTTAGAAGCAACAAGAGCATAATGATGCTTATGATGTGATTGAGCACCTTTAAAGCATGTTTGAAGGAAAGGCTCGTCAGAAAGATTTGACAATAATAAGGCACTATAATTTTATATTAATGGGTGAATGATATCCAGTTGGACCACATGTTCTAAAGATGATAGGTATATGTACCTTGATATTTTGGGTTTCAAGATTGATCTAGAGACTCAGTTTGATTTGATTAAGCAATCTTTGAACAACTTCTATTCCCAGTTTGTTGTGAACAAAATGAATGAGATAGATAAAATACCCACTGAGTTGTTAGGAATTTTAGAAATGCTGAAAACAACATGGTAAAGGCATGAACTATGTCCATATTGATGGTGTACACATGGAATGCAAATGTGAGAGGATAATGGACAAGCAAGGTGAAGATTTGATATTATTCGGTGCCAAACCAAAGTCCAATCCCAAAGGGCTTTTGAAGGCTAATAGTGGTGTAGCTAAAGGAGATGATTGTCACTTATGTGGAAATAACTGGATGATTAGAAGTTAAATTTTTGAGCTTGTTTGGAAGATCTGAAGAAGAAGACATGTTCATGTATCATGTTCGAATTGGAGCAAAAGTTGTTGTTCTAGTTGGAGGAACTCGGTGCCTAATTTTGCTCATAAGGCGAAGTTGAGAACTTGGTACATTGTTATTACGTGCCTTCTTTTAGCGGAAGCATATATCAATTTCTTGTCAGGACAAGAAAGGTATTTCATTTTAATAAATAAACAACAGTTGTTTATTCTATTTCAATGATAAGACTTATAACGTTGCACAATTAGTGTGACGGCCTCAACCCTGAGGTCAGGAGTTGACATCACCAACAACAATACTAACAATCATAGTTCAGTCCAACTCGTTAATAATACATAACTATGACCCCTTTACCAAGACCTTTTCCAAGTTTAAGTATGACTTAGGTTACTCAACTAACACCACCCAAATTACCTTACACAATCCTGACCACTAATTCTATTCAGCAACTCAACAGACCTCATCCGGTCTGAACACAACTACCTCAGAGAAGCCTGACACGAAAGGAGCTGGAACTCTGCCCCGACTACCGCGCAAGAATCTCCTAGGCATCTGCAATACATATAAAATATTTTGCAAGGGTGAGCAATTGCTTGCTCAGCAGCACCACTATATGAATAACAAGTAAAACAGTTTAAAGTAAAGCAGTTATAGGAACATAATTCATAACATGCCAGAAACTTGTAAAACAGGTATAAACTGGATCAAAACTAACATGCTCTATAAAACAAGATCAACAATCGTGTGTTGTGCATAAAACCATAGTTCAATTTTAGCATGCTATTTTCATTTTCAAACCTTCTGTTCCATTACAGGAACCATAAAACTATCTATCCCGTTACGGGGACCCAAAACCATTTGTTCCATTACTGGAATCACAAAATCACAATCAGATATGTATTGGATGTTATCTAGGGATGACTGATCAGGCCTCCACACAAATTATCTAAGATAGTTGGCTGGGCTATCACACAAATTATCTAGGAAAGCTGATCGGGCTTTCGCACAAAATCACCGGACCCGCAGAGACTAGCTAGGTCTCTGATTATCTATGCTGGACTAATCGGTTATGTAATGCACGTAACCGAATTAGCCACTTACGCAACGTTATCCAATATCTGATTCATTTTATCTAGTTTCAAAATCACTTCTACCCATCTCTTGTTAAAATCAATTCTGTCACAGCACACTATTCAAAACCTCTTTTCCATTTTTAATCACATTTTAGAGATAGGTATTTTCAGAAGTTACTTTTCCCCAAAAACACATATTTAAAAACATTTTCAAACACAGGGGATACGTAACTTAAAATGTTTCTGTTCCTGTTAAAAAATAAAATAATATTTCATTCATATATATTGAACCATAAAAGAATGGTCAGGGGTACTTGCCTTGCAGAGCTTTACGACTATCTTTGATTGACCTTGAACTAACTTGGACACTCGGTTTTATCGCCTTACTCTTAGACTATCCTGGATCCGACTTAAACGTTCAGGTCCTTCTCTTGGAACCTCGACACGCTTGTCGACTGATCATTAGGTTATCTTTAGTTCGACTTCACTTCTGGAGTCCTTCAACTAGAACCTACAGAGTCGAAGTACCCAACGTTAGACGTCTAGGTATGCTTGACATATCCTCGCCAGCAAACCTACCCATTCGATATCAAATCCCGACTCGTAATTACACATTTTAATACGATACACATAGCAATCAGGGTTCCCATACTTAAAACTCGGCTCGATATTTATTTTCGGAAATTGCATATACTTGTCGTTGTAGGAAACAGGGTTGTCCGCTATAACTTATAAAATATATTCTTATAATACGCAGATATGCTTCGTAAAAACAAGGTTATTAACCAATTATTACAATATGTAGATATGCACATATAACATTTATTTATAAGTATATAACTATACACACTCGACGAATATTCCCCGATAATTTACAGGATATGCTCCCCGAAATTTGGGCAGCGTCTACTTTGTTTATCGGACTACCCGTCGAGCAACTCAACGCCAAATTATAACAGCAAACAATCCAACAATTCATTCCACCAATACAACCGAAATCCGTCTCACAAATCCCAAACACCGATTTAACCAACTAATTATTATTATTACATCTTATACTCATACTCGTATTTATTTATTAATTTGTAGGACTCTGAACAATGTCATCACCGTCCACCGTCGGCTCGCCGAGGCTCATCGCCGACGGCGGTAAAATTCGCGGGTACCCAATTAAATTCGGATTTCCAATGCGAATCCCACCGATTAAATCGAATAAAACTATTCGCACAAAATTATTTTCATTTCACAAAATTACTCAAATAAATTTCCTGCATAAAAAAATACGGAAAATCCAGTTAATAATTTTCCCCAATCGAAAGACAACATAGACCACAACACAGATGCACACGCACGTATCTATATACGCCAGAAAAATGCCATACAGACAATACAATCATAGCGACAACCGGACATACATGGATAATCGGAGAAACAGAAAGTTAAAGTAACAATATCGCAAAACAACCAAAGACATGGGACAAGACGGCAACCTGAACACAGGAGCGGCGATCGGAAAAAAAATAGTCGGCACTTACCATAACGAAACAGAGATGTGGGAGGGGAAAGAAAAAGAAAAAGGGAGATAGAGAGTGAAGGAGAGAATCGATGGTAGAGGTAGCGAGAGAGATTGACAACTGAGAGATCAGGGAAGGAGGGGGTGAAACTGCGGTGGTGGAAGGGAGGGGTGGGTTTGCTGCTGTTTATTATTATTATTTTTTTTACAAATAACGCAGCAATGCCACCTGTCTGTTGGAGTGTTAAAATGTTAACACGCGTCCTTTAGACTACCTGCAAACCTGGTTTAACCCCGAGATTTGTAATTAAATGAATATATGCGTTGATAACTAAAACCCGAAAATTTGCCACACTAATTTTAAAATTTCCGGAATAATTAAATACTAATAAAATATAAATTTCATAATTTGTAACACAATTCTGAAGTGCACCGCATATCCGCATTTTACAATTAACGAACCGGGCTGCACTTAAAACAATTTCAGAAAATTACAAAAATGGTTTTAAAATATTAGAAATATCCCGAAGTAAATAAAAACATAAATTTCTAAATTTTAAAATAATTTCTGAAACGCAATTTATACCCGCTTTTCTCAAATAAACGAATCGACGCGCGGGTAAAATTAATCCTGAAAATTCCCAAAATAATTTTAAAATTCTCAGAATATTCCAAACTAAATTAAATATGAGTTTCATAATTTTTGAAGAATTCGAGAATTAAATACAGTTTTTACATATAAATGCAATCAGAAAATCATACATGGTTAAATAATTGATAAAATATTGATTTCTAAATTTTATAAAGTCCTAGAAATAATTATTGAAATTATAAAGTCATAAAAATAGTTTTAGAGACAATTCACATATTTACACAAATAAACTTGTATTAAATCCACTTTTAAAAGTGAAAACAATTCAGTATATTTAATAATTAATTACACGAACAATCCTGTACACCATAATCACCTACACAGATAAAAATAAAACAACCCATAGCTGACAGAAGCTATACACATATATTATTTATTTAATAATTCCATAATTACGTATTTAAATAATATAAAAATACACGAGTCGTTATATCCTTTTCCCCTTAAAAAGATTCTGTCCTCAGAATCTGATCTTGCTAAATAAACGAGGATATTTGTCAAGCATATCTAACTCTAACTTTTAGGTAGACTCTTCGACTCAAGGATTTATTCAAAGCATACTCACTATAGACATAAATTCATTACTAAGGATTCGCTCTTAACGATCTAGGATTTGGATCGATTATTCCACGCAGAACAAATTTGGATGAGAGCCCATTAGCTCCTAATCAACGATTTGGTTCGAATCAGATACATATCACCTTAATACTAATACGTATAACACATTATATACATATACTGCAACTGCAGCGGCAACATCAACTCATGGGCAACTTTACTTATGTTTTATTTATATCTCTAACGGTTCAATACATTTAGGACTCTACTTGTCCCTCCTATTTAAATTAACCAATCTCTTTCAAGGTGAAACTTTTACCTGTACCACGATTCTAATTCTATATATTCATATTATTGCGATATAAATCCGCTTTCTCTCATTGTCTATTCCGAGCTGTTCCAACTCGTTTCTGAGTCAACACCACCACACTCTTGATGTACCGACTTAATTCAGGACTTAACAATATCTCTATTCCCACTTTCTCTCAATAGAGTGAGGACCCACGCTTATGTCCATACAAGGCTTCATAAAGTAGCATTCTCTTACTAACATGATAACTATTATCATAGAAAACTCGATCTATGGTAGTTGATTACCGCAATTCCCTTTTTAAACCCATCTAATATACTTTTCATATTTCTTATATTGTCCGAATCACCTTCTCACTTTGACCCTTCATCTAAGGATGATAAGCAGTACTCATTTTCATCTTAGTTCCAAACATTCGAACACCTCTTACTTATTCTCATCCGTCAAGGTTAGAAAGTAATCTCATATATTCACTTCTTATCACCTTTAGGTATTCGAACTCCAACGTTTACTCTTTCCAATTCTTCCATTACTTCCTCAGTAGTCTTAATCATATTCATTTCTTCTCTTTTATTCAAGACATTGGTCCCTAAATGGACCTTGCTTGGTTGATAGTTATTCAAACAACCGGGCTCCTGACCAGAACTTCATACTTTTAAGGTTTAATATACAATTGCTATTATTCAACCCTTCGCGGCATTTCTTTAGGTTTTTAACTTGGCCTTCCTTAGCCCTTAGATGGGCGAGGATGTTATCAATAAATACAGTTATACCATTAAAGTACTTCTGATACACAATATTCCTTACTTCTTTATAGACAACCGATACACTCGTTACTTCACATAATATCACCAAAACTTACAGCGCTCATAACTCACTCTAATTGTAATCTTTGATATGTCCTCAAGCTGTATCTTAAGTCAATCCCGTGGAAATCACACACTCCTTGAATTAGGTCACATAAATAATTAATTATTTATAGAGGTTACTTATTCTTATTCGTCATTTTGTTCAATTCCCGATAATCAGCACACAATCTCATGATTTCATTCCTCTTTCCAGCAATATCCCTGGTGCATTTCAGGGGTCTCTGTCTATTATACTCACTTTCCTTTCAATCACTTTCACAATTATCGCACTAATTATTTCATTCCACTAACTTCCAGAGATTCCAGGGCATTTATTTATTACTCAATATTCCTCTAGCTTAAGTATTCTCTTCTTCGTATCTTTACAGATGGTTGATCTACCTTATGTCCTTAGCTTATCACTTCTATTCTCGCATGATTGGAAGAATTCCTTATATTGCTTCTGCATCCAGAAACTTATGTTACTATTGGCTTCTGTACACTTTATACGTCACTTCTTCTAAAAACCGCTCCTTACCTTACTACAGGACAACCAACCCGATCCAAAAATCACATCGAACTCTTCTAGCTCGAAGGGTGGCAAATCAGGTGCAACTACGTCCAAGTTCTAAATGCTCGATCTCTTGGTTCTTTTAGAAGTTCTGCCTCTAGCTGTTGCTGGATGTTGGCCCTTGGGATATAGTACCCTGAGTGTCACACCCCCAAATCCGGGGTCGGGGATCCGGGTTGTCACGAGTTCCATTTCCCTTAATAACACCCAATCTTAAAAAAACAATCAACTACTCTGTACTGTGACCCCACAATAAACACACACACCACAAGTTATAGTCTCAGAGATGAATATCCAAAAATAACATGAGTCATTTTATTCCAAAATTATATGCCATTACACCTTAAAAGGGTTTCTGAAGAAATTTACATTTCTTTGCCATTATTACAATTGATAAAGATACATAAGTCTGGTACATCAAAAGTTGAAAGCCTAGCCTATTGGTAGTTCCTACCTCAGCTACAGCGACATCAACGCCTATAGGAAACTGCAGAACGTTTCCTATCCGCTCGCGAATTGGGAGCTTGGTCATGTTCATCTTGTCTATCTGATGTTGTGTGATGAAAGAAGAAAGCAAGGGTGAACAACAAGCCCACCGAAATAATATGTATAATAATTAACAATATATGAGCATTCTTATAGTACTCATGAAAGTCTTGGTCAAGAAGAAATGAACCAAGATGATATCTTATCGCGACCAAGTCGCAAAATATTCAGTATATATATACATATATACTTTTCATAATCTTTGAAATCTTCTGACATGTATAATATACACAGAGTTCCAGTTTATAACTGTATAAAAATATCGTTGCAAGGTGATCTCATATATCTAACCTTGTCTCAACGTTTTTTCTGAAAATCTTTGTCATTCTTAAGACAATCATTAACTAGATATAAGTTTAAAAGATGAAGTTACAAGATACTCCAATATTCTTTTCCGAATACTACTTGAACTACCACCGTTCAATGTATAAATAGTTCATCCCATAGATTAAGCTACAAGACAAAACTTTAATAGAATCAATATTTAAAATATCATCAAAATAAAATGAAGTTATGAGATACTTCATTTGATGCAAACATCATTTTGAAAACTTGACCCTGCCAACACTCAACAATCGCCCAACCGTAGCCTTTCTATCGAAGTGCTCTGGGTAGTGTTGCAGAAATATCCAATTGGATGATGAACTCATTACGGGAGTTTGCCGCGCCAGGAAGACCACTTACGATGATCAGTCGTAGTAGTGCAACCCCACCATTTTCTACATGTAGAGGAGAACCTGTCGGATTTACTTGTCAACCGAACACTGGACTCCTAAGGAATGGACTGTCTTAGCGGAACTTCCGGGCCATTTGGGCCAATATAATAAGGCTGAGCCGGCGCCACTCGACCATTTACGCCACTCCTAGTTCAGATGAAATCCATGACTCTGAAACGTAAAGCTCGTTCCCCCTGTCCCCAAGTAGAAACTTGTTGATACGGCTCCACCAAGAAGTCGTATCTAGTTGGAAAGGAGAACTCACCGATATTTCCCAGGCGATGCCTGTTAATGGATTAACTTGTTCCAAGAATTTTACTTCCCGAGTGTTGGGTAAGTAATAAAAAATTCTTTTATCAAAATAGCAACCTTGTTGCGAATATACAATACACCACAGAGCCGGATCCCTCAGGTTTTGAACGAGTCTTTAAATCCCCTTCGAAAGGAGGATCTTAAATATAAAAATGAGTTTTGGGATCCGCTCTAACTTTTAAAATCATTTTAAAGACTCGCAAAACATTTTTAAGAATGTTTGGAGTGATGCTGATTTAATAAAATAAATCAGTCCCAATATTTTAGGAAATATCTGAATATTATTATTTAAATAATATTCTCATAAAGAATAATCTTTATAAAAATAATTGAAGTAGAAGTTTTAAAACTTAAACTTGCAATGAATTTTAAATAACCAAAGATATACTTATACGAAAGTACTATCTTTATTTGAATAATCAAAAGTGAGTTTGATCATCGACACATTATTCCTTAATAAAATAAAGAATAATAATTAGAAATTAATCGGAGTCATAAGCCCTCGAATGAATATTCAAAATAATATTCATTAATAAAATAAACGGAGTCATAAGCCCTCAAATGAATATTCAAAATAATATTCATTAATAAAATAAACGGGGTCATAAGCCCTCGAATGAATATTCAAAATAATATTCATTAATAAAATAAACGGGGTCATAAACCCTCGAATGAATATTCAAAATAATATTCATTAATAAAATAAACGGGGTCATAAGCCCTCGAATGAATATTCAAAATAATATTCAATAATAAAATAAACGGGGTCATAAGCCCTCGAATGAATATTCAAAATAATATTCAATAATAAAATCAACGGAGTCATAAGCCCTCGAATGAATATTCAAAATAATATTCAATAATAAAATCAACGGAGTCATAAGCCCTCGAATGAATATTCAAAATAATATTCATTAATAAAATAAAGTTATCGAATAAACCTTATTTTATTCATAGTTTTAAAAACTATTCATATATATATATATATAAATATATATATTATACTCGGGAGCATCGACTCCCGGTTTTAGAAAAATATTCACCTTTGGGTCCCCTATACTAAGGGTATATGCAATTTACCACTTATCTCTAGCATAGGTATTATCAACTGAATCAACAGATATATGTATCAAGAATACGAAACAGGCATGCATATATACCATATCACATGCTACAATATATCGCAAGAATTTGCTAATTAACCATCATGCATCTATCACAAGATAATGCATATACAAATGTATACATCACAACAACAGTATAACGGGTAGAAAACTTGCCTGAACGACTGATGGTGGTAAAAGGCCTGGGACGAGCCTGGTAACCTATAAACAACATATAAGTTGGAATTAAATCAAAGTCGCTTAAGAATCTATACTTTAACCAACTAGACTCTAACGCTCGCTTTTGCGCTTAACGATTCACTTAAGTCGCTCGAGTACCCTCGGCTCCACCATTTTTAATAAATTAACCATTAAGGGTTTTAAGGAGATTCTTTCTCAAGTACTCTCCCAACTGCCTAATCCACTTTACATAATTGTTTTATACTCCAATTAGTCATTTAAGGGCCTTAACCAAGGTTTCAAAGTAAGGCGAAGGGTAAAGGTTCGTTCACGAAACGCCGTTACTTAAAATGGTCGTTTCTCCTAAACCGTACATCGGAACCAAGCGAAACATATATCAAAGTGAAGCTTACGACATGCTCTAGCTAATCATGGCAATGTTATAGATTGGTCAGTGAGTTATCTGGTCCGAGATTCATGTACAACAGTCTAAGGAAAACGGGCATTATGACGGTTATGTTTACGCGATTTCCAATTTAATTATCACTCTAAATTCTCATCAATTCACTCACAACCACCAACACAACAATATTCAACCATCATACTACAACTAAGTCCCCAACTCCAAATTTTACCAATTTATCCAACCAATCAAAGACCCAATATTCAAAACCAATACAAATCCACCAAAACTACTTATAATCAAAGATCAAGCCTTAATACTAACAATGCTTCAATAAAAATTAATGGAATCTTAAAATCAAAGCTAGGGTTTGAAGTTTATACCTTCCTTGGGAGGTGTTAAGTTGCTAGGAAACCTTAGGGAGCCTCCTACAAGCTTGATCTTTCCAAAGAAATCAAGAACACAAAGTTAGGTTTTGAAGTTTCTAAAAGTCAGATTGAAAGAACTGTAAATATAAGGGTCTTAACATCCTTATTTGGAAGAGACTTGTGAACAAGAGTTATAGGCCATCTCAATACCTTTCCAACTAGCTATAGAAAACATCATTTGAGTGAGTATTGAAGGAGATATGGCAGTTTGAAGTTGCTGCTCTGTTTTTGGCCGAGAGCAAGCTTTCAAGGGGGAGAAAGTGAAATGCTTCTTGTTTTGCCCTTTGACTAATTGTGTGGTGAATTACTTGGTTGCTTCTCTTTTATTTTAATTAACCATATTTAGAATTTACCATGGTTAAAAACACTTGGCTAATATTCCACCAATTCAAAATATCTACTAGGTCATGCTTAGGTCATCTTGATTATGTCATCCTTTTACACTTGGTTTATTCTTATTGGTATGATGACATCATCACCCACTAACCTCTTTGATTAACCCCTAATTACTTGGCTAATGACCGCTGATCTGTTATACGGTTCGCTTAACTTTCATTCTCGTTTATCGTTTGAGAGATCATACCCGGTATCTTATTACTTGGGTTCCCTTAATCTTTCTCAATATATTATATTCCTTTTATGATCCTCTCTTATAATCCTTGAATTTAAATCCTTTTAATCATGTTACCTTATACTCAATTCTTTCGGTATCTGGTGGATTTTCGGGAAAAATCAAAGTGTTCGGATTTGGATTCTGATGATCATTACATACACTTATTTATCATATAGAGTACTAATACGATCTCAGAATAATAATAAAAGAACCCCTACATAGTGTGGCATGAAAAGTTTTCTTATTCAGCATAATCAGCAAAAAGCACTATTCATAAGGGTTTCAAAAATTCCAAAATTTGGGGTTATTACAGTCTCCCCTCTTTAAAAGGATTTCGTCCCGGAATCAGATAGAAAATGAATAGGGATACTTTCTTAGCATTGCACTTTCTAACTCTCAAGTAAATTTTCCCACATTGTGGTTCTTCCATCAAACTCTGAATAGTTTGATAACCCTTCTCCTAAGCACTTGTCCCTTTTCAGTCTATAACCCTTCCTGGTTGCTCCATATAGGTTACGTCTGGTTGCATGTTTATGCGCTCATATGCCCCTATTTATCTGGCATCCGAATTACACTTCCTTAACATTGATACGTGAAACACATTATGACTTGCTACATGTTCGGGGGTAGGGCTAGCTCATATGCTATCTTCCCAATACGTCTTAATATATCCAAGGGTCCAACAATTCGTGGACTTAGCTTCCCTTTCTTTCCGAACCTCATCCTTCCTTTCCAAGGGAATACCTATAACAACACTAGGTCCCCTACTTCCTATTCCTTGTCCTTTCGTGTCAAATCAACATACTTCGTGTTCCCATCTTGGGCTACTACCAGCCGTCCTCTGATTAAATCTATTATATCCTTGGTCCTTTGGACCACTGATGGTCCGAGCATCTTGCGCTCTACAACTTCATCCTAACATAAGGGGGATCAACATTGTCTTCCCTCAAAGATCTCATAAGACGACATCTCGATACCTGACATACGATCTATTATCGTGAGAAAACTCAATCCGCGTTAAGTGATCATTTCAAATTCTTTCAAGTCTATTGCACAGACTCTCATTATAGCTTTTAGCATTAGAGCTTTTGCTTCTCAATACCCATTCTTTTCCAGTTCGTAATCGCTACTACCTTCCGTTCCTAATATTATACTGGTTATACTTTTGCTCGTTAGCGTTCTATAACCTTTTAATAACCACGTCAACCTTAGTATCACGAATGTGTTTCCATTCCGAATACCACCACAACTTTACTACTCCTTTTTCAGCTGTTTCTATTTTCCAAAGTTTGATCAATCATATAGAAGTAAAGGAATTTGTTGAGAGATCACTATGATCATGAACACTTGTTCTATTTTATAGTTAGTACAGAAGGTGGCTAGCCTTTAGTACTTGACAAGTAATTAAACAACATGTGGTATCCTACTAGGCTTCTATCACACAGATAGATAGTCATTCGGCAATACCTCCCCTTCTGGAAGGGTTGTTCTTCTCAGCTTATACAAAATGAAAAGAAAAGAATGAATTGAAGAGAATTGTATATATGAAAAAAAATATACTGCCACAAAATATCTGGCTTGGAGTCTACCTCTGAACTATAGAGGTTTGTCATAGGAGAACAAAACATATATGTATATAAATCCACATCAAGTATAATAGCATCGCATTTCACATGCTTAAATATTTACTATTCCATCCATCATTCTATGGACCCATGCTCTTCCTCGAGCTTATACACAATCACCTTTGAAACTCCTTCGACATCGAAAATTGAATCTGGGATCTCATTCTAGATATCATCGTTACTAGAATTCTATGCTTGCTTTGCAACCTTCCTCGTATAGTAATACGACTCTCTATTGATAAGAAGGAATAAGTATTCAATAGGTTGATAATCGACTTAATTAGTCTATCAATGATAACTTATACATCACCACAACCCTATTAGTGGTACCTAATCTCAACATCCATTCCAATACAACTCTCACGTTGTAATTAATCAGCCCATTACCCGCATAATCATTCCTGCACTACTAGGGTCCACCGTTGACCTACTGTAATCATTCATTTTCCATGAAGTCTTAATAGCTAACTATACGGAGTCCATACATCTCGTATCGAATTCTTCTAAGGAGGTAACATGATCACCGTTCATGATTCATGAAGAACACTCCTGAACTTGACGTACATATGATATGAAGCAGATAAAATTGCAGAAGAGTTTCAATGAAGGCAACGATAGCAGGTTAATACCATTCTTAATCGTATGTCTTTATTGGGAGACATGCATCTCAAAGGTTCATTTAGTCATTTCGTAACACGGTCCTGGCTTATCTCAAGATAGTACCTTCTAAGATAGATAGCCCGCTCATGGTGATTATACGAATTAAACCTTTACCAAACTACTACTACAGTTGGGTATTGCACAGTCATCAAAAGGAATGTCAATCTTCCATACCATAATACAACCTTCACAGCTTTAACCATCATCACTGTATTCTTTTGGCACAAGCGCCTATAATTATCTTCTTACACTTAAAGTGTCGGCCACCTCTTTGGCCCTTCCTGATAGTAATATTTCCTTACAATCAATGTCATTTTAACCACCTTCACTAAATTTTCTACCTCATTTCCAATCACTGCTTGAGTGAAGATGTTTTCCTTAAAATCAGATGAGTAAAAAAAAATATCACTATTTTTCCATAAGTTATTGCCTCAGTCTTTAGAGGTTAATCACTGTCACGACTGACTCTCAATCATACTTAAAAAATCTTTTATCTTAGGCCCTAATTGCCCTGAACAATTTCGACCTTTACTGGTTCGATCCATACTTTCTCGTGGTTTAACACGTGCCCCACTTGGCATCATTATAATTACGTCATATTTCCTTTATCAATATTTTTACTCTTGAGAATTTTGAATATTACCTTTCTCTTTGTAAAACCTCTAAGGTTATCCTTGAATCGTTCCTCCTGTATTCCCTAGATACAGGGCATATCCAGATACCATTTATTAATACTAGAATCATTGTCTATATACTTCTGAAAATTTCTCCACTGATTCTTACAGGTTGTTATTACCTTAATCCTTTCCAATTCATACTGTCAAAACTCATACTATCCCTATTAAGGGTGAAATGCCAACCTTTATGCATTCCCCTAGGATTCATTTTAAGTTACCGATGTTCTATCTTTAATTCCACCTTTAAAAAGGTACATGCATCCTTTCATGGATAATCAAGTCATATATCCCTGATAAGGGTACCTTATTCAATCCTTCCCACCTCGATAGTATATGCCTAATTTCACAATAACATCTGTATTTAAAATGAGGTCAATCAATATGGCCTTCAAAAGATAACTACGGTTATCTACTTTTCTTGCTTGATTTGGTAACGATAACAAGGATGTTCTGGAAGATATTGGTCGTGTTCAATGTGAACTTCTTCTTAATAATTGCATATTTACTTTTGTTATTTATTTCAACAGTCATCTCAATGTTGGGATATCTCTCATTCCTGGTGTCTCCCTTCCTGGGTATCAAGCCACCGGTCTTACACTTCACATTCTTGAAGGTCACTTCCTTCATCCAATTTTCCTAATTTCTTACTTCCTTGTCTCCTCAGTCTATCCACGTCTCATTATTTATCCTTCGAACTATCTCAAGGTTTCCTCGAATCCTCCCAACTTACAGGGGATAAAATATATGTATCTCTTATGCCTTCAACCATCAATTTTAACTCATGGTGAATCACCCTCATCCTGACGATTATATACTTTTCTATTTCTATTGCTACGAGTCTTTAGGGTTTCCTCATACCCAACTCCCTTATCATTCCTCAAACTCTATTGCCTTTATATTCCTTTCCACTTCAGTTTCTTTTTATTTTCCTTTCTCTTATCATTATTTCACGAACCAACACAACATAAGCATTGATTTCAAATATCCCGTCATGCTGGATTCGTGTCCTCAGAACGAATCTTGACAACTTTTACAACTTAGGTTCATAATTCATCATACTCGCCTGCCTTTGTTCTGGCTCTAAAGCTTTTACACTATCTCCATAACCTTGGAAAGTACTTTCCTGAAAACAATTGACTGAACTTAAATCAGTTTATTATAATCTCTTGCTCCGTGCCTTCCTTAGCCTTTCACCAGCGGGTGGCCTCTCTCTTAGGAGGGTAAGTGATAAAAATAATCTTGTGTGATTCGTCAATCATTTAGAATCTCAAATGATTCCTATATTTCCTTTATCCAGGCTCTTGCCTCGACTGGGTCAGCTTATTCCTTGGAACTCTGAGAGCTTAGCGACTTAAAGGTCCTGAAAAAATTTCTCACCGCATTGTTTCCTCAGGGTGGTGGTTGGGGATAATAGTCTAAGTTCTGTCTAGAAAGGTCCATAAATTGTCGTATAGGAGTACCGTCTCGGGTCTCCTTTCCTTACTCGACTTCTTTTTTCCTTAGTCTGAACGTTCCCTCCTCCTCCCCATAATCGGGGTCATCCTACATATTTTAAATCCTCATTTTCCACTTCATTATGTTATGGGTTCCTTCTATCTTGATGGCGACCTCCCTGACTATCACGTTCAGGGTTTGCTCTAAATCTTATTCCTCAAACTAGCTTTCATCTAAGATCTCATCTTTAAGCTCTTGAACATTTGGAACCCAAATTCTGTAGGAATACCTCATTATTCCCTTATCATCTTTCTCGGTATTAATCTCCTATCTATTTGTTGGCTCTCTGCCTTCATTCATCACTTTTTCTGGCACAATACGTTCTTTTCCAATAATTCAGGCTGTATTGCAATCTCAAACAGCTTTTCGGTACCGGCTCCGGTTACCTTCACTTCTATTTCCATTTTCTCAAAATCTCTTATCAACTCTCCCAAAGACATTTTCATCTTGTGTCTCTCCTTTATACTAAGGGCATTAGCCACCATTTTGGCTTTTCCTGGATGATAAAGAATCTCATAATCGTAATCCTTGATTAGCTCTAACCACCTCCTCTGGCGCATGTTGAGCTCTTTCTGCGTGAAAATGCACTAGAGCACTTATGGCTTGTGTAAATCTCGCACTTCTCTCCATACAAGTAGTGCCTCCAATCTTTAGGGCAAAACTATTGCCACGAGCCCAAGCTCATAGGTGGGGATATCGAATTTTATATTCCCTTAATTGTCTTGACGCGTACGCGATTACCTTGTTGTGCTGTATAATAAGCACCCTAATTCCTTATGTGAAGCGTCACTACAAATCACAAAATCTCCTTTTCCATCCGGCAATGCCATCATAGGGGTCGTCACCAATCTTTGCTTCAGTTCTTAAAAGCTGTTCTCGCATTTCTCTGTCCATTCGAACTTCTCAGTCTTATGAGTAAGCCGCGTTAAAGGGGCTACTATCTTTACAAACTTGCACGAACCTCTGGTAGTGACCGGCCAATCCTACCTCTGGTAGTCGCCCTAACCATGGTCATCAATTCCTCAGTGGTCCTTTATTCATTCTTGTCAGGATCCTTCACGGGATCCTTCTCAGCGATAATCCCTTCTAGGACAACATCCTCAACCGCTACATCCTCAATATGAACATCATCCGGTCCCATGTTAGGATGCTCTATCGGATCCACAATCTGATCTCCAATAACTAATAAAACATCATCACGTTGTTGCTCCTCAACCTCAGGGTTCGGAGTCCCGCTACCATATACGATAACGAACTACGCTCCTATCACGATATTTATAAGGGTTCCCATAAGGGTTTTAACTGTCAGTACTACGTTAGGTAGCCCAACTATGAACTTGGCAAGAGTTCTTATTATCTTAATGAACTTATTATCTTAACGTCACATCATCTCTGAGGTTTATAACGCTTAGCTCTAATACCATTTCTGTAACACCCCCAAATCCGGGGTCGGGGATCCGGGTTGTCACGAGTTCTATTTCCCTTAATAATACCCAATCTTAAAAAAATAATCAACTACTCTGTACTGTGACCCCACAATAAACACACACACCACAAGTTATAGTCTCAGAGATGAATATCCAAAAATAACACGAGTCATTTTATTCCAAAATTATATGCCATTACACCTTAAAAGGGTTTCTGAATAAATTTACATTTCTTTGCCATTATTACAATTGATAAAGATACATAAGTCTGGTACATCAAAAGTTGAAAGCCTAGCCTATTGGTAGTTCCTACCTCAGCTACAGCGACATCAACGCCTATAGGAAACTGCAGAACGTTTCCTATCCGCTCGCGAATTGGGAGCTTGGTCCTGTTCATCTTGTCTATCTGATATTGTGTGATGAAAGAAGAAAGCAAGGGTGAGCAACAAGCCCACCGAAATAATATGTATAATAATTAACAATATATGAGCATTCTCATAGTACTCATGAAAGTCTTGGTCAAGAAGAAATGAACCAAGCTGATATCTTAATGCGACTAAGTCGCAAAATATTCAATATATATACATATATACTTTTCACAATCTTTGAAATCTTCTGACATGTATAATATACACAGAGTTCCAGTTTATAACTGTATAAAAATATCGTTGCAAGGTGATCTCATATATCTAACCTTGTCTCAACATTTTTCTGAAAATCTTTATCATTCATAAGACAATCATTAACTAGATATAAGTTTAAAAGATGAAGTTACAAGATACTCTAATATACTTATATCTTTTCTGAATACTACTTGAACTACCACCGTTCAATGTATAAATAATTCATCCCATAGATTAAGCTACAAGACAAAACTTGTATAGAATCAATCTTTAAAATATCATCAAAATAAAATGAAGGTACGAGATACTTCATTTGATGCAAACATCATTTTGAAAACTTGACCCTGCCAACACTCAACAATCGCCCAACCGTAGCCTTTCTATCGAAGTGCTCTGGGTAGTGTTGCAGAAATATCCAATTGGATGATGAACTCATTACGGGAGTTTGCCGCGCCAGGAAGACCACTTACGATGATCAGTCGTAGTAGTGCAACCCCACCATTTTCCACATGTAGAGGAGAACCTGTCGGATTTACTTGTCAACCGAACACTGGACTCCTAAGGAATGGACCGTCTTAGCGGAACTTCCGGGCCATTTGGGCCAATATAATAAGGCTGGGCCGGTGCCACTCGACCACTTACGCCACTCCTAGTTCAGATAAAATCCATGACTCTGAAACGTAAAGCTCGTTTCCCCTTTCCCCAAGTAGAAACTTGTTGATACGGCTCCACCAAGAAGTCGTATCTAGTTAGAAAGGAGAACTCACCGATATTTCCCAGGCGATGCCTGTTAATGGATTAACTTGTTCCAAGAATTTTACTTCCCGAGTGTTGGGTAAGTAATCAAAAATTCTTTTATCAAAATAGCAACCTTGTTGCGAATATACAATACACCACATAGCCGGATCCCTCAGGTTTTGAGCGAGTATTTAAATCCCCTTCGAAAGGAGGATCTTAAATATAAAAATGAGTTTTGGGATCCGCTCTAACTTTTAAAATCATTTTGAAGACTCGCAAAACATTTTTAAGAATGTTTGGAGTGATGCTGATTTAATAAAATAAATCAGTCCCAATATTTTAGGAAATATCTGAATATTATTATTTAAATAATATTCTCATAAAGAATAATCTTTATAAAAATAATTGAAGTAAAAGTTTTAAAACTTATACTTGCAATGAATATTAAATAACCAAAGATATACTTATACGAAAGTATTATCTTTATTTGAATAATCAAAAGTGAGTTTGATCATCGACACATTATTCCTTAATAAAATAAAGAATAATAATTAGTAATTAATCGGAGTCATAAGTCCTCGAATGAATATTCAAAATAATATTCATTAATAAAATAAAAAGAGTCATAAGCCCTCAAATGAATATTCAAAATAATATTCATTAATAAAATAAACGGGGTCATAAGCCCTCAAATGAATATTCAAAATAATATTCATTAATAAAATAAACGGGGTCATAAGCCCTCGAATGAATATTCAAAATATTATTCATTAATAAAATAAACTGGGTCATAAGCCCTCGAATGAATATTCAAAATAATATTCAATAATAAAATAAACGGGGTCATAAGCCCTCGAATGAATATTCAAAATAATATTCAATAATAAAATCAACGGAGTCATAAACCCTCGAATAAATATTCAAAATAATATTCAATAATAAAATCAACGGAGTCATAAGCTCTCGAATGAATATTCAAAATAATATTCATTAATAAAATAAAGTTATCGAATAAACCTTATTTGATTCATAGTTTTAAAAACTATTCATATATATATATAAATATATATATATATTATACTCGGGAGCATCGACTCCCGGTTTTAGAAAAATGTTCACCTTTGGGTCCCCAATACTAAGGGTATATGCAATTTACCGCTTATCTCTAGCATAGGTATTATCAACTGAATCAACAGATATATGTATCAAGAATACGAAACAGGCATGCATATATACCATATCACATGCTACAATATATCGCAAGAATTTGCTAATTAACCATCATTCATCTATCACAAGATAATGCATATACAAATGTATACATCACAACAACAGTATAACGGGTAGAAAACTTGCCTGAGCGAATGAGGGTGATAAAAGGCCTGGGACGAGCCTGGTAACCTATAAACAACATATAAGTTGGAATTAAACCAAAGTCGCTTAAGAATCTACACTTTAACCAACTAGACTCTAACGCTCGCTTTTGCGCTTAACGATTCACTTAAGTCGCTCGAGTACCCTCGGCTCCACCATTTTTAATAAATTAACCATTAAGGGTTTTAAGGAGATTCTTTCGCAAGTACCCTCCCAAATGCCTAATCCACTTTACATAATTGTTTAATACTCCAATTAGTCATTTAAGGGCCTTAACCAAGGTTTCAAAGTAAGGCGAGGGGTAAAGGTTCGTTCGCGAAATGTCGTTACTTAAAACGGTCGTTTCTCCTAAACCGTACATCGGAACCAAGCGAACCACATATCAAAACGAAGCTTACGACACGCTCTAGCTAATCATGGAAATGTTATAGATTTGTCAGTGAGTTATATGGTCCGAGATTCATATACAACAGTCTAAGGAAAATGGGCATTATGACGGTTATGTTTACGCGATTTCCAATTTAATTATCACTCTAAATTCTCATCAATTCACTCACAACCACCAACACAACAATATTAAACCATCATACTACAACTCAGTCCCCAACTCCAAATTTTACCAATTTATCCAACCAATCAAAGACCCAATATTCAAAACCAATACAAATCCATCAAAACTACTTATAATCAAAGATCAAGCCTTAATACTAACAATGCTTCAATAAAACTTAATGGAATCATAAAATCAAAGCTAGGGTTTGAAGTTTGTACCTTCCTTGGGAGGTGTTAAGTTGCTAGGAAACCTTAGGGAGCCTCCTACAAGCTTGATCTTTCCAAAGAAATCAAGAACACAAAGTTAGGTTTTGAAGTTTCTAAAAGTTAGATTGAAAGAACTATATATATGAGGGTCTTACCTTGCTTATTTGGAAGAGACTTGTGAACAATAGTTGTAAGCCATCTCAATACCTTTCCAACGAGCTATAGAACACATTATTTGAGTGAGTATTGAAGGAGATATGGCAGTTTGAAGTTGCTGCTCTGGTTTTGGCCGATAGCAAGCTTTCAAGGGGGAGAAAGTGAAATGCTTCTTGTTTTGCCCTTTTTCTAATTGTGTGGTGAATTACTTGGTTGCTTCTCTTTTATTTTAATTAACCATATTTAGAATTTACCATGGTTAAAAACACTTGGCTAATATTCCACAAATTCAAAATATCTACTAGGTCATGCTTAGGTCATCTTGATTATGTCATCCTTCTACACTTGTTTTCTTCTTATTGGTATGATGACATCATCACCCACTAACCTCTTTAATTAACCCCTAATTACTTGGCTAATGACCGCTGATCTGTTATACGGTTCGCTTAACTTTCGTTCTCGTTTATCGTTTGAGGGATCATACCCGGGATCTTATTACTTGGGTTCCCTTAACCTTTGTCAATACATTATATTCCTTTTATGATCCTCTCTTATAATCCTTGAATTTAAATCCTTTTAATCATGTTACCTTATACTCAATTCTTTCGGTATCTGGTGGATTTTCGGGAAAAATCAAAGTGTTCGGATTTGGATTCTGACGATCTTTACATACACCTATTTATCATATAGAGCACTAATACGATCTCAGAATAACAATAAAAGAATCCCTACATAGTGTGGCATGAAAAGTTTTTTTATTCAGCATAATCAGCAAAAAACACTATTCATAAGGGTTTCAAAAATTCCAAAATTTGGGGTTATTACACTGAGTAACCGTTCTACAACTCCTTGCAATATGCCCAACTTTTCCACAATTATAACACGTAACTCCTAGATTTTCTGGATTACATTCCGAGGCATAATGACCCTTATGTCCACACTTAAAACATTGCACATTCTTTTTGCAAGAACCACTGTGTCTACTATCACAGGACTTACGATCCACTGCTGACTTGACTGACTGAGCTGGAGTGTAAGCAATTGAAATAGCACTAGTCCTAGTCTGAAATAAACTCTGTCTCCGAAATCCCTTACTCCTGTTTTGGCCAAACTGATTCTCAAGTTCCTGACTGGATTCTCCTTGGTCTACCTTGTCCTTAACACCTTCCGACTTCCTTTTCTTATCACTTTCTTCCTTAACAGCCAACTTCTGGTCACTTTCCATTACCAGGGTGGCATGAACCATAGAGGAGTATGTCTTGAATTGCAATGCCACAACTCCTCTACGAATCTCAGGCTTCAACCCTTGCTGAAACCTCCTTGCTTTCTGAATCTCCGTATTTACATACTCAAGAACTAATCGGGCCAATTCTGTAAACTTGGCCTCATACTCCAACACACTTCTCTCACCTTGTTTCAGCTCTAGAAACTCAACTTCCAGCTGATTCCCTAAACCATCGGGAAAATACTTTTCCAAGAATAATTCTGTAAATCTTGCCCAAGAAACAGGGCCTTCTCCTTCCAATACTCGAGTGGATTCCCACCAATAATTTGCTTCATTCTTAAGAAAGTAACTCGCATAATCGGTCTTAAGATCATCACTTACTTGCGTGAGGGTAAATGCCTTCTCCATTTCCTTCAGCCAATTTCTGGCAACAACAGGAGCCACTTCGCCTTTGAACTCTGGGGGCTTAACAGAATAAAAGGATTTAAATTTGGTAGTTTGGTTTAGCTCTCCTTGTTGATGTTGTTGCTGCTGAATCTGTTGGATTAACTGCAACTGTTGATGCTGTTGCTGGCGCAACAAGTCTAGAATTTCATTTATAACTGGATCCTCCGCCAAACTACTACTATTTTCTTTAGACTGGATAACTTTCTTGGGTGGCATTTTCCTGAAATATAACAGGGAATTTATTCAAAACATAATGAGAATGTATAACAAAATATCATTGTTCAAACGGTGCACCTGTGTCAGGAAAATGCTGCCCAATTAAAGCACCAAAGTCCCTATTCTTAGGTTCCATTTATAAAAGATATCTAGATCAGCAACACTAGCAATAATAGCAACGATAACAGTAGCAGAATCAACAACAGCGCAGAAAACTGGAATATAAAGGTACTAAACATTATGGTATGCTTTCTCAATACAACAACAACCGAGCAACCTTTTAGCACCATTACTGTGGCGCCCTCCAAACCCGGGTCAGAAGTTTGGGGTCCACACAAACACCTTAATTATAACCTGCTTATAACAATAATAAAGATAATAATAATATATGCAATGACCCTACTTACCAATCACCACGGACCGCAACAGGTTAAAGTATGCACACAAGCCAAACACACTATATATTACAAAACCGTTCAAATCCCAACTATTTAAAATTCAAACTGAGTATTAAACATTATTACAAACTTTTACAAACTCAAATTATTCCAAAAGAAGCCTACTAGCTCAGCTTTCTCAACATGAACCCCTAGCTCTCGCGCTGGACTGGGGATCCTCTTTACCAACTGGTTCCTTTTTAACTGGAAAGAATGTAAACAACATCGCACAAATGAGCTAACTAGCTCAGCAAGTCACAATGACAAAACTGAGAATAATGATCATCAGGTGAATATGTTTATGATATCAAGTGAACAATGGATTATGATTTAGAATTGGATATTATACTTTTAATTTAAAAACCAAGGTTAGGTTGCTGATCAGTCACGCACTAACCCCGAGCAAGGCACACAACATTGCTCTAACTACTGGATCCAAGGCACACATTGGCCTAACTTGACCATTATATGGTCTGACCACGAATCTGGTCCACAATTTTATAAAAACAATCCAATTCTAACATAATAACAGAATATGCAATAATAAACAATAACCGAAATCATTAACAATAATAAATGTTTAACAATGAAAGGGTTTCAATCCTTGTAAAGATCAACAAGGTACTTTCAAAGCTTGAATGCTGGGTAATGAAAGAATTGGATAACAAAGGAAACAACGTTTCAGGGTTTCAAGGATTTGGTCTTTCAAAGCATAAGATATCATGGATTGAGTATATAATAATTCAGTTCAGTGTCTGGTATTTAGTTTGTATGTATTTGTGGAGTAGTATCGTAGATTTGTGGTTCTTGTTTGGGTATACAATAATCAATGGATTAGAAAGAATATGGTTCATAGCTCAAGAACAATAACTTAAATCAGGATTTAGTTTCCGTGCTTCAAAGCACTTGTAATGTCAACAAGACTATCAAGAATTACAATATCTCGAGAAAGTTCAGAACACTTGCCTGATATTAGCTTACTATCCTGCACTTGCTTTCAATCTCAATCGTCTTACTCCTCAACTACCTGTTTCCCTTTCCTACGCCTTGCCTCTTCTGCTCACATATCATAAGCATCTAAACATCAACTCACAGGATTCTATTCAACACATACTTCTATCTACCCTTCGTTTTACCCAAATCCGATTAACGGATTGAAATCTATGCAATAACCAAGTAAACACCGAATATATAGACCGATAGTCAAACAACAGGTCACGTATAACACATAATACATCACGTAATCAATGACATATCATCTATAAAGAAGTCTCGGGTCATAAATATGCTTTCGGGTATTTAAAATGATTTTTAAAACATTTTTCGGAATTAAAACGGGTCGTTGGATCAATTTCGGAATAATAAACAGGGTTCGATTGGCCCATTCTGGCTCCGAAATAATTTTAGAATAATTATCGAGCCTTGGAAATAATTTAGAATAATATTTTAAAGCTCGAAACTATTTTTCAGAATTTTTAAATCATTTTTAAATAATTAAATCTAATTAAATAACTAATTAAAATCAATTAATAATTAATTAAATCAATTAATCAATTAATTTTCGAATTAATTGACCAATTAATCAATTATAAATTAACTGAAATTAATTAACTAATTAATTCAGATTTATTTGTGAATTAAAAATAATTTTCGGAATTAAAATAACAATTTTCAGAAATTAAAAATGAATTTTTATAATAAAAATAAATAGGAAATATGATTTTT
Organism: Apium graveolens; assembly: GCF_009905375.1. Taxonomy (NCBI): domain Eukaryota; kingdom Viridiplantae; phylum Streptophyta; class Magnoliopsida; order Apiales; family Apiaceae; genus Apium; species Apium graveolens. Next base: position 173,061,829 of record NC_133649.1, read on the forward strand.
AAACATTTTATAAACAGGAATCCTATTTTTGAAAACTTTGCAAACTACAGGGACTAAACTTCACCATCTTCAAAAATACAGGGACTAAACTGCAATTTTGCAGTTTCAGTCGCCGGAAAATCGGGAGTGGCCGGAGAAGACGATCCCGGCGTCCTCACCCCACCAACACCTCCAGATCAACACTACACAACACCAGGAACTTGTTCATGCATTCAAAACATTCTAATCATCCCTGTTCTGGCCGGAAATTGGCCAAGAACATCGCCGGTTTCCGGTGAACATCGCAAATCTTTAAAACACAACTCCCTTCGATTCAAGCATCCTCTGTTAACGAGCTATATATCAATCGATTGCAAATTTTATAAGGAACACAACCTACTATAAATCAACAGTTAATAACCCCTGAATCAAAAACCCCCAAATTTCAATTGAAAACATTCATACGGGTTATAAACCCTAATTTTGAAATTCGAAATGAAACCCACTTTTGAGCATGTTATTGAACTCCAAATCAGACGTATGACATATAAAAATCATCAGGAAAACAAGCTCTACAACATGCAATCATCAAATCATACAAACAATCATCCGAACAAAAATTCATATTTTTAATAAAATAAATTCGAAAATAAATAAATTTTTAGAAAAATAACCTTGATTTCTGCAGTGAAACAAAGCTCAGAATCTGATAGAACACCTCAAATCCTTCATTTTGGTTACTCAAGCTTTAAAAACAGAGATCGGTAACGCCTTCGTTTTGCTGTTTGATTCTTAGAACAGTTTTAAGAAATTAGGGCTTTTCTCTGAAAATTATATAATTAACTATCTGCAAATGATTTTGATACGAAATAAAATACGGTAAAAGGCTATTTATAATTATGAAAAATTTGTATCCCATTGGATCATTCCGGATATAAAACGGTACGTTTATTTGTAAAAACTGATCTAAACGGTATCGGTTTTTGGGATAATTATCCAAATCAGTACAATTTGTACTGCGGTCTTGGTCTCAGCGCCTGGTTACACGTATTACGAAGTGATAATTGGGATAGTTTAATAAAAAGCTCCCGTTTATCGAAAATACGGGTTTTATTGATTTACCGAAACGAATATTGTATCGAAAATGTTGCACCGGGACCCGCGCAGGACAAACCGTAAGCCGGATCGAAAAAGTCGAAACATGGAATATGCTCGGAATATTACAATTAGGTTAGGAAGGAGTTCTCGAACGAGTTTCGGGTTCCAAAAACGTAACAACGGTTGACGTCGGTTGGTTCCCGTTTTTATAAAATAGATTTTAATTACCCGGAAAAAGATTTTAGAAATTTCATATGATTCTTATAAATCCATAAACCAACATAAAAATAATTAGGAAGATATGACAATTATCTATATTTTCTTTTGGACATATAAAAATTAAAATACTCAATTAATATTATTTTTGAATATTCAAGTACAGATAACACTTAACAATTAACTCACAGAATAGATACTGAACACACATAATAATTATATAATAGCAAAAATAATTACACGATATATCCCGGATATTACATCCTTCCCCCTTTAAAAGGATTCTGTCCTCAGAATCTCTATGAAAACAAATTAGGGTACTTTTCTCTCATATCACTTTCTAACTCCCAGGTTGACTCTTCAACCTTTGGGTTTCTCCACAATACTCTTACTAACTTTACCACTTTATTTCTAAATACTTTCTCTCTTGCCTCTAGAATCTCTATCGGACTCTCTACATATGATAAATCCGCCTGAAGCTCTATTGGCTCATATTCTATTACATGCCTGGAGTCTGGATTATATTTCTTGAGCATCGATACATGAAAAACATTATGAATGTGCTCCATGTGCGAAGGTAACGCCAATTCATAAGCTACTTTGCCAACGCGCTTTAGGATCTCAAAAGGTCCGACATATCTTGGGCTTAGCTTCCATTTCTTTCCAAACCTCGTTAGTCCTTTCCATGGTGATACTTTCAGTAATACCAAGCTTCCTTCTACAAATTCCATGTCTTTCCTTGATTGGTCTACATATTTCCTCTGACGATTTTGAGCGGCTATTAATCTTTTCTGGATAAGTTCAACAACTTCCTTTGTATGCTGTACCAGTTCAGGTCTAAGTATCTTGCGTTCTCCTACTTCGTCCCAATATATTGGAGATCTACATTTGCGTCCATAAAGGGCTTCATAGGGTGGCATTTCAATGCTGGCATGATAACTGTTGTTGTAAGCAAACTCTACCAGAGGTAAATGTTCGTCCCAACTTCCTTTGAAATCAATCACACAAACACGTAACATATCCTCGATTGTCTGGATCGTTCTTTCACTTTGGCCATCCATTTGGGGGTGATAAGCTGTACTCATATTCAGTCTTGTTCCTAAATATTCTTGAAAACTCTTCCAGAATCTTGAATTAAACCTTGGATCTCGATCAGATACGATAGACACTGGAACTCCATGACGAACTACAATTTCTTTTAGGTATATATGGACCAACTTGTCGAGCGAAAATCTTTCATTTATAGGCAGAAAATGAGCTGACTTGGTAAGTCTATCCACTATAACCCAAATGGCATCACTGATTAGCCCTTGTCCTTGGTAATCCAACTATTAAATCCATGGTAATATGTTCCCACTTCCACTCTGGAATCTCCAATGGCTGTAGCAATCCGCTTGGTCTTTGATGCTCTGCTTTAACTCTCTGACAGGTATAACATTTGCTAACCCATTTCGCAATTTCTCTCTTCATATCTGGCCACCAATAATTCTTCTTTAAATCTCTGTACATTTTGGTACTCCCTGGATGGATGGAATATCTTGAACTATGTGCTTCTTGTAAAATTTCATTCTTTAAATCCGTCACTGGTGGAATCCAGATTCTAGATGAAAATCTCAAAATGCCTTGATCATCCTTCTGCGTGCATAATTCTTCACCTACCAAATGATTTATATCTTGATCCATTACATCTTTCTGACATTTCTTTATTTTCTCTAACAACTCTGGCTGGAAAGTCATACTGTACACTTTCGCTTCCTCAGGTTCGCAAACTCTAATTTCTAATTCCAATTTCTGAAATTCCTTATATATATCTTCAGGTACTGATAACTCATTTAACTTTTCCTTCCGACTTAATACGTCTGCCACCACGTTCGCCTTACCGGGATGATAATTAATCGAGCAATCATAATCCTTGATTAATTCTAACCATCTCCTTTGCCTCATATTAAGTTCCTTCTGGGTAAATATATATTTCAAAATTTTTGTGATCCGTGAAAATCTCACACTTTTCTCCATACAAATAATGTCTCCAAATCTTCAAAGCAAAAACTATAGCTGCTAGCTCCAAGTCATGAGTAGGATACTTTTGTTCGTGTTGTTTCAATTGCCTTGACGCATACGCAATCACCTTGTCGTCCTGCATAAGAACACATCCTAATCCTTTGTAGGAAGCATCGCTATAAATTACGAAATTCCCTTGATCGTCTGGAAGTGACAACACAGGTATTGTGATTAATCTCCGCTTCAATTCCTGAAAACTTTCTTCGCACTTGTCATTCCATATAAACTTTTCATTCTTTCATGTAAGCTTTGTTAATGGTGTGGCAATCCTTGAGAAATTCTGAACGAATCGTCGATAATATCCTGCCAATCCCAAGAAACTTCTTACCTCAGTGGGTGTTCTCGGTCTCTCCCAATTCGTAATTGCTTCGATCTTTGCCGGGTCCACTTTGATCCCTTCGTTACTGACTATGTGTCCTAAGAACTGAACTTCTTGTAGCCAAAACTCACACTTCGACAATTTAGCATATAACTTCTTTTTCCTTAAAATCTCCAAAGTTGTCCTTAAATGTTCCGCATGATCCTTCTCCGTCTTTGAATAGATTAAAATATCATCTATAAATACTATAACGAACTTGTCCAAATATTCCTTGAAAATTATGTTCATCAGGTCCATAAACGCTGCTGGGGCATTGGTCAATCCAAAAGACATCACTAAAAACTCGTAATGTCCATACCTTGTTCTGAAAGCTGTCTTTGGTATATCTTCTGGTTTGATCTTCAGTTGATGATATCCCGATCTTAAATCGATCTTGGAGAAATACTTGGCTTGCTTCAATTGGTCAAACAAATCATCAATTCTGGGTAACAGATACTTATTCTTGATTGTCAACTTGTTGAGCTCCCTATAGTCGATGCACAGTCTCATGCTTCCATCTTTCTTCTTGACAAATAATACCGGTGCACCCCACGGGGATACGCTGGGTCTGATTACTCCTTTCTCTAACAATTCCTGCAATTGCTTTGCTAGCTCTTTCATCTCAACAGGCGCCATTCTGTACGGGGCCTTGGATACTGGTTCTGTTCCAGTTGCTAAGTCGATCACAAATTCAATTTCTCTATCTGGAGGAAGTCCTAGCAATTCGTCGGGAAATATGTCTGGAAATTCATTCACTACTGGGATATCTTCATGTTTTGCTGGCTCCTGACTTTTGTCAATCACGTATGCTATGAAATGCTCGCATCCTTGCCGTAGTAACTTCTTGGCTTGAATCATCGTTAAGAACTTCTTTACTTGTTTCTGACCTTTGAACGTTACTATTCTTTCGTCTGGCGTTTTCACCATTACTTTCTTATTTCGACAATCTATCTGAGCATCATGCTTAGATAACCAATCCATCCCTAATATCACATCAAATTCTCCTAACTTAAATGGTATCAAATCTACACAAAACTTATTACCAAAAATCTCAACCTCACAATTCTCACAAACTTGATTCACAACTACACGTTCTTGATTTGCTAACTCCACAGTCATTATTTCATTTAAGCACTCAACTGGACAATTTAATTTACTAAAAAAATCTTGTGAAACAAACGATCGAGTTGCTCCCGAATCTATTAACACTTTGGCACATAAAGAGTTCACATTAAGCGTACCTGCCACGACATCCGTATCCTGGATCGCATCCTTCACCGACATGTCAAAAACTCTAGCCCTCGGAGTCTCATTCACTGTTGGGGTAGATCCCATAATTCTCAATGCATTACTAACTGGGGCTGGTGTCTTGCAATCCCTGGCCATATATCCTGGCTTCCCATATTTAAAGCATGTAAATCCAATGACTGGAACTTTCACTGCTGGATTCCGGATAGGTTGATCTTTATTTGCTGGCTCTCTTGCTGGCTGATTTCGGCACTCCCTCGAGTAGTGCCCTTTCTGGTTGCAGTTAAAACATACCACATTCAACTTGTTACAAACTCCTCCATGCTTCTTTCCACATACTTGACAATCTGGAAAAGTTAATCTCAACTGATTCGGCGGATTCACATTAGCTGGACGATTGCCCTGGCCTCCGTCTCCTGCATTTTGTCTCCTGAAATTAAAATTTCTCCCTGGCTGAAACTTGCCCTTCTTAAAATTTGGAAACTTCCCTGTTTGTGACTGACCCTCACTTCCCTCAACTTTCCTTTTCTTGCTTTCCTTATCTTTCTGGAACATCTCACTCTCTGTCTCTGCGATCATAGCCTTCTGTACAACCCTACATAGGTATCCAATTCAAAAATAGCTACCTTCCCCCTGATCCATGGCTTCAAGCCTTGCTGGAATCTCTTAGCTTTCTTTCTATCAGTATCAACATACGACGGCACATACCTTGACAATTCCTCAAACTTCCCCTCAAAATCTGTTACCGACATATTCCCTTGCTTTAACTCTAAAAACTTCAGCTCCATTTGATCCTGAACAAACTGAGGAAAATACTTTTCTAAAAACAATTCCTTGAACCTTTCCCAACTAATAACATCTGTGCCTTCCAATGTCTTCACCATTTCCCACCAATAGGTGGCCTCATTCTTCAGATAGTAACTTGCAAACTCAACCTTCTGTTCCTCTTTCACTTTCACTAAGGCAAATGCCTTTTCTATTTCCTTTAACCAAACATTTGCTTCAATTGGCTCTAAGGAACCCTTGAATTCTGGTGGGTTTATTGCCTGAAAAGTTTTGAAAGTTACCTGGGGATTGGTCTGTCTTTGTTGTTGTTGTGCCTGGTGAACTATTTGTTGGGCCAAGATTTGAAGAATCTGGGCTATTGCTGGGTCCATGGGTCCTGGGTTCACATTCTGGGTTGTATCATCTTGGTTATTATTGTTGTTGGTTTCTTCATTCTGGGTGTTGGTGCGAGTATTTCTTCTGGGAGGCATTTTCTGTAAAGAATCAATCAACTTATTTAGCTTTTGAATCAATCTTTTACATAAAAGAATAGTTTTGCAAAATAGAAATATTTCTTTTTGAAAACAGTTGTGACTAAATAAATTGCATGCTTCTTTACAGAATATAAACAGTTATGGAAAACAGGGCACATGGTATCACAGGGTATAACTGGTGCAATAAATAAGGTAAGGTAAAACAGGTGCGATAAAATAAATGACAGCGTTGGAAAGGAAAAAGGTACTGATATATATAGATCAAAAGTTTTAGGGTAGTACAAGCGTAAAGACGCTTCGAAAGTCAAAGCAAAAAGGGTACAGCAACCTACTCACTAGTCAGCATCGCTAGTCTATAAATACAACTCAAAAGTCTTCTGATACACACTACACACTACTATCCATACTACATAATCATACAACACTGCTCAGTATCTCCATCTCAGAATCTCTGGCTCATGGCAAATCTGGACCTCCTATCTCCTCAAGCTCCTCTAGAACACACTTAGCCCACTCCACTAGGAAATCAGGGGTGATGTCCTCATGTGTAGCCTCAGCAATCCTCACAGCAGCTGCTCTACGAAATGCCTGGAGCCTCTCCCTAAGTCGCCTCTCACCACTCCCCATCTCTCTGGTACGCATGATATGCAATAACTCCTGGATCTGACCCTGTAGGAATCGCTGCTCCATAAGGCAAGCCTCAAACTGATGATATAGAACAGGATAGGAAAAGAACTGGAAAGGTACTCCTGTGACTGAATGACTAGTAAAGCCTGAATCAGCAGGTGGGGGTCCTCTGACAGGTGGCCTCATGCCTGGAGGTGGAATAGCCTGCAATGGTACGGGCTGCAATACCGGTGGAGGTAGAATAGCCAATGCTGGTGGAATGACAGGACGTGGATCCGATGCTGGTGCTCCAACTGAAGGCTCTGAGTGATCAGCTGATACGGGAATAAAAAAGTCGGCCATCTCTGCTATCTGAAATCATATCGTAATATAAGAATCTCGTACCATAACGTAATTTACACTAATACCTGATATACCGAAACACTCAACCTCTCAACGTTCTATCATCCTATGTCTTACTTCTAATCCTAACCCTCTACCCATTCCCGTTAACCTAGGCTTGTGTCAGTGACTTATAACCTGTAGCTCTGATACCAAACCTGTGGCGCCCTCCAAACCCGGGTCAGAAGTTTGGGGTCCACATAAACACCTTAATTATAACCTGCTTATAACAATAATAAAGATAATAATAATATATGCAATGACCCTACTTACCAATCACCACGGACCGCAACAGGTTAAAGTATGCACACAAGCCAAACACACTATATATTACAAAACCGTTCAAATCCCAACTATTTCAAATTCAAACTGAGTATTAAACATTATTACAAACTTTTACAAACTTAAATTATTCCAAAAGAAGCCTACTAGCTCAGCTTTCTCAACATGAACCCCTAGCTCTCGCGCTGGACTGGGGATCCTCTTTACCAACTAGTTCCTTTTTAACTGGAAAGAATGTAAACAACATCGCACAAATGAGCTAACTAGCTCAGCAAGTCACAATGACAAAACTGAGAATAATGATCATCAGGTGAATATGTTTATGATATCAAGTAAACAATGGATTATGATTTAGAATTGGATATTATACTTTTAATTTAAAAACCAAGGTTAGGCTGCTGATCAGTCACGCACTAACCCCGAGCAAGGCACACAGCATTGCTCTAACTACTGGATCCAAGGCACACATTGGCCTAAATTGACCATTATATGGTCTGACCACGAATCTGGTCCACAATTTTATAAAAACAATCCAATTCTAGAATAATAACAGAATATGCAATAATAAACAATAACCGAAATCATTAACAACAATAAATGTTTAACAATGAAAGGGTTTCAATCCTTGTAAAGATCAACAAGGTACTTTCAAAGCTTGAATGCTGGGTAATGAAAGAATTGGATAACAAAGGAAACAACGTTTCAGGGTTTCAAGGATTTGGTCTTTCAAAGCATAAGATATCATGGATTGAGTATATAATAATTTAGTTCAGTGTCTGGTATTTAGTTTATATGTATTTGTGGAGTAGTATCGTAGATTTGTGGTTCTTGTTTGGGTATACAATAATCAATGGATTAGAAAGAATATGGTTCATAGCTCAAGAACAATAACTGAAATCAGGATTTAGGTTTTCGTGCTTCAAAGCACTTGCAATGTCAACAAGACTATCAAGAATTACAATATCTCGAGAAAGTTCAGAACACTTGCCTGATATTAGCTTACTATCCTGCACTTGCTTTCAATCTCAATCGTCTTACTCCTCAACTACCTGTTTCCCTTTCCTACGCCTTGCCTCTTATGCTCACATATCATAAGCATCTATCAATCATCAACTCACAGGATTCTATTCAACACATACTTCTATCTACCCTTCATTTTACCCAAATCCGATTAACGGATTGAAATCTACGCAATAACCAAGTAAACACCGAATCTATAGACCGATAGTCAAACAACAGGTCACGTATAACACATAATACATCACGTAATCAATGACATATCATCTATAAAGAAGTCTCGGGTCATAAATATGCTTTCGGGTATTTAAAATGATTTTTAAAACATTTTTCGGAATTAAAACGGGTCGTTGGATCAATTTCAGAATAATAAACAGGGTTCGGTTGGCCCATTCTGGCTCCGAAATAATTTTAGAATAATTATCGAGCCTTGGAAATAATTTAGAATAATATTTTAAAGCTCAAAACTATTTTTCAGAATTTTTAAATCATTTTTAAATAATTAAATCTAATTAAATAACTAATTAAAATCAATTAATAATTAATTAAATCAATTAATCTATTAATTTTCGAATTAATTGACCAATTAATCAATTATAAATTAACTGAAATTAATTAACTAATTAATTCAGATTTATTTGTGAATTAAAAATAATTTTCGGAATTAAAATAATAATTTTCAGAATTTTCAGAAATTAAAAATGAATTTTTATAATAAAAATAAATAGGAAATATGATTTTTAAACATTTTATAAACAAGAATCCTATTTTTGAAAACTTTGCAAACTACAGGGACTAAACTTCACCATCTTCAAAAATACAGGGACTAAACTGCAATTTTGCAGTTTCAGTCGCCGGAAAATCGGGAGTGGCCGGAGAAGACGATCCCGGCGTCCTCACCCCACCAACACCTCCAGATCAACACTACACAACACCAGGAACTTGTTCATACATTCAAAACATTCTAATCATCCCTGTTCTGGCCGGAAATTGGCCAAGAACATCGCCGGTTTCCGGCGAACATCGCAAATCTTTAAAACACAACTCCCTTCGATTCAAGCATCCTCTGTTAACGAGCTATATATCAATTGATTGCAAATTTTATAAGGAACACAACCCACTATAAATCAACAGTTAATAACCCCTGAATCAAAAACCCCCAAATTTCAATTGAAAACATTCATACGGGTTATAAACCCTAATTTTGAAATTCGAAATTAAACCCACTTTTGAGCATGTTATTGAACTCCAAATCAGACGTATGACATATGAAAATCATCAGGAAAACAAGCTCTACAACATGCAATCATCAAATCATACAAACAATCATCCGAACAAAAATTCATATTTTTAATAAAATAAATTCGAAAATAAATAAATTTTTAGAAAAATAACCTTGATTTCTGCAGTGAAACAAAGCTCAGAATCTGATAGAACACCTCAAAACCTTCGTTTTGGTTACTCAAGCTTTAAAAACAGAGATCGGTAACGCCTTCGTTTTGCTGTTTGATTCTTAGAACAGTTTTAAGAAATTAGGGCTTTTCTCTGAAAATTATATAATTAACTATCTGCAAATGATTTTGATACGAAATAAAATACGGTAAAAGGCTATTTATAATTATGAAAAATTTGTATCCCGTTGGATCATTCCGGATATAAAACGGTACGTTTATTTGTAAAAACTGATCCAAACGGTATCGGTTTTCGGGATAATTATCCAAATCAGTACAATTTGTACTGCGGTCTTGGTCTCAGCACCTGGTTACACGTATTACGAAGTGATAATTGGGATAGTTTAATAAAAAGCTCCCGTTTATCGAAAATACGGGTTTTATTGATTTACCGAAACAAATATTGTATCAAAAATGTTGCGCCGGGACCCGCGCAGGACAAACCGTAAGCCGGATCGAAAAAGTCGAAACATGGAATATGCTCGGAATATTACAATTAGGTTAGGAAGGAGTTCTCGAACGAGTTTCGGGTTCCAAAAACGTAACAACGGTTGACGTCGGTTGGTTCCCGTTTTTATAAAATAGATTTTAATTACCCGGAAAAAGATTTTAGAAATTTCATATGATTCTTATAAATCCATAAACCAACATAAAAATAATTAGGAAGATATGACAATTATCTATATTTTCTTTTGGACATATAAAAATTAAAATACTCAATTAATATTATTTTTGAATATTCAAGTACAGATAACACTTAACAATTAACTCACAGAATAGATACTGAACACACATAATAATTATATAATAGCAAAAATAATTACACGATATATCCCGGATATTACAATTACAATACAACATTCACAAATTCCATATACCGCAGAGCTAAACGGGCTATCCTAGGAACCACCCAAAAAGGGTAAACTGGTAAGTCAAACTAATCTTAAGAATCATAGACTTGGCTAACGCACTAGCCTGAGGTGCAATCAACCATTCTTCCCAAGGCGACTTCTTATCTCTTACAATTGACCCATCTTCCACGAGGTTAACTTTTCTAAAACCGCAACCTTCAATATCGAATCATAAATCCTCTCTACTATTATCGTTTCCGGGATAACTAGTAATCCAATGTACATTTTATATTTCTTCCAGACAGTCAACTCTCAATTACTTTCGATGACCGGGACTGTCTATTCACTAAAGCTACTGACGATTCACTGCCTCGGGACTTCAAATGAAATTTCAACGTCAAAGAATCAATCGAATAAGAAGGAACAATGAGGAATACATAGGTATGACTGAGAGCAACCATACAAGTACATAAGATGGCTAGTCTTAGTATCGCACAGTTCACAATACATAACTTGATGGCATCCCGCCAGACCCTTTTGTCACATAGACAAATGGTCAATTCATATGCATTGTTTTCCCCAATCAACCGAAAAAGTCATCGAGGAAAGAAACAATGTTCAGATAAGAAATTCACAAATAGAAAGGAAAGGATCTGATTCGTAATGAGATCAACAAAACCCTAAGTAGCTTACTTCGGGTTCACAACTTCCTCACCGGAAAGATAAGCAACTTATGGAATAGGAAACAGTTACTCTGGAAATAAAATACATTTCAAGAAAGAAATAGAAGGGTTCAAAGATACCAACTCCCATTCTGATCCATATTCACTATAAAATTGGTCGTCATAGCAACCACTGACTATTATCATATTCTCCGAACTCACCGAGGTCGCACATTTGGTCCAACAACATCCCATGACGTCGAAAATGCTATATTTAGGGATAATATGGGTGTCTCTATAGATGGCACACCAATGTCCACTCAAAAGCTGAGCTCTCGTAATCAGACTCAGATTTTCAAGAGGCAAACTAGAAGTCTCTATCGGATATTACTAATACTACTTATGCGAAGGAAACGTACTCTAGGTTAGGGCAGTTCCAGTCAATCCTCAATAAACGTCAGGGTTACGCTTCCGAAACCCTTGACTAAACTCATAGACTCACTCCTCTGATTGAGTTGCTGACTTACATCTATCTACAAACCTTTCCTCACTCTTTTGACTCTACCCATAACCTAAATCAGGGACTCAAACCTGTAGCTCTAATACCAACTGTGACAGCCTCAACCCCGGGGTCAGGAGTTGACGTCACCAACAATAATACTAACAATCATAGTTCAGTCCAACTCATTAATAATACATAACTACGACCCCTTTACCAAGACCTTTTCCAGGTGTAAGTATGTCTTAGGTTACTCAACTAACACAACCCAAATTACCTTACACAATCCTGACCACTAATTTAATACAACAACTCAACAGACCTCATCTGGTCTGAATACAACTACCTTAGAGGAGCCTGACACGAAATGAGCTGGAACTCTGCCCCAACTACCACACAAGAATCTCCTAGGCATCTGCAATACATATAAAATATTCTGCAAGGGTGAGCAATTGCTTGCTCGGCAGCACCACTATATGAATAACAAGTAAAACAGTTTAAAGTAAAGCAGTTATAGGAACAAAATTCATAACTTGCCAGAAACTTGTGAAACAGGTATAAACTGGATCAAAACTAGCATGCTCTATAAAACAAGATCAACAGTCGTGTGCTGTGCATAAAACCATAGTTCAATTTTAGCATGCTATTTTCATTTTCAAACCTTCCGTTCCATTACAGGAACCATAAAACCATCTGTCCCATTACGGGGACCCAAAACCATTTGTTCCATTACTAGAATCACAAAATGACAATCAGATATGTATTGGATGTTATCTAGGGACGGCTGATCAGGCCTCCACACAAATTATCTAGGATAGTTGGCCGGGCTATCACATAAAATGTCTAGGAAAGCTGATCGGGCTTTCACATAAAATCACCGGACCCGCAGAGACTAGCTAGGTCTCTGATTATCTATGCTGGACTAATCGGTTATGTAATGCGCGTAACCGAATTAGCTACTTACGCAATGTTATCCAATATCTTATTCGTTTTATCTAGTTTCAAAATCACTTTTACCTATCTCTTGTTAAAATCAATTCTGTCACAACACACTATTCAAAACCTCTTTTCCATTTTTAATCACACTTTAGAGATAGGTATTTTCAGAAGTTACTTTTCCCCAAAAACACATATTTAACAACATTTTCAAACATAGGGGATACGTAACATAAAACGTTTCTGTTCCCGTTCAAAAATAAAATAATATTTCATTCATATATACTGAACCATAAAAGAATGGTCAGGGGTACTTGCCTTGCAGAGCTTTATGACTATCTCTGATTGACCTTGAACTAACTTGGACACTCGGTTTTATCGCCTTACTCTTAGACTATCCTGGATCCGACTTCAACGTTCAGGTCCTTCGCTTGGAACCTCGACACGATTGTCGACTGATCACTAGGTTATCTTTTGTTCGACTTCACTTCTGGAGTCCTTCAACTAGAACCTACAGAGTCGAAGTACCCTACGTTAGATGTCTAGGTATGCTTGACATATCCTCGCTAGCAAACCTACCCATTCGATATCATATCCCGACTCATAATTACACATTTTAATACGATACACATAGCAATCAGGGTTCCCATACTTAAAACTCGGCTCAATATTCATTTTCGGAAATTGCATATACTTGTCGTTGTAGGAAACAGGGTTGTCCACTATAACTTATAAAATATATTCTTACAATACGCAGATATGCTTCGTAAAAACAAGGTTATTAACCAATTATTATAATATGTAGATATGCACATATAACATTTATTTATAAGTATATAACTATACACACTCGACGAATATTCCCCAATAATTTACAGGATATGCTCCCCGAAATTTGGGCAGTGTCTCCTTTGTTTATCGGACTACCCGTCGAGCAACTCTACGCCAAATTATAACAACAAACAATCCAACAATTCATTCGACCAATACAACCGAAATTCGTCTCACAAATCCCAAACACCGATTTAACCAACTAATTATTATTATTACATCTTATACTCATACTCGTATTTATTTATTAATTTGTAGGACTCAGAACGACGTCATCACCATCCACCGTCGGCTCGCCGAGGCTCATCGCCGACGACGGTAAAATTCGTGGGTACCCAATTAAATTCGGATTTCCAACTCGAATCCTACCGATTAAATCGAATAAAACTATTCACACAAAATTATTTTCATTTCACAAAATTACTCAAATAAATTTCCTGCATAAAAAAACACGAAAAATCCAGTTAATAATTTTTCCCCAATCGAAAGGCAACATAGACCACAACACAGATGCACACGCACGTATCTATATACGCCGGAAAAATGCCACACAGACAATACAATCATAGCGACAACCAGACATACATGGATAATCGGAGAAACATAAAGTTAAAGCAATAACATCGCAAAACAACCAAGGACAGGGGACAAGAGGCAACCTAAACACAGGAGCGGCGGCCGGAAAAAAAACAGTCGGCACTTACCACAACGAAACAGAGATGTAGGAGGGGAAAGAAAAAGAAAAAGGGAGATAGGGAGTGAAGGAGAGAATCGATGGCAGAGGTAGCGAGAGAGATTGACAACTGAGAGATCAGGGAAGGAGGGGGGTGAAACTGCGGTGGTAGAAGGGAGGGGTGAGTTTGCTGCTGTTTATTTTTTTTTTACAAATAATGCAGCAATGCCACGTATCTGTTGGAGTGTTAAAATGTTAACACGCGTCCTTTTTACTACCTGCAAACCTGGTTTTACCCCGAGTTTTGCAATTAAATGAATATATACGTTGATAACTAAAACCCGAAAATTTGCCACACTAATTTTAAAATTTCCGGAATAATTAAATACTAATAAAATATAAATTTCATAATTTGTAACACAATTCTGAAGTGCACCGCATATTCGCATTTTACAATTAACGAACCGGGCTGCACTTAAAACAATTTCAGAAAATCACGAAAATGGTCTTAAAATTCCCAAAATAATTTTAAAATTCTCGGAATATATCAAACTTAATTAAATACGAGTTTCATAATTTTTCAAGAATTGGGGAATTAAATACAGATTTTACAGATAAATGCAATCAGAAAATCATACAGGGTTAAATAATTGAGAAAATATTGATTTCTAAATTTTATAAAGTCCTAGAAATAATTATTGAAATTATAAAGTCATAAAAAAAATTTAGAGACAATCCACATATTTACACAAATAAGCTTGTATTAAATCCACTTTTAAATGCGAAAACAATTCAATATACTTAATAATTAATTACACGAACAATCTTGTACCCCATAATCACCTACACAGATAAAAATAAAATAACCCATAGCTGACAGAAGCTATACACATATATTATTCATTTAATAATTTCATAATTACGCATTTAAATAATATAAAAATACACGAGTCGTTATAATTAGTTAATAATTTATATGTTCTACGATGACTCAAATCAAACATTACCTCTAAAATTGTCGTTTAGGACATATTACTGAGAAATGCATTTCTGAGTTACATACTGATATATACTTGAATAAGTTTGATTTTGATCATACAAAAGATGCGAACTTTGTCTCATTGGAAAAATGACTAAAGCTTCTTTTACATGATCAGGTGAAAAGGCCACCAAATGATTAGGACTTTTACATAATGATGTATGTGGTCGAATCTGTACGATGGCAAGGGGTGGCTTATACTACTTCATAACATTTACTGATGATTTCAATAGATATGGATATGTGGTTCTTATGAAGAACACATCGGATTCTTTTGAAATGTTCAAAGAATATAAGGCCGAAGTAGAAAAGCAAACAAGAGAAAGTATAAAAGTTTTATAATCAGATCATGAGGGAGAATACTTAAGCCTCAAATTCCAGAGTTTCTTGAAGGAGTGTGATATTGTATCACAACTTACTCCTTCTGGAACATCTCAATGGAATAGAGATTCTTAGAGGAGAAAACGTACCTTATTGGACATAGTGCGATCGATGATGAGTCAAGCGGATCTTTCAATCAATTTTTGAGGTTATGCTCTAGAAACGGCCACATATACACTTAACCGAGTTCTGAAAAAAGTGGTTCAAAAGACTCCATATGAGACATGGACTGAGAAACGTCATATTATGTCATTTATGAAAATTTGGGGACATGAAGCGTTTGTGAAATATTTAGCCAATGACAAGCATATACCAAAGTTAGATAGATCCTATTTTGTCTGATACCCAAGTGAGACTAAAGGGTATAGTTTTTATAATCCTTCCGAGAATAAAGTGTTTGGTGCTCGGACCGCTGTATTTCTTGAAGGAGAACTACTTTCTAAGAAAATCATTGGGAGGATAATACATCTCGATGATGATCGAGAACCACATGATAACATTGAACCAGAGTTAGAACGAGATCAGGATGTACACCAAAATGTTGAAAGTAATCCTGTTCAGGAAACACAATTTGTTCGTAGATTTAGTAGGATTCACCATGAGCCTGAGAGATATTATGATTTTCTCTTGACTCGAGATGGTGATGTGATGCTTACGGATAATGATGAGCCTCTCACCTACCAAGATGCTATGAACAGTCCAGACTCTGAGAGATGTCTGGAGGCCATGAAATCCGAGATGGAATCCATGTATCAAAATAAAGTATTGACTTTAGTTGATCCACTCGAAGGGGTAAAACCTATAGGGTGCAAGTGGGTTTTCAAAAAGAAAACTGATGTTAGATATATTTGTGATGTCATGTCTAATAATGATTTGTGTTTAGTTTTTAGATCTTGACTAACAGGACAAATCAGGACTTAACTAGAAATCAGTACTTATACTGAAGTCAGAACTTAAGATATCAGAAGATATTCATCAGGAGATAATATCAGGACTTAAGAAGACTTTCAGATAAGGAAGGCGACTGATTGAAAGGAAAGAAGATCAAGACTAAAACAAGAAGAGATATGCATGAAGAAGAATTCTATGAAGAATAGAAGACTTGGAAGAAAAGATAACTAACTGATATATTTTAGGATACAGAATCATATTCGATATCAATTAGAGATTATCTTGTAACTATGTGGTATATAAACACAATATAGGGTTTACACTAGATATGTTATCATTATCGAGAATATTATTCATTGTAACCCTAGCAGCTCTCGTGATATTTATTCATCACTGAGAGAGAACGGTTCCATTGCAATACTGTTTTATTAATAAGATTATTCTTTGTTATATACTTGTGTTCTTAATTCGATTTGATTGTAGTATAGACTGTATTCAACCCCCTTCTACAGTGTGTGTGACCTAATAAGTGGTATCAGAGCCTATCTGTTAACATATATACAGTAAAGATCCAAAACAATCATGTCTGAAGAAGAACAAACTCTAACCAAGCCCACCAAAACTGAAAAAACTCCAAAGACTCAAATCCACAGTGGATATGAGGCAAATAGGGTTCCCGTGCTGAGACCTTCTGAGTATCCCATATGGAAAGTGAGGATGGCTATGTTTATGGAAGATACAGATCCAGAATACCTTGAGAGAATTAATGAAGGACCACATAAGCCAACCAAGCTCTCTATTGTAGTTGCAGATCAGCCAGCAAAGACTGTACCAAAGGAGAAAAATGAGTATACAGCTGAAGATATCTCATCTATTTCCAAGGATGCAAAGGTAAGGCATTTGCTGCATAGTGCCATTGATAATGTCATGTCAAACAGGGTAATTAACTACAAGACTGCAAAGGCAATATAGGATGTCTTAGAGATAAGATGCCAGGGAACTGATGCAATTAAGAAGAACAGGAGGACTATACTCACTCAAGAGTATGAGCACTTTGACTCAAAACTTGATGAGTCATTAACTGGTTTATATGACAGATTTGTCAAACTCTTGAATGATCTGTCACTGGTAAATAAGGAATATGATCTTGAAGATTCCAATCTTAAATTCCTTTTAGCTCTTCCTGAAAGTTGGGATTTGAAGGCAACTACTATAAGAGACAACTATGCTCTTGATGAAACTACTCTTGATGAAATTTATGGTATGCTCAAAACTCATGAACTTGAGATGGATCAAAGAAACAAGAGATATGGGAGAAAGTCAAGGACAGTTGCTTTTAAGGCTGCGGAGGAATTCCCCAAAGTGGTTATCTCAAAGAAAGGCAAAGGAAAGGCTCTCATCACAAAGTCTGATTCAGATTCATCAAGTTCTGATAATGATGAGGATTCAGAAACTGAAAGTCTATCTGAGATGGATGCTGATGAAGAGATGATGAGATTGTGTGCTCTTATGGTGAAGGGTATCACAAAGATAGCCTACAAGAAATTCAGAAGGGGAAAGAAGTTTTCCAGGAAAAGTGGAAGTTCTGATAAGAAGGGATTTAGAAAATCTGAAGGCAAAGCAGGAAAGTCTGACATAGGAGATTACTCAAATGTTAAATGCTACAATTATGGTGAGAAAGGCCACATATCTCCTGATTGCAAGAAAGAAAAAGGTGACAAAGGCAAGGCACTTGTCACAAAGAAGAAAAGCTAGACATACACTTCAGATTCTGAAGATGAGGTGAACTATGCCTTGATGGCAAATGCTGGTAGCAGTTCTAATGCTGCTGAGTTAAAGGTACCTCAAACAATTTATGCTTTTCATACTGATGATATTACTGAGTTGAGATCTTATCTTAAAACCATATTCATTAGCTATAGAGATCATACCTTAACATGTGATAGGTTAACTTCTGAAAATCTGGCTTTTAAGAAAATGAATGACTATTTAGAAAAAGAGTTAGTTATGTTCCATCAAACTTAGAAAGAAAGAGATGATGCTTTTTATGTTAGAGATGAAGTGTTAAAATTGAATCAATCTCTAAAAACTGAGTTAGAAAAGGAAAGAGAGATTATCAGGACTTGGACTAACTCTGGCAGAACAACTCAGAATTTGCTAAGTAGTGGAAACTGGAAAGAGGACTTAGGTTATGGAGATGATAAAATTGAAATAGAAACTGAACAATTTAAGCCAATTACTGTTAAACAGACCACTAAGCCAAAGGTAAATCCTGTTAAGTTTGTAGCTAAATCTGTAAAGTCTGATTCTGAAAAGATGAAAGATATTGATACAGAAGTTAAGGCAAAGTCAACTTCTGACAAATTAAAACAGGATAAACCAGCTGAAATTAACATAGGCTTAATGACAAAGAAGCTGCTTAAGTATAAGCTGAAAGAGATTAAGAATGTAAACAAGGTAAAGCCACCTAGGAAAAATAGGAATGGAAAGGAAGGTGTGAATAAAAGCAATAATTATAAATCTGTCCCTAATGCTCCTAGAAAGAAATACAATAACTGTGGAAACACTAACCATCTTGCTTCTTTTTGCAGGAAGAATAAGGATATAAACTCTTTACCTCCTAAATCTGGAGTTAAGAGTCAGACTGTTAGGTTTAAACCACAAAATCCTTGTTTTCATTGTGGTAGTTTATGGCATTCCATTTATACATGTAAGGAATATCATAGTTTGTACTATGATTATTATCAAATAAAACCTTCTTTAAAGAAAGTTAACATTATTCCTTCTAGTGTAAGTTCTGATGCAAAGTCTGATACTGTAAAATCTGATAAGAAAAATGTTAACATAAACTCTGATGTTAAATCCGCTGCAAATGTTAACAAACTTAATAAGACCAAAGGATCCAAGCAAGTCTGGGTCCTTAAAACTAATCACTAGTGGTTTTTGTGATTGCAGGGCAATAAGAAAAATATCCTAGTTCTGGACAGTGGATGTTCAGGATATATGACTGGAAATAAAGCCCTGCTATCAGACTTTGTGGAGAAAGCTGGCCCAGGAGTTTTTTATGGAGATGGCAACTTGGGAAAAACTCTGGGATATGGCAATATCAATCTTGGGAACGTCATCATTGAAAAAGTAGCTCTAGTCTCAGGACTTAAACACAATCTGCTGAGTGTTAGTCAAATCTGTGACAGAGGTTATCATGTGGATTTCTTTGAAGAACACTGTGAAGTTGTAAGCAAATCTACAGGAAAAGTTGTTCTGAAGGGATACAGGCATGGTAACATTTATGAAGCCAAGCTTTCAACAAGTTCTGATGGTTCTGCAATCTGTCTGTTAAGCAGAGCATCAATTGAAGAAAGCTGGGATTGGCACAAGAAACTCTCTCATTTAAATTTTAACAATATAAATGAACTAGTCAAGAAAGATCTTGTGAGAGGACTGCCAAAATCAGTATTTGCTCCTGATGGCCTTTGTGATTCATGTCAAAAGGCAAAACAAAGAAAATCTTCATTCAAGAGCAAGACTGAATCTTCAATTCTTGAGCCTTATCACCTACTACATGTTGATCTATTTGGTCCAGTGAATGTCATGTCTATTACAAAGAAAAAATATGTTATGGTCATAGTAGATGAGTTTACCAGATACACATGGGTGTATTTCTTGCACACAAAAAGTGAAACTGCATCTATCTTAATTGATCATGTCAAATAAATGGATCAATTGGTCAAAGACTCTGTGAAAATCATAAGAAGTGATAATGGCACTGAGTTCAAGAATTTGATCATGGAAGAGTTTTGCAAAGACCATGGAATAAAGCAGGAATTCTCTGCTCCTGGAACTCCATAGCAAAATAGAGTTGTTGAAAGAAAGAATAGAACTCTTATTGAAGTTGCACGAACTATGCTAGATGAAGCAAAGTTACCAACCTACTTTTGGGCTGAAGCTGTGCAGACTGCTTGTTTTACTCAGAATGCAACACTTATCAACAAGCATGGAAAGACACCATATGAGATGGTGAAGAAAAAGAAGCAAAATCTGAAGTACTTTCATGTGTTTGGATGCAAGTGTTTTGTTCTTAAGACTCATCCTGAACAACTATCCAAATTTGATCTAAAAGCTGATGAAGGAATTTTTGTTGGATATCCACTTTCCACAAAAGCCTTCAGAGTCTATAATTTAAGAACATGGTTGTCATGGAATCTATCAATGTCTCTTTTAATGATAAGAAGATTACTGGACTTGAAGATTTCAATGATCATGATCAGCTGAAATTTGAGAATGAAGTTTTAAATTCTGATTCTGTAAATTCTGATAGTCTAAATCCTGATACTACAAACTCTGATGGGTTAAACTCTAATGTTATTGAAACTGTGGTGACTACGCCAAAGGAAAATGCACCTGTGCAGGGGGAGCATATTGAGGATCCAACCACATCTCAAGAAGCATCAGAACCTAAAACAGGCTCTTCAAGTTCTGATTCATCAAGTTCTTATGGGCCAAGTTCAGAGAATTCTGGAAACTCAAATTCTGATTCATCAAGTTCTGATGGGCCAAGTTCTGATAATTCTGGAAACTCAAATTCTGAAGGATCCAACTCAGAGAGCATAATTTCAGGGGGAGTATCAGAAAATTTTGATGGAGATAGCATGGATCATTGGGGAGCATCCAGTTCTAGAGATCACCTTTCATCTGCAAGGAAGTGGACTAAAGCACATACACCTGACTTGATTATTGGAGATCCTGAAGCAGGTATTAGAACTAGAACAACAACATCAAATGAATGTCTCTATCATTCTTTTCTTTCTCAGGCTAAACCAAAGAAAGTGGGAGAAACTCTTTAAGATGCTGATTGGGTGAAAGAAATGCAGGAAGAGTTAAATGAATTTGAAAGAAATAAAGTCTGGACCCTAGTGCCAATACCAAAGAATAGATCTGTTGTTGGTACTGAAGTGGGTGTTCAGAAATAAAACTGATAGTGATGGCATAATTACAAGAAATAAAGCAAGGCTGGTTGCAAAAGGATATTCTCAACATGAGGGAATTGATTATGATGAAACATTTGCACCAGTTGCTAGATTGGAAGCCATAAGGATATTTTTGGCTTATGCTGCTCACAAAAAGTTTAAAATCTTTCAAATGGATGTAAAAAGTGCTTTTCTTAATGGAGAACTGGAGGAAGAAGTATATGTTGAACAACCTCCAGGTTTTGTAGATTCAAAATTTCCTAATCATGTCTACAGACTTGATAAAGCACTTTATGGCCTAAAGCAAGCTCCAATAGCATGGTATGAGACATTAGCTCAGTTTCTTCTGGAAAGTGGATTCAACAGAGGGACTATTGACAAAACTTTATTCTATCTCAACCATGGAAATGACTTACTTTTGGTGCAGATATATGTTGATGATATCATTTTTGGTTCTACAAATGACAGACTTTGTAAAAGGTTTGCCAAGCTAATGCAGTCAAGAT
This sequence comes from Apium graveolens, assembly GCF_009905375.1. Taxonomy (NCBI): domain Eukaryota; kingdom Viridiplantae; phylum Streptophyta; class Magnoliopsida; order Apiales; family Apiaceae; genus Apium; species Apium graveolens. The sequence goes on from NC_133649.1 coordinate 173,084,042, forward strand.
ATCAAATGAGTATGATGGGAGAACTTAGCTATTTTCTGGGCCTTCAAATCAAGAAGAATGCAAAAGGAACTTTTATTTGTCAATCTAAGTACACCAGAAATCTGTTGAAGAAATTTGGAATGCAAGACTGTTCAAGTGCATCCACTCCCATTGCCATTGCAACAAAATTGGATAAGGATACTGGTACATCAGTAGATATTATTGATTACAGAGGTATGATTGGCTCTTTACTCTATCTAACTGCAAGTAGACATGATATCATGTATGCTACCTGTCTTTGTGCAAGATTTCAAGCAGATCCAAGAGAACCTCACTTAATAGCTGTGAAAAGAATTTTCAAGTACCTTAAGGGTACAGCTGATCTAGGATTATGGTATCCTAGGGAATCAGACTTTAAGCTAATAGGTTACTCAGATGCAAATTTTGCAGGGTGCAAAATCGACAGGAAAACACAAGTGGAAGCTGCCAATTTCTTGGAGGCAGATTGGTTTCTTGGTTTAGCAAGAAACAGAAGTCGATTTCCACAGCAACTGCAGAAGCATAATATATTGCTGCAGGAAGTTGTTGTGTACAAATTCTTTGGATGAAGAATCAGTTACTGAATTATGGGTTAACATTTTCTAGTATACCCATTTACTGTGATAATCAAAGTGCTATTGCTATGACAGGTAATCCAGTTCAGCACTCAATGACAAAGCACATCGGCATTAGGTACCACTTCATAAGGGAACATGTGATGGAAGGTACAGTGGAATTGCATTTTGTTCCAATAGATCAACAACTAGCAGATATCTTCACAAAACCACTGTGTGAAGCTACTTTTACAAGATTGGTAAATGAACTTGGAATGGTTTCAGGTTCTTCCTCTAAATCTGCTTAGTTTATGTTCTGATACATCATATTTTATGATCAGTATTTACAGATATTACTATCTTTATGTAATTTGTGCTTAAATTGAAATTTACCTAAGTGCCAATTATTGTCTGATGTGAATTTCTAAACTCTGATAGTGATATGAATGTTTCTGTGACTATTCAATCCAATGAGGATAACTGTGCTAGATGCTAACCTAGTAGTCTCTAATAAACTAAAGATCCCATGTTTGAAGTAATTGTTTATGTGGAAATCTTTTAACACAAGCAAATTCTGATATTGAGCCTGGTTAGGTTTACTTTGTGTATCTTATTACTAAGTCAAAAACTAGAATAGTGCTTCTTATTTTTTTGATGTTGGTAAATCTTATGAATGTACTAAGTGCTGATAAGCCTCACTTATCAAAAGAAAAAGTAAAGAAAAGAAATAAATATCAGGTACTCCTTTGAGATCTAGAGAAAAATATATGTGGAAGGGAAGACCCAAGTGCATTGCTGGTATTAAGTAATATGCATTATAAAAGCAAAATAAAATTTTCTTGGTGACTTTTCACATTCTCTGATTACCGGAGAAATACTCTTATAACGACATAAATTCTGATAAGCAGTCGCGACTCACTTACACTGAGAAGCCACTGTAAACAGGAATTTCAAAAGATGCATAAAATGAGCACAAAATAGTTGAGGTGGACTCATGCATGAACTCATTCTATAGTAGACTTCAGACTAATGACAGATTTTAAGGAAAGTTCTTAGTTATGCCTTATTTCTAAGATGTACTGAAGTGAATCAGACTTTACTCTTTGTCTGATATTTAGCTTAAAGCACACACTTACACTCCATATGAATGATGAAAATTACTGTGGTGATCAATGTTGTTTTAGATGAACAGTTTAAGTGTTAGTTGCATAAATTCTGAGGACAAGTTCCGATGATTAAGTTCTGCTGAAACCATATCAGTATTTGTGTGAACAATTACAGAAATAAACATTTTTGAGTTCAGGAGCCATATTCTGATGACCTTTAACTTCTGATAATAATCAAGTTCTGATGCTTACGTGGCAGTATTTATTTACTTGATTTATTTTTGGTCAAAACTTGAACGGTTATATTTTATCAAAATATTGGTTTAAATGAGATAAAGACAGTAATAATCATTTATTTAGTGGGAACAGTTTTTTTTTGAAAAACTGCATGTGCATAGTAATCATTACTTATTTCCCGTGCCCATTAACTTTTGTCTTAACTACTGCATGGCTAAAAGGTGTAAAGTCTGTTCCACTTCTCAATAACTGCTGTCAAGTGGAGTGTATAAGTAAAAGAGATAAAAGATTTTAAAATACTTACATTTCTTTCTATACTCTCTCTCTTTTTCTTATTTTCTCATATTCTCTGACGGTTTTCTATCTAGACATTTTATCAAACACCTTTCAGGCACTCCAAATTTTCACTCATTTTTAATGGCACCTAAGGATATAATCTTTAATGGAGCAAAGTTCGTCCCAAACAACTACGCTGCCATTCTCACTAAGAGTGAAGCTCCTTCGGAACTTCATTTTATTAAGGATTTCTTATCTCATAGTGAAATTGGGTTCGCTTTGACGCAGCCATCCAGTTTTTCTGGGAATCAAGTTCTGACGTTCTGGCGAACGGGACTTTATGATGATGGTGGTAAGAATGGGACTCCGACTATCGTGTTTACAGCAAAGGAGGTTGAGTATGTTGTTACTCCGGCAACAGTTCGAAAGGCTCTACACCTACCTGAAAACTGTCAATTCAATTCTGCTGTGGAGGAGTCCTTGTTACAGCAAATGATGGCTAAATTAGGGTATAAGGAGAGTTTGGAAAAGTTGGTCCAACTTAAACGCCCACATATTCGAAGAGAATGGAGTTTTTTCTTCGATTGCATCACGAAGACGTTTGCCAACAAGTGCTCAAATTTTGATGCCATTCTTATTCTGACACAACAAATTGGGTATGCACTCTTAAACCAGTCTCATTTTGATTATGCCAAGACTGTGTTATGTTTTAGAGGAGATAGAATGAAAGATGACAGGAATGTAGTTTACTTTGCTAGGTTCTGTCAGTTAATTTACAGTTACTGTACATCAGATGAACCACAACCAACAAGTGAACACATAGAACCTTTTAGGTTAGCTAAGAGGGCTTTTACTGATCTCTTAACTGCTGACAACAAGAAGGAAGTTTTGAGACCCCTTAGAATTCCTTTATCAGTAAAGCAAGCTCTGGTAAATGCTGATTCTGATACCTATTTATTGCTATATCCTGATGTCCAATCCACCAACACTCAACAACCATCAGAACCCACCACTAACCAAACACAGCAACCACAGCCATCATCACATAATCAGGTGAAGCCTTCTTCTTCTAGAGCAAAGAAGACTAAGACAGTACCTCAGGCACAACAGAAAAGAAGGAAGATAATTTTAAGAGATGAGTCTGATGATGAGGTACAGGTTCAACCATCAAAATCTGTTGCTGAAGTAGCTGAGAAGGTCTCTTCTCAGACAGCTCAAGAAACTGGGAGTTCTAAGCCCCTAAAAAGGCATAGAAAGGTAAACTCTGATGATCAAGCTACCAGAGTCTCTCCATCAACTAAGAGACTTAAAAAGAAAAGAGCAAGGAGAGCTGTAGAAGAATCAACCTCTGAAGAAGGAATGGAAGCAGCAACTGTGGAAGGGGGTCAGGAATCTCTGATCCCACAAGACCCTACTGTAGTTGAATCTCTTTCAAGTGCTGAGCCAGAACTTCATGAAGCTCACGAATCTCCAATCCAAGAGCCAGAGACTACTCCAATGCCTACACCTCCTGTGTCTCCAATAGACTCTCCAGTACATTTTGACAATCCAGGCATAAGTGCTGAAATTGATATCCACAATTTGGATGTGCCTATGGTCTTGTATCTGGAAGCTCTACTTATTTCACTTACTTCACAGCAAACTCCACCAGCAACTCCACTGCTAGATGTTGATGTTCATGAAGATGAATCTTTTATTGCTTCACATACAATTATTCCATCACAAGATGCTGATACTGAAGATTCTGCAAATTCTGTTGAAGTAAATGCTAACAATACTGGTGAAGCTGCTACAAATGTAAATGTTGATGCAGCTGGTCCTTCAGGACATGCACCTCTGCAAACAATTGATAAGGTTGATATGATTAAGAAGTTTGTGAGAGAGGATGCACCAGTACCTTGGAGTGAAACCTCGAGAGGAAGAGAGTGGATCAAGAAGTGGAACAAAGTTGATTTTGTTCCTACTGCTAATATTCTTGCTTAGCACCTGGCTAAAGATAATGAGATGCTAATGAATGATGACTTCAAAGCACAACTCAGAGTTACTGCATTGAGTACCAGGAACCTTCAAGGTCAACACACAATCACTCAAGCCAAGGTGGACAGACTTCAAGAAACACTGATTAAGCAAGACATGAATGTCACATTGGAAAAGAAAAGGTTTTTAAGCCAGCCTTTGACCGCATTGAGTATATAGAAAAGACTCAAGAAAAGGAGCAAGCTCAACTATCTGATATTTTAAACAATCAAGCTGCTCAACAAAACCAACTCAATGAAATCCAAAACTCTGTGGAATTGCTTGTCTCCCTGCTTCTACCAGATGATGCCAAAAGGGAGAGAAAGTAATTAAGTCCAAATGCATAACTGATCAACCACTGAAGGGTAAGGATAATGATAATGAAGACCAGGGAAACTATGAAAGGAGTAGAGGTCTAAGTCAAGGAAGGGGTTCTTTATCAAGCAAAGTCAGAACTACAAGTTAAAGAACAAATTCTGATGCTGGGAGAAGAACAAGTTCTGATACTGGTAAAAGGATAAGTTCTAATGAACAAACTCTGAAACTTGATGAAGAGATCTCCAAAAGGTTGTTCCTAAAGGACAATCCAGGCATGGATATTGAAAGTCTGAAGGAAGAAGAGATTAGACTGAAAGCTGAAAATGACAAATCTAAGTCAAAGTCTAATACTCAAGCCACAACAAAGAAACCACCTAAGCCTAAGGGCATTGTGATCAAAGAGAGGACAGAAACTGAGGCATCTAAGACTAAGTCTAAATCACAGGTGGAAGTTGATCCTAGATTCAAGGGTAAGGCAAAAGTTGATGAACCTGTAAAGTTATATCTACCAACCATGGATCTAGAAGCAAAATCTGATGAAGATACAAATTTAATTTTGAAGAAGAAAAGGAATATTCAAGCAACCTCTGACAGAGCTCAAGTTGTCTTGACATCAGAAGAAAAGGAAACCTCTGACATTGCTCATGTTAAACCTTCAAAAGTTCTACTACCTGGGTTTACTAAGGCTCAACAATCTGCTCAACCTATGAAGACTTCAACAAATGTTTTTCAGGGTAGATTGCTCCAAGGGAAGGAAGCTAGAGACAAAACAGGACTTGGTAATGCTGATGAGAAAAGAGTAAACAACACTACTTCAGATCCTACATCTCTTTCTGAACCAGGAGTAGGGACAACTCCAGAAAGACTAAATCAATTGGAGTCTGTACAGATGGTCTACAATTTCAAGCTGAAAGAAGACATTATGCTTTATTTTTTTGACAGATGGAAGAGTATTCCAGATAAGAAAGAATGCAATTCAGTTGAAGTATTATGAAGAACTGCAACATGTTTTATTTCTACTTCAAGTGAAAAACAGGTCAATAGATGGTGCTACCAGTTACTTAAAATTTGATATTCAAAGACAGAAGAAACTTTACTCTGTAAATTTTGATAGACCATACTATCCAAAGTACAGAGCTCACAATGGTGAATTAGTTGAGATGAAGCCTAATACCGCCAAGATCACTACATTTCTGGGTATTAAGGGTGTTGCATTTAATCTGGAGTCTGACAAAGCTTATCTGATCAAACTGGATCAGGAAATAAGGAAAGCAAAGATTAATGATCTCAGGGCTGCTATCTTGCAGACAGGAGAAGATACAGTTTGTAACGACCGAGAAATTACGCTTGTATTATATTATAATAAAGATAAATTATGTGTATTATTATATGATTAAATGTGTTGAGTCATTAAAACCTAATTGCTATGTGCTACGTGTTATCTGTTTTGATCCAAACGTGTTTTGGATATTTATTGAGTGGTTTGTCGTAAGTTATATATTTTATATCAAAACCCATACAGATCAAACAGTATTTTAAAAGCCCATATTTCAAACAAAATCATTAGCCCTATTTTACCAAAAACAATCGATACCATATCGCTATTCTGAACCCCTAGACGTTTTACAAATTTACCTTTTTCGCGAAAAACGACTTTTCCGGACCCCTTAGGGTACCAAAAACCCCACAAAAATCACATTTTTATTTTTATATGATGATGAAATTATCATACATCATTTTTCTTTGCATTTTTGTAATATTCATAATTTTTGGGAATTTTTGACATTTATTTTGTATTTATTGGATATTTAAAAATTCATTATTAATACCCAAAAATTATAAAAATTGGGGCCAAATATTTTTATTAGATGTGTAATTAGACCCTTAATTTTATTTAGGGGTATTATTTTCATAAATATAAATAGCTGAATTATGGTTAATTAATTAGTTAATTATTATAAAAAAAATCAGAAAATCAAGAAATAATTAGTGTTGGTGAAGAACAATCAGAGATTTCAACTGCAGATTTCATAGTGATTCTGTTACCCATTTTGATCATGTGAGTAACCAAAACGATCCTCTTGATCTCTACTTTCTATTCATACCATTAATTTTGTGTTTTGTTGATTTGATTTTCAATTCGATTTTTTGGGTTGATACTCGAAATTAGGGATTCATGATTTAGGAATCGTTTGATGTTTTGGTTGATTCAGATAGCTTTATCTCGAGTTTAGGAGTGATTTCATATATTTAATTTGATCGTATAACCCCGGGAAGGTGATTCCCGAGTTCATAGGTTTTAGTAAATTTTGAGTTCGATTTTCTTAATTTTCAGATGTTGTTGATGTATTGTGATGATTGAGATTAATTGTAGAGAACTGTAGCTTTGATTTGGTATATATTTTGTGAATTTTGGTTCACGATTGAGTAAGAAGCGATTCTCCGATGAAGTTCATCGGAAAAGATGGGGTTTTGGCCGGAGAACGTGATGGAGTGGTCGTCAGTTGCGATGGGGAGGGTGGATGTACGGTGGAAGGAGAAAGGAACAGTGTTGCACCTTGAACGAGTCGAAACCATCGAGTTTTGGCTGGGTTTTTGGCTTGCCGGAGTTTTCCCGCCGGCGTCGGGTTACGTCCAGGCAGCCGGCCTGTTCTTCGTTAACCCGAGGTCGACCCGGGTTTGATCTTCAAAACCCTGAAAATATTTCCTGAAAACTGTTTCTGATATTTCTATTAATTATTTCTATTTTATAAAATCAGAAATTAGTTTTGTAAATTCTAAAAATCTAATTTAAATTCTGAAGTTTTTTAATAATAATTCTTAAATTATTTTATTAATTTAGAAAATTCGAAATTAGTTATTTAATGAATTATTTAATTATTTATCTGATTATTTATTAGTTATTTAATTAATTAATAATTAGGTAATTAATTAATAATTAGGTAATTAATTAATAAATAAGGATTAAAAATAATCGATTAATATGAATAATAATTCGTTAATTAGTTGAATATTGCGAGTAACTCGTATTTATACAAGTTGTGTTTTGATAAGTTGAATTAGTATTCGAACGATAACTAATTTATTCGAAGAGTGTCGTAATAATTATTCGTATCGAATAATTAAATATAGATGATTAATTAATTAATTAGTCATATAAGATATAATAATAATAATAGTTCAATAATTATACGAGGATCGCGAGTAGCTCGTATTTATACGAGTAGTTGCTCGTTGAGTTAGATTATGATTCGAGTAATAATTATTTATTCGATAAATAGCGTATCAGTTAATTGTATTGATTGATTATTTGTAAATAATCGATCTAATCCAGTAAGTGATAATAATTTGTAAATAATTATAATAAATTATAATTAATCCTAATAATTAGGGATTAATTATTTTAAAATACAATGATTATTAATTAATTATTTAAAAATATAATTAAGGATTATTTAATTATAATTAATTAATTATAATTAATTATTAATTAATTAAATCTTTTCTAATTCATAATAATTAAACCGTTAGTCCGTTTTGATTGAAACGAAGACCCCTAGACTCGGAAAAATGAAACGAATCCAATAAAAATAATTGTAGGTCATAATTTCTTCCGAAAGAGAGTTGTCTTGTGTTAGTTAATTGTGTATATGCCCTAATAGAGGTAGAATTGAGTCAAATAAATCCTGAAAAATTATAATAAAATTAAATAGGGTTAGTTAATACAGGTATGAGTCTAGTATCGCTTCTAAAAATATTTAAAAGTCCAAAAATCAATTATGTGCTTTATGTGCTATGTGCTTTACGTGATTATGTGAACCTTATGTGCTATATAATTATATGTGTATATATGTGAGTCAGATATAAACGGATGGGTAGATTGATAGGGTTGCGTAGTATTAATTCAAGATACGCGTATGTAATAAGTTATCTAAATGACTATCTTCTATGATTGATTTAGTATCACCAAGGCCGATCAAGCAGGAGACCGAAGGCAGTGCATTGAACCAGGTTAAGTACGCGCAAGGCAAGTTTTTCCCCTATTCTAAATTCAGAATAGTGAATTATACACCCATTTTCCATATCAGTTACACTTTAATAATTCTTGTTCATATACACTGTTACACAATTATTGATTCTTGTTTCTATTTTATTTCGATTCTTGATTTCTCTCAATTTATTGAATCCCCTATTCATATTCCAATACTTTTACCCTTGTTACATATACTCTGATATATCCTGATGTTGGGATACATCAACAACATTCTGATTATTCCGGATGCTAAGCTTTGGACTGGATAGTTATGATATGGGCTGGGTTTTACCCAGACCATTAATTAATAGGCCGTAGTTGCCTGAGTTCCTTATGTTGGTCGGGTCTATGCAGTTGGGTATAGATCCACACTGTATCCTGACTGATCAGCAGGTTATAGTGCATAGTTAGTTCTTGTATCCAGTCTTGTTCATTTGGCACTCGCCAGCAATGGCAAATTATTATTCTATACAGAAATAGATGGTTGTTCAAACCAACAACTTATCGATTCATTTATTCTTTTTTCTTAATACTATAAATATTGTTGCAGGCTTGTTGAGAAATTTTGGCTCATCCCCTTTTATTGTTATTCCTATTGTTTTACAGTTAATTAAGTAGAGAATGAAACCCATCAAAACCCGCATAGTCAAGAAGCGAGTCAAGCAGCGGGACCCTCTTATACCAAGAATGTTCATCCCTATCCCAGAAGAGAGCTTTGAGTTACCAGATCAGGTATAACAGGATAAGTAGTAATGTTGGTTTGAATAAAAGTTGTGTGCTGAGAATGTAGATAGACTAAAGTTTTGTAATAAAGAGGGTTCTTGAGAAAGATGGTTTTTAAACTGGTTTGTAATAAAGTTAGTGTGTCATTCTTGTTTTCAACTCTTAACCTTAAAAGATCCTGAGTAGCAGTAGTTCGGGGTAATTATTATATTTATATTGCGCTTGTGCAGGTTTAGTTTGTAGTTAATGTTAATAATGCCCCATATCTATACCCCGGATTTGGAGGGTGTTATAGTTAGCATCAGAGCATAGGTTTTGACCCTTGAAAACAAGAATATTAGGGTTAAGATAAGATAGGAAGATCATATAAGATATAAGTAAGAATGTTAGGGTTGTTTGTTTATGTGATTAGGAGTTACGAGATCTAGGATTGTGATTTGATTGTTCTTGTGTTATTTTTATGATGTATGTTAGATGGCTTCTTCGTCTTCATCTACGGAGCGGACTGAGTCAGACCCAGTAGTAGCACCAGTACTAGCCCCACCATCAGTGCAGATTTTTCCTCCATTACCACCACCTCCACCATTGCGACCTGGACCAGCACCAGAGATACCCCCTCCACCAGAGGTACCAGACTTTGTTGATTATTTCCCTTATTTTGAGCCGGAGATACCTGACTTTCCATCTTTGGAGATTCCGATATTTGATGTTCCTGATATGGTTGACATTCCACAGTGGGAGGACTTAGAGCCACAGGTTCCTATGCCACAGTTTGAGATTCCAGAGATTCCACAAATGGAGCCAGAGTTAGAGCCACCTGTATATGCACCCATGGAGCAGCCTATTTTGTTGCACCGCTAGCTGTCTATGCCCCTGTGCCCGGAGTATATCAGTTCCCGCAGCCAGAGTTTATGGACGAGGTAGTGGTGGATCAGCCATTACCATTGCCTTCTCGAGGTTCCCGCACAGATCTTCGTGAGCATCACACGGTTACATATCAGCGGTACCAGTCGGAGAGAGAGGAGAGGGTCAGATGGCAGGTCAGTGTAGAGAGATCCTTGGGCTGTTTGAGACATAGGAGGACTGTAACGTCTGGGAAATTTACGCCTGTATTATATCATATTTATAATAATTCATGTGTATTAATGTGTCATTATGTGTAATTATCTGTCAAACCCTAATTGCTACGTGTTATGTGCATTCTGTGCCATTCCGGTATTTTTAAGATATTTTTCAGATACTTTGTTTTTCATTTATCGCTTTCATTTCAAACGTTTTACGACCCAAACCATGATTTTAAAGCAAGTATTTCAAATAAAATAATGGGCCTTATTTTTCATCAAACGGCTTTTACCATCGCATTATTCAAAACATCTAGGCATTTTATAAATTTTCTCGTTTTGCGAAAAATGACTTTTTCGGGCCCCATTGGGTGTTAAAAACCCCACAAAAATCACATTTTTATTTTTATAAAATTATAGGACTTTTATTTATACCATTTCTTTGTATTTTTGTATTATTCACAATTTTTGGGAAATTTTGGCATATATATTGCATATATAAAATATTTATAAATTAAATTTTAATACTCAAAAATTATAAAAATTAGAGCCAAATATTTTTATTAGGAGTGTAATTAGCCCCTTAATTTTATTTAGGGGTATTATTTTCAACACTATAAATACCTGATTATTAATTAATTAATCAGTTTATTAATTATAAAAATTCAGAAAAATCCCCAATTTTCCAGAAATAGGGTTTGGTGTTCTTGATTTCAACCGGAGATTTGATCGTGATTCCGACCTCCAAATCAGACATGTAAGTAGTCATTGCAAAGCTCTTGATCTCTACTTTCTATTCTTGTAATCAATTTCATGTTTTATATCTTCGAATTTCAATTTGATTTTTTGGGTTCTTGAACTAATTTGGGTTTTTGCGAATCTTTGTGTTTTGGTTGATGAGAGTTATATGAATAGATTGCTCAGGTTTAGATGATTATACGTATTTTTAATTGATTTTTCTATTCCCGAATTTGTGATTCGTGTTTCTGAGTGTTCGACCCGTTTTTGAATTCGGATTTTGAGTTTGAGTGATTGTTACAAGATTTTGTTGTTAGAGACATGTAGATCGTTGAATTTCCAGTCGTTTGACACCGGTTTTGTGTGATTTGAATTCCGTTTTCGGGTCGCCGGAGTTTGCAACGAAGCTCGCCGGCCGTTGCTCTGTTTTAGCCGGAGAAGACGTCACAGGGGTGGGTGGAGAAGGAGGATGGCAGGGAAGAGTAGCTGGGACGATGGTGAATGAATTGGCAGCAAAACCAAACCAAAACCGTGTTGTTTGGACCAGGAATTGACTTTTCCGGAATCGAGTTCGGGTGGCCGGAACCTCGCCGGGTTCTGGGATTGTGAAGAACATCAGCCGGTGTTCTTGCCAATCCGGACCCGACCCGGTTGGGTTTTAAGTCAACCCGGTTTCGATCCTGAATTCTCCTAAGTTGATTTCTAGAAACTATTTTTGATTATTTAATTATTTAGTTTTAATTTTATAAATTTAGAAAACAGTTTTTTTATTCTAAAACTCTAATAAAAATTAGATTTAAATTCTGAAAATTATTATTAATAATTCCTAAATTATTTTATTAATTTAGAAATTCAAATTTAGTTATTTAATTAATTATTTAATTATTTATCTAATTATTTATCTATTTACTTATTATTTAGTAATTAAGTAATTAATTAATAAATAAGGCATTAAAATTTATCGATTATTATGAGTAAAAATTCGATAATTAGTTAAATAATACGAGTAACTCATATCTATGCGAGTAATTGAGCGATAAGTTAGATTATTATTATTCGAGCGATAGTAAATTATTCGAAGAATATTATAATAATTACTCGTAACGAATAATTAAATACAGATAATCGATTAAATCATATAAGTTGTAATAATAACCATTATAATTCAGTAATTATACGAGAAAGGTGAATAACTCGTATTAACACGAGTAGTTGATCGGTGAGTTGGGTTATGATTCGAATAATGATTATTTATTTGATAAATAACGTAACAGCTAGTCGTATCGATTATTTATTTGTAAATAATCGATCTAATCAAATAAGTAATAATAAATTGTAAATATTTGTAATAAATTGTAATTAACTCTAATAATTAGGAATTAATTATTTTAAATTATTAAATAATTATTTATTAGTTATTAATTATTTATTAATTATTTAAAAATGATTAATTATTTCGATAATTAATCAAATAATTTTTAATAAATCATAATAAACTCATTTTAATTCCAAAAATTATAGAAACATCATTTTTGACTCTTATTTTTCTTAAATAATTATTTAAAAAATTATTTTAGGGTTTAAAAATTTAGTAATAATTATTTATATTGAATAATAAATTGAATGATCAGTGTTTAATTGATATTAATTAGACCGTTAGTCCAATTTGGGTGAAACGAAAGCCCTTTTTCTCAGAAAAATGAATTATTTTCATTAAAAATAATATTAAGACCTAATTTCTTCTAGAAATTAGTTGACTTTGTTATTTTTTTGATTTTCAATCGAAGTGCGTGCCGAGACGAGTCTGAAAAATTCCGGAAAAATGGGAAACGAGGCAGATGATGATAAGTGGAGCGATGAGCGAGTCAATTTTAATTCTAAAAATTATTTTAACTATACAAATGATTATGTGCTTATGTGCTTATGTGCATTATATGGTTAATCGAGTCTTACTTGCTAATATGTAATATATGAGTCAGTCATATGCGCATGGGTAGATAATAGGAACGATGTGAAGTCGATTCAAGATGCAATTGAAGTACGAAATGACTTGACCAGTCTATTTTTCTAACAGAAGCTAAGCCAGCAAGGCAGGTTGAGTAGGTGATAAACGAAGGTGATTTAATTGCAGTGAGTCGCGCAGAAGGTAAGTTTCTCCCCTATTCTATTTTCAGAATAGTGATATTTCTTCAGATTCTTATCACACTTGTCCTCTTTTGATTCTTTTGTTCATATTTCATTTTGATTCTTGCTTATCCTTTTCATTTGAATTTATTGTTCATATTCCAATTGTTACTCACAATTATTGATATATTCTGGTGATTAGAATATGTCAAAGCATACTGATTGTTCCGGATGCTACTCTAGGGACTGGATAATAATACCTTGGGGATTAATTTTACTTAATCCTAAGGACCGGGACATAACCGGATCCTCGAGATGGGCCGTAGTGCCTGGGTTCCCGATTGGATCTATATAGTGAGATATAGATCTGCACTGTATCCTGGTTGATCAGTAGGGTATAGATGCGAACTTGTGTCTAGTTTAATTTTCCTTTGTATTCGCCAGTAATGGCCTTCTTTCTATTCTCGCGGGATATATCTTTGCAGATGTACCCAGGTTACGAATTCATTTAAATTGCTTTAACACTGTTTATATTTTACGGACTTGTTGAGCAATTTTGGCTCACCCTTTTTGTTGTTATCCACCTTATTGTTTTCAGTTAAGAAGGAATATGAAATCCATCAAGACTTGAGTGGTAAAGAAGCGGGTCAAGCCTCGGGATCCTCTCATACCCAAGGTGTTGATCCCAATCCAGGAAGAAAGCTTTGAGTTGCCCGAACATGTGGTGTGTAGATAGTTGATGTGTGTGTTTGAATAAAAGATGAACTTAGTTTAAAACTGATTAGACAAGGGTTTGTAATAAAAAGAGTTTATGAGATTTTGGATTTGGTTTGTAATAATGTAGTTAGTGGTTCTTGTTTTCATAATTCAACCTAAAAAGATCCTGGTTAGTGTTAAAGGGGTTTAGATTCACTTCTTCATTATTTGTTAATCAGATTGTACATGTTTGGTGATTAGCTAGTAACCCCCAGACTTATACCCCGGGTCTTGAGGGCGTTACAGGTTTGTCATCAGAGCTGTGGTTTGGTCCCTGAAAACAAGAACATTAGGGTTAAGATAAGATAGGGAGATCACATAGGATAGAAATAGTCAAATAGAAAGAGCAGTGTTAGGATGTAGGTTAGATTAGAATAGGGAAGTATAAATCTTAGGATTGTTTAGTGACCTTTCTTCTTTCTTTATATTATCAGATGGCGTCATCAGGTTATTCGGCTTCTTCTGAGAGGACAGTCACCGGGCCAGTAGCACCAGTTGTACCTCCAGTATCTGAGTTCATGTTTCCTCCTCTACCACCTCCACCACCATTACCACAGGAGCCAGTACCTCCAGTACAGGGGATAGTCCATGACCCTATAGAGATGTTCGATCCATTTGAGTTCTTTGAGCCTATGATTCCACTACCAGTAGAGCATCAGTTTATACCAGTGATTGAGCCGGAGCTACCACCACCACCAGTGTTGCCTCCTATACCAGTGCATGCCCCAGAGCCAGACGAATTTCAGATGATTCCAGTCGAGGGGATGGGAGAGCATGATGTGGATCTACAGTTAGGGTTACTACAGCAGGGTGCAGGTATACCGAGGGTTCCATCACAGGAGTCAGTGGGTCAGGTTGCACAACCGCATATGGTACCATACCATGAGTACAGAGTTATAAGAGATGATGTAGAGTATTGGAGAGCACAGTGCAGAGAGATTATGCATTTATTTGACCAGAGAGACAGAGGACCGTTATCGGCCCTATAGCCAGATTACTTTATGAGACAGAGATTACAGTCGGTTTTGATGAGTGCCACTTGGGAGCTAGATGATTTGACCCATGAGGATATTCCGTTTGGCACAGACTTTGGTTCAGGCACTTAGGGAGGAGCTGAGGTGTATTCCGCCTGGGTTTTGAGACAGTGACTACAGAATACAGATGTATATAGATGCAGCCTAGTATGATATAGTGAGTAGTATATATGTGTGTAGTAGTAGCTTGACCTGTAGTAGTAGTTTGACATGTAGTAGTAGTGTGACTGTAGCCGCTGTGATAACCAGCAGAGCGAGATTTTTTGTATCAAGCATTTACACCTGAGGCTGGTGTCATATATATATAAAATGAACTTTTTCAAATATCTTTTATTTAAATTTCAGTCTTTACAGTTTTACAACATGTTCCTTTACTTTATTGTTTTACAGCTTTTCGTATTTTAAATTCTGTCGAAAAAAATGAAGAGAAAAGAACAATCATTTTATTTAACTATTTACATTTCCTGTTTCTATATTAAGCAACTGTTTTCTTTCTTCGAACCATGTTGTTAATACAGGATAAAGTGTTTTCTTACCTACTATCAATTGTTTATTAAACTGTTAAAGAAATATCACTTGTTTTATTATCAAAACATGGCACAAAAAAGAAAGACTAGGACTGAGACTTCCAACAGCAATTCCGAAGGACAGATTAATGAGACCATGAACTAAATGTTCCATCTGATGCAACAACAGATGGTAATGATGCAACAACAGATGCAACAACAAGAGCAGCAGATTCAACAGCAAATGTTACAACAGCCACTTCGTCCTGAGCCCCAAATTCCACTAGCTATACCTATTGTTACTTTTAAGCAGTTTCAGTCGGTTAAACCTCCAGAAATTGATGGGTCAGGTGATCCTATTAAGGCTACCACTTGGTTAAAAGAAATAGAGAAAGCGTTTGTACTAGTGAAAATAGGTGAAGACCAGAAGAGTGACTTTGCTAGTTATTTGGTGAAAGGAGAAGCGAATTATTGGTGGGAATCTAAAAAGGCTTTAGAGGGTGAAGATGTTATTGCAGGGGATAGGTTTAAAGAGTTGTTCTTAGGAAAACATTTTCCTCGCTATGTGAGAAACTAAATGCAGATAAAGTTTTTGGAACTGAAGCAGGAAAGTATGTCCGTGACCGAGTATGAAGCCAAATTTACTGAATTGGCTAGGTTTGTTCCAGAACAAGTGGATACTGAAGAGAAACGAGTTCAAAGGTTTCAAGAAGGGTTACGATCGTGGATCTGTGGACAAGTTGCAGTTTTTGAATTAACAACGTATACCGCCGTAGTCCAGAAAGCCTTGATCATCGAAGGGGAAAGTGAAAGATCTCAAAGGGATAGAGGACAGGGAAGTTTCCAAGACCGCTCTAGCAGGAAGCCGGGATTTCAAGCTCGGAGAAATTTGAATTTTAAAAGGATAGGACAAGGTACCCAGAAAATAGGTAATCTTTTCCAAGCCCCCAAACAACAGGGAATTGTTAGAGTCCCAGTGCCGTACTGCGGAACTTGTGGACGCAAGCACACCGGCGTATGTATCAAAGCAGATGTGACATATTTCAAATGCAAGCAGAAAGGGTACTATTCTAACGAATGTTCCACGGGAAAAACAACAGAAATTACTTGCTACCAGTGCGGAAAGAAAGGGCATATCGCTAGACAATGTAAAGGACCAGCAATAGCAGCTAGTATTCCGAAAGTATTGGCATTACCTCCGCCACCGCCGCCTAATCAACCTAGAGCAAGAACTTTCAACACGACAATGAAAGAAGCAGTGCAGAGTCCTAGTGTAATCGCAGGTACGCTTTTGATGAATTCCGTAGATTCAAAAGTATTAATTGATTCTGGAGCTACCCGTTCATTTATTTCTGAAGAATTTCTTGATTAATTACATTGCGAAATCGAATGGTTGGGCGAGACGTTAATTATAAAATTAGTGAATGACGACCAAGTTCCAGTAGATCGAGTATGTCCTGCGTGCGATATCGAAATACCTGGACATCATTTTTCTGTAGACTTGATTCTTTTTAAGTTAGGAGAGTTTGACGTTATTTTGGGAATGGATTTGTTAGCTTGTCATAATGCTCAGATCGATTGTGCGAACAAGAAAGTCAAATTACGAACTGCAGAAAATGCAACGGTAATGTTCAAGGGCGAAAAACCGCGGAAGAAATTTTTGACTGCGATGCAAACCAAATGATTGCTCGACAAGAATGTGAGATGTATATAACTTACGTGTTAGATACTGAGAAAGGAAGTCCCAAAATAGAAGACATTCCAGTAGTATGTGAGTTTCCGGACGTCTTTCCAGACGAGCTTCCAGGGGTACCGCTAGATCGAGAAATTGAGTTCACGATTGATCTAGCACCAGGTACAGAATCAGTTTCGAAAGCTCTATATCGAATGGCTCCAGTCGAGATGAAGGAATTGTCAACGCAATTGCAAGATCTTCTAGATCGAGGCATCATAAGACCTAGTGTATCCCCATGGGGTGCACCGGTACTGTTCGTGAAGAAGAAGGATGGCAGCATGCGACTATGTATTGACTATCGAGAATTGAATAAGCTCACTATCAAGAACAAGTATCCTTTACCGAGAATTGACGATTTGTTCGATCAGCTAAAAGGAGTCGCATGGTTTTTGAAGATAGATTTACGATCGGGCTATCATCAATTGAAGATTAAAGCTGAAGATATTCCCAAGACTGCATTTCATACGAGATATGGACATTACGAGTTTCTTGTAATGGCATTCGGTTTGACCAACGCGCCAACAGCATTCATGGACCTGACGAACAGGGTATTCAAAAAATACTTGGACAAATTCATGATCGTATTCATTAATGACATCTTGATTTACTCAAAGACGGAAGAAGAGCATGCCGAGCACTTGAGGAAAGCTTTGGAAATTCTGAGGAAAGAGCAACTGTACTCGAAATTCTCGAAATGTGAATTCTGGTTGAAGAAAGTACAATTCCTAGGGCACATCATCAGTAGAGAAGGCATCCAAGTTGATCCAACGAAGATTGAAGCTGTGTTAAATTGGGAAAGGCCAAAGACACCGACAGAAGTTCGAAGTTTCTTGGGATTGGCAGGATATTATAGAAGATTTGTTAAAGATTTTGCGAAAATAGCAACGCCATTGACCAAGTTAACTCGAAAAAGTGAAAAGTTCGTATGGGATGACAAATGTGAAGAAAGTTTTCAAGAGCTGAAGAATCGGTTAGTAACCGCACCGGTACTCGTATTGCCAGACGAGCATGGGAATTTTGTCATTTACAGTGATGCTTCGTATCACGGATTACGATGTGTACTGATGCAGCATGGTAACGTCATTGTCTATGCTTCGAGACAACTCAAACCTCATGAACAGAAATATCCTACGCATGATCTGGAATTAGCAGCGATCGTATTTGTGTTGAAATTATGGAGACACTATCTCTACGGTGAGAAATGCAAAATATACATAGATCATAAAAGTTTGAAGTACATCTTTACGCAGAAGGAACTGAACATGAGACAACGTTGATGGCTGGAATTGGTTAAACATTACGATGTTACGATCAATTATCATCCAGGAAAAGTAAATGTTGTGGCAGATGCGCTAAGCAGGAAAGAAAGATTGAATTTGTTAACTTCGTGTGAAGAATTAGCCAAGGAATTTGACAAGTTGGAAATCGAAATTCGTAGTCCCAATGAATCTACTGAAGCTATCTACGCTATGATTTTTCAACCGGAATTACTAGAGAAGATTCGCCGCTGTCAAGTAAAAGTGATGAGTCAAGATGACGACATAACCGGAGAAGAAATCACAACTTAGAAGGATAATGAAGGAATTCTACGCTTTACATCTAGAATCTGGATCCCTAACGTGGCAGAACTAAAAGAAGAAATATTGCGAGATGTGCACAGTTCAAAGTATTCCATTCATCCAGGAAGTACAAAAATGTATCGCGATCTGAAGGAAAACTTTTGATGGCCGAATATGAAGAAGGAGATAGCGGAATGGTTAAGTAAATGCTACACATGCCAGCGAGTTAAAGAGGAACATCAACGTCCAAGCGGATTATTACAACCATTAGATATTCCAGAATGGAAATGGGAACATTTAGTGATGGATTTTGTGGTAGGACTACCAAGGACTAAAGCTAATCATGATGCGATGTGGGTAATCACAGAATAATGAAGTCGGCACGTTTTCTACCAATTAACGAAAGATTTTCACTCGACAAGCTAGTGCACTTGTATCTCAAGGAAATTGTGATGCGACATGGAGTTCCAATATCTATCGTGTCTGATCGAGATCCCCGTTTCAACTCAAGATTTTGGAGACAATTTCAAGAATGCCTTGGAACTAAATTAAATATGAGTACCGCTTATCATCCGCAAATCGATGGGAAAAGTGAATGAACTATTCAAACAATTGAAGACATGCTACGAGTATGTACAATTGATTTCGAAGGCAGTTGGGATGAGCATTTACCTTTGGTTGAATTTTCTTGCAACAACATCTATCACGCAAGCATTAGAATGCCACCATACAAAGCATCATACAGAAGGAAATGCAGATCACCAGTATATTGGGATGAAGTTGGAGAACGCAAGGTTTTGGGTCCAGAATTAATCCAACAGACTAAAGAAAAGATAGAACTTATTCGAAAGCGATTGGATGTAGCACAAAACAGGCAACACAAATATGCAGATCAAGCAAGGAAGGATATGGACTACCAGGAAGGAGAGCATGTGTTACTCAAAATATCACCATGGAAAGGATTAACCAGATTCGGCAATAAGGGGAAATTAAAGCCACGATACGTCGGACCGTTTGAAGTCTTAAAGAAAGTGGGAAAAGTTGCGTATGAATTAGCTTTACCGCCTCATATGCAACATATTCATAATGTGTTTCACGTGTCGATGCTTAAGCGATATAATCCTGATTCTAGGCATGTCATAGAATATGAACCGATAGATATCCAACCTGATTTGTCTTTTGTAGAACAGCCGATAAGAATTTTAGATCGATGGGAGAAAGTATTGAGAAATAAGTCTGTATCTTTAGTGCGAGTTTTATGGAGAAACCCTATGGTTGAAGAATCAACCTGGGAACTTGAGAGTGAAATGTTAGAGAAATATCCTTATTTGTTTTCATAGCAAGATTCTGAGGACCGAATCCTATTAAGGGGGGAAGGATGTAACGTCTGGGAAATTTACGCCTGTATTATATCATATTTATAATAAATCATGTGTATTAATGTGTCATTATGTGTAATTATCTGTCAAACCTAATTGCTACGTGTTATGTGCATTCTGTGTCATTCCGGTATTTTTAAGATATTTTTCAGATACTTTGTTTTTCATTTATCGGTTTCATTTCAAACGTTTTACGACCCAAACCATGATTTTAAAGCAAGTATTTCAAATAAAATAATGGGCCTTATTTTTCATCAAACGGCTTTTACCATCGCATTATTCCGAACATCTAGGCATTTTATAAATTTTCTCATTTTGCGAAAAATGACTTTTCCGGGCCCCATTGGGTGTTAAAAACCCCACAAAATCATTTTTTTATTTTTATAAAATTATAGGACTTTTATTTATACCATTTCTTTGTATTTTTACATTATTCACAATTTTTGGGAAATTTTGGCATATATATTGCATATATAAAATATTTATAAATTAAATTTTAATACTCAAAAATTATAAAAATTAGGGCCAAATATTTTTATTAGGAGTGTAATTAGCCCCTTAATTTTATTTAGGGGTATTATTTTCAACACTATAAATACCTGATTATTAATTAATTAATCAGTTAATTAATTATCAAAATTCAGAAAAATCCCCAATTTTCCAGAATTAGGGTTTGGTGTTCTTGATTTCAACCGGAGATTTGATCGTGATTCCGACCTCCAAATCAGACATGTAAGTAGTCATTGCAAAGCTCTTGATCTCTACTTTCTATTCGTGTAATCAATTTCATGTTTTATATCTTCGAATTTCAATTCGATTTTTAGGGTTCTTAAACTAATTTGGGTTTTTGCGAATCGTTGTGTTTTGGTTGATGAGAGTTATATGAATAGATTGCTCAGGTTGTGTAGATGATTATACGTAATTTTAATTGATTTTTCTATTCCCGGATTTGTGATTCGTGTTTTTTAGTGTTCGACTCGTTTTTGAATTCGAATTTTGAGTTTGAGTGATTGTTAGAAGATTTTGTGGTTAGAGACGTGTAGATCGTTGAATTTCCAATCGTTTGACACCGGTTTCGTGTGTTTTGGATTCCGTTATCGGGTCGCCGGAGTTTGCAACGAAGCCGGAGAAGATGTCATAGGGGTGGGTGGAGAAGGAGGATGGCAGGGAAGAGTAGCTGGGACGATGGTGAATGAATTGGCAGCAAAACCGAACCAAAACCGTGTTGTTTGGACCAGGAATTGACTTCGCCGGAACCTCGCCGGGTTCTGGGATTGTGAAGAACACCGGCGGGTGTTCTTGCCAACCCGGACCCGACCCGGTTGGGTTTTAAGTCAACCCAGTTTCGATCCTGAATTCTCCTAAGTTGATTTCTACAAACTGTTTTTGATTATTTAATTATTTAGTATTAATTTTATAAATTTAGAAAACAGTTTTTTTATTCTAAAAATCTAATAAAATTAGATTTAAATTCTGAAAATTATTATTAATAATTCCTAAATTATTTTATTAATTTAGAAATTCGAATTTAGTTATTTAATTAATTATTTAATTAATTATCTAATTATTTATCTATTTACTTATTATTTAGTAATTAAGTAATTAATTAATCAATAAGGATTAAAATTAATCGAATATTATGAGTAAAGATTCGATAATTAGTTAAAGAATACGAGTAACTCGTATCTATGCGAGTAATTGAGCGATAAGTTAGATTATTATTATTCGAGCGATAGTAAATTATTCGAAGAATATTAGAATAATTATTCGTAATGAATAATTAAATACAGATAATCGATTAAATCGTATAAGTTGTAATAATAACCGTAATAATTCAGTAATTATACGAGAAAGGTGAATAACTCGTATTAACACGAGTAGTTGATCGGTGAGTTGGGTTATGATTCGAATAATGATTATTTATTCGATAAATAACGTAACAGCTAGTCGTACTGATTATTTATTTGTAAATAATCGATCTAATCAAATAAGTAATAATAAATTATAAATATTTGTAATAAATTGTAATTAACTCTAATAATTAGGGATTAATTATTTTAAATTATTAAATAATTAATATTAATTATTTATTAGTTATTAATTAATTATTAATTATTTAAAAATGATTAATTATTTCGATAATTAATCAAATAATTTTCAATAAATCATAATAAACTCATTTTAATTCCAAAAATTATAGAAAAATCATTTTTGGCTCTGATTTTTCTTAAATAATTATCAAAAAAATTATTTTAGGGTTTAAAAATTTAGTAATAATTATTTGTATTGAATAATAAATTGAATGATCTGTGTTTAATTGATATTAATTAGACCGTTAGTCCAATTTGGGTGAAACGAAAGCCCTTTGACTCAGAAAAATGAATTCTTTTCATTAAAAATAATATTAAGACTTAATTTCTTCTAGAAATTAGTTGACTTTGTTATTTGTTTGATTATCAGTCGAAGTGCGTGCCGAGACGCGTCTGAAAAATTCCGAAAAAATGGAAAACGAGGCAGATGATGATTAGTGGAGCGATCAGCGAGTCGATTTTAATTTTAAAAATTATTTTAACTATAAAAATGATTATGTGCTTATGTGCTTATGTGTATTATGTGGTTAATCGAGTCTTACTTGCTAATATACAATATACGAGTCAGTCATATGCGCATGGGTAGATAATAGGAACGATGTGAAGTCGATTCAAGATGCAATTGAAGTACGAAATGACTTAAGCAGTCTATTTTTCTAACAGAAGCTAAGCCAGCAAGGCAGATTGAGTAGGTGATAGACGAAGGTGATTTAATTGCAGTGAGTCACGCAGAAGGCAAGTTTCTCCCCTATTCTATTTTCAGAATAGTGATATTTCTTTAGATTCTTATCACACTTGTACTCTTTTGATTCTCTTGTTCATATTTCATTTCGATTCTTGCTTATCCTTTGCATTTGAATTTATTGTTCATATTTCAATTGTTACTCACAATTATTGATATATTCAGGTGATTAGAATATGTCAAAGCATACCGATTTTTCCGGTTGCTACTCCAGGGCCTGGATAATAATACTTTGGGGATTATTTTACTTAATCCTAAGGACCGGGACATAACAAGATCCTTGAGATGGGCCGTAGTTCCTGGGTTCCCGATTGGATCTATATAGTGAGATATAGATCTGCACTGTATCCTGGCTGATCAGCAGGGTATAAATGCGAACTTGTGTCCAGTTTAGTTCGTTTGTATTCACCAGTAATGGCCTTCTTTCTATTCTCGCGGGATATATCTTTGCAGATGTACCCGGGTTACAGAATCATTTAAATTGCTTTAACACTGTTTATATTTTGCGGACTTGTTGAGCAATTTTTGGCTCACCCTTTTTGTTGTTATCCACCTTATTGTTTTCAATTAAGAAGGAATATGAAACCCATCAGGACTCGAGCGGTAAAGAAGCGGGTCAAGCCTCGGGATCCTCTCATACCCAAGGTGTTGATCCCAATCCAGGAAGCTTTGAGTTGCCCGAACATGTGGTATGTAGATAGTTGGTGTGTGTGTTTGAATAAAAGATGAACCTAGTTTAAAACTGATTAGACAAGGGTTAGTAATAAAAAGAGTTTGTGAGATTTTGGATTTGGTTTGTAATAAAGTAGTTAGTGGTTCTTGTTTTCATACTTCAACCTAAAAAAATCCTGGTTAGTGTTAAAGGGTTTTAGATTCACTTCTTCATTATTTGTTAATCAAATTGTACAGGTTTGATGATTAGCTAGTAACCCCCAAACTTATACCTCGGGTCTGGAGGGCTTTACAAGGACGGTCCAGTTTGAGCACTTCACCCAGACTACATCTTGAGTGAGAGACTATGCCATATCCACAGGGCTGGTTCTCAGGGGCTTACTGACTTGAGGCAGCAGGATATTAGTACAGAGGCAGCATATCGCAGGGCGATGAGACTTACAGAGACAGTGTTAGAGGCTTTGTAGGAGGAGCTGAGCCGTGTGTCACCGAGATTCTGATTTCAGCAGACAGTGGAGTGTTGTATCTTGTATATTATCTTTAGATAGATGCAGCATAGTATTGTATGACTAGTTTATATGAGGGTAGTTACTAGTTTTGACGGATAGCAATAGCAGTACGACTGACATATTATAGACTTTTGTATCAAGCATTGACACCTGCAGCTGGTGTCCTACCTATATATATAAGATGAACCTTTTCACGTTTTCTTTATTTTATTTTTCCAGTCATTTAAGCATTTACATTTGTTTCACTATTTTACCATTGTATATTTTAAAATGTTGTTTATTTACAATCATGTTGTACTCTTTACATTTTCAAAATTTTTAAATTATTTTAAAAAGGATTTATTTAAACATCGCACTGTTTTTATTCATTCATTTATATATTTAACAAATTGTTTTTTTCCCCATATCAACTATTTCAATGCTGTTTTAATATTATTAAGACTGTTTCTATTCCATAACACATGTTTAGTAAATTGTTATTAAAAGAACCCATTGTTTTATTATCAGAAATATGGCACCCAAAAGAAAAGCACGACCCGACTCGTCTAACGGAAATACCGAGGGCCAAAACGATAATAATCAGATGGATCAGATGTTCCATCTTATGCAACACCAGATGCTGATGATGCAGCAACAGATGCAGCAGCAACAACAGCAGTTTCAACAACAAATGCTACAACAAGCCGCCCATCCAGAACATCAAGTACCACTAGCAGCACCTGTAGTTACTTTCAAGCAATTTCAGTCGGTAAAGCCTCCAGAATTTGCCGGTTCTACAGATCTCACAAAGGCGAGAGCTTGGCTGAAGGAGATAGAAAAGACTTTTACATTGGTTAAAGTTGAGGAAGAACAGAAGACTGATTTTGCCAGCTACTTTCTGAAAGGCGAAGCTAATTACTGGTGGGAATCGAAGAAAGCTTTGGAAGGAGAAGGTGTGGTGACCTGGGATAGATTCATTGATCATTTCCTGGAGAAATATTTTCCTCGCTTCATGAAGAATCAGATGGAGATCAAGTTCCTGGAACTGAAGCAAGATAACTTACCGGTCGCGGATTATGAGACCAAGTTCACTGAATTGGCCAGATTTGTTCCTGAGCAAGTGAATATGGATGAAAAGCGGGCCAAGAGATTCCGGCAGGGGCTGAAGCCATGGATTCGTAGCAGGGTAGCCGTATTTGAGCTGACGACTTATACAGCTGTTGTTCAGAAGGCCATGATCATTGAAGGTAAAAGTGAAGCAGCTTAGAAAGAGAAGGGACCAGGAAATTCCCAGAACCGTTTTAACAGAAGGCCAGGATTTCAAGCCCGGGGAAAAGTGAATGCCAGGAGACCAGAACAGGGCAACCAGAGGACGGGTAATCGACTTCCATCCCTGAATCAGCAGAAACTTATTCGACCTTTTATACCTGATTGCAGAACATGTGGTAAGAAGCATACTGGGATTTGCAACAAACCAAACACGTGTTTCAAGTGTAAGCAAAAGGGACACTATTCTGGAGAATGTCCGATGGGAAAGACAAAGATCACTTATTTCCAGTACGGAAGAAAAGGGCATATCGCCAAGGACTGCAGAGGAGTTGCAATGGCCGCTAGCATTCCAAGGGTTTTAGGATTACCTCCGCCTTCATTACCACCACAACATCAGCCCAAGGCAAGGACTTTCAACATGTCAATGAAGAAAGCTGTACAGAGTCCGAATATGGTTGCAGGTATGCTCCCTATGAATTCCGTAAATGCTCAAGTATTGATTGATTCAGGAGCTACTAGATCTTTTATTTCTGAAAATTTTATCTCTACGATAGATTGTGAGGTTCAGTGGTTAGATGAAGTGCTAGTCATAAAATTAGCAAATGGTGATCAGGTTATGGTACATCGAGTATGTCCAGATTGTGATATTGAGATAGGGAGATGTCATTTCTCAGTTGACTTGATACCTTTCAGGTTAGGAGAGTTTGATGTTATTTTAGGAATGGATTGGCTAGCTAGTAATAATGCTCAGATTGATTGTGCAAATAAGAAAGTGAAATTGCAGACTGAAGAAAATACAACGGTAATATTTAAAGGTGAGAAACAAAAGCAGAGATTCTTAATAATGATGCAGACGAAACGATTGCTACATCAAGGATGTCAAGCTTATTTAGCTTATGTGTTGGATACCGACAAAGAAAGCCCGAAAATTGAAGATATTCCTGTAGTTTGTGAGTTTTTCGACGTCTTTCCAGATAAACTTCCAGGACTACCACTAGATCGAGAAATCGAGTTCACTATTGACTTGGCATCAGGGACTGAACCAATTTCAAAAGCTCCATATCGAATGGCACCTGTTGAAATGAAGGAAGTAGCAAATCAATTACAAGAACTTTTCGACAAAGGAATTATAAGGCCAAGTGTATCCCCATGGGGCGCACCAGTATTGTTCGTGAAAAAGAAGGACGGTAGCATGTGACTATGTATTGATTATCGTGAGTTGAACAAGTTAACTATCAAGAATAAATATCCTTTGCCTCGCATCGACGACTTATTTGATCAACTGAAAAGAGCAGCATGGTTTTCGAAAATCGACTTACGATCAGGTTATCATCAGTTAAAGATCAAGGCAGAAGATATTCCAAAGACTGGGTTCAGAATAAGGTATGGACATTATGAATTTCTCGTGATGGCTTTTGGACTGACGAATGCACCTGCAGTATTTATGGATTTGATGAATCGAGTATTTAAGAAGTACCTAGATAAGTTTATCATTGTATTTATTGATGACATCTTGATTTATTCAAAGACGGAAGAAGAACATGCAGCACACTTAAGAACGATATCGGAGACGTTACGAAAGGAGCAGCTTTATTCAAAATTTTCAAAATGTGAATTTTGGTTGAAGGAAGTGCAATTTTTAGGACACATCATTAGTATTGAAGGAATTCAAGTGGATCCAGCGAAGATTGAAGCTATTTTAAATTGGGAAAGACCAAAGATGCCAATGGTAGTTCGAAGTTTCTTGGGATTAGCCGGTTACTACAGAAGATTCGTTAAAGATTTTGCAAAAATAGCCACACCATTGATGAATTGACATGAAAGAATGAAAAGTTCGAATGGAATGAGAAATGCGAAGCAAGTTTCCAAGAGTTGAAGAATCGATTAGTAACCGCACCTGTACTTGTTTTACCTGATGATCAAGGAGACTTTGTCATATACAGCGACGCTTCATATTGAGGACTTGGTTGTGTTCTGATGTAGCATGGAAACATGATCGCATACGCTTCCAGACAGCTAAAGCCGCATGAACAGAAATATTCGACTCACGATCTTGAACTAGCAGCAATTGTATTCGCACTAAAACTCTGGAGACACTATCTATACGGCGAAAGATGTGAGATTTACACGGATCATAAAAGCTTGAAGTATATTTTCACACAGAAGGAACTTAACATGCGACAACGGCGTTGGCTAGAGTTAATTAAGGATTACGACGTTTCAATCAATTATCATCCAGGCAAGGCCAATGTAGTAGCAGACACGTTAAGTCGAAAGGAACGATTGAATCTGTTAACATCTTCAGAAGACTTAATCGAGGAATTCGATAAACTGGAAATTGAAGTTTGTGTTCCAGAAAGATCTACTGAAATGATTTACGCTATGACATTTCAGCCAGAATTATTGGAGAAAATAAGAAGGTGTCAAGAAGAAGTAATGAATCAGGAAATTGACGATTTGACAGGAGAAGTGATTACCAGTCAAAAGGATGCCAAAGGAATTTTTTGAGTTGCTTCGAGGATCTGGATACCTAACGTACCAGAATTAAAAGCAGAAATTTTACAAGACGCTCATAGTTCAAGATATTCGATTCATCCCGGAAGCACAAAGATGTACACAGACCTGAAGGAAAACTTTTGGTGGCCAAATATGAAGAAAGAAATAGCGGAATGGGTTAGCAAGTGTTATACGTGCCAAAGAGTGAAAGCTGAACATCAACGCCCAAGTGGACTACTACAACCACTAGATATTCCATAATGGAAATGGGAGCACTTAGCCATGGATTTTGTAGTGGGACTTCCAAGGACGAAAGCAAATCATGATGCAATTTGGGTTATCATTGATCGATTAACGAAGTCAGCACATTTCCTTCCGATCAACGGAAGGTTTTTACTGGACAAGTTAGTGCACTTATATCTCAAGGAAATCGTAATATGTCATGGAGTACCCATATCTATTATATCGGATCGAGATCCCCGTTTCAATTCAAGATTTTGGAGACAATTCCAAGAATGCCTAGGAACCAAGTTAAACATGAGTACTGCTTATCATCCACAAACGGACGGGCAAAGTGAAATGATAATCCAAACAATCGAAGATATGCTACGTGTATGCGCAATAGACTTTGAAGGCAATTGGGACGAGCACTTACCGCTAGTGGAATTTTCTTACAATAACAGCTATCAAGCAAGTATCGGGATGCCACCTTATGAAGCTTTATATGGGAGAAAATGCAGATCACCTACATGTTGGGATGAAGTTGGAGAACGCAAGATTTTAGGTCCAGAACTGATTCAGCAGACCAAGGAAAAAGCAGAACTTATCTGAAAGTGACTTGAAGCAGCGCATAATCGACAGCGTAAATATGCAGATCAATCTAGAAAAGATATGGACTATCATGAAGGGGAACATGTACTGCTAAAGGTATCACCGTGGAAGGGATTAACTAGGTTTGGTAACAAAGGCAAATTGAAACCTCGCTACGTTGGACCATTTGAAATTTTGAAGAAAGTTGGGAAGGTTGCTTACGAGTTAGCTTTACCACCCCATATGCAACATATTCATAACATATTTCATGTATCTATGCTTAAGAAGTATAACCCTGATACAAGGCATGTAATAGAATATGAGCCAATAGAACTTCAAGCAGATTTATCGTATATAGAGCAGCCGATAAGAATTCTAGATCGGCAAGAGAGGGTATTAAGAAATAAGTCTGTACCATTATTGAGAGTTTTGTGGAGAAACCCAGTGGTTGAGGAATCAACCTGGGAGCTCGAGAGTGATATGTTAGAGAAGTATCCTCAGTTATTTATATAGTGTGATTCTGAGGACAGAATCCTGTTAAGGGGGAGAATGTAACGACCGAGAAATTACGCTTGTATTATATTAAAATAAAGATAAATTATATGTATTATTATGTGATTAAATGTGTTGAGTCATTAAACCCTAATTGCTATGTGCTACGTGTTGTCTGTTTTGATCCGAACGTATTTTGGATATTTATTGAGTGTTTTGTCGTAAGTTATATATTTTATATCAAAATCCGTACAGCTCAAACAGTGTTTTAAAAGCCCATATTTGAAACAAAATTATTGACCCTATTTTACCAAAAACAATCTATACCATATCGCTATTCTGAACCCCTAGATGTTGTACAAATTTACCTTTTTCGCGAAAAATGACTTTTCTGGACCCCTTCGGGTACCAAAAATCCCACAAAAATCATATTTTTATTTTTATATGATCATGAAATTATCATACATCATTTTTCTTTACATTTTTGTAATATTCATAATTTTTGGGAATTTTTGACATTTATTTTGTATTTATTGGATATTTAAAAATTCATTATTAATACCCAAAAATTATAAAAATTGGGGCCAAATATTTTTATTAAATGTGTAATTAGACCCTTAATTTTATTTAGGGGTATTATTTTCATAAATATAAATAGCTGAATTATGGTTAATTAATTAGTTAATTATTATAAAAAATCAGAAAATCAAGAAATAATTAGTGTTGGTGAAGAAAATCAGAGAATTCAACTGCAGATTTCATAGTGATTCTGTTACCCGTTTTGATCATGTGAGTAACCAAAACGATCCTCTTGATCTCTACTTTCTATTCATACCATTAATTTTGTGTTTTGTTGATTTGATTTTTAATTCAATTTTTAGGGTTGATACTCGAAATTAGGGGTTCATGATTTAGGAATCGTTTGATGTTTTGGTTGATTCAGATAGCTTTATCTCGAGTTTATGAGTGATTTCATATATTTAATTTAATCGTATAACCCCGGGAAGATGATTCCCAAGTTCATAGGTTTTAGTAAATTTTGAGTTCTATTTTCTTAATTTTCAGATGTTGTTGATGTATTGTGATGATTGAGATTAATTGTAGAGAACTGTAGCTTTGATTTGGTATACATTTTGTGAATTTTGTTTCACGATTGAGTAAGAAGCGATTCTCCGATGAAGTTCATCGGAAAAGATGGGGTTTTGGTCGGAGAACGTGATTGAGTGGTCGTCGGTTGCGATGGGGAGGGTGGTTGTACGGTGGAAGGAGAAAGGAACGGTGTTGCAGCTTGAACGAGTCGAAACCATCGAGTTTTGCCTGGGTTTTTGGCTTGCCGGAGTTTTCCCGCCGGTGTCGTGTTCCGTCCAGGCAGCCGGCCTGTTCTTCGTTAACCCGAGGTCGACCCGGTTTCAACCCGGTGTACGACCCAGGTTTAATCTTCAAAACCCTGAAAACATTTCCTGAAAACTGTTTCTGATATTTCTATTTTATAAAATCAGAAATTAGTTTTGTAAATTCTAAAAATCTAATTTAAATTCTGATTTTTTTTAATAATAATTCCTAAATTATTTTATTAATTTAGAAAATTCGAAATTAGTTATTTAATGAATTATTTAATTATTTATTTAATTATTTATTAGTTATTTAATTAATTAATAATTAGGTAATTAATTAATAAATAAGGATTAAAAATAATCGAATAATATGAATAATAATTCGTTAATTAGTTGAATATTGCGAGTAACTCGTATTTATACAAGTAGTGTTTTGATAAGTTGAATTAGTATTCGAACGATAACTAATTTATTCGAAGAGTGTCGTAATGATTGTTCGTATCGAATAATTAAATACAGATAATTAATTAATTAATCGTATAAGATATAATAATAATAATAGTTCGATAGTTATACGAGGATTGCGAGTAGCTCGTATTTATACGAGTAGTTGCTCGTTGAGTTAGATTATGATTCGAGTAATAATTATTTATTCGATAAATAGTGTATCAGTTAATTGTATTGATTGATTATTTATAAATAATTGATCTAATCGAGTAATTTATAATAATTTTTAAATAATTGTAATAAATTATAATTAATCCTAATAATTAGGGATTAATTATTTTAAAATATAATGATTATTAATTAATTATTTAAAAATATAATTAAGGATTATTTAATTATAATTAATTATTTATAATTAATTATTAATTAATTAAATCTTGTTTAATTCATAATAATTAAACCGTTAGTTCGTTTTGAGTGAAACGAAGACCCCTAGACTCAGAAACATGAAATGAATCCAATAAAAATAATTGTAGGTTATAATTTCTTCCGAAAGAGAGTTGTGTTGTGTTAGTTAATTGTGTATATGCCCTAATAGAGGTAGAATTGAGTCAAATAAATCCTGAAAAATTATAATAGAATCAAATAGGGTTAGTTAATACAGGTATGAGTCTAGTATCGATTCTAAAAATATTTATAAGTCCAAAAATTAATTATGAAATTTATGTGCTATGTGCTTTACGTGATTATGTGAACCTTACGTGCTATATAATTATATGTGTATATATGCGAGTCAGATATAAACGCATGGGTAGATTGATAGGGTTGCGTAGTATCAATTTGAGATACGCGTATGTAGTAAGTTATCTAAACGACCATCTTCTATGATTGATTCAGTATCAGCAAGGCCGATCAAGTAGGAGACCGAAGGCGGTGAGTTGAACCAGGTTAAGTACGCGTGAGGTAAGTTTTTCCCTATTCTAAATTCAGAATAGTGAATTATACCCCATTTTCCATATCAGTTATACTTTGATAATTCTTGTTCATATACACTGTTACACAATTATTGATTCTTGTTTCTATTTCATTTCGATTCTTGATTTTTCTCAATTTATTGAATCCCCTATTCATATTCCAATACTTTTACCCTTGTTACATATACTATGATATATCCTGATGTTGGGATACATCAACAGCATTCCGATTATTCTGGATGCTAAGCTTTGGACTGGATAGTTACAATACGGGTTGGGTTTTACCCAGACCATTAATTAATAGGCCGTAGTTGCCTGAGTACTCCTTATGTTGGTCGGGTCTATGCAGTTGGGTATAGATCTACACTGTATCCTGACTGATCAGCAGGTTATAATACATAGTTAGTTCTTGTTTCCAGTCTTGTTCATTTGGCACTCACCAGCAATGGTATATTATTATTCTATACAAAAATAAATGGTTGTTCAAACTAGCAGCTTATCGATTCATTTATTCTTCTTTCTTTATACTATAAATATTATTGCAAGCTTGTTGAGCAATTTTGGCTCATCCCCTTTTATTGTTATTCCTATTGTTTTACGGGTAAGGTAGAGAATGAAACCCATCAGAACCCGCATAGTCAAGAAGCGAGTCAAGTAGCGGGACCCTCTTATACCAAGAGTGTTCATCCCTATCCCAGAAGAGAGTTTTGAGTTACCAGATCAGGTGTAACAGGATAAGTAGTAATGTTGGTTTGAATAAAAGTTGTGTGCTGATAATGTAGATAGAATAAAGTTTTGTAATAAAGAGGGTTCTTCAGACAGATGGTTTTTAAACTGGTTTGTAATAAAGTTAGTGTGTCGTTCTTGTTTTCAACTCTTAATCTTAAAAGATCCTGAGTAGCAGTAGTTCGGGGTAATTATTATATTTATATTCCGCTTGTGCAGGTTTAGTTTGCAGTTAATGTTAATAATGCCCCAAATATATATCCCGGATTTGGAGGGTGTTATACAGTTGAACTTAAAGATTCTAAAAGGAGGATGATAAATGAACTTGAATATGCTGAGAGAACTCTTTTGAAGAACTATCTCAGAACAAATCCTAACATTCAAGAGATCAAACACTGAAGCCAGGTCAAGGACTACAACTATTAAATTTTGAAGGGTATACATGCTAAAGCTGATATCAGACTTTAAGGATGGTAAAAGCTACAAGGACTGTGAGTTGTAGTTATCTAGTCAAATTCTCATATGCATTTGTACTTAATGTTTTTGACATCATCAAATATCTATTGAACTTGTATATTATGCTAATTTACAAGTTGGGGGAGATTGTTAGATATATTTGTGATGTCATGTCTAATAATGATTTGTGTTTAGTTTTCAGATCTTGACTAACATGACAAATCATGACTTAACTGGAAATCAGTACTTATACTGAAGTCAGAACTTAAGATATCAGAACTTAAGTTATCAGAACTTAAGATATAAGAAGATATTCATCAGGAGATAATATCAGGACTTAAGAAGACTTTCAGATAAGGAAGGCGGCTTATTGAAAGGAAAGAAGATCAAGACTAAAACAAGAAGATATGCATGAAGAAGAATTCTATGAAGAATAGAAGACTTGGAAGAAAAGATAACTAATTGATATATTTTAGGATACAGAATCATATTCGATATCAATTAGAGATTATCTTATAACTATATGGTATATAAACACAGCATAGGGTTTACATTAGATGTGTTATCATTATCGAGAATATTATTCATTATAACCCTAGCAGCTCTCGTGATATTTATTCATCACTGAGAGAGAACAGTTCCATTGCAATACTGTTTTATTAATAAGATTATTCTTTGTTATATACTTATGTTCTTAATTCGATTTGATTGTAGTATATATTGTATTCAACCCCCTTCTACAGTGTGTGTGACCTAACAGCTGACATGGATGGTAAAGTACAGAACTAGTAAGGTGCGACTAGTGGCAAAAGGTTTATAAAAAATCATGGTATAGACTATGATGAGACTTTTTTACCAGTTGTTATGGTTATGTCCATCAGGATTTTGCTAGCAATAACTGCCTACTTTGACTATGGGATTTGGAAAATGGATGTCAAAACCGCTTTTTTTATGGGAGCCTTGAAGAGGATGTATATCTGATACAATATGAGGGTTTTTTCGATCCCAAGTTTGCTAAGATGGTCTGTAAGTTGCTTCTATCTATTTATAGATTGAAGCAAGCCTCAAGGAGATGGAATATTCATTTTGTTGAACAATCAAAGAGTTTGGCATTATGTAAATTGAAGATGAAATGCGTGTTTACAAGAAGGTTAGTGGGAGCCATGTGACATTCCTATTATTTTATGTAGATGACATATAACAGGTATGGAATGACATACATTCTTTACAGGCTGTTAATACTTGGTTGAGAAATAGTTTCTCGATGAAAGACTTAGGCGATGCTACCTATATATTAGGGATCAAGATCTATAGAGATAGATTGAAGAAAATAATTGACCTAGTCAAAGTGCATACATTGATAAAGTATTGCATAATTTTAGGATGCAGGAGACAAAGAAATGATATGTTTCGATGTCTCATAGGATAGTGATCTCAAAAGATAATTTCCCCTTAAATCATTAGATGCTAAAGGCCATTTGAGAAAGTTCCATATACTTCAGCAATTGGATCTATAATGTGTACAATGATATGTATTTATCCTGGTATTTCGTATGCTTTGAGCATG
This sequence comes from Apium graveolens, assembly GCF_009905375.1. Taxonomy (NCBI): domain Eukaryota; kingdom Viridiplantae; phylum Streptophyta; class Magnoliopsida; order Apiales; family Apiaceae; genus Apium; species Apium graveolens. The sequence continues at coordinate 173,118,778 of NC_133649.1, forward strand.
ACGAGCAGATACCAGTCTAATCCAGGTGAGGGTCACTGGATAGTTTTCAAGAATATTCTTAAGTACTTAAAAAGGACTAAAGATTTTTTTTTGGTGATGGAGAGGATAGGGAACTAGTTGTAAAGGGTTACACTAACGCTAGTTTTTGAACCTAATTTTTGGATAGACAAGGATGATTATGTATTTATGTCTTTTTTGTGTTTTGTCTAAATATAAGCAATGTTAGCTGGAATAGTTCACAACAAGAACATTAATGATTTTATAATGGAAGCTGAATATATTGGTGCTTTTGAAACAACCAAGGAGACTATTTAGGCATGTCCTTAGGAGATATCATCTTATTAATGAGATTAATGATCAAGGAGATATAAATGTAAAGTGCATAGTAATGATAATGTTGCAGACCTATTGACTAAGGCTTTGTCGCAGCAGAAGCACGATGGTCATACCAGTTCCATGAGTATTAGATACATGGGTGATTGACTCTAGTGCAAGTGGGAGATTATTGGTGTTTATGCCCTAGAGACAACACTATGATGTTTTTAGTTTATTACATTTGGATTATTAATATTTATGTTCTATCAATTATTCCTTTTATAATTTATTAATTCTTAATTTACTGTTATATAAATGTTAGATTAATAAATATCCTTGGAATATGATATGTGAATTCTATATCTCTAAGTACGTGACTTAGAAATGAGATTATGAGAATAGTATCAATATTCCTAAAGGTCCCTAGTCGAGTATTATTATTAAGGGACAATAATAATGCATTAAGACTGATGTGTTTGTTGACTGATGATCACATCTCATTGATCATAGGTAAAGTAATACAAAAGTCAAAAACACGGGCAAATGTAAATATACATGGTGTTGGACAGACCCAATGTGAGATTCTACATGTCTGTTTTGTCATAAGTAATTCTCACTGTGATGATGATGTAATGGTCCTTAGACTTGAAATCATTATATTTTTATACGAGAATTAATATAGTTTGATTACATTAAAAGTTACCTTTGACCGGGTAATGATAAAAGTGTATTTCGGGTAAATTATGAATCGTATGAGAAATATGAATGATCTAGAAATGATTTAACCCTCCTAATTTAAGGAGTGATATTACTGGACTCTTATGTGAGCTAGACTATATAAATGCGTGGCCATACTCAAATGTTGATTCTCATTGATAAGGAAACTTGGATTAAACTATGATGAGGATGACACATTACATACCTCTAGTTTAATCTATTATATTTGGTTTAAAGGATTATATTACATTGCACATTACCACGAAAGGTTTAATCGAATCACCAATTTAATTATTACTACTTGGGTAACAATGATGTATTACTAGATGCCGCTCATTGTTTATAATTTTAATATGAGATATTAAAATTATTGTCAACGTAATAATAACCTACAGGGTCACACAAAGAATGCTTGAAGGAGAAATAATTTAAATTATGAATTTAAATTAAATAAGTAATTTGTTTTATTTATGATATTAATTAAGTATGACTTAATTAATTAAATAAATAAAATAGAGAAATTACTTAAACTAATTCCAAAATAAGTTATTAATTAATTAAGTGTGACTTCATTATATAATAAAAATTGGGATTTTGGATTAGTATTAATTATAATTAGAATATAATTAGAAAACTCATTCTTCTCTATATATAAAAACTCTTTGAGGGCTGATTTGTATATGATCTACAAAATCCTAGTCGTTCAAAGAGAAAGAGAAAGAGAGGTAGAGATGGAGTTTTCGGGTGCTAGTACACATCAATCCTTCAAGAAAAGCGTTTGTGTGGATACCGTAGAGCGTAGATCGCAAGAGCGGGATACGTGGTGGTTCAATAAGGTTTGGAACTCTATTAATCCTCCATTAATGAACTCTTAAAGCTTCTTTAAGGCAAAGATTCTTGTTACGAATTAAATATGAGTAATTGGCAGTTTATAACCCACTTTTATTTGCATTTTTGCGATTTGGGTCTATATTCTTTTCTCTGTCAACATGCACCCCATAAAAATTAATTTCGCTTCTATTTGCACCCCAATGAGGACTTTCCATCCAAGATAACCGTTAACATTAACGGAAGTGGGGGTATTTCAGTAAATTACTAATTAAAACAGAATAAAATAAGAGTAATTGGCACTTTTAACCCATTTCTTTGGGAGTTTTTTCAATTCGGGTCTATATTATGTTTTCTTTCAAGTTACACCCTTAACTTTGAATTTCGCTTTGTTTTACATCCCTGGACCGTTTTTAACTTTTATATTAGGGGTAAAATCGGAAATTTCTGGTCTCCAAGAACAAATCTCCGGATCCTTCGATTTCCCAATCCAAACCTACAAATAAATACATGAATTCATTGCAAATAACAAGCAAAAGCTATCTATAATATCAAACTTTATGAAAAATGCCGGAAATCAAACCCACAATTCGAAATAAGAATCCTATTATCGAGTTTAATTTTTATTTTAGCGGATATGAATAGGCATATTAAAGATTCGATCCAGGATTCGATCCGATAAAAAAATCTAATTATAAATTTGGTGAATATTTAATAGGCCAATCCATATTCCCTAAAATAAAAAATTAAACTCGATTCTAGGATTCTTATTTCAAATTGGGGGTTTATTTTTGGGTATTTTTCATGAAATTTGATATTACAAATAACTTTTGCTTGTTATTTGCAAATGGGGATGAGCATTCGATCGGTTCGGTCCAAAACCGGACCGAATAGACCGAAAAACTGAATTATCATTTTTTCTTGGACCGAACCGGACCAAACCCAAATAATTCGATTCGGTCCGGTTTTGGAACAAACGGACCGAATTTTTTTTGAAAAAAAGAAAATTGTATTACAAATTTCAAACCAAAAAAATATGAAATCTAAAATATAATTAAAGTAAGGTGATATGTAGAGTTCTAAGAGTGTACGAGTATAATTATAAATTAAAAACTACGATTATAATTTTTAAGATATATGTAAATATATAATATAAAATTATAGTATTTATGATTTGGTCTATTCGGTCTATTCGGTCCGGACCGAAATATTTTTTAAAAGAATAAGAGTGTACGAGTATAATTATAAATTAAAAACTACGATTATAATTTATAAGATATATGTAAATATATAATATGAAATTATAGTATTTATGATTTGGTCTATTCGGTCTATTCGGTCTATTCGGTCCGGACCGAAATATTTTTTAAAAGAATAAGAGTGTACGAGTATAATTATAAATTAAAAACTACGATTATAATTTTTAAGATATATGTAAATATATAATATAAAATTATAGTATTTATGATTTGGTCTATTCGGTCTATTCGGTCCGGACCGAAATATTTTTTAAAAGAATCGGAACAAACCAAATTTTATTTCGGTCTATTTGGTCATGACCGAATAGAACGAATTTCTGAAAAATCAGACCAGACTGCATTAGTACGGTTCGGTTTTTCGGTTTCGGTTCGATTTACTCAGCCCTATTTACAATCGATTCATGTATTTATTTGTTGGTTTAGACTGGGAAATCTAATAGGATCTGGTGATTTGTTATTGGAAACTAGAAATTTTCGATTTTACCCCTGATATAAAAGTTAAAAACGGTCCAGGGGGTGCAAAATAAAGCGAAATTCAAAGTTAAAGGTGCAACTTGCAAGGAAACATAATATAGACCCGAATTGAAAAAATGCCCAAAGAAATGGGTTACAAAGTGCCAAATACTCTTCTTTTCTTATGGTTTAATTAATAATTTACTGAAATGCCCCCAATTTCGTTAAAGTTAACGGTCACCTTGGATGGAAAGTCGTCAATGGGGTGCAAATAGAAGCGAAATTAATTTTAATGGGGTGTAAGTTGACAGAGAAAATAATATAGACCCAAATCGCAAAAATGAAAATAAAAGTGGGTTACAGACTGCCAATTACTCCTTAATTATCTATTTTCACATGGATCCTGCATATGGTTTCGATTTTATTCTGGTTTTAATTTAATTTTACATCATTTTCGTTGCGTTTATGTGCTCGAAACCCTTTAATATCATCTTCGCAAATTAGTATCTTCCTCTTCGAGTTCTATACCAGCTTGATGGGAAGTATTAAAGGGAGTTTACTTAAATAAATAGGACCAAAAACATATTCAGAAGATTCCAAAAAATATAGATCTCTTTCTCCTCAATGATCATCTGTCACAACAATAAGTTGACCCAAAAGTATTTTAACATGTATATGATGCTAATCAACTAAATAAATGAATTTTAGAATCTAAAATGTGCTTACTTAATCTAAGTAATCAATATTTTAACGTGTGACCCGTTCCTTTTCTTAGAAATTTATTATTATAATCAATGATCAACATCATATTGAATATCAAATTTACGCTAAGTCGCAACGAACTTCAAACGTAATGAATATCTTCCTTGATTATAAGCACACCAGACATCCAATATCGATATTTTTCATTTTAATTTTTGTACAAAGAGAAGATAAATGGCTAAGTTAAATATTATTAGTAGAGAAGTCTTACAGGGGAAAGTCAAAATGATATTTACATAAGATGAGCTAGTCTTTGAGCATAACCTTATCTCAATGAACCTCGCTTATTTTCTTGCCTCTTTTGCGGTGGTCCAATCTGATGTTGTGACAGCCTCTGCTTTGCAATTGTAAATGAAACACCTGCCAATCTTCCAGAACCATTTGCCAAACCAAGTTCCATCTTCCTTGTTGTGCAAGACATGCCTGTACTATAACAAGACTAAGTCAAATTGACAGCCCTAAGTAAGTTGTATGATAATTTAAGTTTGCACTTTGTATTATATTACTTGAGTCTGTAAAGTTGTCAATAGATTAGACTGGAGTATTTTTTTGTAAACAGTCTCAAGCCTAAGAATAAACTATGGAAGAAGATCATGAAGATCATGCCTCAGAGACATTGTGAAGAAGCTTGGAGTTGAATAAATCTGTTTTGAGAAAAACATTCCAATTCAAGAATTTTACAAGTCACAGATCAGGTCATATAGAGAAGTCATTCAAGAACTCCATAACGACTTATCGACAAGTCAAAAATAGCTTATAGAGAAGTCTCAGATATATCGACAAGTCAAAATGAAGATATAAAGATTGGAGATATCGACAAGTCATTTCTGCATTAGAGAACTCAGAGATCTCGATAAGTCAAGTTCATATTCGAGAACTCAGAGATCTCAATAAGTCAAGATTCACATTCGAGAACTCAGAGACCTCGATAAGTCAAAACACTTGTAGAGAACTATGATATCTCGATAAGTACATATACCTATCGAGATGTCGAGTTCTCTATATATCAAACTGGAGATTTCGATATAAAACTCAAATAACAAAATGTAGACCAATTAAAGATCCAAGATTATCAAACAAAAAACAAATCAATCATTGATTTGAAAACTCAACAAAAAGCAGCTTGAGGAGTACAAGATCAAAGGCCAAGATTAACTGACAAAGTAATGTCATAGACATGCACGATTTGCAAAGATACACTAAGCCAGAAATAGAAAATGTTAATTAACTTAAAATAGGGTTTAGTACATATAATTGCATGCTGTGTAAAACCTGTGTTTACTGTTCTATAAAGTAAACACTGGATGCTTTGTTTTAGAGGGAACAAATCGATCTGAAAAATCTTGAACTCTCTCAAGGAAGAAGCTGAGTTCTTTATCAACAAAAAACCTAGGAAATTTGTAGCAAGAAATAATTGATTTTAATATAAAATTAAGTGAGTTTTGAAGATTTGTGTTCACTATTTTTATTTCATTATTTCTGTGTTAACACAATTTACTACAAGGTAGATTACTTTGTTCACCAAACCAAACATAATTTAAGAAAAGCCTAAAATCAAGAAAAACACATTCATCCCCCCCTGTATTGTATTCATTACCTAACAAGTGGTATCAGAGCAAAATCTAAAAGCAAACAAATTAAAGATCTTGAAGAATGAATACACAGAAGCTCATCAGTATCAAATCCCTACCTTTGACAGATCTAACTACACATTATGGAAAAAGAAAATGTTGATGTTCATAAGGAGCCCACTATATATTTAGATCCTCAAGAATGGGCCTTTCACTCCCATAATAAGACTTGGGGAATCTACAGATGAAGACATGGTCATTCCAGCACATTATGCTCCTAAAGATCCTTCAGAATATACTGAACTTGAAAAGGAAAAAGTCTCTTTAGATAGTGGCTTGCAGCTGATTTTAATAGAGTCACTTGACAATATAATGTACAATAACATTGCCAACTATGACACAACCAAACAGATCTGGGAAAAGATAGAGATCCTGTGTGAAGGAACAGAGGAATTTAGGTCAAACCAAAGGAGGATTCTGGTTTCTCCATATGAGGGGTTTATGGCTAAACTAAAAGAAAGAATTACTGAAGTTTTTGAGAGGTTCAATAAATTGATAAATGACTTGCAGCTACATGATAAATATTATGAAGCTGAGGATGTTAACCTAAAGTTTCTACTAGCTCTTTCTGACCATCTTGAATAGAAAATAACAGCTATTAGAGAAGAAAGAGATCTAAGCAGAATGACTTTGGAAGTTCTATATGGAATCTTGAAAACTTATGAACTTGAAATGCTACAAAAAAATCATTAAAAGCACATCATGGACATGTTGATGATGGTTCCAGTGCTTTAATTGTGAATGATAGAGAAGAAAGTGAAGATGAGCAAGAAGATCAAGTTCTAATTATTCAAGATATGGAACAAAAGAACAAAGGACCTTAGAAGCAAGTTGTATTGAAGCTGGAGGAAGATGATTATTACACCTTGGATGAGATAGATGAAATGGACCAATCCATGGCTTACTTGGATAGAAAATTTTCCAACATAAGAGTCAAGAAGACAAGGTTTTTCAAAGGCAAGGGACAATCTTCCAGCAACAACAATTGGAAACCAAAAGCTCAGTACAATTCAACTAGCAAAAGTGGCTACAAAACTAGTTATGTGGACAGATCAAAGATAAGGTGCTTCAATTGTGATGAGTTGGGTCACTTTGCTAGTGAATGCAGAAAGCTCCAAAAGGTTAAGAAGGATAAAGCTTACTTAGAACTGGAAGAAAAGTATGAAACTCTCTTGAAGAAGCAGTCTGGAAAAGAATGTATTGCAAAAGGAAAGAGTTGGGATGAGACTGATAATGATGATGAGGATGAAGAAGTTGGAAACTATGCACTAATGGCTTTTGAGCATGGAGAAGCATCCACTTCAAAATCAAAGGTGCCAACTCTAAACACTATTGATTTAAATACAAGTCAATATAAGTAGATTGTGGAAAAGATGAGTGTGGAGATGTTCCATATACACACTAGCTTGGTAGTAGCTACTGAGGAAGTCAATAGGCTAACAAAAGCCAATGAAAAAATTGAGAGTGAGAAGAAAATGCTAGATCTATTTCTTGTGGAGCTTGAGTCAGTCAAGCAAGATAATGAATATCTGAAAAACAAGCTGAAGTGTGCTGCTGAATTGAAGCTGTGTTGATGGAGAAGCTGGAAAAGAATAAAGTAAAGTTGAAGTCTTTCAGAAATACATCTGAGTTGGTTGGTCAGTATCATGAGAAGAACAAGCCATGTGCCAACATAGCTATTGGCCTTGATTATAATGCCTTGAATAGCAACAAGAAAGCTGTAGGTGGTAAAGGAAAAGCAACTGAAAATGAAGATGTCCCAGCTATGCTGATAAAGGTTGGTTCACCTATGTTCAAGGCATGTGAAGTAGACTTCAGTGAAAAAGAGTTGATCATAAAGCAAGAAATTGCTGATGAAAATAATGAAAAGAAAAATGCAGAAATAACCCCATCTTCCAAAGTTGAAAAGAAGCCCATGGTCAACAAAGATTCCAAGACACCTGTCAATGAAGTCAAAACTGAAGATGCAAGAAAGAAGAAGAACATAATTGGGAAAATTGGGATAAAGCAACAACTTTGATTTTGTTACGGATGCTCCAAGGAAACAATGTCTAAAATGTGGCACAATAAATCATCTACCTCACCTTTGTAAAAAGGTTGTTAGTAAGCCAGTAGAAGGAACATGCAAGTACAATGAAATAAATGCAAATGATCCCTACTCATTCTGTGACAAGTTTGATTGAATCCCTTGCAACTTGAAAGTGATGAAAAGTTTCCACAAGCTGAGAGTAGACCTCAAAAAAGTAAAAATTGGGTCTACATCAAAAAGGGAAAGTACATAAACAGTCAATGAACACTATTTTTTTTGAAACAACTCATTCTAGTTCTGCTCATTCTGTTAACAAAACGAAAGTGGCCAACACTGCTTGGGTTGCTAAACACACTTAATCCTTATGTGTGCAGGGCAAATAGAAGAAAGTCATATGGATCATAGACAGTGGATGCTCAAGACATATGATAGGTGATATGGCCCTGCTATCACAGTTTGAGGAGAAGGCTGGCCCATTAGTGACTTTTTGAGGCAGCAACAAAAGGTTCACAATGGGATATGGCAAATCAATTTCTGGAAATGTTGTCAATGAAGATGTAGCACTGGTAGCTAGTATTAAAGTGAATCTCCTTATTGTTAGTCAATTTGCAGACAAAGGATTCCAGGTCTCATTTGATAATGGAGAATGTATTTTTATCAGCAAAAAGACCGGCGAAGTTGCTCTGAAAAGAGCAAGGAAAGGAAGCTTATTTCTTGCAGACTTGGACTCAATAAATAAGGATGGAATATGTTGCTTCTACACCAAGAAATCTGTAGAGCAAAGCAATCTATGGCATAAGAAGCTATCTCACTTGAATTTCAAGGCAATTAATACTCTAGTCAAAAAAGAGTTAGTGAGCGACATGCCTAATCTGCAATTTGCTCAAGATGAAGTCTGTGATGCTTGTCAAAACGGAAAAATAAAAATAACAAGTCACAAGTGTAAAACTGTGAATTCTATAAGTGCACCTTTGCAACTTATTCACATGGACTTATTTGGACCAGTTAATGTCCTGTCAATTTCAAGAAAGAGATATGCACTTGTGCTGGTGGATGAGTACTCAAGATACATATGGGTAGAATTTATGCACTCCAAGGATGAGACTCCACACATCATAATTGAGCACATCAAGAAGATTGAGAAGCAGGCTGAAGATCAGAATTGTGTGAAAAGACTGAGGAGTGATAACAGAACAAAATTCAGGAATGCAACCTTAACTGAATTTGCAAAACAAGGGCATTGTTCAAGAATTCGCAGCTGCTAGAATGCCTCAATAAAATGGGGTAGTTGAGAGAAAGAATAGAACACTAGTAGAGGCTGCTAGAACAATGCTGCAAGATACAAAATTGCCAACAAGTTTTTAGGAAGAAGCTGTGAGCACTGCATGCTACACTCAAAACAGATATCTCATCAACAAAAATCTTGGCAAGTCACCCTACTCAATCCTGTCTAAAAGAAAGCCTAATGTGAAGCATCTTCATGTGTTTGGAAGCAAGCGATATGTTTTAAAGGACAACTCTGAAATATGTGGGAAAATTTGACTCTAAAGTTTTTGAGGCAATTTTTCTTGGATATTCATTTGAGAGAACTGCATACAAAGTGTATGTGATTGAACTGAAGAAGATTATGAAAAGCACATATGTTACTTTTGATGATGACAAATGTCCAGGCTTGGAATGCCTTAGTAAAAATGAAGCTGAAGCCCTAAAGTTTGAAAATCTTAACATTGATAGTGATTCTGATGATGAAGCTGAAGTTAACATAAATCACAGAATTGATGAAGAGTCTACTGATCAAGTGAATCATGAGAATAGAAGCTCATCTCAAACACCTGAATTTAATAGCACAAACTCAGGGGGAGAAAGAAAAGAAAACTCTGGAAATCATACCAATATTGAAGAAGAAGTGGAAAATATAAGTCAGCAAACTCGCACAAGGAAATGGGGTAGAAGTCGCAATATATATGCAAATATTGGTGATCCTAATGCTGGAGTGAGGACTAGAAGTGCAACTACAAATGAATGCCTTCATGCATATTTTCTTGCACAAGTTGAGCCAAAGAAAACTGAAGAAGCTCTACTTGATCCTGATTGGATATCTGCTATGCAAGAAGAGCTAAATCAGTTTGAAAGGAACAAAGTTTGGGAATTGGTTCATGCACCAAAGAACGAGAGCATAATTGAAACAAAATGGGTATGCATGAACAAAATGAATGAAAATGAAATTGTTACCAGGAAACAAAGCAAGGTCGGTTACAAAAGGCTACTCACAGGTAGAAGGAATTGATTATGATGAGACCTTTGCTCCAGTTGCAAGACTTGAAGCAATAAGGATCTTTCTTGCATTTGCTACACACTCCAATTTCAAGGTGTATGAAATGGATGTAAAGAGTGCATTTCTTAATGGTGAGTTGGAAGAAGAAGCTTATGTGCAACAACCACCTGGTTTTGAAGATCGAGAATTTCCAAATTTTGTGTACAAATTACTCAAGGCTCTCTGTGGACTAAAACAAGCACCTAGAGCTTGGTATGACACACTGTCAGAATTCTCAATCAAACATGGATTCACTAGAGGAACAATAGACAAGACTTTCTTCTACAAGAAGCATGGTGATGATATGATCCTAGTTCTAATTTATGTGGATGATATTATCTTTGGTTCTACAAATGAAAAGTTGTGTCAAAGATTTTACAAGCTTATGAAGAGTGAATATGAAATGAGTATGATGGGGGAATTGAGTTACTTTCTTAGACTTCAAGTCAGTCAAATAAGTGATGGAATTTTCATCAACCAAACTAAGTATGTCAAAGATCTATTGAAAACATTTGGTATGATTGATTGTTCACCTGCATCTACACATATGTCTACAGCTACAAAGTTGGATGAAGATAAAAAGGGCAAAAGTGTAGACATCTCAAGCTATAGAGGAATGATTGGATCTTTTTTGTACTTAACTGCTAGTAGACCAGACATCAAGTTTGCTACATATTTGTGTGCAAGATTTCAAGCCAATCCAAAGGAATCACATTTAATGGATTTGAAGAGAATTTTTGGATACTTGAAGGGGACTCCAAACTTGGGATTATGGTATCCTAAGGGAACTGGTTTTGAAGCTGTTGGATACAGAGATACAGATTTTGTTGGATGCAGGGTTGACAAAAAGAGCACTAGTGGAAGCTGTCAGTTTCTTGGACAAGAACTTGTATCCTAGTATAGCAAGAAACAATAATCTGTGTCAACTTCCACAGCTGAGGCTGAATACATAGCTACTGGAAGTTTCTGTGCTCAAGTGCTTTGGATTAGAAATCAGCTAATAGATTATGGCCTAGTGTTACACAAAATTCCAATTATGTGTGTCAATACTAGTGTTATATCTGTTGTGGTTAATCCAGTTAATCATTCTAGAACAAAGCACATTGATGTAAGGTATCATTTTATTAGAGAACATGCTGTAAATGGTACCATTGAGCTCGTTTTTGTTCCAACAAAAAAACAATTAGCTGACATTTTTACTAAACCTTTGGATGAAGCAACTTTCACTAGACTTGTAGGTGAAATAGGAATGTTAAATTCTTCATCCTAAGGCAAGAAGTCAGCTAATGTTTTGTAGAAGATTAGTTTGTAGTTAATCAAAATTAATTTGATTTAATTGGAAATTACCTGAAATATGAACTATAAATATTTTAGATTTCTTTGTATTTTTATTTTTCATTTAGTTTGGAAGTTTTCAAATTCTAAAAAACTATGTAAATGTTGACTTACATTTTCAATATGTAAAATTAGCACAAGGCAGAATCAAAGCAATCAAAAGTATCTCGATAAGTCTAATTAACTTATATACAAGACATTTTAAGACTTCTCGAATGAGTTCTCGATATATAAGTCAATTTTCTGACTTCTCGAGGGACTTCTCGATAAGCTTCATTATGACTTATCGATAAGTCATTATAGAGTTCTCTACAAGTGTTAACTTACAGAGTTCTCTACAAGCACAATTTTAGACTTATAAATAACTCAGAACTGAGATAATTTAATTTAATAAATTATTTTAGTAAAATACTTTTGACAAAATCATTCTGATAATATTTTGATTTATTCAAATAAAAATTGGAAACAATTCAGTCCATTTTGGACAAACTGGGTATTTACTTGACATCTCGATAAGTCTTTTTCTAGTTCTCGATAAGACTCAGAAATATGACATATCAATATGTATTTATTTTCTCTAATATGACTTCTCGATAAACAAATTCCAAATGATTATTTTGAGTCCTCGACAAGTCATTTACTTCTTACTATAAATACCCAGACATCTCGACATACACATCCTTACGCCTTCGAGATCTCTAAGTCACATAATTTTCAAATCCAAACCAATTTCTCTCTCGTTTCAAGCTCTTTCTCTCTCATTTTTCTTACCCATTCTTTCTTACTCAACAAAAATGGCACTCAACAATGTTAGAGCTGATATCCCAAGAATGGAACTAACTACCTTGCTTTTACAGATGCTAATCAGGCCACTGATTCCTTCAAGGGATTTGTCAAGTTTTTTTCTGAATCGTATCTTGCATTAGCTAACCCAATCCTGTACTTGGATGTCCTGTATGAGTTCTGGACAACAGCTGTAGTAAGGACAATTATGCATGACAACTCTGTATCCATGGTGGTGACTTGCTCAATTGGAGGCTAATAAATTATTTTCAATGAGTTAGATTTGAATGCAGCTTTGGGTCTTCCAACTAAAAATCTGGTGGAGGTGCCAACACAGGATGCGCTAGCTGAGTTCATGGATTTCATTAACTATGATGGAAGAATCAACCTAGCAAGTCTGAACATAACAAATCTGAGGAAAGAATGGTCCTTCTTATTTGATTCTATAGTGAGGGCCTTTACCCGCAGAAAGACAGGATATGGCCACATATCAAGTGTAGTGTAGAAGCCGGTGTTCTCCATAGGCCACAACAGACACTTGAATGTTGGTCTATTGATCCTGGAAGAACTTGCCACCAGGCTCACAATGCCCCTAGCTGCAAGAGGTAAGGAAAGTTTCTTTCCTAGATTTATTATGTCTATTTTAAATCATAAAGTATCAGACATACATTTACTTAATGGTATATATAGCACAAAAATAGGCAATTGTAAGCAAGTGTCCAAAATTATATTTGGCTCACTTACTACAAAGAACAAGGTAACTGTAAGTCTCAAAATTACTCCATTCATGATGAAGAGATTTAAGACTTACCCTTACCCCATGCCTGACATAAGGTCAAATGTTGAATCTAGTACATCTATGGATCCTGTCCCTGTGGAAGTACAAACACTGGACAACCAACAGGGGCCTTCCCAAGTTGAGGCCACTTCTTATGTACCACTGGAAGGTAGAAATCCAACCATTTCATCCTCTAAAAAGGGTGAAGTGAGTAAAAAGAAGAGAAAGAAGGCTAACCTGACAATCATAAATGAGAGTGATGAGGAACAAACAGAAACTCCTTGGTCAAAAAAAAACCAAAGAAGGCTACAAAATTAGAGGTGACCACTCAATCCACCTCTGTATCCTCCCAAAAGGATGTGGTTGTAAAACAGGGACATGAACAGATTCTAGGGACATCCTCTCAACATGGCGTCTCTATTGAAAAGAGCACTCTCCCTAGTGCACCCTATAAAGAGTCTACACACTCATCACTTAAACAAATTCAAGTGTATGAAAGGAGACATAAGGATGGCACACACAAGGAGAGCACATCACTTAAAGCTCCTTCTTCTACTCAGGGGGAGCTGCCAACACTCCAATCTGAGATTCAAAACTTGATTTCTAAAATTCCTTCATCTTATAGTCAAACACCTGAATCTAATCCTCAAGTGTTTCCAACCTCAAGTGACATGGTTCAAGAAATAGTTCTCACCACCCAGACACCACATCTAGATGGGGAGAGGATACTAGTTGGGGTAGACCTTGATGACACCATCATAAACATGGGGGATTCATCATTTTTTACGGAAAACCCATGGTGGTTATAGATGCACCTTTATGTGCAAATCAGCCCTCACATGCTATAAGTTTTGAGGGTAGTACTCCTGAGGGGGAGCTATCTAAATCCTCTCCAATTAAATTGGAGATTCCTGTTATAGGAATAACTCCCCTCACAACTCTAGCTGAAATTGCACTCATAATTGAAGCAAGGAGTACAATTTCCAATGACCCTGCTATGAGAGAGGCAAGAACATCACATTTATATGACAGTGCTCTGCTAGAAGCATAAGGGTTTGAGGTTGGTGCACATGACAGTAACCCAGCCAAATCCCCTTCAATTTAACTGGAGGTTCCCACCAAAAGGGGAGAACAAAACTCTGTCATAACCACAATGCAAACTATGATTCAAACTGTGACTCTTGTCACATGTGGTTCTGTTACCCTATCACCTTCACACCCAACCAATCAACCTTCCACCTCTCAACCACAAAAACACCTCATTTCCCAATGTTACAAGAAACAACAGCTCAACCCTCCACTATTGATGATCTAGTGATTGATCAACTTGATGTCCTTGCACAAATATTACAGTAGCTTCTTACATCCAACATGTCAAACAAGTCTACCAGGCCATCATGCTTTCCTACCAGACAGATGTTAAAGTTCAACAAGTCAAGATTGTTAATGAAGCTGGTGAGGATGCAAATTGTGATGCATGGCTGGACAAGGAATTTTTAATTGAAATGGATGTTGTATTAGCTCAGTTCAGGGAAGAATAACTAACTATCTTAGGGAGCAATTCCAGAACCTTATCTCCTCAAGAAGTTTATGATGCAGACAATGAAGTATATAAAGCTCAAATCAAAGCTTTCCTACACTTTGAAAGATACTTCAAATTACTTTGAGTGAGCATCAGGATAAAATCATGAAGATGGTTAGAGAAAAGATGGACCAAATCATCCCTTCACAAACAGAGATCAAAAATAGATTCACAACCTTTGACGATCAAATGGCAAGATATGATCTATGTGGAGTGGACTCAAGTGTCAAGAATCTTAGGACCTCATTTGTAGCTCTGCACAACCAAGTCCAGAACCATATCAAACACTCCAATGATACAAGACTGAAGCTGGATTAGATGCACTCCAGCAGATACACTCCTTTAGCCTTGCTCATGGAAGAAATTAAATAGGCTGTGCAGGATACTTTTGGGGTCTCTAGTTCCTCCACATCTCAATCCTCATCTAAACTGCAAATTTAAGAACTTCAACAACATGTGTCTTCTCTCCAAACTTTCAATGACTCACTTAGTGCACATGTACATGCTCTCACATCCTTGGTGAAAAGTTAACAAACAGATATTAAAACCCTGGTGGACTCTCACAAGCATCTCCATATACAAAATACTGTGGCTTTGAGAGCCATCATAGGGAAGCTCAATATACCATTGCCCTCATTTTCTGAAGATATAAGGCCATAAATACCAACTCCCCTAATCATGCCTGTAAACAAGCCTAGGGGGAGATAGCAGCTAGGATTCAACAGTCCAAGGATGATGGTAAATCTAAGGAGCCTATCACATCAACTCAGTATGTCCAAAGTTCTTCACAAGCTCAACCATTCCAAGCTGTGGGAAAAGAAAGACTCAACAAGGCTGCAGAGGGACCAATCAAGATCAAGAATTCAATGAACTTCTTGCAGTTCTGAGGATATCTCTTCAAAACAACTACATCACCTACAAAAGAGCATTGTCCAAGAACATCAACTCCATTAGGGCAGTAGTTGTGAAAGTCGATAATTATTTGGAGAAAAGGATTGTTATAAATATCAATGATGGTGGTGTGGACAGATGTCTCCAGGTGTCTCTTCCAAATCTCAAAACCTTAAGAGCATTTTAGTGGGATGTAGTGATTGAAAAGATACATGTAGTCATCACAGAGGACACCCAATTGCTTCATGAACTCAAAAAGGCTTAGATAGATGCTTTTCCTGAAGCTTATCTATATCCAAGCAAGGGGGTGGCCTACATCTGTTCTCAGTCCAAGAAATGCAAGATCTTCAATGTTCCTAAGAACCGTGTAAGAGGAAATATAAGGCTAATTATGACACTTCAATCTGATCTGAAACGCAAAAGGAACAAGAAAATTGAAGATGATTGAAATGATCAGAATCCTTGAAAGGTACCTTGTGAATGCTGATACCATGTTGCCAAACTCATAATACAATTTAAAGGATGACAAGGATGATGATGAGCAAAAGCAAGATGATCAACCACCTTCTGGCTCAAATCCAAGTCAATCCTCTAGAGCAACTGGCAACAAAGAGAAGAAGAAGGATGAGAAGAAAGGAGATGAGAAGAGGAAGGAAGATGACAAGAAAAGAGGAGAAGAAAGGGGAAGGAAGAAAAGGCAAGATAGCTCAGAACCACAGAAACAAACCCTACAACTCCAAATCAATTAGACTCAACCCACTAAACCTTTTAGCTCAAACACTCAACCATCTTTCACAAGGCCAAATTTTTATACAAGCCAACTACAAACTCTCTTCTTAAAATCCCAATCACTACCAGCCAAACTTGCCTAAAGAAAATCTCAAACCTACCTTCATTTAAACCACCAACCAAGATTCACTTCAAATCTGTTGGAAGAAAAACTAGAGAAACTGTAATTTACTGAGAGATCTCTCTGGAATTGTTATGATCAATCTAACTTTCTACCACTAAATTGTGCCTCACTGATGAAGAGTACTTTCAACAACTAGCTGAAGAAATAGTCAGAGTTCGGGTTGTATCCTATACAGATATCAGAATATATTATGATGATGGTTCTTTCACTTTACTTGGCAGTAACCTAATGGACATCCTTTCAACCATAGAATTTAAAAGAGTGATCAGTTTGATGAAAGATAAGGATACAGTCACAAAGGCCTGGAAAAAGTTATTAATTAATTAAGTATGACTTAATTAAATAAAAAAAATTGGGATTTCATAATAGTATTATTTATAATTAGATTATAATTAGAAAACTCATTCTTTTCTCTATATAAAAACTCTTTGAGGGCAGATTTATAAAAAAAAGATATATGATTTACAAAACCCTAGTTGTTCAAAGAGAAAGAGAAAGAGAAAGAGAGGTAGAGATGGAGTTTTCGGGTGCTAGTACACATCAATCCTTCGAGAAAAGCGTTCGTGTGGATACCGTAGAGCGTAGATCGCGAGAGCGGGATACGTGGTGGTTCAATAAGATTTGGAACTCCATTAACCCTCCATTAATGAAATCTTAAAGCTTCTTTAAGGTAAAGATTCTTACTACGAATTAAATATCTATTTTTGCATGGATCCTGCGTAGGGTTTCGATTTTATTCTAGTTTTAATTTAATTTTACATCATTTCCGTTGCTTTTATGTGCTCGAAACCCTTTAATATCATCTTTGCAAGTTAGTATCTTCCTCTTCGAGTTCCATACCAGCTTGATGGGAAGTATTAAAGGGAGTTTACTTAAATAAATAGTACCAACAACTTATTTAGAAGATTCCAAAATCATAGATCTCTTTCTCCTCAATAATCATCTGTCACAACAATGAGTTGACCCAAAAGTATTTAAACATGTATATGATAATAATCAACGAAATAAATAAATTTTAGGATCTAAAATATGCTCACTTAATCTAAACAATCAATATTTTAACTTGTTGACCCGTTCCTTTTCTTATAAATTTATTATTATAATTAATTATCAACATGATATTCAATATAAAATTTACGCTAAGTCAGAATGAACTTCAAACGTAATGAATATCTTCCTTGATTATAAGCGCGCCAGACTTCCAACATCTTCATTTTAATTTTTGTACGAAGAGAAGATAAATGGCTAAGTGAAATATTATTAGTAGAGACGTCTTACAGGGGAAAGTCGAAATGATATTTACATAAGATGAGCTAGTCTTTGAGCATAACCTTATGTTAATGAACCTCGCTTATTTGCTTGCCTCTTTTACGGTGGTCCAGTCCGATGTTGTCACAACATCTGCTTTGCAATTATAAATGAAACACCTGCCAATCTTGTAGAACCATTTGCCAAACCAAGTTCCATCTTCCTTGTTGTGTAAGACATGCCTGTACTATAACAAGACTAAGTCAAATTGACAGCCTTAAGTAAGTTGTATGATAATCTATGTTTGCACGTTGTATTGTATTACTTGAGTCTGTAAAATTGTCAATAGATTAGACTGAAGTATTTTTCTATAAACAGTCTCAATCCTAAGAATAAACTCAGGAAGAAGATCATGCCTTAGAGACATTGTGAAGAAGCTTGGAGTTGAATAAATCTGTTTTGAGAAAAACATTCAAATTCAAGAAATCTACAAGTCACAGATCAAGTCATATAGAGAAGTCATTCGAGAACTCTAGAATGACTTATCGACAAGTCAAAAATAGCTTATAGAGAAGTATTAGAGATACCGACAAGTCAAAATGAACATACGAAGATTGGAGATATCGACAAGTCATTTCTGTATTAGAGAACTCAGAGATCTCGATAAGTCAAGTTCATATTCGAGAACTCAGAGATCTCGATAAGTCAAGATTCACATTCGAGAACTCAAAGACCTCGATAAGTAAAAACACTTGTAAAGAACTAAGAGATCTTGATAAGTCATTATACTTATCGAGATGTCGAGTTCTCTATATAACAAAATGGAGATCTTAATATAAAACTCAAAGTACAAAATGCAGACCAGTTAAAGATCCAAGATTATCAATCAACAAACAAATCAATCACTGATTTGAAAAGTCTACAAAACGTAGCTTGAGGAGTACAAGATCAAATGCCAAGATTAACTGACAAAGTAAATTCACAGACATGCACGGTTTGCAAGATACACAAAGCCAAAAATAGAAAGTTTTAGTTAACTTAAAGTAGGATTTAGTACATGCTATTGCATGCTGTGTAAAACATGTGTTTACTGTTATATAAAGTAAACACTGGATGCTTTGTTTTAGAGGGAACAAATAGATCTGAAAAATCTTGTACTCTCTCAAGGAAGAAGCTGAGTTCTTTATCAACAAAGAACCCATAAATTTTGTAGCAAGATATACTTGATTTTAATATAAAATTAAGTGAGTTTTGAAGATTTGTGTTCACTATTTTTATTTCATTATTTTTGTGTTAACACAATTCACTACAAGGCAGATTACTTTGTTCACCAAACCAAACATAATTCAAGAAAATCCTAAAACCAAGAAAAACACATTCACCCCCCTCTGTGTTGTATTCATTACCTAACATTCCTTCACTCCCAAAAATCTCAGCACCACTTAAGCAGCAAGGCCAAAATGATAGGTCCATAATTTAGCATCTTTTTAATACTTCTTTTATGTTCATTTTCGTAAATTTATTAGTAAGTAAATTATTTTACTTTATTTTGTATCAGAAACTGAGCAGGAAAAGGTAAAAAAAAGGCAAAGAGGTGGGGAATACTTGAAGCTAAAGAAATTTGAATACTTATTGGAGAAGAAGATGGAAAAGAAGGAAATATATCCTAAGCAGGGTTTTCTCTTTTAAGACCCAAGCCCTCATATTTTTTCTATATATATTGGTCTCCACACTTGTATTTTACACACCCCAACACCTATAATACCAATCTAAAGTTAGAATTTTATTAGTTAGTTGTTTTGTTCATCTTTTTATCATGTCTAGCTAACTTGGTTCCCTAGGATGAAGATTAAGTCAATTTAATTACTTTGGCATCTTCTTGTTCCTATTATTTGATTCTCATCATTTTTTGGTACTTAATTATTCAATTGACAAGGTGATTTTGATATATTATTGTTACCGGGTTTATTTGTCATAGGATGTGCTTGCTCCATAAAGTTTTGATGGGTTTTTGTTAGATAACAAGTTTCAGAGTATATGCTTGTCTCGTTAATTGATTTATGTTATTTGTGAAGAAAAGTGAATTTAGTTTTAGGAAGAATTGAAATTAATTGTGATTGATTAATGTATTCAGATTCCTAGATTTTCCATATTATTTGTTACTCCCTCTGTCCCATCCATTTCTTTACATTTACTATTTTGGGTCGTCCCATCCATTTCTTTACATTCCAAAAATAGTAAATTTTTAATAATATAAAATACTATTACACCCACTAACTTCCTCCACTCTCTCAAATCTATTATTAAATATTATTAGGTCCCACTACTTTAACCACTTTTCATCACTTTTCATTACTTTACCTACTTATATATATATATATATATATATATATATATATATTGGTCTCCGTGCCCACCAGAGATGTAAAGATCCTGGTGGGACGGAGGGAGTATTTGCTTATTAGGTTAAACAAATCCCATCTCAAATCTTATTATCTAGTTTGCCTGATTTAAATTGTTAGGTTTTTAAAATTCATAGTCTTTGTGGATCAATCTGTGATTGCTACAGCTAAACAATGTGCGCTTGCAGTTCTTATTATTTTACACATCAAGTTTTTGACGCCGCTACCGCGGATAATTTATAATTTTCAGTCCTTGATATTTAATTCGTCGGACTAGTTTCTTAATTTCTCTTTATTTCTTTTAAGGAATCGTGAAGCAGAGGAAAGCTTGGACATGAAGATCGCTATAAGGCCTTACCATCTTTTTTTAAATTTTTGAAAGCCTTTTTCGGTATTTCGTATTACCTCTATATATTTTTTTTCTTCTCACTTTAGTATTGAAAAAATCCAAAAATATTAAATATTTGAGAAATCCAAAAAAATAGTTATTTAATTATTAAAAATCAATTTGTTGCATCATTCATTTTTCACATGGGATCACATCATCTACATTTTTTTGTATTTATTGTTTTCCATCTTATACAATTGTGTTCACTGCTGGAGGAAAGAGGTATGTACAATTTAGAGTAATACACGGAGTGTAGTTGATCAATAAGTGTTTGTTATCTCATTTTTTTTTGTTTACATCATCTAATCAATCTTAAGGGTGCCACCTAATTACAAGATAAGGTGAGGGATTTCACCACCCTTTTCTTGGCCCGCAAATCACTAATTCCTTCATCTTACATTCACATACCTTAATAAAATTAAGTAGACGCTGGCCCCTATGATTTTGAGCTCAATTAGGAAGGTACCTAAAAGAGAAAGTAAATTTGAAATTATTCAAACTTTTGGTGACAAGGCAGGTGTATCACTTACCTGGCTAATTTGGATTAGTGACTAGGCTAGCGGTTCTCTAATTCAGCGCCTTGTTTACAAGGAAGTGCCCCCGCTTAACTGGCCAATCCGTTTGAATAAATCTTGATTTATAGACTTTTTGGTGGTCCAAAAGTTATGAGCTGTCTAGATTTTTTAGGATTACCCTAGATCTATATTTTTTCTTTTTGATTTTCCAATTTGTTAGGTCCAAAAGGTACATACAGGGGGTCAATGTATGTTTTTTATTTTCTAAAATTAATTGCAGCAGATAATCAAAGTATGTAAACAATATAAACACACAAAAATATTTATGAGTAAATATGCTTTTATTCAAAGTATATATGCCCGGAGGTTTGCTTACAACTTCAAATATAAAGATCCCAAACAACAAATAGAAAAAGAACCAAATACAAAGGCTATCAATCTGGGGTTCTTTTTATCATTCTAAAAATTAAGATCCTATCAAATGATTTTGAATACAATTAAGTAAGTTTTAAATAATGAGTGTTACAATTTTGTAAGGCTTTAAATGGTGTGAATCAAATTGAACATGCCCTCTTCTTGTCAAATCAACCTTTTAAGAAATGCTGAAACAATTTTACAAGAGTTTCACACTGTTGAAAAATGGAGAGATATATATTCAATCTGTATCTATTGATTATATAGAGTGGTAGGTTGGAGAGAGAAGATAACTGTGTGGCTACACTAGGACCATACATTTAAATTGATACAACTTGCATTTCCATGTTACTTGCGTCCCTGAATATTTGTTTTCAATTTACTGGCGACTAATATATCACAGGGAGTTTTTCTTAGTCATTTCTTGATTTAACACATTACTTGCGACTCCATTTAGTAATTGGAAAACAATTGCCTTGAATTTATTTTGTTTCTTGTGACTACAAGGGAACCACTTGGTTGCAACTTGGAGAAGTAGAAGTGGTACAGTTGCATTCCTTTTCATAGGGTTACGTGCGACCATAGAAGTAATGAGAGTATACTGATGACTTCTATTACCCTCCACAACACTTAGAAATCTCAGCAATTGTGACAAGAATTACAAGGAAACTTACTTGCGATTATAAAGGAGTTTCATAGGCTCCTATGTCAATTGCATGCTATAGAAACTTGGATTCCTTTTTCTTTCTTTAACACAATAAAACTTTAGCTATTTCTCATTCACACAGGTGATTCACGTGGGCCCCCTATTTGTACAAGAAACTCCCAAATGTTATTGTTCATGAGTGATATGCACGCAGCTGAACAACTAAGAAACAGGAGAATTTGCTCACGCGCGTTGTGCATGTCACGTGGAAATGAAACCAAAGGCAATCAGGAGAGTGTATTACACGCGCTGCTGCTTAACTAATCACCGCTTATATTCCACGCGCTTGCAATACAAACTGATGAAAATAAATCACAGAAACCTCCCATTTGCTTTGTTTACCAACTTGATTGTTTATTTTGTTTAATAAATAAACGAACATTCACGCATGCATGCAGCCTGGGTTCACCTGATTTTTTTGATAATAAATCAAAATGCAAAGCTGTGAGTTTAGAAAAAAACAGTTGTTGATTTTAAATCAAATAAATAAATGAATTTCATTTCATTTATTCATTTAAATAAAAAATTAAATTTATTTATTTATTCAAAATTAATTATTGATGTAAAATTAAATAAATAAATGAATTGATTTTCATTTATTCATTTAATAAAAAATTAGCCATTGAATAAATAAATCCTGTAAATTCTCGGGCTGTAGTCTTTTGTATCTTCAAGTCTTCTAATCTCATGGGTATTGCACTTTAAAATATTTTCAATCTCTCGAGTACAAAAGCTACTTAACAGTATTTATAAAAATAATACTTCGTTTCCTTTCACGGATCACTGACGTCTAGTGCAAGGGTTTGATTCACAAACGACTAGTTCACCTCTTAGGTCTTCGTATTATACCCGTAAAAACTACTGTTAAGTCTTCTACCAAATATAACCAATTTCACTAGGAATCCTTGAGGTCTCTTCACACTGATTCTGATAACTACTTTGAATGACTCCGACTTTATTCCTTCGATGCGTGAGCATTTTAATGAACTTCATATCGATCATTGTTGACGTCTTCTTCATTGTAGCTACCAAAACCTTTGTGTATATTTCCAATAAATAATCTTTATTGATTCGAGTGGAATATAGATTATTTCAAATTCCTTGTTCTATGTTGGGTTATCCAAAACAGTATTGTTGAGTTATACATATAGCTTCAATCTTGCTCAACAATCTCTCCCTATTTAACTGTTACACCTGACGATCAAATAATAATGGAGAAGCAACAGTTGGAGGATAACTCACCTAACCATAACCAAAAGTCTTCAATCAGCTTTCAACTTTCAATCCTGGACTTGAAAATAATATTATCTTATATCTACCGCATCTTTTATACACATTCAGCTTCAGCAGAGAAGAAATTCTTCTCTCCCTTATGTAAAGTTGCAGATGGATACGTCTTCCAAATACCGTCTTCAATAATTTTCAGATTTTCCCATAAAGCACATATAAAACATTTTAGAACTCGGAAAATCGAAACGCAATAATCCACCCCCCAAGATGAATAATCCCTTTCTTAGTACAATAAAGTTGGAAACTCCCCTTCTTAATTTTAGAAAAACTATTGAATCTTCATAATCTTTATTATATTTTGTATAATCTCTCCCCCTTAGTTGAGTAATCCTCCAAAGTGTATCAGAGTAGAATCTTAGGATCGAACAACCAAGTGAAGAGATTATATGTTGTAACCATTTCTCACAGTGCAAGTGTGTGATTTCTGTTTAGTGATCTCACATTGTGTTTCACTCCACTCTACACTCAAGTGTTTGTCACACACTCAAAACTCCAAATATCCAAGTGTACCTGTGAGAAAATTCTTTTCATAGAAAAGTTGCCTTCCACCTTCAAAGATGGAAACTCTCAGTCAAGGGACTCAGAAATATTCCTTCTGAGAGGGGAAATCCAGATCTTTTTAAGTGGCAGAATTCCTGATATCCCTAACTTCCATAAAGAAGTATACCTCTGAAACTCATCAGATAATATCTGAGACCTTATTTACGAGTTGCAATTTTGACAAAGTCAAAATCATTTCCAGATTTGAATTCTGGGAAGATAACCAATGGTCAATGATATGCCATTGGGGGTCAATGATTTCTTCTAAAGTCTGTGAGGACTTATCAGAGTCTCCAAGATCTTAACCCAAAAATTAGAGTCCAAGATCATGTCACATATCATAGACAAGGATCTGAGAATTAAGATCGAGCAACTTCCGGGATCATATGTTCTCATTCAAGATCAGAGATAAAGAGCAGAAACATGATCCAGGATTTCAACCATTGCCATTGACCTTGATATGGTTTAACAATGATTTATACGTCAATACCTTCCTTGTGTGTGTGAATCTCACATGTGCATTGGAAATATTTTAATCAAGGGGTAGTGACTCTCATACAGTTGCCCTGGATGACAGGCAAACTTTCAATAGATAACATTCTGTTAGGAGAATGCACCTAGTAACTGTTATATGCCTTTTTCAGCTCTATATCCTTTTGAGAGAATACAGATGGGCTTACAAATGTCTCAGGTTATAGATACTCCACTTATCTGTGAGAAACAGAGCTATAGGGTTGATCTTTCCTTCCTTATGTGGTGCTTCTTGGCACTGTCTCCCTCATTCTCAACACAACTCCAATACCAAGTGGAAATTTTGTCTGATCACTAAGTTGATATCTCAAGAAAATTAAGTGAATCTGAACAAATTATGGGGGATATATCAGAGTAAGGTAATGGAATACTTTTTAAGAAGTGTTTGGTTCTAATGACTTGGGTTAGAGCCTATGAGGTTTGATAGGACTCATAGTCAGTTCCTAAAACCATTGAGGGTGTTGAAGATCACAAACATTTGAAGTACAATATCATACCATTTAATGATAAAAAACATAGTGGTCTCAGAACCAGAGATCTTTTACCTTTACTTACCACAATATGGATTCATGAAGGATGTCTCAGATGATCATGCTTTCTGATTTTTTTGACAATGCTACTCAATCAAATCTCATTAGCTCAAAACAGTTCAAGTTAGTCCATTATAGATAAACACTATAAAGGAAAGAGAGTGAACATTGTTTAAAACTTATAAGACTTGTATAAAGTAATCAGAGTATAAGAAATATATCAGGATCTAATATCCAGAATAGAGTATAAGCATAGCAAGATCATCAGAGTTACATACAGGATCAATATATAAATCATAAAATCAATTAATAATGCCAAGAGTATATCCAACAAGTCTGCACCAATTGATTAGTCAATCACAAGAATAAACCAATTAAAATCTACTCATAACATAATCATATCACAACTATCATTAGTTATAGTGTATATTTATTCTAGCACAAGATAAACAGAGTTATTCTACCATAAATAGAGAATCAAAGTGACCAAGGAATCCGTTGATAGAGTTGCCTAAGGTCTAAAGCTAAAAAAAATACAAAATTACTCTGAAAACATGATACAATCACACTGAATATAATCATAGTACTCAAGTTATTTGCACAGAAACTTAATTAGGATCTGAACCTATAAATCAGAGTTATAATAAAATCGCAAATGAGATTACAGGGTCTAAGATCAAAGTGCAAATAAGATTGAGATGTGTGTGTGTGCTAAAATAAATATCAATATCATGACTATTTATGTCAGAGTAAATATATAGCATGTAAACATTCAGACAACTCATATATTGCATCAAAAATTCTAACTTACCTACCACTAGCATATGACATGTATCACATGGTAATCAGTTAGTTTCAAAATAAGTTTACAAATATGGATATACATAATGAAATAGATATGTAAACTTACTTTCCCCTCATAGCATCATCATTGGGGTAGTAAAGTTTACCCGCATCAAATTACATTTATTGATTTCCAATTAAATGGACAAATTCAACATGCCAAGTTCACTAACCAACTTATTGAAGGTAACTTCATCAAGTGGCTTCGTGAAAATGTCTGCAATTTGATCCATTGTGGGAACATAATGAAGTCCCACAATTCCATTCATTATATACTCTAGAATGAAATGATACCTTATATCAATATGTTTGGTCCTTGAATGCTGAACATGATTGTTTGAGATTGTTATAGCACTTATGTTGTCACAGTAGATAGGAATATTCTTCAAATCAAGTCCATAGTCCCAGAGTTGGTTTCTCATCCAAAGAATTTGAGAACAGCAGCTTCCAGCAGCAATGTATTTAGCTTTAGTAGTAGAAGTAGAAACTGAATGTTGCTTCTTACTAAACCAAGAAACCAATATTCTTTCAAGAAACTGACAGTTTCCTGAAGTACTCTTCCGATCAGTCTTACAACCTGCATAATCAGAATTTGTATAGCCAATGAGATCTACACCCGTATCTTTAGGATACCTAGATTAAGTTTGCCCTTCAGATATCTGAAAATTCTTTTAACAACTATCAGATGAGATTCCTTCAGATCAGCTTGGAACCGTCCACACAGGCATGTAGCAAACATAATATCTAGACGATTTGCAGTCAGGTAGAGTAATGATCCAATCATGCCTCGATAATTAGTGATGTTTACCTTCTTACCAGACTTGTCTTGATCAAGTTTTGTGGTAGTTGCCATCAGAGTTTTTGCAGGTGTTGAATCTTCTGACTGATATTTCTTCAAAAGGTCTCTGATGTACTTCATTTAAAAAAATAAAGATACCATCTGGCTTTTGACTCACTTGATGTAACATTCGGGAAATATTATGTAATTATTTTTATCAATAAATAATTATAATGTGATTTTTATGTGAATTTTGGTGAATTATTTGATGACTGATATTAATATTTGGGTGTTGATATCTAATAAAAGTAGGATATGTTAATTTCTAATTATCCAGAATTAAATATAGATAATTTTGGTATTTTTCTGGTAATTTTTGGATTATTATATGATTTTATAAGGATTTATAGAATTAATAATGATTATTTTTACATAATTATAAAAATTACTTTTTAGAATCAGAAATCATCCCACTTCAACCATTTTTGCATTTTTACAACCCGACACTCTTCCGAAAACTCCTTTATAACCTAATCTTATAATTCTGAATACTTTTCGTGTTTTGACTTTTTCGATACGGTATACGGTTTGACCTGTACGAGTCCCGGCGTAAAATTTTCGATACATTAATCATTTTATGGGTCGATAAAACCCGTATTCTTGAGAGGCGAGGTTTTATCACCTTATTTTTGTATAAAGTGTTTTATAAGAGGCTCTGTTTTGATAATTATCCAAATCTGGTATTAAAATTGTATCGTTATATAGTTACTTAGCGGCTAAGTAACCTATTTTCAGATCTGATATGTAAATGTAAATATTGAATTATTAAATAAATAAAATATGTGATGGGTCTGTCAGCTGTGTGTTATCTTATTGTTAATTTTGGATAATTGTTGGATACGAACCTTATTTGTATAATTAATTATTGAACTGTATGGTATTATTTTGTTTTTAATATGAATTTATTGAATATTTATTCTTATAAATGCTAAAATTATCTCTAAAATTATTTTTATTACTTCATAATTTTATTTATTATTTTTGGGAATTTATAGAATTTAGAAACCAACATTTTATTTGTTATTTATCCTTAAATAATTTTCTGATTTCATTTAATTATAAAATCAGTATTTAATTCCGGAATGCTTCAAAAATCATGAAAATTTTATTCTATTAAGTTTGGAATATTTTAAAAAATTTAAAATTATTTCGGAAATTTTTTGGCCCTTATATAACCGTACGTGTATTCGTTAAATTATAAAATACGGGTCCAATGTGCGTTTCAAAAATGAGTTAATCATTTTGAAAATTTTATATTATTAACTTCTAGTTATTCCGAGAATTGTAAAGCTGTTCTGGTACATTTTCGGGTTTTTTTACCCGTTAACTATTCGTTAAATTGATAAATTGCGGTGCGAATTCAGATTTTTGGAGTAATTAATTAATTAAGTATTATTTCTTTCCTCATCTCCTGTGCAAACCCTCGCACCGCCTCTCTCGTCTCTCTTTCTCACCTCTGCGTCTCTCTCTCTTCGTCTCTCTTTCCCATCCTCTCTCCTCTTCTTTTTTTCTCTCTTTTCCCGTGATTCCCCATTTCCCCCTTCCTCCTCCCTCGGCTGCACCTTTTTTCGGTGACTGTCTGGCCGCCTTGTGTTCCGTTTCCCCGCCTCATATTGCCCCTGTTTGTTATCTGTAGGCATCTATCTGTGCTTGTGTGTGTGTTGATTTCTGTTGTTACTTTAAGTCCTTGACTGTGTTTGTATTTCTCCGGTTTCTTTCCGGTTGCCGCCGGCTTAAAAATCCGGCGAGGCGACCCCCCTCCTGAACTGCAGTGCGTAGGCGTGTGTATATTTGTTGGTTGCCTGATTCGAATTGAATTGTTGATTTTGAACATAACATTGATTTTAATTATTTTATTTTCTGTTAGAAAGTAATTAATTTAAAATACATGAAAATAATAAAAATAATATAGAAATAATTGTATGGGAAATATTAAATTAATTGGTGAAATTACATAGGATGCCTGGTAATACGGGAACCCATGGATTTTACCGCTGTTGACAATGAGCCTCGGCGAGTCGACGGTGGACAATGATGATTAATTATGAGTCCTACGTTCATAAATGAAATAAAATTAGTTGTAAACTAAATTTCGGAACGAAAATGAATAATAATAATTAGTAAAGTGATTTCATACTGGTGGACGAGATTGATGAAGTGGATTGTGAATTGCTTTGTATTGCGTTTATTGTTGTGATTGACGTCGATTTGCTCGACGGGTAGGCCGATAAACAAAGGAGACACTGCCCAATTTTCGGGAAATGAATTCCAAAAATACGGGGATGTAACCTATAATTATCGGAGATGTCGAACGAAGAAATATAATTATACTATACAAAACTTAATTATATGTTGTTACGCGATATTTTATAAATAATCAATTACCTTACTATTTTCAAACCAACGAGTATACATACTTTCTGAAAGCGAACACCGAACCGAGTTTCAAAGATGTGGACCATAATTTTTATGTGTATTTCAGTAATACATATAAATACGAATCGGGTTATGAAATCGTATGGGTAGAAGTGATAGTGATATTATGTTAAGCGAGACGATTATCTGAATTAGGGTATTTCAAACCCTGTAGGTCCTAGTCGGAAGACCCGAGGAGTGACGTCAGAGTAAGAATGATATAGTGGTTAGTCGATGAGCTCAGCGAAGTTCCAATCGAAGGACCTGAGCGTTGAGATCGTTCCTAGAATAGGATAGTGGTCTGATGATAAAGACAAACGTTCAAGGCAATCCAAAAGTTAACCGATAATGGTGGTTAGAGCTTATCGAGGCAAGTATTCCTGAACTTTTTTTAAAGTACTGCAAATATTTCTTCGTTCTTATTCTAAGTTCAGAATAGTTAAATGTTTTACATTTCGCTGCAATTACTCTTATTATGCATGTTCTTTTTATTATTGTTCCTACAACATCGATTGCTCTCTTGAGCAAATGCCCATTCTTTTGGGTCAATTGCGAACCCTGAGTTGGGATGTTTTGAAATCAAAATGATTTGACATCAAAATACTCTACGGGCTGGATGGTTATTGTGAGGGCCAGCGATGAGTTGTACCCTATGGGCCGGGGATGGACCGGACCCTTGGGCGATAGAGCCTAGGTACCTGAATGGATCTATACGGTTGAGTATAGATCTATACTGTATCCTGACTGATCAGCAGGGTATAAGTATGAACTAGTGTCCAGTCTAATTTATTGTTGATCACCACTAACGGCATTCTCTCTCAAAAAGTTTTATGATTCCAAAACCGGACAAAACTCTGATTCAGAAGATGAATCTGGGAATTGCTTGTCACTTTTGAATTTATAATTGAAGGTTGGTAACAACCAATGTTTATTCGCTCAACTCCCTCAAATAAATAGATTTGTTTAAAATTGCTTAAAGATTTGTCCGGGAATTTTCCTTTGATGCTAATGCTTGAAAATCAAATTATATACTTGCTGGGCATTTTTGGCTCACTCTTGCTTTGCAAATTCTTATTTCTTTCAGAAGCAGATAAGGATAAAAGTGAATAGCTTTCGTTAGACAGCAGAAGTTAGAGAAATCGCCGCTACGAGAGAATGAAGATGTTAGAAAAATAAGACAAGGAAATTAGTACAAAGGTATTTAAAGATGCATTGCAGTGTTGTGAATCATAGAAAGTTAGATTCTTGTTTCATACCATAACCTGTAAATGATCCAGATTAAAGGGGTTATATATTTATTTCTTTATTTTATGTAAAGATTATTTAGTGACACCAAATCTTGACCCCTGATTTGGGTTGTTACACTTCAAGTCCAAGAAAGAAGTTTAACTCAGTCATCATACTCATCTCGTACCTACTCTGCATAAGTTTAGCAAACCTTGCACAAAGTGCATCATTCGTAGACCCAAATGTAATGTCGTCAATATAGACTTGCACAAGTATGATATCATTTTTATGATTCTTATAAAACAGAGTCTTATCTATGACACCTCTAATGAAACCATTTTCAAGAAGAAATTCTGAGAGAGTGTCATACCATGTTCTCGGCGCTTGCTTTAGACCATAAAGAGCCTTGAAGAGAAAATAGACAAAGTCTTTAAACTCAGGATCTATGAAATCAGGGGGTTGGTCCATATAGACCTCTTCTTCAAGCTCACCATTCAGGAAAGCACTTTTCACATCCATCTGATATACCTTGAAATTTGATTATGCTGCAAATGCTAAAAACATCCTGATGGCTTCAAGTCTAGCAACTGGTGCAAAGGTTTCATCATAGTCAATCCCTTCTTCTTGAGAATATCCCTTAGAAATCAGTCTCGCCTTGTTTCTTTTTACTACTCCATATTCATCAATCTTATTTCTAAAAACCATTTTGTGCCAATCACTGATTTGTCTTTAGGTCCGGGTACAAGCTTCGACACTTTCTGTATTTCGAACTGATTGAGTTCCTCTTGCATAGCAATCACCCAATCAGAATCCCCAAGAGCTTCATCTACTTTCTTTGGCTCCATTTGAGATAGAAACCCAGAATAGAAACATTCATTTGATGTAGCTCTTCTAGTCTTGACTCCACTTTCTGGATCACTAAGTATCAAGTTCTGAGGATGATTTTTACTCCATACTCTATGTCTTGGTAGACTAGCCCTTGATGACTCAGCATTTCCGAAATTATATTGAGTCTAACAATCGGATCCTTGTTCTTCTCCTCCTGAGTTGTTGCCAGCTTGATCTCTAGAATCTGAAGCTTGAGGACTAGTCCCTGAGGTAGTGTGACTATCATTACTTGTCTCATGACCATTACCTTAAGAGTCTGCATCAGAATTATGATCATCAGTATCATTTCCATTATCATTGTTATCTGGAACAACTTCAGGTTCATCTTCTTCATCATAAAGATCTTCAATTTCAAGATTATCACTATCATCTTCCTTCTGAATACTTGGGAGCTTGGCGTCATCATATGTTACATTAAGGCTTTCCACAACCTTTTGATCACTAATCATATTGTTATTTCCAAACAATCTAACAAAGAATTACAGAAGGGGGTTTGAATGCAATTCTGGTTTCTTTTTGATTTTAAGGACTGGTCATTCTTAAATGTATAACTGTGTTTGATTTGGCTAAAGTGCGGAATGAAAGTATTGAAGAAATCAAACATAAAGTGATTAAACACAAGTATTTAAAAACTTTCTGGTGGATTGAACTTTTCCACCGGAGATATATATAAAATAGAGAACTCTGTGATGCAAGGTTTGGATACAGCTGCTTACAAGTAGAACTTACAAAGAACTGAGAAATTCTTCACAGATACAACTTTTTCTATTTCTTAAGTTGATTGCTTACTTTCTTAATTCTATTCTACTTGCTATCCTTGGTTTATATATCAACAAGTTACATGATAAAATGAAAAAAAAATAAGACAAAATGTTTCTTAGTGTAATTACATGCTCCTTTATTTCTCTATCCATCATCTTTGAATATCTTCAAGTTAGCATGGAAATGGAAATGCTTCTTTGTTCTCTAAAACATGTAAATAAGCTGCCACATTCCATTTGCATATAATCAACCCATGTGACTGTCAAGTCACTATCAACTACAATTTGAATTAGAACATCCGTTAAAACTTCATTGGATCATCCGTTGAAAATTTGTTAAATCTTCCATCGAAGTTTCATTAGATCATCCGTTGAATGTGACTTAGGTCATCTGTCAAAACCTTGTAGAGTCATCCATTGAAAGTCTTCCATAGCAATTAACTCTATTTCACTTATGCAAAATTACAAGGCATCTAATATTTATAATTAGCCAACCTATTTTGCATATCAAGCTAGTAGTCAACATGACTTTGAATATCCTACAACTTCTAGATCTTTAAGGTATAGCAGACTACAGAAATGTGTTATAAGACTTATTAATGCATTAGCTACTCTCAACAGATGTTATAGAGATCATCCGTCGAAAGCTACAAAACACTAAACTAAATCTACTAAAGTGTTTTGTTCAACTTATCATCAAGTACACAACATATTTCTTACAATCTCCCCCAATATATGTCTACTGGAATTGTAGGCATAAATTAAGAGAAACTTGATGATAACAAAACACCTTATGATTACAGACTGATTTATAGTAGATAAAATTGTTAGGAATATGTTGTGTACTTGATGATAAGCCAAACAAAACACCTTAGTAGATTTAACTTAGTGAATTCTGTAGCACCCGACGGATAATCAATTATAGTCCCGATGGATAAATCTTTATAGTCCCGACGGATGACTAATTGATATCCATCGGTTGAGTAGCTTATGTAACAATAAGTCATGTAGCATATCTCTGCAAACATCTTTGTATAGATTCTGTAGTAGCTTATGAGTCATGTAGACTACTAGTAGATGTGTAGAATAGTTTGATTAAATGTAAATATAAGATGTCTTGTAATTCTGCACAAATGAAATAGAGTCAAGTGATAAATGGCTACCCGACGGATGATCAACAAAGCTACCCGACGGATGATCAACAAGGCTACCCGATGGATAACAAGCATGTAGCCGAAGGATGATTAATTCAAACATTTGTTGACAGTGACCACACAGTCACATGCGTTGGGTGTTTGCAAAAGGAATGTGGCAGCCTGTTTAGCAGGAAAATGAGAGCAAAGGAGCATTACCATTTTCATGCAAGCTACAAACTGGTTATATCTATGAGAAAAACAACTTCTCAGCTTTGGTGAACAAGGAGATTCAACAGTCTGGTGACTATCAAAAAATGATGGATTTTGTGAAGAACTGCAAACTAAACTATGCCATGCTAGAATCACCCACCATTTACTGTGAGGTTATTGAAGAGATATGGACAATTGCAGTATACAACTCGAAAGGTAAGCAGTTTTGCATAAATAGTGATGTTATCAAAGCATGCTTCAAGATTCCTGATAATACTATAACTGCTCCACACACAGACACTGACATTGTTAATATGCTTAATTCCATGGGCTATGCACTCACTACTTATAAATTAAGTGAAATTAGGAGGTTGGGTCTTAGGAAGGAATGGAGTTACCTGTGTGATGTAGTGACTAAGGTGTTTTCTGGTAAAGTTAGTGACTTTGATTCTATAAACATTTCTATGCTTAACATACTTTACATGCTAGTTACTGATAAGTACTTTAATTTCGGTGATTTGGTTTTGTTTTAGGCTTTAAGTTAGGAGAGGTCAATAAGAGAGGTAGAAGTGTCTATTATGCTAGATTTTTCATGATGCTTGCTAACCATCTTGTTGAGGAAATTGTAATTGAGAACCCAATCAACAAGCTAAATTGTTGGGTTCAAGAAAGAAGGATAATTGCAGAATTAAATAGAGCAAACCATCACAAGGAGGTTCCCTTATTCTACTTTCCAGTAATGGAGGGACCTCAGGTAAGTGAGGCAATTTCTTCTGTCTCCACTCTTCCAACCTCACAAATTTCTTTCCTTTCTAGTGCAGCTATGGCAAATGTGTCAATGACCCAACAGTTTCCTACCCAAGCTACCAAACCAACAAAAGTTTCTAAATCCAAAGCTAAGAAAACCCCCTCTAATTTCTTTCAAAAGAGATCAGTTGTAAAATCCACCAAACCTAAAGAGGGAGTGTGAAGGTGAGTAAGAAAGGTGAGGGACAGGGTGAAAATCTAAGAAGCCCTAAGGATAAGGATGGTGAGAAGAGTGTACCCAAACCTAGCCACACCACAGTTTCCCAACAAACTGTGGTGTTAACAAGGATATTAGCTCTTTATTGGTTTTATCCTCCCAAAAGGATGTTACCATTGAAACAAGCTCCCAACCAGAAGCACATGCCAAGAGGAGTAGGGATACTAGCTCACCACAAACTTATGCCAGAAAGAAAAGATCAAAAACCCTTGGGGATGCACAGGGTTCACACACTGTGCAAACTGGTGCTAAAGACACAGTCACTGCACCTTCTCAAAGTCAGGTTGACGTGGCTCCAATAAATATAGAGTCACAACCAAAATCTCTTACAATTAAAGCACTTGATACACCAAATTCTCCCACACACTCATTGGATGTTGACATGATAAACACATCACTTCCAAATTCTCCATCTTTAACTCTCTTGGAGAAGCCAAAAATCCAAACAAGTGAGCATCATCTTTTAGATGATTTGTTGGCTCACTTGCCTTTTCTTTCTGAGACTGTTGAGATATCTGTGCCAAATTTTCATCAATCTGCATAGAGTCTACAATAGTCTCCACTTCAAACTCATTTATTTCTTCTATCCCGATGGATATTCATCATCCATTAAGTAGTGATTGTATCCCGACGGATAAGCTTAACAACAGTCATCCGTCGGATAGTCAAACTGCTATCCCGATGGATGACTCATTTATTTCTTCTATCCCGATGGATATTCATCATCCGTCGAGTGGTGATTGTATCCCGACGGATAAGCTTAACAGCAGTCATCCGTCGGATAGTCAAACTGCTATCCCGATGGATATTCCTCATCCATCGGGTGTCTCTGCACAATCTCTAATTTCTTCAATTCTTGCAAGTGCAGAAGACTTAGTAGTAGTACAATCACTCCTAGGGCTGAGGGAAGGGAGGGAATTGAGTGAGAGTCTGGGTTGCTCTAAGGAAAAAGGAGAGAAAAAGAGTGAACCAATGCAGTCCATTTCTTCAGGACTGGCAAAAGTGAGTGAGAGGAGTCCCACCTTAGATGGTGAAGGTGAGGGTGTGAGGGTGGGGAGCCAAGGTGAGACCTTGATGCAAGAAAAGAGAGATAATGAGAGAAATGTAGGTACGGGAGATATAAGGATGGCTGTCTTTGCAAGTGAGTTAATGAATGTACAGGATGCAAATAGGGAGGGACTATTTCAGCAAAGTCAAGCTGTTATAGAATCTACCTCCTTGGATGTTGAGACATTTACTCACCCTGTTCCAGCATATCAACTTCAAGCAGGACAGGGCAATGACAATGCAGAAAGGATGCTAAATTTGGTGTACACCACACAGTCTATACAAAGAGCAAATGATGCAATCACAGATCTGCCCTCTATAGCTGGTGATATTGACTATGAGACTGGTGGTTCAGAAGACTTCTTTGGTGGTGAGGATGCAGAAATTTAAGAAGAGCCAATGGACATAGGGGGATGAGTAGGCCCTAGTTCCAGATCTGGTATGCCATCTTGGGCATTTTCAAAGCAGTGTGATGAACAATATTTCCAGACAACCCTGATTCAACTTATAATCAAACATATTCTACTCTTCAAACCACAACAAATGCCAGCACCAAGAAGCTCCTTCAAGCACACCTTGCTTCTCTGCAATTACAACAAATCCAAGGTTTTCAAATACTCAGGATATCACTACTATCAAAGGTGAAATTGATCAAATGAAAAGGGACATTTCTGAAAGGTTGGATTCTAAACTTTCAGAAGCTACAATTCTTGATATCAAAAGACAATTAAGGAAGAACACTGATCTTGCAACCAAGATGGATTCCTTGGAGAAAAGAATGACAGCAATGAAAGCCTCTCTAACAATAATTAATCTACACCAAGCACAATAAAAATACTTGCTTCAAAGGCTAGTGGCAGCAAAAACCTCCTCTTCTACTCAACTTGCTGATAACAAAAAGGGGGAGAAAGAAACCTCTTCTAACGGGGAGAAAGAAAGCTCAATTGTCTTATTCAGTCAAGGGGAATCAAGAAGTGAGGGGCAACAAAAAGTGCTCAATGTTCAAGTAACCAATTATGCCAATAATTATTTTCACAAAGCTACCTGCTAAAGATAGCATGGATCTAATCAAAGAAGTAGCAACCAATTTGAGAGCAACTGAGAAGAAGCAATTGAGTCCAATCAATTGGAAGAAAATCGATGAGAACATCCAGAAGATATTTGGCCCAACACAGAAGCCAGATAAAGTTTTCAATCATCACTCTAAAGTCATGAAAATCTCTGTGAATGATATCAGTATGAACTATCTGGAAAGGGGTCAAACTTCCTGTGTTAAGTCTCCAAAGAAAGATCTCATCATAAAGGCCAAATGGAACTATCCTAAGGTTTCAGACAAGAATCCTATGGATACAGTGTTTGAGACACCAAAGCCAGATGAAAAAAAATGTTGTCAAGATCTATTGCATTCTACAAGGATCCAGCTGATTCAGCATTGAAAAGAAGAATTGCCAAAATTTACAGAAATGGTAAGGAGATTTGTGTGGTGGTTGGAGATCCACTATTTGTGGAAGCTAAGAAGGAAGAGAAAGAAAGAATCAGGCTAGAGAAGAAGCAAGCTGCTTTGGATGCTAAGAAGCAAAAACAAAAGAAAGAATAAGCTGATATCTTGGCCAAGCTTCAAGCTGTAAAAACCATAACAAAACCTCCTATATAACCAACTGTAATCACTGAACCTAAGGATCTAAAAATGCAAGAAGAATCACAGTAGAAAAAAGGATTTAGATACAAACTTCATTCCAAGAGGAAAGTGAACTTTGATGAAGAGAAATTGGAAGATCAGTTTCCAAAAAAGCCTACAACTACAACTCAGACATCAAAACCCTCAGTGGTATTTGAAGAATTCAAAGTGGTTGATCCAACAAGAAATATTCATGGAGAACCAATTGTTCCCAAGGATGAGCCAGTAGACTGGGATAGTTTACCAACTCTTGAGCTAAATTTGCCCATATTCAAGACAAAGAAGACAAAGACTAGAGTCAGCAAGAAAGTGAAGCCTGTATCTCTCAAATCCAAAGCTCTAACCAAATCCCAACCCATAGTCAACAAGAGAGATCTCATATACATTTGTGATATCAAGGAATTTTCAGACTTGAATCTCTACTTGAATGAATTGGAAGAAGTAAGAGGAATTGATGCTTACAGACATCTTCCTCTAAAACTGGTATATAAATATAAGGGAGGGAAAGAGATGACATGGGCTCTTCACAGGATTCTCCAAGAAAGCCAATATGTTCTGATTAAAGTCTACTCATCCGTCAAGAAGAACTTTGGATACAATGTGACTGCAAGAATAATAGTTCTAAAGAGGATTGAGGAACTAAGGAGTACTAGAGCCAAAGATGCACTTCCAAGCACTTCCAAAAACTCTATCTATTCCCTTTACAGGAAAAAGAGTGCATCTAAGGCCCTACTAGCTGATGGAATTCATGGATGTCAAAGGTGTTAAAAGATTCTTCAGATTGGAGGACCAATTGAGTATCTCTAGCAATGAGACTCTTTTGGAAATGCAAGAAATGCTAGATCTCTCAGAATCTGATGAACTTGAGTTCCACAGACAACTCCAGAATCAAATTGAAGAAAACAACAGAAGGCTTGGAAAGAAATCCAGACAATCAAGGAAATAAATCTAACTGCTCAGACTAGAGGAGCACCTTGATAGCAATTGTGAGCAATTTCTTTATGTACTTTGCATTGTTAAATTTTCAGAAAATTTGTAGCACTTATTAGTTTTATCTACTATTTTTCAATCTATATCTTTAGGATGTTTTGTTATCATCAAGTTTCTCTTAATTTATGGCTACAATTCCAGTAAACATAAATTGGGGGAGATTGTTAGGAATATGTTGTGTACTTGATGATAAGCCAAATAAAACACCTTAGTAGATTTAACTTAGTGAATTCTATAGCACCCGACGGATAATCAATTATAGTCCCGACGGATAAATCTTTATAGTCCCGACGGATGACTAATTGATATCCATCGGGTGAGTAGCTTATGTAACAATAAGTCATGTAGCACATTTCTGCAAACATCTTTGTATATATTTTCTAGTAGCTTATGAGTCATGTAGACTACTAGTAGATGTGCAAAATAGGTTGACTAAATGTAAATATAAGATGTCTTGTAATTCCGCACAAATGAAATGGAGTAAAGTGTTAAATGGCTACCCGACGGATGATCAACAAAGTTACCCGACGGATGATCAACAAGGCTACCCGACGGATAACAAGCATGTACCCGATGGATGATCAATTCAAACATCTGTTGACAGTGACAACACAGTCACATGCTTTGGGTGTTTGCAAAAGGAATGTGGCAGCCTGTTTAGCAGGAAAATGAGAACAAAGGAGCATTACCATTTTCATGCAAGCTACGAAGATATTCAAAGATGCTGGAATAGAGTAATGAAGCAGCATAGAGTTAGACTTGATAGTTTTATTTTATTATCTTGTCTTTTTGCTATGTAAACTTGATGATATATATAAACCAAGTGCAGCAAGTAGAACAACAACTAACTAGACTAATAAAATATATTCTCACAGAAACATTTGTAAGCTGTATCATGTAGCATTTCTCTGCAAGTTTTAGTTTTTCATACTTGTAAGCAGCTGTGAGCTTATTTGAGCTACACCGGCTTCTCTCTCGATATATATATATATATATATATATATATATATATATATATATATATATATATATATATATATATATATGGTGGATACATTCAAATCCACCAGAAAGTTTTAAAGACTTGTGTTTTTATTACTTGTGTTTTAATTTCTATAATTCTGTCATTCCGCACCTTGCAAATCAAACACTTATATATATTAGAACCATTTTTCATAAATCTCAAAAAGAAGCCAGAATTACATTAATCCCCCCTTCTGTAATTCTTGTTGTATTATTAGGGAATAACAAAAATTAACACGTGTTGCAATTTATTGAAAATTATGTTGGGAAGGTTTATAGAGAATCTCACAAGCCATTTTCAAGGTGCTCCTCTATACTGAGCAAATTTAACTTATTTTCTTGACTGTCTGAACTTCTTTCCCAATTTCTCATTATTTTCTTCAATCTGGTGTTAAAGTTTCCTGTAGAATTCAAATTCATCTTCATTTGTCTGATTCAGCTTTTCTTGCATCATCATGAGAGTTTCATTGCTTGAAATTTTCAGCTGATCTTCTAATCTGAAGAATCTTCGGGTGCATTTCTCATCCTTGAACTCCATCAACCAGTATGGCCTCAAATGCACTCTATTTACCATGTATGGAATTGATAAGACTCTTGGGAGTGCATTTGGGCCTTTCCAGCTATTCCTTATCTTTTCAATTCTGTTAAGTATCTCCCTTTGGCAACAGTATTGTACCTAAAGTTCTTCTTTATTGAGGAGAATATATTCACTAAGGTAGAATAACCTTCATTAAAAATTCTGTAAAGAGGAAAAGTTAGCTCTTTTCCACCCTTATACCTGAAGACCAATCTCTATGGAAGATGCTTGTAAGCATCAATAGCTCTTACTTCTTCTAGCTCATCCAGATAGAGATTTAGTTCTGAAAATTCCTTGATGTCACAAATGAGGAGTTGATCTCCCCTGTTGCCAGTTGATTTGGGTTTAGCTAAGTCTTTGGATTGAAATTTGACAAGCTTGGCTTTTTTTATTGCTCTTGACTTTGTTTTCCTTGGTTTGGTTTGGATTGGGATGTTTAGATCAGGATGTGGTAGGCTTTCCCAATTTATAGGTTCATCATTGGGAATGATGGGTTCACCATGGAAGTTTATGTCAGATAAACTTTGAATTCATCCTGCTCCATAATGGGCATGGATGGTTGAATTGAAGTGGTAAATTGGTTTGGCATGTATTTTTCCTTGTCTTCATCCAAATCAAGCTTCCTCTTTGGTCTGAATTTCAGTCTTGGTTTCTTTGTATGCTTTGGTTCATCTTGCTTTTTTTGATTTAGAGTCTCAGCTATCACAGTAGGCATTTCAGATTATGTGGTTGCAGGCTTCTTAGCTTGGTTCTTGGCATCTAAAGTAGCTTGCTTTTGCTGTTGTTTGAGCCTCACCTTTTTTTCTTTCTTAGCTTCTGCAAACTGTGGATGTCCAGCCATCACACAGATCAATTTGTCATTCATGTAGATTTTAGCAATTCTTTTCTTCAAGACTGAGTCTCTGGGATCTTTTAAATAAGCAATAGCTCTTCCAAGTAGCTTCTTTTCATCAGGCTTGGGAGTTTCATAGACTAGGTCCAATGGATTTTTGCTTGAATTTTTTGGATAGTTTTTCTTTGGCTGAAAAATCACATTGGCCAGTTGAGATTTTTTGCTGAGGGTTGACCCCTTTCCATGTTCCCTAAGCTCATTTCATTTATTGAAATTAGTCTCAATTAAGAGAAATGTGAGAAATTTTTCACAGTCTTGTCTTGTTTCTCAATTGGACCAAAATTTTTCTCAATATTTTCATCAAGCTTCTTCCATTTTTCTTTTAGCTCTAGTTCATCTGTTGTTATCTTGATCAAGTCAATGATGTCAATAAATGGTGGCTTATAAAAAGTAATTGCTGGAACAATCACTTTACTGACTTGAATGTTGTGCACTTTCTCCCCCTCACTAACTGGAGTGATTGCAGTTGTCTCCCTTTCACTAAATAAGACAAGTACATCTTTCTCCCCCATTTTTTTAGCATCAAGTTGAGCAGGGTTGAGATTTTGTGTAGCCACCAACTGTTGTAGTAGACTTGTCTGAGTTTCTTGATTTTCAAGTATCTTGGCTATTGATTCCTCCATATTGGTCAGTCTTGAGTCCATGGCTTCAACTTTCTCGTTCAAATCATCTTCCTTCTTGAGCTTCTGGACTATCTCTATCATTGTTGTGTTTCGAAGCCTAGCATCCAACCTTGCAACAAAGTCCTGTTTAACCTTAACAAGTTCTTGCTATAGTTCATCCACATCCTGACTTTGTTTGAGAGCTTGTATTTTGTGCAATGGAGAGAATCCAAATGGGCTTTGAGTAGACTTTTGGTGCTGGCACTTGTGGATGCTTGAATTGAACTTTGGGTGTCATGAATTAGCTTAAAGAGTGTGGATTGGAGATGTGAGTAAGTGTAGTCCTTTTGCATCATCCAGGATGGAATATCTACATCCCCCCTTATGTTCATGCCTTCTCCTTCATCATCCTCACCATCATCCTCAAAGGAGTTTTCAGAAAACTCTAAATCATCACAGCTATGGAGGGCATGACATTGACTGCATCCTTGGCCCTTAGCATAGATGTTGTGTGCACCAAGTTGAGTATTCTCTCAGTAGCCTCATTGTCCTGTTCAGCCAAAGTTTAATAAGCTGGAACAGGGTGAGTAAATGCCTCAGCTTCATAAGAAACAGAGTCTAAAATAACTTGATATTCTTACTGAAATAGATGTTCCTTTTCAGCCTCATTGACATCCCTTAACTCACTAACAATGGGCTCTTCCCAAGTTTCATTTATACCTACATTTCTCTCAATTTCTCTCTTTGGTTGCATCAAGGGCTCCCCTTCGCTTCCCACCCTCACCTTCACCATCTAAGGTGGGACTCTTCTCACTTACTTTTGCCAAGGTGGAAGAAATAGCTTGCATTTGTTCACTCATTTCCTCTCCTTTTTCCTGAGAGCAACTCAGCCTCTCACTCTGTTCACTCCCATCCCTCAATCCTAGGAGTGATTGCACAACTACTAGATCATCTGTACATGTAACAATAGTTGAAATTTCAAGTGGTGCAGTGATATTCAACGGATGAGAGACATCCATCGAGATAGTAGTTGAGAGTTTCAATGGATGATTGCTGTCAAGCACATCCATCGAGATACAATGACTAGCCGCCGGATGAAGAATATCCGTTGAGAGAGTAGAAATGACAGGGTTTGGAATTGAAACTAGCGTAGACTCTATGGTGATTGATTTGAGATTTTACACAGATTTCTCAGTAGAATCAGAAAGAAATGGCAAGTGAGCCAACAAATCATCCAAAAGATGATGCTCACTTGCTTGAGAATTTGGATTCTCTAAAAGAGTTAAAGATGGAGAATCAGGAATTGATGTGTGAATCATTTCCATATCCAAAGAGTTAGTGGGTGAGTTTTGTGTGTGAGGTGCTTCTATTGTAAGAGATTTTGGCTGTGACTCCATATTTATTGAAGCCACATCAATCTAACTTTGAGAAGGTG
Organism: Apium graveolens; assembly: GCF_009905375.1. Classification (NCBI taxonomy): domain Eukaryota; kingdom Viridiplantae; phylum Streptophyta; class Magnoliopsida; order Apiales; family Apiaceae; genus Apium; species Apium graveolens. The sequence goes on from NC_133649.1 coordinate 173,161,518, forward strand.
CTATAACTGAGTCTTTTACTGTAGTTTGCACAGTGTGTGCACCCTGTGTATCCCCATGTATTTTAGATTTCTTTTTTCTTGTGTAAGTTTGAGGTAAGTATGTGTCCCTAACCCTTTTATCCTATGCTCTTGTCTGAGAGCTTTGTTCAATAGTTACATCCTTTTGGGAGGATGCAACTAGTAATGAGCTAGATACCTTATTAATCACTATAGTTTGTTGGGAAACTACAATGTGGCAAGGCTGGGTTACACACACCCCTCCCTCCTTATCCTTAGGGTTTCTTTGATGTTCACTCTATCCCTCACCAAGCTTACTCCCTTTCACACTCCCCTCTTTGGTTTTAGTAGTTTTTGAAATTAGTCCCTTTTCAGAGGAACTAGAGTGGGATCTTTGAGACTTGGATTTAGAAATTTTGGTTTTAGTGGCTTGGGTAGGCATCTGTTGGGACAAACTCACAGATGCCATTGCCACAGTTGTCTGCAAAGAAACTTGTGGTAGAGAAGTAGCTGAGACAGAAAGTATTTACCTCACTTACCTGAGGCCCTGTTAAGTGGCATTTATATCCATTTATAACGTCCTATAAAGGCTCGAATTGGTGTTTTATTCTCAAGTATTTTGTTTATTTGATGTATTTTTGTAGTGTTTTTGCATTTCGGGCATAAATAAGGGATCAGGGAGATTTAGCATTATTTTGGTGCTAAATTGGTGTTAGGAAGGTGCTAGGGAAGATTGCTCGTTGAATGCCATCACAAACCAGCAAAATAAGAAGAAATTAGCAGTTTTTCCAGAATGTCACCGCGCCCGCGTTGTGTTAGCGCGCGCCCGTGCCGGTTGTCAGAGTTGCAGAATTCTGGTGAAGCGCGCGGCCGCGCCAGGTCGGAATTTCAGAATTCTGTTTTTACTTGGATTTTAAGAGTTTGAAGCCCAACATGAATCTACAACCTATATAAAGCCTAGAAAAGATGTTTTTAATAAGAAGCACGTATTGGAGACTAAGGAGAGGCAACGAGAAGACCTAGGAGCAAAAATACAACAAAGGAGAAGAAAAGCTTATTTATACTTGTGATTCTTTAATTGAGTTATAATCTTGGATGCTAGTTTTCTTGTTTGTTGAACCTAATACAATTGTTTAACATACTTTGGTTTTATATTCAGCTTTATAAAGACTTAGTTTATTATACCACGCTTTCATCGGAACCCACGATGATGATGAGTTCGGTTATGGGCTAATCGTTATTATGGGGTTCTAACGGGTTTACTTATGGATTTCAACAGTTAATTTGTTTCGATACCTTAGTGTGTAGTGATTGTATGATATCCTAGTATTGGTTGTGCTGATTCGTCTTATGAGCGTCGCGAACTTATAAGATAGCGTGTTAATCTCTATTGAAGCGAAAGTGAATATAGGGGTTTAGAACTTGTCATGCTAGCATAGGTTCATATATTTAATATGCATGATTCGTAGGTAATTTTAACCATCTTACTTTCCCTATGTAATCATGATAGATAACCTGCGTATTAAACCATTATGTTGTCAAATTCTATAGACATATAGGGTCTCAATATAATTGGTGTCTATTCAGCTTCTATCTCTTTTGTGGATGTCTGGTAGTAGGGTATTCGTACAACAAAAGTTGGCATTTACTAGTTTCGTATTATCTGATTAGTTGTCATCACCATTGCATGCTAAGGTTAAGAATAAAAAGGCTATTGAATGAAGTATTTAATGAAATTAGAATCCCATGTTTGTGTCATATAAGTTAATCAACCTTAAATCTCTTAGTTAATATTAGTTAGTATAATCTCGTAGTTATAATCAATCTCAACTTGTTATCATCTTAGCATTGAATAATAACCATACCATTGTTGCATAAGTATATTGATTGAAATTAACCTAAAAGAGTCTATGTGGGAATGAACTAGAAATAATTCTATATTACTTGCAAACGCGTATACTTGCGTGTAATATTAGCGCGTGTTTTCATCCTAACAAGTTTTTGGTGCCACTTCTGGGGACTCGTGGATATATTTAGTTTATGTGCTTGACATCAGTGGTCGTTAAAGTCCAGTGACTCGGATATTTTACTTAATTGTTTACTTGTTGCTTTTCCAGGTACTTTAGAGAGCGTTTATGCTAACACGTTCTCGATCTCAAAAGAGAACACTGGATAAAGTGGAAGAAGAGGTTTTAATAGAGGAAGAAGTTCTTGTTGAGGAGGAGAAAGTTGCAGAAGAAGCTCTTGTTGCAATGGGTGAACCAGAAGCGAATACAAAGGCTTTGATGGACTATTCTCAACTGAAGATCAATGATATTTAGTCTAGCTTTGTCAGACCAGCCATCACAGCTAACACTTTTAAAATCAAGGCTAGCACGATTCAGATGGTGCAGAACTCGGTTCAGTTTGGGGGTTCTCCAACAGAAGATCCCAACATGCATATTCGAGATTTTATCGAGATCTGCGACACTTTCAAATTCAACAATGTGTCTGAAGATACTATAAAGCTAAGGCTTTTCTCATTCTCTTTGAGGGATAAAGCTAAGTGTTGGTTGCATTCTCTACCACCAGGCTCTATCACTAAATGGGAAGATCTTGCTCAAAAGTTCTTTACTAAGTTCTTTCCTATGGAGAAGATAGCTGCAATAAGAAATGCTCTCACTCAATTTGTGCAACAATCAGGAGAGTCTTTGTGTGAATCTTGGGATCATTATAAGGAGATTCTTAGAAAGTGTCTCATCATGGGATGCCTGACTTGATGATCATTAACTGATTTTATAATGGCTTGGGAGCACACTCTAGACCCATGCTTGATCCAGCATCAGGTGAAGCCTTATGGGCTAAGAGCTACGATGAAGCTTATGAGTTGATTGAACTGATGGTTGCTAATGAATACCATAACCCTTCTCAGAGACTAAATCAAGGTAAGGTAGCAGGAATTCTGGAGGTAGATGCAGCTACTGCTATAGCTGCTCAGCTTAAGGCTTTGACGATGAAGGTGGATTCTTTGGCTAACTCTGGAGTTAATCAGATCACTGGTGTTTGTGAGCTTTGTATTGGTGCCCATGAGATGGAGCAGTGTGCTATTCGTAGTGAATCAACTTAGTTCGTGAGCAACTTTCAGAGGTCGCAGCACCCAGTTCCAGCCACTTATCATCCTAACAACCGTAATCATCCTAACTTTAACTGGAGCAACACTCAGAATGCGGTTCAACAACCTTATCAGCAGTATACAGCAAAGTAGTACAACCCTCCCGGTTTTTAGTAACTGCAGTATGCACCAAGACAACAATTCCAACTGCAATAATCTAATGAAAAATCTGAATTGGAGGAGTTGAGGCTCATGTGCAAGAGCCAAGCAATTTCTATTAAGACCTTGAAAAATCAAATTGGGCAGATTGGCAATGCCTTGCTGAGTCGATAACCTGGTACTCTCCCTAGTGACACAGAAGTTCCAGGCAAGAAGGAAGCTAAAGAGCAGGTTAAGGCAATTACCTTGAGGTCTGGGATGGTTGCTAACCCCGAAAAATTTCAAGTTTCGGAAGATGAAGTTGTGGCTGAAGAAGATATGCAGAAGGAAGTAGAAGTGGAACCAAGGAAGAAAACTATGGAACACACTCCTCCTGAGGGTAATACAGGGGAGAAACAGGTCTATCCTCCACCTCATTTTTCTAAGAGGCTGCAGAAGCAAAAGTTGGATAAGCAGTTTGTGAAGTTTCTGGAGGTGTTCAAGAAACTTCATATCAACATATCTTTCGCTGAAGCTCTTGAACATATGCCTAGTTATGCGAAGTTTATGAAATGTATTCTCTCTCGGAAAGTGAAGCTTTATGACTTAAAGACCGTTGCTCCAACAGAGGAATGCAGTGCTGTGCTGCAACGATCTGATGCCTTTATCTGTCTTCAAGAAGTTGGATTTACCTGATCCAAAGCCTACTTATATGTCCTTGTAATTGGCATTGTGGAGGAATTCTTGGTCAAGGTGGACAAACTCATCTTTCCTGCTGATTTTGTAATTCTTGATTTCGAGGAAGATAGAAAGATTCCCATTATTCTGGGAAGACCATTCTTGGCTACTGGTCGAACCTTGATTGATGTGCAAAAGGGTGAGCTCACTATGCGAGTGCTGAATCAGGATGTGACTTTTAATGTATTCAATGCCATAAAATTCCCTATTGATAACGAGGAGTGCTTAAAAGTGGAGTTGGTCGATTCTGTTGTGTAACGCCCTCCATACCCGGATTATAAGTCTGGGGTTACTAGCTAATCTCCAAACCTGTAACAACCTGACTAGCAATAATAATAAAATATATCTAAACCCCTTTAACACTAACCAGGATCTTTTTAGGTTGAAGTATGAAAACAAGAACCACTAACTACCTTATTACAAACCAAATTCAAAATCTTACAAACTCTTTTTATTACAACCCATTGTCTAACCAGATTTAAACTAAGTTCATCTTTATTCTAACACACACACTAACTATCTACACTCCACCTGTTCGGGCAACTCAAAGCTTTTTTCCTAGATTGGAATCAACACCTTAGGTATGAGAGGGTCCCGCGGCTTGACCCGCTTCTTTACTACTCGAGTTACTACTCGAGTCCTGATAGGTCTCATACTCCTTCTTAACTGAAAACAATAAGGTGAATAACAACAAAAAGGGTGAGCCAACAATTGCTCAACAAGTCCGCAAAATATAAATAGTGTTAAAGTAATTTAAATGAATCGTTAATTGGGTACATCTACAAAGATATAACCTTGCTAGAATAGAAAAAAGGCCATTACTGGCGAATATAAATGAACTAAAATGGACACAAGTTCGCATATATACCCTACTGATCAGCCATGATACAGTGCAGATCTATATCTTACTATATAGATCCAGTCTGGTACCCAGGCTCTACAACCCATTTCAAGGATCCGGTTATGTCCCAGTCCTTAGGATCAAGTAAAACTTAATCCCAAACATCACTATCCAGTCCATGAAGTAGCAACCAGAACAATCGGTAAGCTTTGATATATTCTAATCACTAGAATATACCAATGTGTATGTGTAACAATTGGAATTCGAATAGGGAATTCAAGGAAAAGGAGAAATCAAGAATCGAAATGAAATATGAATAAGAGAATAGCAATTGTGTATCAGTGTTTATGAATAAGAATAAAAATAGTGCAAGCGTGATAAGAATCTGAAGAAACGTCACTATTCTGAAATTAGAATAGGGGAAAAACTTGGCTTCCACGTGATTTACTCCAAATATTTTACCTTCGTCTATCACCGGCTCAATCCGCCTTGCTGGCCTGGCTTTTATCAAAGAAATAGACTGATTTAGTCATCTCGTATCTCAACCGCATCTCAAACCGACTTCACGTAGCTCCTATTTTCTACCCATACGCGTATCATCGACTCGTATATTATTTATTAACAAGAAAGATTCAATTAACCACATAATACACATAAGCACATAAGCCACATAATCATTTTTAAGTTTAAAATAATTTTTAGAATCAAAGTTGACTCGCGGTTCGCTTAACTGGTCATTATCTGGCTCGTTTTCTATTTTTCTGGATTTATCAGACTCGCCTCTATACGCGAAAAGGCTTATAATTAATAAATATCAAAACTTAACTAATTTCTAGAAGAAATTAGGATTTAATATTATTTTTAATGAAAATGATTTATTTTTCTGAGTAATAGGGCTTTCATTTCGCTCGAATCGGACAAACGGTCTAACTAGTATCAATTAAACACAAATCAATTTATTATTCAATATAAATAATTATTACTAATTATTAAACCCTAAAAATATTTTTAAATAATTATTTAGGAAAAATCAGAATTAAAAATGATTTTTCTATACTTTTTGGAATTAAAATGAATTTATTATGATTTATTGGAAATTATTTGACTAATTATCAAAATAATTAATCATTTTTAAATAAAAATAAATAATTAATAATTAATAATTAATTAAGAAAATAATTAAAATCTGATTTTTAGAAAATATTTTAAAATTATTTATAATTTAAATCAATTAATTAAATAATTAATTAATCGATTTATATAATAAATAAAACTAATTTTATAATTAAAATAAAATAAAAATTAATTCTAGAAACATTTATCAGAATCAGAACATCTGACAATTCAGATCAAAATAGTGTAATCTGAACGGGTCAAACGAGTCAAAATCCGGGTCGTGAAGAACACGCCGGATTTTGCCCAGAATCCAGCCACCGGAGTAACTTCTGGCCATCCATTTTCAGGCCAAAAACGGAACCGTTTGGTTCATTTTTAAGCTGGGATCAGTTCTAAATTGTTTTCGCAATCTAATTCCGGCAACAACCCTCCCCTCAATTTCTCCGATCAAAACCGACATTAACTCTGACCAAATATCAAAATCATTCGTCTGTACATGAAACTCAATGTTCCATAGTGCAAATCAAAGCTAAGAACACATACAATCAAACCCCTAACCTTTCAAAAACCAAATATTTACCAAAATCACGAAGGTATAATTTAAAAATCGAACATAAACCCTAATAATCGAATATACTTATCCAGGAATCGTTTGTTCAATTAAACACCATGAATCGACTGTAAATCATCTAGCAAAGCTATATCTATCATCAAAACATCAAAATAACCCTAGAATCAAAAAGCCCTAATTCGAACATAAACCCTTGAAATCAAAAATCAAAAACAACGAATTAAAACTTGAAATTGATATCAAAAATAGAAAGAACAGACGAAAACCTTCGATTTGAGTACTTGAATCACACGATTTGATGCTATAATCTGCTCGAAATCACCGATTGATTTCTCGACCCGACCCTGTTCTTTCCGACCCGATTTGCAGAGAATTTGTGTATTTTCTAATTTTTAATTACTTAATTAATAATAATTAAATAAAAATTAGGCTATTTATAGTAGTAAAATTAATACTCCTAGTTAAAATTAAAGGCCTAATTTTACATCTTTTAAAATTAATTGGCCCCTAATTTTATAATTTTTTAGTATTAAAATTTAATTTTTAAATATTTTATATATACAATATATATGCCAAAATTTCCCAAAAATTGTGAATAATGCAAAAATACAAAGAAATGGTATAAATTAAAGTTCTATAATTTTATAACAGTAAAAATATGATTTTTGTGGGGTTCTTAACACCCGATGGGGCCCGAAAAAGTCATTTTTCGTTGAACTAGAAAATTTATAAAATACCTAGATGTTCAGAATAACGCTATGGTACATGCCGTTTGATAAAAATAAAGCCCATTATTTTATTTGAAATATCAGCTATAAAATCATAATTTGGGTCGTATAATTTTTGATACAAAAGCTATAAATACAAAATAAAATATCTGAAAAATACCCTGAAAATACCCGGATAATACAGAATTCACGTAACACGTAGCAGTTAGGGTTTTACTACTAATTACACATAAATGACACATTAGCACACATAATTTATTATAAATATAATATAATACATGCGTAGTTTTCCCAGACGTTACATTCCCCCTTAATAGGATTCCGTCCTCAGAATCTCGCTAAGAAAATAAATGGGGATACTTTTCTAACATTTCACTCTCAAGTTCCCAGGTCTATTCTTGAACCATAGGATTTGTCCACAAAACTCGCACTAAAGATACATACTTATTCCTCAACACTTTCTCTTGCTGATATAGAATTCTTACCGACTGTTCTACAAATGACAAATTAAGTTGGATATCTATCGATTCATATTCTATTACATGTATAAAATCAGGATTATATCGCTTGAGCATCGACACGTGAAACACATTGTGAATATGCTGCATATGAGGCGGTAAAGCTAACTCATAAGCAACTTTTCCCACTTTCTTCAATATTTTGAATGGTCTAACGTACCGTGGCTTCAATTTACCCTTGTTTCCAAATCTGGTCAGTCCTTTCCATGGCGATACTTTGAGTAACACATGCTCTCCCTCCTGGTAGTCCATATCTTTTCTAGCTTGATCTGCATATTTGCGTTTTCGATTCTGCGCTGCATCTAATCGCTTTCGAATGAGTTCTATCTTTTCTTTAGTCTGTTGAATTAATTATGGACCCAAAATCTTACATTCTCTAACTTCATCCCAATACACCGGTGATCTGCATTTTTTCCCATATAAATCTTCGTAAGGTGGCATTGCAATGCTCGTGTGATAGCTGTTGTTGTAAGAAAATTCGACTAAGGGTAAATGCCCGTCCCAACTGCCTTCGAAATCAATCGCACAAACTCGTAATATGTCTTCGATTGTCTGGATAGTTCTTTCACTTTGTCCATCAGTTTGCGGATGATAAGCGGTACTCATATTTAATTTGGTTCCAAGACATTCTTAAAATTATCTCCAAAATCTTGAATTAAATCAGGGATCTCGATCAGACACAATAGATATTGGAACTCCATGTCGCATCATAATTTCCTTGAGATATAAGTGCACTAGCTTGTCGAGTGAAAATCTTTCATTAATCGATAGAAAATGTGCTGACTTCGTTAGTCTGTCAATGATTACCCATATCGCATCATGATTTGCTTTGGTTCTTGGAAATCCTACCACAAAATCCACTGCTAGATGTTTCCATTTCCATTCTAGAATATCCAATGATTGCAGTAATCCACTTGGACGTTGATGTCCTGCTTTAACTCGTTGGCATGTGTAGTATTTACTTACCCATTCTGCTATCTCCTTCTTCATATTTGACCACCAAAAGTTTTCTTTCAAATCGCGGTACATTTTTGTACTTCCCGGATGTATAGAATATTTTGAACTGTGCGCATCTCGTAATATCTCTTCCTTCAGCTCGGCCACATTAGGGATCCAGACTGTTGATGCAAAGCGTAGAATTCCTTCATTATCCTTCTGGGTTGTGATTTCTTCTCCCGTTAAGTTGTCATCTTGACCCATCACTTCTTCTTGACATCGTCGAATCTAATCTAATAATTCTGGTCGAAAAGTCATCGCGTAAATAACTTTAGTAGATTCATTGGGAACACGAATTTTAATTTCCAACTTATCTGGCAATATAAGTACCTGTGCGGTTACTAACCGATTCTTCAGTTCTTGAAAACTTTCCTCAGATTTGTCATCCCATACGAACTTTTCACTTTTTCGAGTCAACTTGGTCAGTGGCGTTGCTATTTTCGCAAAATCCTTGACAAACCTTCTATAGTATCCTACCAATCCCAAGAAACTTCGTACTTCTGTTGGTGTCTTCAGCCTTTCCCAATTTAACACAGCTTCAATCTTCGCTGGGTCAACTTGAATACCTTCCCTACTAATGATATGCCCTAAAAATTGTACTTTCTTCAACCAGAATTCGCATTTTGAGAACTTCACGTACAGCTGCTCCTTTCTTAGAATTTCTAAAGCAATCCTCAAATGCTCGGCATGTTTTTCTTCAGTCTTCGAATAAATCAAGATGTCATCAACAAATACAATCACGAATTTATCCAAGTACATCTTGAACACCCTATTTATCAGATCCATGGATGTTGTTGGCACGTTGGTCAAACCAAATGCCATTACGAGAAACTCATAATGTCCGCATCTGATACTAAAAGCAGTATTGAGAATATCTTCAGCTTTAATCTTCAATTGATAATAATCTGATCTCAAATCTATCTTAGAAAACCATGCGGCTCCTTTTAGTTGATCAAACAAATCATCGATAATTGGTAGAGGATACTTATTCTTGATAGTCAGCTTATTCAATTCCCGATAGTCGATGCATAGTCGCATGTTGTCGTCTTTCTTCTTTACGAACAATACCGGTACACCTCATGATGATACACTAGGTCTTATGATTCCCCTGTCTAGTAGATCTTGTAATTGCATCGATAATTCCTTCATCTCGACCGGTGTCATTTGATATGGAGTTTTCGAAACTGGTTCTGTACATGGCGCTAAATCGATTGTAAACTCAATCTCTCGGTCCGTCGGTAACCCTGAAAACTCGTCTGGAAAGATATCAGAAAATTCATATACAACTGGAATTTCTTCTATCTTGGGACTTCCCTTATCTGTATCTAATACGTAGGCTATATACATCTCACAACCTTGTTGAAGGAATCGTTTGGTCTGCATTACTGTCAGAAATTTATTCCGCTGTTTTTTGCCTCTGAACATTACCGTTGCATTTTCTGCAGTTTGCAATTTTACCTTCTTGTTCGCGCAATCGATCTGGGCATTATGACAAGCTAACCAATCCAGTCCCAAAATAACGTCAAACTCTCCTAACTTAAAAGGAATCAGCTCTACGTAGAAATGATGTGCGGCTATTTCGATATCGCACGCAGGACATACCCGATTTACCGGAACTTGGTCGTCATTCACTAATTTTATAATTAACGTCTCTCCCAACCATTTAGTTTCACAATATATCTTATCAAGGAATTCTTCAGAAATAAAAGATCATGTATCTCCAGAATCAATTAGTATTTTTGAATTTACTGAGGTCACCAAAAGCGTATCTGCAATCACACTAGGACTCTACACGGCTTCTTTTATTTTCATGTTAAAAGTCCTTACTTTGGGCTGATTAGGCTGTGGCGGAGGAGGTAATGCCAACACTTTAGAAATACTAGCTGCCATTGCTGATCCTTTACAATTCCTAGCGATATGTCCTATCTTTCCACACTAGAAACAAGTAACTTCAGAATCGATTAGTACTTTTGAATTTACTGAGTTCACCAAAAGCGTACCTGCAATCACACTAGGACTCTACACGGCTTCTTTTATTTTCATGTTAAAAGTCCTTACTCTGGGCTGATTAGGCTATGGTGGAGGAGGTAATGCCAACACTTTAGGAATACTAGTTGCCATTGCTGGTCTTTGCAATTCCTAGCGATATGTCCTATCTTTCCACACTGGAAACAAGTAACTTCTGTTTTTCCCGCTGGACATTCGTTAGAATAGTGCTCTTTTGGCTTACATTTGAAACACGTCACATTTTCCTTGATACAGACACCGGTATATTTCTGACCACAAGTCTTGCAGTACGGTACTGGGACTCTGACAATTCCCTGCTGGTTGGGAGCTTAGAAGTGATTACCTGTTTTCTGGTTGCCTTGTCCTATCCTTTTGAAATTTATATTTTTCCGGGCGTGGAATCCCGGCTTCCTGCTGGAACGATTCTGGAAACTTTCCTGTCCTCTTTGCTTTTGGGATCTTTCACTTTCTCCCTCGATAATCATGGCTTTCTGGACCACATCGGTATAAGTTATCAATTCAAAAACTGCCACTTGGCCACGAATCCATGGTTGTAGTCCCTGTTGGAATCTTTGGGCTCGTTTTTCTTCAGTATCAACTTGTTCTGGAACAAATCTAGCCAATTCAGTAAACTTAGCTTTATATTCTGTCACAGACATACTTCCCTGCTTCAATTCTAAAAACTTAATTTGCATTTGATTCTTCACATAGCGAGGAAAATGTTTCTCTAAAAACAGCTCTTTAAACCTATCCCAGGTTACAATGTCTTCACCTTCTAACACTTTCCTAGATTCCCGCCAATAATTCGCTTCTCCTTTCAAAAAGTAACTGGAAAAATCAGTCTTTTGGTCCTCACCTACTTTCATCACAAACCAGCAAAAGAAGAAGAAATCAGCAGTTTTTCCAGAATGTCAGTGCGCCCGAGCTGTGTTAGCGCGCGACCGCGCTGGTTGTCAGAGTTGCAGCGCACTTTCAGAATTCTGTTTCTACTTGAATTTTGAGAGTTTGAAGCCCAGCTTGATTCTACAACCTATATAAAGCCTAGAAAAGATGTTTTTAATAAGAAGCACGTATTGGAGACTAAGGAGAGGCAACGAGAAGACCTAGGAGCACAAATATAACAAAAGAGAAGGAAAGCTTATTTATACTTGTGATTATTTAATTGAGTTGTAATCTTGGAATGCTAGTTTTCTTGTTTGTTGAACCTAATACTCTTGTTTAACGTTCTTTGGTTTTATATTCAGCATTATAAAGACTTAGTTTATTATACCATGCTTTCATCAGAACCCATGGTGATGATGAGTTCGGTTATGGGCTAATCATTATCGTGGGGTTCTAACGGATTTACTTATGGATTTTAATAGTTAATTTATTTCGATACCTTAGTGTGTGGTGATTGTATGAAATCCTAGTATTGGTTGTGCTTATTCGTCTTATGAGCGTCGCGAACTTATAAGATAGCGTGTTAATCTCTATTGAAGCAAAAGTGAAAATAGGGGTTTAGAACTTGCCATGCTAGCATAGGTTCATGTATTTGATATGCATAATTCGTAGGTAATTTTAACCATCTTAATTGCCCTATGTAATCATGATAGATAACCTGTTTATTAAACCGTTATGTTGTCAAATTCTATAGACATATAGGGTCTCAATATAATTGGTGTCTATTCAGCTTCTATCTCTTTTGTGGATGTCTGGTAGTAGGGTATTCGTACAAAGAAAGTTGGCGTTTACTAGTTTCATGTTATCTAATTAGTTGTCATCACCATTGCATGCTAAGGTTAAGAACAAAAAGGCTATTGAATGAAGTATTTCATGAAGTTAGAATCCTATGTTTATGTCATATAAGTTAATCAACCTTAAATCTCTTAGTTAATATCAGTTAGTATAATCTCGAAGTTAATATCAATCTCAACTTGTTATCATCTTAGCATTGAATAATAACCATACCATTGTTGCATAAGTACATTGATTAAAATTAACCTAAAAGATTCTCTGTGGGAATGAACTAGAAATAATTATATATTACTTGCGAATGCATATACTTGCGTGTAATATTACTGTGTATTTTTGTCCTAACAGGCCCCTCCATGATTGGCAGGTAGATTAGAGGAACCTCACTTAGGTTGTTTGCCCTTTTCAAATCAGAAATAACTCTTCTTTCTTGAACCCAACAATCAAGCTTGTTGGTTGGGTTCTCAATGATAAGATTCTCAGAAACAAAGTTAGCTAGAAACATAAAGAATCTAGCATAATATATGTTTTTAGATCTTTTCTTAATGTCTCCTAGGTTATAACCCAACTCATACAAGACAGACTCACTAAAATTATGATACTTATCACTAAGCAGCATATACAGCATGTTAACAAGTGAGTAAGTCACAACATTAAAATTACTAATTTTTCCAGAAAAGACTTCAATAAAAGAGTCACAGAGAAAGCTCCATTCCTTTATAAGGCCTTTTCTCCTAACCTCACCTATCTTGGCAGGGTCAAAAGAGTAGCCCATAGAAATAAGCATAGAGCTTACATCTGTGTCTGTGTGTGGAACTAGTGTATTATTCTCAGGAAATTGGAATCAAGATCGAATTATATCACTATTTATGCAGTAATTATTACCTTTAAGAGTGAAGGTAATAGTTTTGTCCTGTGAGTTGTAAATAGCAGTAGTCCATATCTCCTCAACCACTTCACAATAGATGACAGAAGACTCCAACATAGCATATTTCAGTTTGCAATTTCGAATGAAATCCGTCATTTTGTGGTAATCTTCAGGAGCAGCAATCTCCTTGTTCACCAGTGTGATGAAGTTGTTCTTTTCATAAACAAACCCAGTTTGAGACATAATCTTGACTATTGGTGCCATTGCTGAGAGTAAAAGTAATTGCATAGAAGAAGGTTTTTGCTTTGGAGATGAAAGAGTTAGAGAAATTGCTTGAGAAAGATAAAAGTAAAAATAAAAAATGAAATAAGCTTATATAATATCTCAAAAATAAACGGTTAAAAAGTAAAAAGTAAAAATAAAGTAACCAATGAAATTAGCCCAAAATAGCCGTTTAAAAATAAAATAAATTGTCGAAATTCTAATGATTATCTGTCGAAATATAATTACAGGATGTAAGTAAATTCGGCAGATAATGCCTAAAATTAACGGATAAGGATTAAACAATTATCCATCAAGACAAAAGTACCCAAAATTATAATGACTCGTGTATTTTTATTTTATTTCTAATATTTGGAAGTGTAATAAAGGTTTAAGTAAATAAATAAAATGTGTGTATTGGTTTTGGCAGCAATTATGGATTGTTATTTAATTATTTATGATTGTTGTTATATGAGATTGAATTGTGTGATTTATTAATGAGATATATGATTTTATTTTTTTGCTTATAAAAATGATTTTGTTGAAGTTTTAATTCCATAAATATTTGGATTGTCTTTAAAATTGGTTTTCTAATTTTATAATTTCAATAATTACTTTTAGGACTTTATAAAATTGAGAAATCAATATTTCATTAATTATTTACCCTTAAATGATTTTCTGAGTGTGTTTATCTGTAAAATCCATATTTAATTCAGGAATTCTTTAAAAATCATGAAACTTATATTTTATTAAGTTTGTATTATTCGGAGAATTTTAAAATTATTTTGGGAATTTTCGGGAATCGTTTCACCCGCGTGTCGTCTCCTTATTTGTTAAAAAGCGGGTATAAAGCGCACCTCGAAAGTGTTTTTAAAATTTCGATACTTATATTTTTATTAACTTCAGGATATCTAAAATATTTTTAGATTATTATCGTGATTTTTTGAAATTGTTTTAAGGATGTCTCGGTTCGTTAATTTCAAACTCGGGATAAAAATTCAGGTCCCCGGGTATTTCGGGATACGTGTTAACAACTTATAATAAGAAGTTAACACGTATCCTTTTTACAGGACACGTGTTGGCTGCAGTTTGTTTCTCTTTTGTTCCCATTTCAGTCTCTCTCTCTCTCGGTCTAATCTCTTATCTCTCTCTATATCTCTCCCCTCTTTATTCCCCATATCCCTCCTCTGTTTTTCCTCGCGTGTTCCGGCTGTTCTTCCCTGTTTTCCTCCGTTCCCGTTCCGGTTGCTTTGGTCTCGTCGCCGCCGCGATTTTCCAATGAGCTTGGTGGTTCCGATCAGTCTTGTTGGATTATGTCTATAAATATATATATATATATTGTTGTATATATCTGTGTGTGTGTGCAATTTGTGTGTGTGTGTGATGTGTGCGTGCGTGTGTGCTGTGTTGTATTGGTGGTGTGGCTGGGGCGGTGCGTGGCCGCGTGCTTGCTCCCCTGTCTTCTGTGATGTTATTGTGGGCTGGTTCTTTGGGTTTGTGCTGATTTCCCTGTTGGGCCTTGCTGTTGGATTTTGGTTTTGGGCTCTTGGTTGAGCCTGTGCGTGCAGTTGGACTTGGTTGTTGCAATTTTAATTCTTATTCTTTTTCCGCAGGAATTATTGAGTAAAATTCGTGATATTATTAATTCGCGTGGGAAAATACTTATTAATAAATCGGTGGAATTTATTTGGATACCCGAATATTTCGGGCACCAATAAATTTTGCCGCCGTACCGCGATGACTCGTTACGAGCGGACGGTGGACGGTGATGACAATGTTTTGAGTCCTAAATTTTATAATTAAATAAAATGATTATGAAAAATATTTTTCGGACTTAAATAATTAATTTTGATTGGTGTTGGGATGTACATTATATAAATGGTGAAGTAATATTGTGGATTATTTTGATTATTGACGTCGATCGTAATCGACGGGTAGTTTTATAAACAAATAAGATGCTGCCAAAAATTTCCTAAAAATATATTGTAAATGCACATAATTATATTCTACGTGTTACCCCTAACAATATTCCGACTACGTGACTATGTGATTAGGGGTTTATGTGTATAATCATAATACGAGTCGGGTTATCGGATTGAGTTGTTAGAATTTGAGGATATCAAGCATGTCGGTGTAACTGATTAGGGTATTCTGTATTTGTAGATTCCGAGCGAGTTTTCCCAGGATTAAAGTCAATGTGAAAGCTACTTAGGGTTTTGTAAAGCGTTGCAAGGCAAGTACCCCTGACCATTCTTTTATGGTTTAGTGCATATGAATAGCTAAAGGTTTTACTTTCGTAATGGAACATAAACGTTTTAAGTTACGTATCCCCCGTATTTGAAATGTTGTTTAAAATTATGTTTTGGGGAAAAGTAACTTCTGAAAATACCTATCTCTAAACGTGATTTAAATTAAAAGAGGATTTGAATAGTGTGCTGTGACATAATTGATTTTGAAAAAAAGATAGGTAAAGGTGATTTTTGAAAACTGGATAAAACGATCAGATATGGGATACGTTGGGGCCAGAGTAGGCCTATTGAGGTGGCGTAAGAGGCTAATTCGGTTGCGCCTCTATATAACCGATTAGTCCAGCAGGTTAGAGACCTAGCTAGTCTCTGAGTTCCAGAACAGGTAAATGAGATGGCAGTTGGAGCCATAAATAAGATGGCAGTTGGAGTCATCTGGTGTTGATAGCCTGATCAGTTGTCTTCACATATCCATTATGTATCTGATTGGGTTTTGTGATTCCCGTAAAGGTACGAATAGTTGATACAGTAATTTATAAGTGTGACTAGCATGCTAAAATTGGACTCTGGTGTTTTTACAGCACACTACTATGTTGTTTTGATGAAGCATGCTAGTTAGTGATATCCAGCTTTCTCTGATTTTTGTTGCATAGTTCTATTCCTATCATTGTTACATTACTGTTTTATTTTGTAATTCATATTTTGGTACTGCTGAGCGATTATGCTCACCCTTGCAAACTGTTATGTATATCTCGCAGATGCCTAGAAGATCAGTCAGACCGACCTATGTTCCCGCCCCTATTGGACCCGGCTCCTCTGAGGTAGTTTGTATAAGGCCATGAGGTCTGAGGAGTTGCTGAATAAAGTTAGAGTGTGTTAGATGTAGAATAAAGAGGTTGTAGTATTGAGAACCTGAATTATACTTGAACCTGGATCGGATCTTGGTTCGGGGTCAAGTTAGTATATTTTAATAATAATTCTGTTGTTTATATTTTTGGTAATTGTGTTTAGTGACGTCAACTCTTGACCCCGGGGTTTGAGGCCGTCACAGTTGGTATCAGAGCTATAGGTTCAAGTCCCTGATTCAGGTTAGGGATTGTGTCGAATAGGTGATAACGTGAGTTTTTAAGTGTGAGTCAGCCACTCATATAGAGGAGCAAACCTTTAGAGTCAGCCGAGGGTTCCGACGGCGTTACCCTGGCATCTATTAAATGTTTTGATAGAATTGCCTTGACCTGGTTGTGTCTTGCCTGTATATTTATTGTGTTGGCAGTGGCCAATTGTGATTTCGAGTTCTCCATCTCGGGAGAATCCTTCTGATTCGGATAGCTCAGATTCTGAGAGACCCCCTGATGCTGTTACTGAGGAGACCCCTATGCCTCCTCCCCAAGTCCCTTCCTTTGTGCCAAGGGACATCCCTGGATCTGGTCCTCGTCCTCGTTGGGTACGTAGGCCTGTGTCTACTGTTAGGGATTTCCCTCCCGGCTGCGGTCCCAATTCTTCCATGATGAGACCTCCGGTACCTCCTGTGGCCCCTAGTGGTACTTCTTCACCGATCCCTTACCATGTCCATAGGGCGGTGAATACTTCCTTTATCAGAGATCAGAGTCTGGAGTTTGCTGCTCAGTTGGACCAGGTACATATTGCACCATTTCAGGGTATTTCTGCCCCTTCCCCTGAGGTGCGAGCCCGTGTGCGAGTATTGACCCAGATGGCTGTAGAGAGGGCTAGATCTGTTGACCATTTCATTAGTTCAGAGTTCAGGGTGGTGCAGTATCAGGACCTAATGAACTGGCTAGTGTTTGAGCTAGGTTCCATTGGTGGCAGTGGTAGTGGCTAGACAGAGTCGCGGCAGAGAGATGCAGAGCTCAGAGTGACTTTTAGGAGTTCTGTAGTTGTTTACTTTGTATATGTATATTATTTTGTGATAGTTTGTAGTAGGCGAGGTTGTTATGACAGCCAATTTTGGTGTGTATTCGGATGGTTCTTTTCAGTTGGATTTTCAGTTGTACTGGTTGGATTCTGTTGGTTATTGTATTTCAGCTGCTTTATCTTATTGTTCAGTTTTTATATATTGTGCATTGCTATTATTGTTGTTATTATTATTGTTATTTCTGTTGCTGGCATTTTTAGATTATAATCATTCACTCAGGACGGATCCAATTAGAATGGGGATGAGAATATTGTCTTAGTGGCAACGCTCTCCTGATGCATAAATATCAACTGTTGGAGCAACTCATTTTTTTATACATGACTGTTATATTTCAGGAGATGCCACCAAAGAGAAATTCTCAGCCCAATAATGGATCTGCTGGGGATCCTTCCGTGAGTGACATCATGAACTTGTTGCGTCAGCAGTCTGTACAGCTGGCCCAACAACAACAACAATTCCAGCAGCAACTGCAACAATTGCAACAACAACAACAACATCAACAACAGCTCATACAACAACAACAACAACAGCAAATCCAACAACAGCAACTACAAATCCAGCAGCAACATGATGTAAGAGGGGCAAATCAGGGTGTTAGTTTTTAGTCTTTTCAAGCTGTGAAGCCCCCAGAGTTTAAAGGAGAGGTAGATCCTGTTGCTGCCAGGATATGGTTAAAGGAGATGGAAAAGGCGTTTGCGCTCACCAAGGTGAGTGAGAATTTAAAGACTGATTATGCTAGTTATTTTCTAAGGAATGATTCGAATTATTGGTGGGAGTCTACGCGAGCCCTAGAAGGAGAAGGTCCAGTTCCATGGACCAGATTTACAGAGTTGTTGTTGGAGAAATATTTTTCGAACTGTCTCCATAGTCAAATGGAAGTAGAATTTTTGGAACTGAAATAAGGGGATAAAAGTGTCACGGAATATGAAGCAAAGTTTACGAAGTTGGCCCGTATAGCACCAGAATATGTGAGTTCAGAAACTCAACGAGCGAAGCGGTTTCAGCAAGGGTTGAAGCCAGAAATAAGGAGTGGAGTTGTAGCCTTACAACTCAAGACATATACTTCGGTAGTTCAGGCTGCCCTAGTGATAGAAATTGATCAGAAATTAGCTGCAAAGGAGCAGGGTAAGAAGAAAAGGAAATTTGAAAGTGGACCCGCTAGATCAGAAGCAGGAATAGCGAGTCGGAAGTTCCAGCGTTGGTTTGGAAGGAATAAGAATAAGAGGTTCAAGTGGCAGGATATTCCCCAGGCTAAACCCGGTACTACTTCCGTTAACTCTTTCCCGACGAGAATGAGTAAGCCAGTGGCTGATTGTAGGATGTGTGGGAAAAAGCACAGTGGACATTGCCAAGAGAATGTTAATTGTTTTAAGTGTGGACAGAAAGGTCACTATTCCACATAATATAAGTCTGAGATTCAAGGAGTTACTTGTTTTAGTTGCGGCAAAGTGGGACACATAGCTAGGAATTGCAAGTCAGTGACCCGAGGTAATGCGGGAAGGAGTGTGTCTCAAGGACCAGCAACCAGTACTGCGAGAGCTAGGACTTTTAAGATGACCCAGAAGTCTCCAGTTCATGACTCTGATGTGGTTGCAGGTATACTTACTCTTAATTTCGTACCTATTAACATTTTGTTTGATTCGGGAGCGTCCAAATCTTTTATATCTATGAATTGTGTAAATAAAATGCAATTGGTGTTAGAAGACTTAGACGAACCTCTAACCATAGAAGTGGATAATAAAGATAAAGTACCTGTAAAACAATTTTGTCCTAGATGTTCCCTCGAGATTTCGGGGTATATGTTCCCTGTTGACTTAATACCCTTCGAGTTGGGAGACTTTGATGTTATTTTAGGTATGGATTGGTTGTCTCGATATAGGGCAAATATTGATTGTAAAAAAAAGAGAGTTGTTATGTACACCCCAGATAATAAAAGGATCAGCTACCAGGACAGAGGCAAGATAGGAAGTTCCTTTCAGTGATGCAAGCCAGAAGATTGTTGCGGCAAGGATCTGAGGCGTACTTGGCTCATGTGGTGGATACGAAGAAAGAGACCCCTATTCTGGATGAGATCCCTATAGTAAGAGAATTCCCTGATGTTTTCCCAGAAGAGTTACCAGGATTGCCACCTGATCGAGAGATAGAGTTTTCCATTGATTTGATACCTGGAGCTGAACCAGTTTCTAAGGCTCCATATAGGATGGCCCCGATGGAAATGAAAGAATTTGCTAATCAACTTCAGGAATTATTGGCTAAGGGAGTTATTCGACCCAGTATTTCCCCGTGGGGTGCTCCAGTGCTATTTGTGAAGAAAAAGGATGGAAGTATGAGACTGTGTATTGATTACAGAGAGCTGAACAAGTTGACGGTAAAGAATAAGTATCCCTTGCCACGAATCGACGATTTGTTTGATCAGCTTAAGGGAGCATGTTATTTCTCAAAAAATTGATTTAAGATCTGGCTACCACCAACTGAAGATAAAGCCCGAGGATATCCCCAAGACTGCATTCAGAACAAGGTATGACCACTACGAGTTTCTAGTGATGTCGTTTGGATTGACGAATGCACCAGCGACTTTCATGGATTTGATGAATAGGGTATACAAGGAGTATCTGGATAAATTTGTTATTATATTTATTGAGGACATCCTTATATATTCGAAGAACCCAGAAGATCACGCAGTGCATCTACAGATTGCCCTACAGAATTTAAGAGAAAAGCAATTGTATGCGAAGTTTTCTAAATGTGAGTTTTGGCTAACGGAAGTACAGTTTATTGGTCATGTAATAAGTAAGGAAGGTATCAAAGTAGACCCAGTAAAGATCGAAGCCGTATCAAAGTGGGAGCAACCGACGATACCAATGGAAATAAGGAGTTTCCTTGTTTTAGCAGGATATTATCGATGGTTCGTAAAAGACTTCTCGAAGATTACATCCCCATTAACCAAGTTGACCAGGAAGGATGAGAAGTTCATTTGGACGGAAAAGTGTGAAGAAAGTTTCCAGGAATTAAAATGAAGATTAGTGACGGCTCCAGTATTAGCATTACCAGATGAGATGGGAAACTTTGTAATCTACAGTGAGGCTTCTTTGAAAGGATTGGGTTGTGTGTTAATGCAGCATGATAAAGTGATTGCTTATGCCTCCAGACAGCTAAAGCCTCACGAGCAAAAATATCCAGTTCATGACCTTGAATTGGCGGCTATAGTATTTTCTTTAAAGTTATGGCATCACTACTTGTATGGAGAGAAATGCGATATTTACACAGATCATAAGAGCCTGAAGTACATATTCACGCAGAAAGATCTGAACATGAGACAGAGAAGGTGGTTGGAGTTGATTAAGGATTATGATTGTTCGATTAATTATCACCCAGGTAAAGCCAATGTAGTGGCTGATGCCTTGAGTAGGAAGAAAAGGCTGAATATGGTTAAGATTGCGGAGGAATTGGCATGAGACTTGGAAAGAATGGAAATTGAAGTTCGAGTACTTAATGAAAGTTAGGAGCAACTATATGAAGTTACTTTCCAGCCAGCATTGATGGAAAAGATCAAAAGGTGTCAAGAAGGAGTTATGGAACAAGAGTTGGATACTTTGACAGGAGAGGAGTTATGTACTCAAAAAGATAGTCAAGGTTTGTATAGATTTTCATCCAGAGTTTGGATTCCTAATGTAACGGAATTGAAGAACGAAGTATTGCAGGAAGCTCATAACTCTAGGTTTTCTATCCACCCTGGTAGTACCAAGATGTACCAGGATTTGAAGAGAAATTTTTGGTGGCCAGGAATGAAGAAGGATATTGCCAATTGGGTAAGTAAGTGTCACGTGTATCAAACGGTAAAAGCAGAGCATCAACGACCGAGTGGATTGTTACAACCTTTGGAGATTCCCCAGTGGAAATGGGAAGAGATTGCTATGGATTTTGTAGTGGGACTGCCAAAGACGAGAGTGAATCATGATACTATTTGGGTAATCATTGATAGGTTGACTAAGTCGACGCATTTTCTTCCGATTAATGAAAGGTATTCGTTGGAAAGGCTAGTTAAGTTATACTTGGATGAGATAGTTACCAAACATGGAGTGCCTGTTTCTATAATGTCGGATCGAGACCCGAGATTTAATTCCAGGTTCTGGACTAAATTCCAAGAGTGCCTAGGAACGAAATTGAATATGAGCACCGCTTATCATCCTCAGACGGATGGCCAAAGTGAGAGAACGATTTAGACTATAGAGGATATGTTGAGAGTCTGTGTTCTAGATTTTAAAGGTAATTGGGATGAGCACCTACCTTTGGTTGAGTTCTCATATAATAACAGCTACCATGCCAGTATTGGGATGCCACCTTACGAAGCTTGGTATGGACGAAAGTGTAGGTCACCGTTGTATTGGGATGAGGTAGGAGAAAAGAAAGTGATAGGTCCTGAGTTGGTTCAGCAGACCAAAGATGCCATAGTGTTGATTCAGAAAAGGTTGGAAGCAGCTCAAGATAGACAAAGAAAATACGCAGATTTGTATAGGAAAGATATGGACTTTGAAATAGGAGCTCTGGTGTTACTAAAAGTATCACCTTGGAAAGGGTTAGTACGATTTGGTCAGAAGGGTAAACTTAGCCCTAGATTCATAGGACCCTTTGAGGTTTTGAAGAAAGTGGGAAAGGTCGCTTATGAGATAGCGTTACCACCGCAGTGGCAGCACATCCATAATGTGTTCCATGTGTCTATGTTAAAGCCCTATGTTCCTAATTCAAATCAAGTCATAGAATACGAACCGATTGAGCTTCAACCAGATTTGTCCTATGTGGAACAAGCGGTCGAAATCCTAGATCGTAAGGAACGAGTCCTTAGGAATAAGTCGATTCCTATAGTAAAAGTTTTGTGGAGAAATCCTCGAGTAGAAGAGTCTACTTGGGAATTAGAGTCAGACATGCTTGATAAATATCCTCATCTGTTTAATTAGGTCAGATTCTGGGGACAGAATCTTTTTAAGGGGGAAAGGATATAACGACTCGTGTATTTTTATTTTATTTCTAATATTTGGAAGTGTAATAAAGGTTTAAGTAAATAAATAAAATGTGTGTATTGGTTTTGGCAGCAGTTATGGATTGTTATTTAATTATTTAAGATTGTTGTTATATGAGATTGAATTGTGTGATTTATTAATGATATATATGATTTTATTTTTTTGCTTATAAAAGTGATTTTGTTGAAGTTTTAATTCCATAAATATTTGGATTATCTTTAAAATTGGTTTTCTAATTTTATAATTTCAATAATTACTTTTAGGACTTTATAAAATTGAGAAATCAATATTTTATTAATTATTTACCCTTAAATGATTTTATGAGTGTGTTTATCTGTAAAATCCATATGTAATTTAGGAATTCTTTAAAAATCATGAAACTTATATTTTATTAAGTTTGTATTATTCGGAGAATTTTAAAATTATTTTAGGAATTTTCGGGAATCGTTTCACCCGCGTGTCGTCTCGTTATTTGTTAAAAAGCGGGTATAAAGCGCACCTCAAAAGTGTTTTTAAAATTTTGATACTTATATTTTTATTAACTTCAGGATATCTAAAATATTTTTAGACTATTATCGTGATTTTTCGAAATTGTTTTAAGGATGTCTCGGTTCGCTAATTTCAAACTCGGGATAAAAATTCAGGTCCCCGGGTATTTCGGGACACGTGTTAACAACTTATAATAAGAAGTTAACACGTATCCTTTTTACAGGACACGTGTTGGCTGCAGTTTGTTTCTCTATTGTTCCCATTTCAGTCTCTCTCTGTCTCGGTCTAATCTCTTATCTCTCTCTATATCTCTTCCCTCTCTATTCCCCATATCCCTCATCTGTTTTTCCTCGCGTGTTACGGCTGTTCTTCCCTGTTTTCCTCCATTCCCGTTCCGGTTGCTTTGGTCTCACCGCCGCCGCGATTTTTCGGTGAGCTTGGTGGTTCCGATCAGTCTTGTTGGATTATGTCTATATATATATACTGTTGTATATATATGTGTGTGTGTGTAATTTGTGTGTGTGTGTGATGTGTGCGTGCGTGTGTACTGTGTTGTGTTGGTGGTGTGGCTGGGGCGGCGCGTGGCCACGTGCTTGCTCCCCTGTCTTCTGTGATGTTATTGTGGGCCGGTTCTTTGGGCTTGTGATGATTTCCCTGTTGGGCCTTGCTGTTGGATTTTGGTTTTGGGCTCTTGGTTGAGCCTGTGCGTGCAGTTGGACTTGGTTGTTGCAATTTTAATTCTTATTCTTTTTCTGCAGGAATTATTGAGTAAAATTCGTGATATTATTAATTCGCGTGGGAAAATACTTATTAATAAATCAGTGGAATTTATTTGGATACCTGAATATTTCGGGCACCAATAAATTATGCCGCCGTACCGCGATGACTCGTTACGAGCGGACGGTGGACGGTGATGACGATGTTCTGAGTCCTAAATTTTATAAATAAATAAAATGATTATGTAAAATATTTTTCGGACTTAAATAATTAATTTTGATTGGTGTTGGGATGTACGTTGTATAAATGGTGAAGTAATATGGGGGATTGTTTTGATTATTGACGTCGATCGTAATCGACGGGTAGTTTTATAAATAAATAAGATGCTGCCAAAAATTTCCTAAAAATATATTGTAAATGTACATAATTATATTCTACGTGTTACCCCTAATAATATTCCGACTACGTGACTATGTGATTACGGGTTTATGTGTATAATAATAATACGAGTCGGGTTATCGGATTGAGTTGTTAGAATTTGAGGATATCAAGCATGTCGGTGAAACTGATTAGGGTATTCTGTATTTGTAGATTCCAAGCGAGTTTTCCCAGGATTAAAGTCAACAGTAAAAGCTACTTAGGGTTTTGTAAAGCGTTGCAAGGCAAGTACCCCTGACCATTCTTTTATGGTTCAGTGCATACGAATAGCTAAAGGTTTTACTTTCGTAATGAAACAGAAACGTTTTAAGTTACGTATCCCCCATATTTGAAATGTTGTTTAAAATTATGTTTTGGAGAAAAGTAACTTCTGAAAGTACCTATCTCTAAACGTGATTTAAATGAAAAGAGGATTTGAATAGTGTGCTGTGACAAAATTGATTTTGAAAAAGAGATAGGTAAAAGTGATTTTTGAAAACTGGATAAAATGATCAGATATGGGATACGGTGGGGCCAGAGTAGGCCTATTGAGGTGGCGTAAGAGGCTAATTCGATTGCGCGCACTGTATAACCGATTAGTCCAGTAGGTCAGAGACCTAGATAGTCTCTGAGTTCCGGAACAGGTAAATGAGATGGCAGTTGGAGCCATAAATAAGATGGCAGTTGGAGCCGTCTGGTGTTGATAGCCTGATCAGCTGTCTTCACATATCCATTACGTATCTGATTGGGTTTTGTGATTCCCGTAAGGGTACGAATAGTTGATACAGTAATTTTATAAGTGTGACTAGCATGCTAAAATTGGACTCTGGTGTTTTTACAGCACACTACTATGTTGTTTTGATGAAGAATGCTAGTTAGTGATATCCAGCTTTCTCTGATTTTTGTTGCATAATGTTGATATCATGATTACAGTTCTGTTCCTATCATTGTTACATTACTGTTTTATTCTGTTATTCATATTTTGGTACTGCTGAGCGATTATGCTCACGCTTGCAAACTGTTATGTATATCTCGCAGATGCCTAGAAGATCAGTCAGACCGACCTATGTTCCCGCCCTTATTGGACTCGGCTCCTCTGAGGTAGTTTGTATCAGGCCATGAGGTCTGAGGAGTTGCTGAATAAAGTTAGAGTGTGTTAGATGTTGAATAAAGAGTTTGTAGTATTGAGAACCTGAATTATACTTGAACCTGGATCGGACCTTGGTTCAGGGTCAAGTTAGTATATTTTAATAATAATTATGTTGTTTATATTTTTGGTAATTATGTTTAGTGACGTCAACTCCTGACCCCGGGGTTTGAGGCCGTCACAAAAATAATATTTGATATTTCAATGGATGATAGAACTTAACGGATATTCATTTTCAACGGACAATGAACATCCGTCGAGATGTAAATTCTGACTTAGCCAAAATTTCATCTTTGACAAGAAGCATCAAATTTTATTCTGGCTACATTTTAAATTGCTTAGACATCAAAAAAATTAAGAATAATTAAGCATACCTAACTCATTTACCAACCTAGTAAAGGTGGATTCATCAAGTGGCTTGGTGAAGATGTCTGCAAGTTGCTTCTCACTAGGAATAGAATGAAGTTCCACAGTACCATTCATGACATATTCTCTAATGAAGTGGTACTTGATGTCAATGTGCTTGGTCCTCGAATGTTTTACTGGATTTTCAGTAATTGCAATGGCACTAGTGTAATCACAGAAAATAGGAATCATATCTACCGGTAGACTATAGTCCAACAGTTGATTTTTCATCCATAAAATTTGTGCATAACAACGACCAGCAGCAATATATTCAGCCTCAGTTGTAGAAGTAGAGACTGAATTTTGCTTTTTACTAAACGAGGATACTAGCTTATTTCTTACAAATTGACAGGTTCCTGTAGTACTTTTCTATCAATTCTACAACCTGCATAATCTGCATCCGAATAACCAGTTAGATCAAAACTAGAATCTCTAGGATACCAAATGCCAAGTTTTGATGTTCCTTTGAGATATCTAAAAATTCTCTTAATAGCTATTAAATGAGATTCTCGAGGATCAGCCTGAAATCTAGCATAAAGACAAGTATAAAATATTACATCTGGCCTACTGGCTGTTAAACATAAAAGTGAGCCAACCATACCTCTATAGCTTGAAATATCCACAGACTTTTCAGTAGTGTTTAATTCAAGTTTGGTGGCAGTGGTCATGAGAGTTTTTGCAGATGTGCAATCCATTAAGTCAAACTTCTTTAGAAAATCAAAAATATATTTGGTTTGACTAATGAATATTCCATCACTAACGTGCTTAACTTGTAAACCAAGAAAGTAAGTTAATTCTCCCATCATGCTCATTTCATATTTGCTTTGCATCAATTTGACAAATGTTTTGTAAAGTTTCTTATCTGTAGAGCCAAATATAATATCATCTACATAAATTTGAACAAGTATACTAGAGCCATAAACATTTCTAATAAATAAAATTTTATCAACAGTACCTCTTGTGAAATGGTATTCAAAGAGAAACTTTGACAAAGTGTCATACCAGGCTCTAGGTGTTTTCTTCAATCCATAAAGTACTTTCAAAAGATAGTAGACATATTCTGGAAAGTTGGGGTCTTCAAAACCAGGAGGATGACTGACATAGACTTCCTCCTCCAAATCTCCATTTAGAAATGCACTTTTAACATCCATTTGATAGACCTTAAAATTGGCATCGGCTGCATAGGCTAGAAAGTTTATGATGGCTTCAAGTCTTGCAACAGGAGAAAAGGTCTCATCAAAGTCTATTCCTTCTTGTTGACAATAGCCCTTAGCAACCAATCTAGCTTTGTTCCTGACTACTATGCCATTTTAATCCATCTTGTTTCTGAATACCCACTTGCTGTCAATAGAATTCTTTCCTTTAGGCTTGGGTACCAGCTTCCAAACTTTATTCCTTTCAAATTGGTTTAGCTTCTCCTGCATAGCTAAACCCCAATCAGGATCCAACAGAGCTTTTTCTACCTTTTTAGGCTCTTCCTTAGACAAGGAGCTGCTGTATAGAAATTCTTCCTGAGTTGCTTTCCTTTTTTGTACTATTGAAGATGCATCACCAATAATTAATTCAAATGGGTGATCTCTAGTCCATTTTCTCTGTTATGGTAGATTAGCTCTAGATGAAGAGGCTTCATAATTGTCTTGATGTGTGACTCAGTTTTGATTAGAAGAAATCCCCCCTGAGTTTGTGGATCTTTGACTTGAAGTTGTGGCTCTTTCTGATTGTGATCTGTATTGGCTTTCAACTCATATTGATGGCTCAACGGATGTTGATCCTTGCCTCTCGACGGATGATGCAGATTGTCTCTCAACGGATGATGCACTTGGTCTTTCAATGGATGTTGAATTATGTGCTTTATTTGTTAGAGATTTTTCTGTATTATCCTTAGATATTATTTCTTGATCACTTTCATCATCACTATCATCACAAATCATCTCAATATTGTCAAATTTGAGGCTTTCATGGAAATCTCCATCTTGCAGTCGTTCAATCTTCTTATCATCAAACACAACATGTACAAATTCCATAACAATGTTGGTTCTGAGATTGTAGACTCTGTATGCTTTTCCAACTGCATACCCAACAAAAATGCCTTCATCTGCTTTGGCATCAAACTTTCCATGCTTCTCAGTTTGATTCCTTAAGATATAGCATTTACAGCCAAAGACATGAAGAAAGTTTAATGTTGGCTTCCTATTCTTGAACAATTGGTAGGGTGTCATGTATTTTGCTTGATTGACCAAAGAAATATTCTGAGTGTAGCATGCAGTATCTACAGCTTCTTCCCAAAAGTATGTTGGTAACCTTGATTTTTCTAGCATTGTTCTTGTAGCTTCAATAAGAGATCCGTTCTTCCTTTCCACCACTCCATTTTGTTGTGGGGTTCTTGCTACTAAAAACTCATGCATTGTAATAACCCCAATTTTTGGAAATTTTTGAAACCCCGATGAATAGTAACTTTTGCTAATATTGCTGATTAAAAACCGAAGCTTTTTTGGCCGTGTGATGGATACTCTGAGATCATATTAGCACTCCATAATGTATATGAGGGTATGTAAAGATCGTCAGAATTTGAATTCGGACACTTTGATTTTTTCCCGAAAATCCACCAAATACCGACAGAATTAAGTATAAGGTAAAATGATGAAAAAGATTTTAATTCAAGGATTATAAGAGAGGATCATTTAAGGAATATAAAATTTTAAGAGAGGTTTAGGGAATCCCAGGTAATAAGATCCTGGATATGATCCCTCAAACGATTAACGAAAATGAGAGTTAAGTGAACCGTAAAATAAATAAACGACCAAGGGGCAAGCACATGCAAGTAACATGGGAATGAAGCTTCCAAGAGAAGCTAAAACATGTGGTAGTAAGTAAAGACACCCTCATACCATGAGATTGTGACATGTGGTAAAGGAATGATGCAAACAATGACATAAGCAAGTGATGTCATCATTTTATCAAGATATTCTAGCAAAAATGAATAAAAACCAAGTAAAATCATTCACAAACACCAAACCACTTCATCTTATTCTCTCCCCATTATTTAGGCTCAACTTTTTCATGAAAATACAAGGATTTTATTTTCAAAGTCCAAGCTCCACACCTTCAAAAATTAAGAGGTTTATTTCCATGGATTATATATTTCTAAACTTAGTTATGGTATGATTTTGAGCTCAAGATTCCATGTTTAACATAGCTAAACAATTCATCAAAGTTCTTGATGAATAGTATCTTCAAGAAACTAACTTTGTGTTTTCTTGATTGTTTGTGAGATCCAAGCTTGTTTAAGGTTAGATCAAGGCTCCCTAAGGCTTCCTAGCAACTTATCACCCACCAAGGAAGGTATAAACTTCAAACCCTAGCCTTTATTTTATCTGTTAGTAAGTTTAATGGTTGGTTTTGTGAATGAGAAGCATGGATTATGATTATTGGTAGTTTGGTTTGATTAGGAAGTGATTTGGTAATTGAATCTTGGTTTTTGGTTAATGAATCTTAAGTTATGGTTAGTAGATCATGTGTGTGGTTGAATGAGTTGGAAAACTTTGAGATTATGGGCTGATGTGGTATGGTTTAGATAAGGTTTTGTTGTATTTATGATTATGGGTTGGTTGGTGGTTAATTGCAGTAGTATAAATATTGGAAAACTTAGTGTTCGGGACAGAAATCTCACTGACCAATCTGTAACTTTTCCATGTTTAGCTAGATCGTGTCGTAAGCTTCGTGTTGGTAAGTGGTTCACTTAGATCCGATGTACGGTTTAGGAGAAACGACCGTTTTAAGTAATGGCGTTTCGCGAGCGAACCATTACCCCTCGCTTTACTTTGAAACCTTGTTTAAGGCTCTTAAAAGACTAATTCGATTAC
Source organism: Apium graveolens (assembly GCF_009905375.1). Taxonomy (NCBI): domain Eukaryota; kingdom Viridiplantae; phylum Streptophyta; class Magnoliopsida; order Apiales; family Apiaceae; genus Apium; species Apium graveolens. The sequence goes on from NC_133649.1 coordinate 173,191,357, forward strand.
AAAACAATTATGTAAGGTGGATTAGGAAGTTGGTAAAGTACTCGCGAAAGAGTCGCCTTAAAATTCGTAACGGTTAATTTATTAAAATTGGTGGAGCCGAGGGTACGCATGCGATTAACGCAAATCGTTAAGCATATAAGCGACCGTTAGGGTATGAGTTTGTTTTGACTAGTTTCTTAAGCGACCATTGTCTAATTTCGGCTTATGTTGTTGTTCATAGGTTACCGGACCCACTCTAAGCTTAATTCTACCCCGGAACACTCATACAAGTTTTCTACCTGTTATACTGTTGTTGTGATGTAAATATAGATATGCATTATCTTGTGATAAGTGCATGATTGTAATTAGCAAATCTTGCGATATATTGGAGCATGTCAATTTGATATATATATATGCATGCCTATTTCGTAATCTTGATATCTCATTGTTGATTCAATTGATTTTAAACTGCATAATACCTATGCTAGAGATAAGCAGTACTTCAGTATATCTTTAGTATAGGGGACCCAGAGTTGAACATTTTTCTAAACCGGGAGGCGATGTTCCCGAGTATATTATATATTTATAAATAGTTTTCAAAACTATTAATCGAATAATGTTTATTCGATAGTTTTATATTATACGTGAATATTATTTTTTGAATATTCGTTTTAGATTCCTATTACAATCAAAGACTAGTTTAATTATTTGAATAGAGTTTCTACTTATGAAACTTATTTTATTTCTATTAATAAATGAATATTAGTCTGAATATTCATTCGAGGACTTATGACTCCGCTTATTTTATTTTATGAATATAAGTCTGAATATTCATTCGAGGACTTATGACTCCACTTATTTTATTTAATGAATATTAGTCTCAATATTAATTCGAGGACTTATGACTCCGCTTATTTTATTAAATAATATTCTTTATTTTCTTAAATAATAATATGTCAATATTCGCCAAGTATTCGGAAAATGATTGATACTATCAAATCATTCTTACTTTAAATACCAGAGATTATTTTCAAACTTTATCAAAACTATTTTTGAAAGTTAGAATCCCAAAACTCGTTTTCAAATTTAAGATCTTCCCTTCGAAGCGGATTTAAATACCCGCTCAAAAATATGAGGGATCCGACTCCGTGATGTATTTTTATATTCGCAACAAGGTTGTTGTTTTGATAAAATAGTTTTTGATTACTTACCTAACACTCGGGAAGTAAAATTCTTGGAATAAGTTAATCCATTAACAGGCATCACCTGGGAAATATCGGTGAGTTTTTCTTTCCAACTAGATACGACTTCTTGGTGGAGTCGTATCAACGAGTTCCTACTTGGGGAAAGGGGAGACGAGCTTTACGTTTCAGAGTCATGAATTTCATCTGAACTAGGAGTGGCGTAAGTGGTCGAGTGGCGCCGACCCAGCCTTATTTATTGGCCCAAATGGCCTGGAATTTCCGCTAAGACGGTCCATTCCTTAGGAGTCCAGCTTTCGGTCGACAAGTAAATCCGACTGTTCTCCTCTACATGTAGAAAATTGTGGGGTTGCACTACTGCGACTAATCATCATAAGTGGTCTTCCTGGCACAGAAAACTCCCGTAATGAGTTCATCATCCAGTTGGATATTTCTGTAACACTACCCAGAGCACTTCGATAGAAAGGCTATGGCTAGGCGATTGTTGAGTGTTGGCAGGGTCGAGTTTTCAAAATGAAGTTTTCATTAAATGAAGTATCTCATAACTTCATTTCATTTTGATGATATTTCAAAGATTGATTATATAAAAGTTTTGTCTTGTAGCTTCATCTATGGGATGAACTATTTATACCTTGAACGGTGGTAGTTCAAGTAGTATTCAGAAAAGATATAAGTATATTGGAGTATCTTGTAACTTCATCTTTTCAACTTATATCTAGTAAATGATTATCTTATGCATGACAAAGATTTTTAGAAAAATGTTGAGACAAGGTTAGACATATGAGATCACCTTGCAATGATATTTTTATACAGTTATAAACTAGAACTCTGTGTATATTATACATGTCAGAGGATTTCAAAGATTTTGAAAAGTATACATGTATATATATGTTAAATATTTTGCGACTCCGTCGTATTAAGATATCAAACTTGGTTCATTTCTTCTTGACCAAGACTTCCATGAGTACTATGAGAATGCTCATATATTGTAAATTATTATACATGTTATTTTGGTGGGCTTGTTGCTCACCCTTGCTTTATTCTTTCATCACACAACAACAGCTAGACAAGATGAACATGACCAAGCTCACAATTCGCGAGCGGATAGGAAACGTTCCACAGTTTCCTATAGGCGTTGATGTCGTTATAGCTGAGGTAGGAACTACCAATAGGCTAGTGATAAGTGGCATTTTATACCTATTAGAACATCTTATAATGACTTGAATTGATGTCTTGAAATCAAGTATTTTGTGTATTTGATGCGTTTTTCTAGTGTTTTTGCATTTCAGGGTATAACTTGCGTATATAGGAAGAATTCATCGAAATAAGCCTAGGGAAGTGCTTGGCATTGGTTGTGGGAAGTTAGGAGCAGAACGCAGCAGAAATCAGGAGCAGAATGTGATTTTTTCCAGTAGGTTGCTGGGCGCCCGCTCAGGATCTGGGGCGGCCGCCTGGGAGCTGGGGCGCCCGCCCGGGAGCTGGGGCGCCCGCCCGGGAAGCTGGGGCGGCCGCCCGGAGACGGGAAATTAAAATCTGATTTTTACACCTCTTATTCTGATGGACTTCTGATACGGCTGGTTCTTGTGGGCTTCTATATAAGTAGTTTTCAGAGACGTTTCATAAGAGGTGGTATCAAGCAAGGAGCAAGGAGAGAAGAAAGAAGACTGTTTTAGCACATCACAACGAAGAAGAGGAAGCATACGTTTTCTTGTGATTCTTTTATTCATTATAACAGTGGATGTTAGTTTTCTTTACTTTGAACCTTATTACTCTTGTGACGTACTCTGGTTTTAATAAGTACTTTTATTAGTTTATATTGTGTGTTATTATCATGCTTTCATATGAACCCATGGTGACGATGAGTTCTATTATGGGCTAATCGTGATCATGGGGTCATAACGGATTAATATGGATTTCTTTAGTTAGTTTTTTAATACCTTAGTGTGTGATGATTGTATGATATCTAGCATAGGTTGTGCTTATTCGTCTTATGTGCATCGCGAACATATAAGATAGTGTATTAATCTTTTGTGAAGCGACAATGAATCGTGAGATTTAGAACTTACCATGCTAGCATAGGTTCATGTATGTGTCTGCATGATTAGTGGGTAACTCTAACCGTTTTACTTTCCCTATGTAATCATAATGAATAACTTGCACTTAAATCGTTATATTGTCAAATTCTTTAGACATATAGGGTCTCAACATAATTGATGCATATTCAACCTCTATCTTAATTGTGGATGCTTGGTAGAATGGTATTAGTACAACGAAAGTTGGCTTTTATCAATTTCGTGTTGTTCGATTAATATCATCACTGTTACATGCTAAGGGTAATAACAATGACTATTGAAGGAAGTAGTAATGAAGTTATGATCTCATGTGTATTTGATATTGTCAATTCAAGTGTTATTTAAGTGTTTTATTTTAGTAGTTAATTGTAATTAATAATTAGTGTTATTATCTTGACATTGAGAAGTAATCATACATTGGTGAGTGAGTGTTAATTGAACATAATTAGTCCGAGTCTCTGTGGGAACAAACTAGAAACTATTTTATATTACTTGCGAACACGTATACTTGCGTTAATTATTAGCACGTGTTTTCGCCCTAACAAGTTTTTGGCGCCGCTGCCGGGGACTCGGCGTATATGTTTAGTTTATGTACTTGCCATCAGTGGTCATTAGGACTCATTGATTAAGACGTGTTACTTATTGTTTCCGGTTGTGTTTCAGGTACTCTAGCGAGCGTTTATGCAAACACGTTCTCGTACTCACAAGAGGACTTTAGATACGGTTGAGGAAACAGACTCAGTTCTTGTTATTCCGGAGAAGATAGATTTTGCAGATTCGGATAAGGAGAGTGAGCAGAAAGAACCAGTAATCATGGGTGATCGTATAGTTCCAGCAACAGATCCAGCTCTTATGGACTTTTCTCGGCCTAAAATTGATGACATTTAGTCAAACATCTTTCATCCGGCTATTCACGCTAACACTTTTGAAATCAAGCCGGGCACTATTCAGATGGTGCATAATTCTCTTTCTTTCGGAGGTGCTGCGACTGAAGATCCCAACATGCATATCAGGAATTTTGTCGAGATCTGTAGTACTTTCAAATATAATGGTGTTACTGATGAGGCTATCAAGCTGAGGCTTTTCCCATTCTCTCTGAGGGATAAATCTAAGGACTGGTTACATTCTGAACCGGCTGGGTCCATCACTACTTGGGAAGATCTTGTGCAAAAGTTTCTGGTGAAATTTTATCCAATGGCCGGAATCTATGTGCGAAGTTTGGGAGCGCTACAAGGAGATGTTGAGAAAGTGTCCACATCATGGTATGCCTGACGGGATGGTGATCACTGGGTTTTACAATGGTTTGGGCGCCCAATTTCGGCCCATGCTCGATGTAGCAGCTGGAGGCGCCTTGTGGGCCAAAAGCTATACTGAGGCTTATAATCTTATTGAAACTATGGCTGCAAACGAGCATCAAAACCCAACTTAAAGGATGATGCCTGAGAAGGTAGCAGGTATTCTGGAAGTTGATGCAGCCACAGCTATTGCAGCGTAGCTCCAAGCGCTGTCTATGAAGGTCGATTCTTTAGCCAACTATGGAGTCAATCAGATAGCTATGGTCTGTGACATTTGTGCAGGCTCTCATGCTACAGATCAGTGTTCTCTCGTTAAAGAATCTGTTCAGTATGTGAATAATTATCAGTGACCGCAGCAGCCTATGCCAGCTACTTATCATCCTAATAACAGAAATCATCCTAATTTCAGCTGGAGCAACAATCAGAATGTTGTTCAGTAACCATATCAGCCAGGTGTAAGTAAACAGTTTAATTCACCTGGATTCACGTAACCTCAGCAATATGCTCAAAGGCAATCATATCCTCAACAAGGAGGTGCTGCTCCACCTTCTAGCGCTAATTTCGAGGAGCTAAAGCTGTTGTGCAAATAGCCAATGTCATGCTCAATCATCAACCTGGCACACTTCCCAGCGATACTGAAGTGCCAGGCAGGAAGGAAGCTAAAGAGCAAGTCAAAGCTATTACCTTAAGATCTGGAAAAGTTGCTGATGCTGAAAAAGCAAAAGAAGAAGGAGCTGAGGTTGTAGATGAAGAAGAGATGTAAAAGGAAAAAGAGGCGGAACCAAGGAAGACTACTGTTGAACACACTCTTCCTCAGGGTAATACAGGGGAGACACAGCTCTAACCTCCACCACCTTTTCCTAAAAGATTGCAAAAACAAAAGTTGGATAAGTAGTTCGGTAAGTTTCTCGAGGTGTTCAATAAACTTCACATCAACATACCTTTCGTTGAGGCTCTGGAGCAAATGCCTAGTTATGCGAAATTCATGAAGAGTATTCTTTCGAGGAAGGTGAAACTGGATGACCTTGATAGCGTTTCTCTAACGGAAGAGTGCAGTGATGTGCTGCAACAAAAATTATCTCCAAAGCTTAAAGATCCAGGTAGCTTCACCATTCCTTGCACCATTGGCAAGTTGTCTTTCGACAAGTGCCATTGCAATTTGGGAGCAAGCATTAATCTGATGCCATTGTCTATCTTCAAAAAGCTGAATTTGCCTGATCCAAATCCCATCTACATGTCTCTACAATTGGCTGATCGTTCTATTACATACCCACGAGGCATCGTGGAGGACATATTAGTAAAGTTGGATAAGCTCATATTTCCTGCTAACTTTGTCATTCTGGACTTCGAGGAAGATAAGAAGATTCCCATAATCTTGGGATGATCTTTCTTGGCTATAGGCCGTACCTTGATAGATGTGCAAAAAAGTGAACTTACTATGAGAGTGCAAGATCAGGATGTTACTTTCAATGTATTCAACGTGATGAAATTCCCTACAGAAGATGAGGAGTGCTTAAAGGTGGATTTGATTGATTCTGCGGTAACTTCAGAACTTGATCATGTGCTAATGTCTGATGCCTTAGAGAAAGCCTTAGTGGGGGAATTTGACAGTGAAGATGAGGAGGGCAATGAGCAACTACAATATCTAAATGCTTCTCCTTGGAAGCAAAAGCTAGACATGCCATTTGAATCTCTTGGTAATACTGATCTCAAGAATGCTGAGGGAAAGCTCAAACCATCTATTGAGGAAGCACCTACTTTAGAGCTTAAACCATTGCCTGAACACTTGAGGTATGCTTTTTTAGGTGATGCATCTACTTTTCCTGTTATTATTGCATCTGACCTTTCAGGTAGTGAGGAGGATAAGCTCTTGAGGATCTTAAAAGAATTCAAATCGACCATCGGATGGACTATAACAGATATAAAAGGGATCATCCCTTCATAGTGCATGCATAAAATTCTGCTAGAGGAAGGTAGTAAGCCGACTGTTGAGCAACAGCGAAGACTCAATCCTATCATGAAAGAAGTGGTGAAGAAATAAATCCTGATATGGCTGGATGCAGGAATCATATATCCTATATCTGACAATTCTTGGGTGAGCCTCGTGCAATATGTACCTAAGAAATGAGGTATAACTGTGGTAGCAAATGAGAAGAACGAGCTCATCCCCACTCGAACAGTTACAGGATGGAGGGTATGCATGGATTACAGAAAGTTGAACAAAGCCACGAGGAAGGATCACTTTCCTCTTCCGTTTATTGATCAGATGCTTCACAGGTTGGCTGGTCATGAGTATTATTGTCTTCTAGATGGCTATTCGGGTTATAATCAGATTTTCATTGCACCAGAAGACCAAGAAAATACTACTTTCACTTGTCCATTTGGCACATTTGCTTTTCGCAGAGTTTCGTTTGGCTTATGTGGTGCACCTGCCACTTTTCAGAGATGCATGATGGCTATATTCTCTGATATGATTGGAAATAATGTCGAAGTGTTCATGGACGACTTCTCCGTCTTTGGACATTCATTTGATGAATGTTTGAATAATCTTCGTTCGGTGCTAAAAAGGTGTGTGGAAACTAATTTGGTACTCAATTGGGAAAAATGTCACTCTATGGTGCGTGAAGGCATTATTCTTGGGCATAAAGTCTCTAGCAAGGGCCTTGAGGTGGATAAAGCCAAGGTGGGAGTTATTGAAAATCTTCCACCACCTATTTTTGTGAAAGGAATCCATAGTTTTCTTGGTCATGCGGGTTTTTATCGGCGTTTAATCAAGGACTTCTCAAAGATATGTAAGCTGTTGTGCAACTTGCTCGAGAAAGATGTGCCTTTCAAAGTTGATGATGAATGTTTGGCGGCATTCGAGACTCTCAAGAAGAGTTTGATAACTGCATCAGTTATTACGGTACCTGATTGGACAGAACCTTTTGAGATGATGTGTAATGCGAGTGATTATGCAGTGGGAGCAGTTCTTGGGCAGCGCAAGAATAATATTTTTCATGTGGTCTACTATGTTAGTAAGACGCTTAATGGAGCTCAAATAAACTACACCACTACTGAGAAGGAGCTCTTGGCTATAGTCTTCGGTTTCGAAAAATTTCGATCTTATCTGCTTGGGACAAAGGTGACAGTATTCACTGATCACACTGTCATTCGCTATTTGGTCTCAAAGAAGGATTCGAAGCCTAGACTTATTCGTTGGGTGCTCTTGCTACAGGAATTTGAGTTAGAGATGAAGGATCGAATAGGTACTGAAAATCAAGTAGCTGACCATCTCTCTAGATTGGAGAATCCTGATTCAACTTCCCATGATCAGACATTGATCAACGAATCTTTTCCAGATGAGTAGTTGTTCGCAGTTCAGGAGGAAGAGCCATGGTTCGCAGATATTGTGAACTATCTTGTCATGAATATAATGCCTCATAATATGAATGCAGCTCAAAAGAAGAAGTTTCTCCATGAGGTGAAGTGGTACATGTGGGATGAACCATATTTGTTTAGACAGGGAGCTGACCAGATCATCAGGAGATGTATCCCACTCTGTGAGATGGAGGGAATATTACGAGACTACCATTCCATAGTTTATAGTGGACATTATGGTGGTAAAAAGACAACAGCTCGTATTCTTCAAGCAGGTTTTTTCTGGCCTACGTTGTTTAAGGATGCACATCAGTTCGTTTTAAGGTGTGATCGTTGCCAAAGAGTTGGGAATCTTACTGGAAAGGATGAGATGCCTTTAAATGTGATGCTTGAAGTTGAGGTCTTCGATGTTTGGGGAATCGATTTCATGGGACCATTTATCTCATCCTGCAATAATTAGTACATCTTGCTAGCAGTCGATTATGTCTCGAAATGGGTGGAAGTCAAGGCTCTACCGACGAATGATGCAAAGGTAGTGTTGAATTTTCTTCATAAGAAGATATTCACAAGGTTTGGAACGCCACGAGTGATCATAAGTGATGAGGGGTCGTATTTCTGCAATCGTAAGTTCACTTCTATGATACAGCGCTATAATGTGAATCATCGTATTACTACTGCCTATCATCCGCAAACTAATGGTCAAGCTGAAGTATCTAATAGAGAGATCAAGTGCATTCTAGAGAAAGTTGTTTGTCCGTCAAGGAAAGATTGGTCTTTAAAGCTCGATGAAGCTGTTTGGGCATATAGAACAACATACAAGACTCCACTTGGGATGTCCCCGTTTCAACTTGTCTATGGTAAGTGATTTCATTTACCTGCGGAGCTAGAGCATAAGGCTTATTGGGCATTAAAGAAGTTGAACCTTGATCTAGATGCAGCCGGTAAAAAGCGAATGCTTCAGTTAAATGAACTTGATGAATTTCGACTTCAAGCGTACGAGAACAACAAAATGTAAAAGGAAAAAGTAAAAAGGTGGCATGACAGGAAGCTATCTCCTAAGTCATTCGTTCCGGGGCAACAAGTTCTTTTATTCAACTCTCGTCTCCAATTTTTTCTTGGAAAGTTGAAATCAAGATGGTCTGGACCTTTTATCGTCAAAACTGTGTTTGCACATGGAGCGGTGGAGATTCTTGAGAATGATCCGGGCCAAGCATTCAAGGTTAATGGTCAGAGATTGAAGCATTATTATGGGGACACGACAAACCGGGAAGTGGTTAGCGCCATTTTATTGTCAACTTGATCGAACTCCTCTACGTCAAGCTAATGACATAAAAGAAGCGCTTCTTGGGAGGCAACCCAAGATTTGAGACTTTAGGAACCTTTAGAAGTTAGTACCATATCCAAAAACCCAAATAAAAATCAGAACATACGGGAAGAAAAAAAAATTCCAGAAACCCCTGGGGCGCCCGACTGGAAACCCCGGGCGGCCGCCTGGACAGCCCGGAATACCTCTTGGCACCCTTCTGTCAGAAAAATTTTTCAGCCTTATAAAAAACAAAAAAAAATCATAAAAACCAAAGAAACATAAAAACCCACAACAAACAACCCACAAACCCACGATTTCTCTCCCACAAACCCCACTCCTACTCTAATTTTAACCCTAAATCATACCCTATATATACACACAACACCTCCATATACACTCCCACATACTTTCAACTTCAAAACTCTCTTCTACACTCAAAGCACAACTCTCTAACACTTTTTCTCAGTTTTGATGGCACCCAAGAGATCTCGAACTATTGATAGCAGCAACACCGTTCCTATTGCTGATTCTTCAAGGGGAACTGCTGCGAGGCCCCGTTTGGTGGATAGGGCTGCCGAGGAGGAGTATACTAGGCTTTTGACTAAGCCGATTCTGAAGGAGAAGGGATTTTTACCATCAGGGAGGAATGGTGAGTTATTGCCGATGATTGCGGAGAAAGGGTAGACTTTTTTTTTGAGTCGCCGGAGGCGGTTCCAATGAGTGTGGTTTGCGAGTTTTATGCGAACGCCGAGGCTGACAAGAATGTGTATATGGTTGTTCGTGGGCTTACTGTTGATTACCAGCCCGAGGCGATTCTCCGTGTGATTGGAAAATGACAAAGGAAGCCCGAGGAGGAGAACTGGAATGAGAAGACCCTCGAGGATTTTGATTTAGATTTGATTTGTGCTACTCTCTGTCAGCCGGGCACGGTGTGGAATTTTAAGACAGGATCTAACGAGTATCGTTCTTCTCCGGCGTTGCGATGAACAGGTATGCCCGTGAATGGAATGCCTTTATTTGTGCTAATATTTTGCCCTCTTCGCATGCACCTGAGGTTACAGTTGAGAGAGCAAGGCTGTTATGGGGGATCTTGAATGAGGAGTATTATGTGGATCTTGGTGAGTTCATCTACCAAGGGATTTTGAAGTTTTTGAGGGGGAGGACACAAAGCAACATCCCTTATGCATCTATTATCATGAAGTTGTGTAGAACAGTTGGAGTTCACTGGCCTTCTTATGAGCAGCTGCAGATTCCGGCCGCTCCTATTGACTCATCGACTGTGAATGCAATGCAGGATTGGACGGGTGGAGAGCCCGAAGAGCATAGTTTGGGATATCGTCTTCCAGGAGGACGTTCAGCAGCTGGTGCTACTATGGCTAGGCCCAGTCAGGCTCGTGATGAGGCAGGCTCTTCTAGAGCCCAGGAAGGTGATGGTTCAGGGATGGCCGATGGCCAGTATAGGAGGCTGTCCAGGAGGATGGATGCGATGTACGAGTCGCAGAGTAGGTTTGCTCAGGAGCTCACCCTCGCACTTGGAAGTGCTTTCAGAGGCCTTGGAGCTGACATTCAGTGGCCCATTTTTGGTGAAGACTCTGCTTATCCGCCTCTTGATACTCCACCCTGTGAGGGTGATGATGATGATTTCTCCGAGTAGGTATACCCTGTGTTCCTTTTTACTACCTTCACTGGGGACAGTGAAGATTTTAAGTTTGGGGGTAATAGCTAAGGAGCATATTTGTGTGTGTGTCATGTAGTTGCATATTTTTGCCATATAGTTTTTAGTTTTTTTTATATTTTTTTTATAGCTTTATTTATCATGTCATTTAGCTCATCCATATATCATGATCCCTTTTGCGTTGCTTTACTGATTAATTTGTGATATTGATGCGAGTGTAGTGATAGCGTTAGAATGATATTGAATCTTGTAGGTTGACATGTATGCTAGAAACACTTGTAATTTCACTAAGTCTTAGAGTATGCTTAGGAACTAGATTATTGTCATGGTTTGATGGTTTTTGAGGTTAATCTATTGATTATGCTTAGAATTTATGATAGGCTCTTAATGATAAAAGGCATGAAAAGAAAAATTGGAGTGAAAATTGGAATTCATTGCTAGTTGTGGCTAGGCATCAAATGGCTAGTAGCCGGCTCGTATTTTTATGCGAGTAGTCTAGGGTTGAGCAAGATGGAGCGAAAAGCACTTTCTCAGAAAGTTGAAAAAAAAGTGAAAAGAAAAAAAAAAGAAAAAAAAGAAAAAAAAGAGAAAAATAAAGTTTAATGCATAATTGATCACGAGTGGGCTCTTTGGTATTCGAGTTATTAAGTTCTTAGGGGACTTTGTGCCTAGTGACCTAAGGCTTTTATAGTCTGGGATCCGCTAACCTAATGCTCGCTAAATGGATGTCATTGCATAAGTCTTTTGTGAACCTCACTCATTGCACGATCAAATAAACATTTGTTTGTTGTGTTGAATAAAAGCATGATTCCGTAATAAGCTCCAATGATCTTGATGTGTTATAAGTCATTTTGTGTCTAGAATTTATTCTTCGTATAATCATGTGATTGCCTTGAGGATAATCAAGTCATGATAATTGATTTAGTTTCAAAGCATATCTGTTAAGCATCCGTACACACCACGTTTCTAGTTGTATGTTAGCTTGCGTGGTTTGATTGACCTTTAGTTTCCTAATTGAATTTGTTGAGATGTCATGAGTTGGTTGGTTTAGTCATGGTGAGGGGGATCACTGCATTTCATATAGTTTGCATTCATGCATGTTTTTTTTTTGAGTCTGTGATGCTTGAGGACAAGCATCGATTTAAGTTTGGGGGTGTGATAAGTGGCATTTTATACCACTTAGAACGTCTTATAATGACTTGAATTGATGTCTTGAAATCAAGTATTTTGTGTATTTGATGCATTTTTCTATTGATTTTGCATTTCAGGGTATAACATGCGTATGTAGGAAGAATTCATCGAAATAAGCCTAGGGAAGTGCTTGGCATTGGTTGTGGGAAGTTAGGAGCAGAACGCATCAGAAATAAGGAGCAGAATGTGATTTTTTCCAGTAGGTTGCTGGGCGCCCGCTCAGGATCTGGGGCGGCCGCCTGGGAGTTGGGGCGCCCGCCCGGGAAGCTGGGGCGGCCGCCCGGAGACGGGAAATTAAAATCTGATTTTTACACTTCTTATTCTGATGGACTTCTGAGACGACTGGTTCTTGTGGGCTTCTATATAAGTAGTTTTCAGAGATGTTTCACAAGAGGTGGTATCAAGCAAGGAGCAAGGAGAGAAGAAAGAAGACAGTTTTAGCACATCACAACGAAGAAGAGGAAGCATACATTTTCTTGTGATTCTTTTATTCGTTGTAACAGTGGATGCTAGTTTTTTTTTACTTTGAACCTTATTACTCTTGTGACGTACTCTGGTTTTAATAAGTATTTTTATTAGTTTATATTGTGTGTTATTATCATGTTTTCATATGAACCCATGGTGACGATGAGTTCTATTATGGGCTAATCGTGATCATGGGGTCGTAACGGATTTACTATGGATTTCTTTAGTTAGTTGTTTAATACCTTAGTGTGTGATGATTGTATGATATCTAGCATAGGTTGTGCTTATTCGTCTTATGTGCATCGCGAACATATAAGATAGTGTGTTTATCTCTTGTGAAGCGACAGTGAATCTTGAGATTTAGAACTTGCCATGCTAGCATAGGTTCATGTATGTGTATGCATGAATAGTGGGTAACTCTAACCGTTTTACTTGCCCTGTGTAATCATAATGAATAACTTGCACTTAAATCATTATGTTGTCAAATTCTGTAGACATATAGGGTCTCAACATAATTGATGCCTATTCAACTTCTATCTTAATTGTGGATGCTTGGTAGAATGGTATTAGTACAACGAAAGTTGGCTTTTATCAATTTCGTGTTGTTCGATTAATATCATCACCGTTACATGCTAAGGGTAATAACAATGACTATTGAAGGAAGTGGTAATGAAGTTATGATCTCATGTGTGTTTGATATTGTCAATTCAAGTGTTATTTAAGTATTTTATTTTAGTAGTTAATTGTAGTTAATAATTAGTTAATCAATCTTAAGTGTTATTATCTTGACATTGAGAATTAATCATACATTGGTGAGTGAGTGTTAATTGAACATAATTAGTCTGAATCTCTGTGGGAACGAACTAGAAACTATTCTATATTACTTGCGAACACGTATACTTGCGTGAATTATTAGCACGTGTTTTCTCCCTAACAGCTAGGCTTTCAATTTTTGATGTACCAGACTTATGTATATTTATGAATTGTAATAATGGCAAAGATTATGTAAATCTATTCAGAAACCCCTTTTGAGGTGTAATGACTTATAATTGTGGAATAAAATGACTTGTGTTATTTTGGTAATCATCTCTGAGACTATAACTTGTGGTGTGTGTGTATATTGTGGGGTCACAGTACGTAGTAATTGGTTGTTTATTTAGATTAAGTGTTGTTAAGGGAAATTGAACTCGTGACAACCCAGATCCTCGACCCCGGAATTGGGGGTGTTACAGAAATGGTATCAGAGCCAATCATTATAAACCCTCAGAGATGATGCGACGTTAAGATAAGAAGTTCACTAAGATAATAAGAACTCTTGCCAAGTTCATAGTCAGACTACCTAATGTAATATTGACAATTAAAACCCTTATGGGAACCCTTATAAATATCATGATAGAAGCGTAGTTCGTTATCGTATATGGTAGAGGGACTCCGAACCCTGAGGTTGAGGAGCAACATCGCGATGATGTTATATTACTTATTGGAGATCAGATTGTGGATCCAATAGAGCGTCCAAACAAGGGACCAGATGATGTTCATATTAAGGATATAACAATTAAGGATGTTATCCCAAAAAGGGATTGGTGCTGAGAAGGATCCCATGGAGGATCCTGACAAGAATGAAGAAAGGACCGTTGAGGAATTGATCACCGTGGTTAGGGAGACTACCAGAGGTAGGATTGGCCAGTTATTACGGTAGGTTCATTCAAGTTTGCAAAGGTAGCAGCCCCTTTAACGCGGCTTACTCGGAAGACTGGGAAGTTTGAATGGATAGAGAAATGAGAGAACAGCTTTCAAGAACTGAAGCAAAGATTGGTGACGGCCCCTATGTTGGCATTGCCGGATGGAAAAGGAGATTTTGTGATTTGTAGTGACGCTTCACAAAAGGAATTATGGTGCTTCTTATACAGCACAACAAGGTATCGCGTACGCATCAAGATAAATAAGCGAATATAAAATTCGATACCACACCCATGATCTTGGGCTCACGATAATAGTTTTGCCCTAAAGATTAGAGGCACTACTTGTATAGATAGAATTGCGAGATTTACACGAACCATCAGAGCTCAAGTATATTTCCACGCAGAAAGAACTCAACATATGCCATAGGAGGTGGTTAGAGCTAATCAAGGATTACGATTAAGAGATTCTTTATCATCCAAGGAAAGCCAATATGGTGGCTAACGCCCTTAGTAGAAAGGAGAGACTCAAGATGATAATGTCTTTGGGAGAGTTGATAAGAGATTTTGAGAAAATGGAAATAGAAGTGAAGGTAACCGGAGCCGATACTGAAAAGCTGTTTCAGATTGTAATGCAGCCCAAATTATTGGAAAAGATCATATGGTGCCAAGAAAAAGTGATGAATGAAGGCATAAAGCCAATGACTGGAGAAGAGATTAATACCGAGAAAGATGATAAGGGAATAATGAGGTATTCCTACAGAATTTGGGTTCCAAATGTTCAGAAGCTTAAGGACGGGATCTAAGATGAAAACCATAGTTCGAGGAATAAGATTTAGGGCAAACCCTGAATATGATAGTCAGGGAGGTCACCATTAAGAAAGAAGGAACCCATAACATAATGAAGTGGAAAACAAGGATTTTAACGTATAAGATAACCCCAATTATGGGAGAAGGATGAAACATTTCATACTGAGAAAACAGAAGTCGAGCAAGTTAGGGAGAACCAGGACGGTACTCCTATGGGGAAATTCATGGACCCGCCTAAACAAAACTTATACTTTTACCCCCAACCACCCCCGAGGAAATAGTGCGGTGGGAAATTCTTTCAGGACCTTTAAGTCGCTAAGCTCTTAGAGTTCCAAGGAAAAAGTTGGCCCAGTCGAGGCAAGAGCCTGGCTAAAGGAAATAGAGGAATCATTTGTGATTCTAAATGATTGACAAAGTGCCAAAGACTATTTTTGCCACTTACCTTCCTAAGAGAGAGGCCACCCACTGGTGGAAGGCTAAGGAAGATAGAGAAATAGTGTAGAAGTTTTAGAGTCAAACCAGAGGCCGAAAAGTATGATGAATCATGAATCTAGGTTGTGAAAGTCGTCAAGGTTCGTCTGAATGACACGAATCCAGAATGACGGGATGTTTGAAATCAATGCTTATGTTGTGTTGGTTCATGAAATGGTTGTAATAGAAACAAAAATAAAAGACTGAAAGGGGAAGGAGTATAAAGGGATATAAAGGAAATAAAGTTGAGAAGCGATTAGGGAGTTAGCTAGGTATGTGAAACCCTAAGAAACCCTAGAAATAAATATAGAGAAGTGTGTCATCATCAGCGCGATGGTGACTGATCATGAGATAAAGTCAAGGTTTGAAGGCGTAAGCGATACATATAATTAATCCCCTTTAAGTTGAGAGTATTCGATGAAATTTTGAGATAGACCGATGGATTAATAAGGAAGAATTGATGGAATGAGGCGATAAGATAACAAAAAATTAGGAAAATAGGATGAAGGAAGTGACCTTCAAGAATGTGAAGTATATGTAAGACCGGCGGCTTGATAACCAGAAAGGGAGACACCAGGTATAAAAGATATCCCAACATTGAGATGACGGTTGAGATAAATAATTGAGATAAATGAATAGTTAGAACTAAAAAGTTCACATTGAACACGACCAATATCTTCCAGAACATACCTATTATCATTACCAAATCAGGAAAGAAAAGCGGATAACCATTGTTATCTTTTGGAGGCCATATGGATTGACCTCAGCTTGAATAAGGATGCTATTGTGAAATTTGGTTTAGACTATTGAGGTGGGAATGATTGAATAAGATAATCTATCAAGGATATATGACTTGATTTATCCATGGAAGAGTATAAGTATCTTTTAAAGGTTGAATTAAGGATAAAACCCCAATAACTTGAGATGAACCCTAGGGGAATGTATAAGGGTTGGCATTTCACCCTTAATAGGGATAATATGAGTTTTAACAGTACAAATTGAAAGGACTAAGGTAACAACAACCTTTAAAGATCAGTGGAGAAGGTTTTCAGAACTATATAGACAATGATTCTAGTATTAGTAAATGGTATCTTGATATGCCCTGTACCTAGGGTGTACCAGATGAAGGATTTAAGGATAACCTTAGAGGTTTTACAAGGAGAAAGGTAATATTCAAAATTCTCAAGAACATAAATTTTTATAAAGGAAATATGACGTAATTATAATAATGCCAGGTGGGGCATGTGTTGAACCATAAGAAAGTATAGATCGACCCAATGAGGGTCGAGATAGGTGAAAATAAGGACCCAAGATAAGAGACGTCCTAAGTATGATCGAGAGTCAGTCATGACAATGTTCACATCTAAAGACTAAGGCAATGACTTATGGAAAAATGGTGATATTTTGTTTTCTCACCAGGACTTAAGAAAAGCATTTTCACATAAGCAGTGATTTGAAATGAGGTAGAAAATTTAGTTGAAGGTGGTTAAAATGACATTGATTATAAGGAACTATTACTATTAGTATAGGCCAATGAGGTGGCCGACACTCTAAGTGTAAGAGAGCAATTATAGGCGTTCGTGCTAGAGGAATATAGTGATGATGGTTAAAGCCGGGAAGGTTGTATTATGGTGTGAAAGATTGACATTCCTTCTGATGATTGTGCGATACTCAACTGTAACACCCCCAGATCCGGGGTCGCGGATCCGGGTCGTCACGGTCTTTCTTTCCACAATATCACTTAACTTAATTAATAATAAATAACCTCATGTTATGACCCCACACTAACACACACCACAACCCGTTATAGTCTCAGAGATGAAATTGAAATAAGTACAAGTCCTTGAATCCACAATGTAAAAGTTATTACAACCCAAAATGATTACTTGATAAGTTTACAGTTAATTGCCATTATTTTCCACAAGTTATAATTATACATAATTGGTTCCCAAAAGTAGAATGCCTGATCTACCAATAGATCTACCTCTGCAGCTATAGCAGCTACAACATCAATGGGAAGACGCGGGACACTTCCCACGCCCTTGCGCTGGGTCTGCTTGAGTCTGTCCATCTTTCCTAACTGTTGTTGTGTGATGAAGAAATGAAGCAAGAGTGAGCATTACAGCTCGCAAGATAATATATAGTGTAAACAATAATGCAAGTATCTAAATGGATAACTTACTGGAAACCTTTATCAAGTGTAAGGTAATTACTTACTGGATATAAGCTTAAAGGAAGATGAAGTTACCAATTACTTCACTATACTTATACCATTTTATAAAACTACTTGAACTACCATTGTTCAAAGTATTATAGGTTTCAAAAGGTCAACCCATAGATGAGACCACAAGTTAAGACTTGAATAGATTCAATCTTTGAAATTTTATTAAATGAAATGAAGTTACGAGATACTTTATTTAGTCCCGATATATATATCCACATATATATCTCTTATACATTTCCTGGAAACCTCTGTTATGTAAAGTATGAACAGAGTTTGTAAGATCCAATGAATTTTGGAAAGGAAAAGAATTTTGGCATAAACCCGATATCTTGCTGATCAGGCAAATATACCAATAAGTAACCTTTTCTACTAGTAGATGGACGAATTCCCCACTGGTCATCACCCTGGCCGTAATAGGACCTTATGCTGGACTGCCACTCAGCCACTTACGCATTTGATGGACTCCCACTGAGCCACTTATACTTTCATGGACGCCCACTGAGTCCATGTTGCTTATGCCGACTCAATAGATGGACTTACTTCCCAAACGTTGGGTAAGTAATCAATTCATTTATCAAAATAACAACCTTGTTGCGAATATAAATACACCACGAAGCCGGATCCCTCAGGTTTTGAGCGAGTATTTAAATCCCCTTTGAAAGGAAGATCTTAAATATAAAAATGAGTTTTGGGATCCGCTCTAACTTTTAAAATCATTTTGAAGACTCGAAAACACTTTTAAGAATGTTTGGAGTAATGCTGATTTAATAAATAAATCAGTCCCAATATATTAGAAAATATCTGAATATTATTATTTAAATAATATTCCCATAAGGATAATCTCTATTTAAATAATTTGAAGTAGAAGTTTTTTTAACTCATACTTGAAATGAATATTAAATTACCAAAGATATACTTATACGAAAGTATTATCTTTATTTGAATAATCGAAAATAAGTTTGATTATCGAAACATTATTCTTTAATAAAATAAAGAATATTATTTAGTAAATAATCGGAGTCATAAGTCCTCGAATGAATATTCAAAATAATATTCATTAATAAAAATAAAGTTATCGAATAAACCTAATTCGATTAATAGTTTTGAAAACTATATCAATATATATAAATACATATATATATAATATACTCGGGAACATCGACTCCCGGTTTTAGAAAACGTTCACCTTTGGGTCCCCTATACTAAGGGTATACGCAACTACTGCTTATCTCTAGCATAGGTATTATGCAACTATAAGCATTGAAATCAACAGATAGATAACCAGATTACGAAACATACATACATATATATACCATATCAGCATGCTTCAATATATCGCAAAATTTGCTAATTAACCAACATGCATCTATCACAAGATAATGCATATACATATATACATCATAACAACAGTATAACGGGTAGAAAACTTGCCTGAGCGACTAGGGGTGGTAAAAGTCCTGGGATGAGTCTGGTAACCTATAAACCACATATAAGTTGGAATTAAACCAAAGTCGCTTAAGAATCTATACTTTAACCAATTAGACTCTAACGCTCGCTTTGCGCTTAATGATTCTCTTAAGTCGCTCGAGTATCCTCGGCTCCACCATTTTTAATAAATTAACCATTAAGAGTTTTAAGGCGATTCTTTCGCGAGTACCTTACCAACTGCCTAATCCTCTTTAAATAAATGTTTCATACTCCAATTAGTGATTTAAGGTCCTTAACCAATGTTTCAAAGTAAGGCGAGGGGTAATGGTTCGTTCGCGAAATACCGTTACTTAAAACGGTCGTTTCTCCTAAACCGTACATCGGATTCAAACGAACCACATATCAAAATGAAGCTTGTAACATGAACTATCTAATAATGGCAATGGTCAAAACCTAACAATGAGTTCACCGGTCCTGATGTTAAGAACAAAAGCAGTCTAAAGTAAATCGGGCATTACGACGGTTGTGTTTATGCGATTACCAAATTTTATCCTACTCCAAATCAACCACAATTCAACCACAATTCAACCATACAACCAAAATCCATCCATACAATACTACAACAGCCCCAACAACTCAATATTTCCAATTTATACTACTTCTCAATCATGAACTAAGAGCTTACTTAAGTTCATTAACTAATCATCAAGATTTACAACTCCAAAACATCACAAAACCAATCAATCTCTAAATACACAATACCAAGCCTATCATGAACTATACTACTCATAATAAGCTCTTAACATTCAATAACAAAGCTAGGTTAAGAGATTATACCTTCCTTATGAGTAGGAGTAACTAATGAGCTTGGAACAACCTTGGAAAATCCTTACTAAAGCTTTATCTAAACAAAAACACAAGATCAAAATTTCAAGTTCTTGAAAAACACTATTCACCCTCTTCTTCCATGAATTTTAGGAAGAGATTGTGAAGGAATTTGAAGCTTAAACTTATAGGATATCTATATCTATGTACAAGGAACCTTAGATAATTACCTCACTAATTAACAAAGCTTGGAACTTGGATTTAGGTTTTTCTTTCCTTGAAATGGAGAAGAGGCCGAGAGCTTCTCTTGAATAATGAAAGTCAACTTGTGTGTTTTTGTTTTATGAATTGTTTTGGCTTGGTTGATCCACTTTTGTTTTGATTTATTACCTTTTAACCATGGTGAATTTTGTGTGGTTTATAATCAACCAACCTTCCTTCCTTTTTGGTCATGCTTATGTCACTTTCCTATGTCATCTTCCCACACTTGTCCTCTTCTTGTTGGTTTGATGACATCATCATCACTAACCTCTTTGATTAGCTCCTAATTACTTGGCTAATGACCGCTGATCTGTTATACGGTTCGCTTAACTTTCATTCTCGTTTATCGTTTGAGGGATCATACCCGGGATCTTATTACTTGGGTTTCCTTAACCTTTCTCAATACATTATATTCCTTTTATGATCCTCTCTTATAATCCTTGAATTCAAATCCTTTTTATCCTGTTACCTTATACTCAATTCTTTCGGTATCTGGTGGATTTTCGGGAAAAATCAAAGTGTTCGAATTTGGATTCTAACGATCTTTACATACACTTATATACCATATAGAGTACTAATAAGATCTCAGAATAACAATAGAAGAACCCCTACATAGTGTGGCATGAAAAGTTTTCTTATTCAGCATAATCAGTAAAAACACTATTCATAAGGGTTACAAAAGTTCAAAATTTTTGGGGTTATTACAGTCTCCCCTCCTTAAAAGGATTCCGTCCCAGAATCAAATAGAAAACAAATGGGGGTACTTTTCTAGCATTGCGCTCTCTAGTTCCCAAGTTGATTCTTCCACATTATGATTCTGCCATAGCGCTCTGACTAGCTTTATCACTTTGTTCCGAAGCACCTGCTTCGTCTTTTCCATAATCTTTACTGATCTCTCCACGTAAGTCAGATCTGGTTGCATATCCACCTGCTCGTACTCCACTATGTGTCTGGCATCCCGATGATACTTCCTTAGCATTAACACATGGAACACATTAAGAACTTGTTGTAGGTTTGGGGGTAAGGATAGCTCGTAAGCCAACTTCCCAATCCATCTTAGTATCTCAAAAGGTCCAATGTATCTTGGGCTTAGTTTCCCTTTCTTTCCGAACCTTATTAACCCCTTCCAAGGGGATACTTTTAGTAGTACTAAGTCCCCTACTTCATACTCCTTGTCCTTTCGGGCTTGGTCTGCATATTTCTTCTGTCTGTCTTGGGCTGCTACCAGCCGTCTTCTGATGAGATCCACTATGTCTTTGGTCCTTTGGACCACTTCGGGTCTGAGCATCTTCCGCTCTCCTACTTCATCCCAGTATAAGAGAGATCGACACCTTCTTCCGTACAAGGCCTCATAAGGCGGCATTCCGATGCTAGCATGAAATCTATTGTTATAAGAAAACTCGATCAACGGCAAGTGATCATCCCAACTTCCTTTAAAGTCTATTGCACAGACTCTCAACATATCCTCTAGTGTCTGGACGGTCCTTTCACTCTGCCCATCCGTTTGGGGATGGTAAGCGGTACTCATATTTAACTTGGTCCCCGCACATTCTTGAAAGCTCCTCCAAAATCTGGAGTTGAACCTGAGGTCTCGGTCTGAGACAATGGACGCTGGCACTCCTTGCCGCGTCACTATTTCCTTAAGATAAATGTCCACCAGTCTATCGACTGTGTATCTCTCATTGATAGGAATGAAATGAGCTGACTTTGTCAGTCGGTCTATAATCACCCATATGGCATCATGGTTGGCTTTCGTCCTTGGTAAACCAACAACAAAATCCATGGCTATCTGTTCCCATTTCTATTCGGGAATCTCCAGGGGTCGTAAAAGTCCACTGGGTCTCTGGTGCTCTGCCTTTACTCTTTGGCAAGTCAAGCATTTGCTTACCCATTCTGCTACGTCCCTCTTCATGTTGGGCTACCAGTAATACTCCTTCAAATCCCTATACATCTTGGTGCTTCCCGGGTGAGTGGAATACCTTGAACTATGGCTTTCATCCAAAATCTCGTCTTTAAGCTCTTGAACGTTCGGAACCCAAATCCGGTAGGAGTACCTCATCATCCCTTTATCATCTCTCTCAGTATGGATCTCTTCTCCAATCATTGACTCTCTGCCTTCATTTATTACTTTCTCTTGGCACAATCTAATCTTTTCCAATAACTCTGGCTGCATCGAGATCTCAAACAGCTTTTCAGTTCCGGTTCCAGTTACCTTTACTTCTATTTCCATTCTCTCAAAATCCTTTATCAATTCTTCCGAAGTCATTATCATTCTGAGTCTTTCCTTCCTACTAAGGGCATCAGCCACCACATTGGCTTTCCCCGGATGATAGAGAATCTCACAATTATAGTCCTTGATTAGCTCTAACCATCTCCTCTGGCGCATGTTGAGCTCTTTCTGCGTAAATATGTACTTGAGGCTCTTATGGTCTGTGAAAATCTAACACTTATCTCCATACAAGTAGTGCCTCCAAATTTTTAAGGCAAAAACTATTGCCGTGAGCTCAAGGTCATGAGTAGGATATCTAATCTCGTATTCCTTCAGTTGTCTCGACGCATACGCAATCACCTTACCGTGCTGCATAAGCACACACCCTAATCCTTTGTGCGACACGTCACTATATATCACAAAATCTCCTTT
Organism: Apium graveolens; assembly: GCF_009905375.1. Classification (NCBI taxonomy): domain Eukaryota; kingdom Viridiplantae; phylum Streptophyta; class Magnoliopsida; order Apiales; family Apiaceae; genus Apium; species Apium graveolens. The sequence goes on from NC_133649.1 coordinate 173,214,241, forward strand.
TCCGTCTGTCAATGCCAACACCGGGGCCGTTACCAACCTTTTCTTTAATTCCTGAAAACTGTTCTCGCATTTTTCCGTTCATTCAAACTTCTCTGTCTTACGAGTAAGTCGTGTCAAAGGGGCTGCGATCTTCGCAAAGTCCTGTACAAATCTACGATAGTAGGCGGCCAATCCTATGAAATTCCTTACCTCTGTGGGTGTGGTTGGCCTTTCCCAATTTGAGACCGCCTCTATCTTGGAGGGGTCGACCAATACTCCTTCTTTATTGATCACATGTCCTAAAAACTGTACTTCATTCCGCCAGAATTCACACTTCGAGAATTTGGAAAATAACTGTTCCTCTCTGAGTATTCCTAGAGCTATCCTCAAATGCTCTGCATGTTCTGCCTCAGTCCTTGAGTAGATTAAAATATCATCAATAAAAACTATCACACACTTGTCCAAGTACTTCTTAAATACTCTGTTCATTAAATCCATGAAAGTCGCTGGGGCGTTGGTTCATCCAAAGGACATTACCAAGAACTCATAGTGCCCATACCTGGTACGGAACGCGGTCTTGGGAATATCTTCGGGTTTAATCTTTAGTTGGTGATATCTAGTTCTCAGGTCAATCTTGGAAAAATAAACAGCATCCTTTAGCTGGTCGAACAGATCGTCTATTCTAGGTAACGGGTACCTGTTCTTTATGGTTAGCTTGTTCAACTCTCGGTAGTCGATGCACAGCCTCATGCTCCCATCTTTCTTCTTAACAAATAACACTGGTGCTCCCCACGGAGACACACTGGGTCTTATCATACCCTTATCCAAGAGTTCCTGCAATTGGGTAGCTAATTCCTTCATTTCTAATGGGGCTAACCGGTAAGGTGCCTTTGAAACTGGCGCCGTCCCTGGGGCCAACTCAATAGCAAATTCAATCACTCTATCGGGTGGTAATCCTGGAAGGTCTTGTGGGAATACATCTTCAAATTCGTTGACTACCGGAATATCTTGTAAGTTGGGCACCTCCTTCTGTGTGTCTACCACATAGGCTAGGTAAGCCTCGTTTCCTTTTTGTAGCATCCTTTTGGCCTAGGCCATGGTCAAAAATTTCTGCGTCTGCCTCTTTCCTCTAAATATGACTTCTTTCTTCCCTGGGATATTTAACTTAACTTTCTTCCCCTTACAGTCTATCTGAGCATCATTGCTAGATAGCCAGTCCATTCCCAAAATTACATCAAACTCCCCTAATTTAAAAGGAATCAGATCAACACTAAAAGTTTGTCCCCCTATGCCTATTTCACAGGCGGGGTGAATCTGGTTAATAGGAATAATTTCATGATTGGCTATTTCTACTTGTAAGGGTTCTATCAAGGGTTCAGTCTTAAGTCTTAATTTACGCACAAAGTCCCTTGATATAAAAGGTTTAGTTGGTCCAGAATCAAATAACACATTTTCACTGATTGAATTTAGAGAAAGGGTACTTGCTATCACATCTGAGTCTTTCATAGCATCTTGGACTGTCATGTTGAAAGTCCTCGCAGTAGGTGGCCTATTGGAGGCAGTCCTGCTGGCTCCTGAAGCTGCTGGTTTGTTCATTGGGCATTCCCTCTTCCAATGACCCAGACGTCCACACTGATGACAAGTGGTGGTTGGAATGACAGCAGGGGTTGATGAAGGGCACTTAGTTAAATAGTGACCCTCTCGACCGCACTTAAAGCAGGTTACTGGATTTCCTTCACACTCCCCAGTATGCATCATTCCACAAGTGTTACAGGCTAAAAATGGGGGTCAAGACTGGTTGGAATAGGACATGTTTGACTTCTGGCCGCTCTGGCTCACATTCACACTTATTGGCTGCTTAAACCCAGTGTTCTTTCCCAGTAGGGACACTGCTCCTCTATTAACTCTAGTTGGGAAACTCCCTCATGCGGAACCTCCACCCATGCTCATACTTTTCCTCTTTATTCCCTTCATCTCTCTTTTTTTCTGCATCTGTTCACTTCCGGCTTCTACAATTGTTGCCTTTTGCACCAGAGTGGCATAATCCGTAAGCTCAAGGATTGCCACCCTATTCTGAATCCACGGTTTCAGTCCCTGCTGAAACCTCCTAGCTTTCTTTTCCTCGGTGCTCACAAACTCTGGCACAAACCTTGATAACTCGGTAAATTTTGCTTCGTACATCAGTGCATCAGGGCCTCTGCCAGGTAGTGTAGCTCCATGTAGCCTAGCCTCAAGGACCCTCCGTGTCACATGAATCTCCTCTCGAAGCTCCCTCACACCACGATCCACATCTGTAGTCCTGATGATATGCTATAACTCTCTGATCTGAGCCAACAAGGAATCACGCTCCAATAGAAGGGCCTCATACCGGTAATAAGGAATTGGGGGCAATGTAGTCTGGAAGGGGCACTCGCAACTGAATACCCAGTGGAATCTGAATCAGCTGGTGGGGGTCCTCTAACAGGTGGCCTCATGCCTGGAGGTGGAATAACCTGCAGTGGTACGGGCTGCAACACCGGTGGAGGTAGAATAGCCAATACTGGTGGAATAACAGAACGGGGATCCGATGCTGGTGCTCCAACTGAAGGCTCTGAGTGATCAGCTGATACAGGAATAAAAGAGTCGGCCATCGCTGTTATCTGAAATTATATCGCAATATAAGAATCTCGAACCACGACGCGAATTATACTACTACTGGTTATACCGTAACACTCAACCTCTCAACATTCTATCATTCTATTCCTTACTTCTAATCCTAACCCTCTACCAATTCCCGTCAACCTAGGCTTGTGTCAGTGACTTATAACCTGTAGCTCTGATACCAAAACTGTGGCGCCCTCCAAACCCGGGTCAGAAGTTTGGGGTCCACACACACACTGTTTACAACCTGCTTATAACATTAATAAAGATAATAATAATAATATGCAGTGACCCTACTTACCAACTACCACGGATCACAACAGGTTAAAGTATGCACACAAGCCAAACACACTAATATATTACATACCGATTAAATCTCAACCAATCAAACTCAAACTGAGTATTAAACATATTACAAACTTTTTCAATTTACATTATTCCAAAAGAAGCCTACTAGCTCAGCTTCAACAGCCTTAATCCCTAGCTCTCGCACTGGACTGGGGATCCTTGCTACCAACTGGTTCCTTTTTAACTGGAAAGAGTATAAACAAAATCGCACAAATGAGCTAACTTGCTCAGTAAGTCACAATGAGAAAACTGAGAATAATGATCATCAAGTGAATATGGTTATGATATCAAGTGAATAATGGATTATGATTTAGAATTGGATACTATACTTTTATTTTAAAACCAAGGTTAGGCTGCTGATCAGTCACGCACTAACCCCGAGCAAAGCACACAGCATTGCTCTAACTACTGGATCCAAGGCACACATTGGCCTACCTTGACCATTATATGGTCTGACCACGAATCTGGTCCACAATTTTATAAAAACAATCCAATTCCAACATAATAACAAAATTAAACAATAATAAACAATAATCAGAATCATTAACAACAGTGAGTGTTTAACAATGAAAGGGTTTCAACCCTTGTGTGGATTAACAAGGTACTTTCAAGGCTTGGATGTTGGGTAATGAAAGAATTGGATAACAAAGGAATCAATATTTCAGGGTTTCAAAAATTTGGTCTTTCAAAGCATAAGATACCATGGGTTGAGTATATAATAATTCAGTTCAGTGTCTGGTATTTAGTTTGTATGTATTTGTGAAGTAGTATCGTAGATTTGTGGTTCGTGTTTGGGTATACAATAATCAATGGCTTAGAAAGAATATGGTTCATGGCTCAAGAACAATAACTGAAATCAGGGTTTAGGTTTCTGTGCTTCAAAGCACTTGCAATGTCAACAAGACTATCAAGTACTACAATATCTCGAGAAAGTTCAGAACACTTGCCTAGTATTAGCTTACTATCCTGCACTCGCTTCCAATCACAATCGTCTTACTCCTCAACTACCTGTTTCCCTTTCCTACGTCTTGCCTCTTCTGCTCACATATTATAAGCATCTATCAATCATCAACTTATAGGATTCTATTCAACACATACTTCTATCTACCCTTCGTTTTACCCAAATCCGATTAACGGATTGAAAGTTATGCAATAATCAAGTAAACACCGAATGTATAGACCGATAGTCAATCAACAAGTCACATATAACACATAATACATCACATAATCAATGACAAATCATTTATAAAGAAGTCTCGGGTTATAAATAGGTTTTCGGGTATTTAAAATGATTTTTAAAACATTTTTCGGAATTAAAACGGGTCGTTGGATCAATTTCGGGTTAATAAACAGGGTTCGGCTGGCCCATTCTGGCTCCGAAACAATTTTATAATAATTATCGAGCCTTGGAAATAATTTAGAATAATATTTTAAAGCTCGAAACTATTTTTCGGAATTTTTAAATCATTTTTAAATAATTAAATCTAATTAAATAATTAATTAAAATCAATTGATAATTAATTAAATCAATTAATCAATTAATTTTCGAATTAATTGACCAATTAATCAATTAAAAATTAACTGAAATTAATTAACTAATTAATTCAGATTTACTTTTGAATTAAAAATAATTTTCGGAATTAAAATACTAATTTTTTTAGAATTTTCAGAAATTAAAAATAAATTTTTATAATAAAAATAAATAGGAAATATGATTTTTAAACATTTTATAAACAGGAATCCTATTTTTGAAAACTTTGCAAACTACAGGGACTAAACTTCACCATCTTCAAAACTACAGGGACTAAACTGCAATTTTGCAGTTCCAGTCCCCGGAAAATCGGGGGTGGCCGGAGAAGACGATCCCGGCGTCCTCACCCCACCAACACCTCCAGATCAACACTACACAACACCAGGAACTTGTTCATGCAATCAAAACATTCTAATCATCCCTGTTCTGGCCGGAAATTGGCCAAGAACATCGCCGGTTTCCGGCGAACATCGTAAATCTTTAAAACACAACTTCCTTCGATTCAAGCATCCTCTGTTAACGAGCTATATATCAATCTATTGCAAATTTCATAAGGAACACAACCCACTATAAATTAACAGCTAATAACCCCCGAATCAAAAACCCCCAAATTTCAATTGAAAACATTCATAGGGGTTTTAAACCCTAATTTTAAAATTCAAAAATCAAACTCAAATTTGAACATGTTATTGAACTCCAAATCAGACGTATAATATACCATTAGGAAAACAAGCTCTACAACATGCAATCATCAAATCATACAAAAAATCATCCGAACAAAAATTCATATTTTTCATAAAAATAATTCGAAAATAAATAAATTTTTAGAAATTAAACCTTTGATTCTGCAGGTGTATGGATTACAGATTCTGATAGAGCTTCTCAAGACCTTCAAATCTAGTACTCGAGCTTTTCAAACAAAGATCAATAACACCTTCAAAAGTTGGTTTGATTCTTGAAACAGTTTATGAATATAGGATTTTTCTCTGTAAAATTATATATTTATCTGTCTGCAAATGATTTTGATACGAAATAAAATACGGTAAAAGGCTATTTATATTTACGGAAAATTAGTATCCCGTTGGATCATTCCGGATATAAAATGGTACGTTTATTTGTAAAAACTGATCCAAACGGTATCGGTTTTCGGGATAATTATCCAAATCAGTACAATTTGTACTGCGGTCTTGGTCACAGCGCCTGGTTACACGTATTACGAAGTGATAATTGAGATAGTTTAATAAAAAGCTCCTGTTTATCGAAAATACGGGTTTTTATTGATTTACCGAAATGAATATTGTATCGAAAATATTGCGCCGGGACCCGCGCAGGACAAACCGTACGCCGGATCGAAAAAGTCGAAACATGGAAAATGCTCGGAATATTACAATTAGGTTAGGAAGGAGTTCTCGGAAGAGTTTCGGGTTCCAAAAACGTAACAACGGTTGACATCGGCTGGTTCCCATTTTTATAAATTAGATTTTAAATACTCGGAAAAAGATTTTAGAAATTTCATATGATTCATATAACTTCATAAATCAACATAAAAATAGTTAAGAAGATATGACAATTATCTATATTTTATTGTGGACATATAAAAATTGAAATACTCAATTAATACTATTTTTGAATATTCAAATACAAATAACACTTAACAGTTAATTCACAGAATAGATACTGAACACACATAATAATTATTTAATTAGCAAAAATAATTACACGGTATATCCCAGATATTACGTCCTTCCCCCCTTAAAAGGATTCTGTCCTCAGAATCTCCTAAGAAAACAAATGAGGGTACTTTTCTCTCATATCACTTTCTAATTCCCAGGTTGACTCTTCAACCTTTGGGTTTCTCCATAATACTCTTACTAACTTTACCACTTTATTTCTCAATACTTTCTCTCTCTCCTCTAGAATCTCTATCGGACTCTCTACATAAGACAAATCTGCCTGAAGCTCTATTGGCTCATATTCTATTACATGCCTGGAGTCTGGATTATATTTCTTGAGCATCGATACGTGAAAAACATTGTGAATGTGCTCCATGTGCGCTGGTAACGCCAACTCGTAAGCTACTTTGCCAACACGCTTTAGGATCTCAAAAGGTCCGACATATCTTGGACTCAGCTTTCCTTTCTTTCCAAACCTCGTTAGTCCTTTCCACGGTGATACTTTCAATAATACCAAGCTTCCTTCTTCAAATTCCATGTCTTTCCTTGACTGATCTGCATACTTCCTCTGACGATCTTGTGCGGCTATTAATCTCTTCTGGATAATTTTAACAACTTCCTTTGTCTGCTGCACCAATTCAGGTTCGAGTATTTTGTGTTCTCCTACTTCGTCCCAATATACTGGAGATCTACATTTGCGTTCATAAAGGGCTTCGTAGGGTGGCATCCCAATGCTGGCGTGATAGCTGTTGTTATAAGCAAACTCTACGAGAGGTAAATGCTCGTCCCAACTTCCTTTGAAATCAATAGCACAAACACGTAACATGTCCTCGATTGTCTGGATCGTTCTTTCACTTTGGTCGTCCGTCTGCGGGTGATAGGCCGTACTCATATTCAATTTTGTTCCTAAACATTCTTGAAAACTATTCCAAAATCTTGAATTAAATCTTGGATCTCGATCAGATACAATAGACACTAGAACTCCATGGCGAACTACAATTTCTTTTAGGTACATATGGACTAACTTGTCGAGCGAAAATCTTTCATTTATAGGCAGAAAATGAGCTGACTTGGTAAGTCTATCCACTATAACCCAAATGGCATCATGATTAGCCCTTGTCCTTGGTAATCCAACTATAAAATCCATGGCAATGTGTTCCCACTTCCATTCTGGAATCTCCAATGGCTGTAGCAATCCGCTTGGTCTCTGATGCTCTGCTTTAACCCTCTGACAGGTATAACATTTGCTAATCCCATTCCGCAATTTCCCTCTTCATGTCTGGCCACCAATAATTCTTCTTTAAATCTCTATACATCTTGGTACTTCCTGGATGGATGAAATACCTTGAATTATGTGCCTCCTGTAGAATTTCATTCTTTAACTTTGTCACCGGTGGAATCCAAATTCTAGATGAAAACCTCAGAATACCTTGGTCATCTTTCTGCGTGCATAACTCTTCCCCTACCAAACGATTTATATCTTGATCCATTACATCTTCCTGACATTTCTTTATTTTCTCTAATAATTCCAGTTGGAAAATCATACTGTACACTTTTACTTCCTCAGGCTTGCAAACTCTAATCTCCAATTCCAATTTCTGAAATTCCTTATATATCTCTTCAGGTACGGATAACACATTTAACCTTTCCTTCCGACTTAACGTGTCTGCTACAACATTCGCTTTACCGGGATGATAATTAATCGAGCAATCATAATCCTTGATCAACTCTAACCATCTCCTTTGCCTCATATTAAGTTCCTTCTGGGTAAATATATACTTCAAACTTTTATGATCTGTATAAATTTCACATTTCTCTCCATACAGATAATGTCTCCAAATCTTCAAAGCAAACATTATGGCTGCTAGTTCCAAATCATGAGTAGGATACTTTTGTTCGTGTGGTTTCAATTGCCTTGACGCATACGCAATCACATTGTCGTGATGCATAAGAACACATCCTAATCCTTTGTAAGAAGCATCACTATAAATTACGAAATTCCCTTGATCATCTGGAAGTGACAAAACAGGTGCCGTGATTAATCGTCGCTTCAATTCCTGAAAACTTTCCTCACATTTGTCGTTCCATATAAACTTCTCATTCTTTCGTGTAAGCTTTGTTAATGGTGTGGCAATCCTCAAGAAATTTTGAATGAATCGACGATAATATCCCGCCAATCCTAAGAAACTTCTTACCTCGGTGGGTGTTCTCGATCTCTCCCAATTCGTAATTGCCTCGATCTTTGCCGGGTCCACTTTGATCCCTTCATTACTAACTATGTGTCCTAAAAACTGAACCTCCTGTAACCAAAACTCACACTTCGAGAATTTAGCATACAACTTCTTTTTCCTTAAAATCTCCAAAGTTGTTCTTAAATGTTTCGCATGATCCTCTTCCGTCTTTGAATAGATCAAAATATCGTCTATAAATACAATAATGAACTTGTCCAAGTATTCCTTGAAAATTCTGTTCATCAGGTCCATAAATGTTGCCGGGGCGTTGGTCAATCCAAAAGACATTACTAGAAATTCATAATGTCCATACCTTGTTCGAAAAGCTGTCTTTGGTATATCTTCTGGCTTGATCTTCAGTTGATGATATCCCGATCTTAAATCGATCTTGGAAAAATACTTGGCTCCCTTCAATTGGTCAAACAAATCATCAATTCTAGGTAACAGATACTTATTCTTAATTGTAAGCTTGTTGAGCTCCCTATAGTTGATACATAGTCTCATGTTTCCATCTTTCTTCTTGACAAATAATACCGGTGCACCCCACGGGGACACACTGGGTCTGATTACTCCTTTCTCTAACAGCTCTTGCAATTGCTTCAAAAATACTTTCATTTCGACGGGCGCCATTCTATACGGGGCCTTGGATACTGGTTCTGTTCCAGGTGCTAACTCGATCGCAAATTCAATTTCTCTATCTGGAGGAAGTCCTGGCAATTCGTCGGGAAACACGTCTGGAAATTCATTCACAACTGGAATATCTTCAAGTTTTGTTGGTTCTTGACTTCTGTCATTCACATATGCCATGAAATGCTCACATCCTTGTCGTAGTAACTTCTTGACTTGAATCATCGTTAAGAACTTCTTTACTTGTTTTTGACCCTTGAACGTTACTATCCTTTCGCCTGGCGTTTTCACCATTACCTTCTTATTTCGACAATCTATCTGGGCATCGTGCCTAGATAACCAATCCATCCCTAATATAACGTCAAATTCTCCTAACTTAAATGGTATCAAATCTACACAAAACTTACTACTAGAAATCTCAACCTCACAATTCCCACAAACTTGATTCACAGTTACACGTTCTTGGTTTGCTAATTCCACAATCATTATTTCATTTAAATACTCTACTGGACAATTTAACTTCCTAACAAAATCTTGTGAAACAAACGATCGAGTTGCTCCCGAATCTATTAATACTTTGGCACATAAAGAATTCATAATGAGCGTACCTGCCACGACATCTGTATCCTGGATAGCATCCTTCACTGACATGTCGAAAACTCTAGCCCTTGGAGTCTCACCCATTGTTTGGGTAGATCCCATAATCCTCAATACATTACTGACTGGGGCTGGTGTCTTGCAATCCCTGGCCATATGTCCTGGCTTTCCATATTTGAAGCACGTAAATCCAATGGTTGGAACCTTCACTGCTGGATTCCGGATAGGTTGATCCTTATTTGCTGGCTCTCTTGTTGGCTGATTTCGGCACTCCCTCGAATAGTGTCCTTTCTGATTACATTTGAAACATACCACGTTCAACTTGTTACAAACTCCCCCATGCTTCTTTCCATAAACTTGACAATCTGGAAAAGTTAATCTCAACTGATTCGGCTGATTCACATTAGCTGGACGGTTGCCCTGGCCTCCGTCTCCTGCATTTTGTCTCCTGAAATTAAAATTTCTCCCTGGCTGAAACTTGCCCTTCTTAAAATTTGGAAACTTCCCTGGTTGTGACTGACCCTCACTTCCCTTAACCTCCCTTTTCTTGCTCTCTTTCTCCTTCTGTGACATCTCACTTTCTGTCTCCGCAATCATAGCCTTTTGTACAACTCCTGCATAGGTTTCCAATTCAAAGATAGCTACCTTTCCTCTGATCCATGGCTTCAAGCCTTGCTGAAATCTCTTAGCTTTCTTCCTATCAGTATTAACATACGACGACACATACCTTGACAATTCCTTAAATTTACTCTCATAATCTGACACCGACATAGTTCCTTGCTTTAACTCTAAAAAATTCAGCTCCATCTGGTCTTGAACAAACTGAGGAAAATATTTTTCTAAAAACAATTCCTTAAACCTTTCCCAAGTAATAACATCTGTACCTTCCAATGTCTTCACCATCTCCCACCAATACGTGGCCTCATTCTTCAAATAGTAACTTGCAAACTCAACCTTCTGCTCCTCTTTCACTTTTACCAAGGCAAATGCCTTCTCTATTTCCTTTAACCACACATTTGCTTCAATTGGCTCTAAGGAACCCTTGAATTCTGGTGGGTTTACTGCCTGAAAAGTTTTGAAAGTTACCTGGGAATTGGTCTGTCTTTGTTGTTGTTGTGCCAGGTGAACTGTTTGTTGGGCCAAGATTTGGAGAATCTGGGCTATTGCTGGGTTTATGGGTCCTGGGTTCACATTCTGGTTTGTCTCATCTTGGTTGTTATTGTTGTTGTTATTGGTTTCTTCATTCTGGGTGTGGGTGCGGGTATTTCTTCTGGGAGGCATTTTCTGTAAAGAATCAAACAATTTATTTAGCTTTTGAATCAAATCTTTGCATAAAAGAAAAGTTTTGTAAAACAGAAATATCTCTTTTTGAAAACAGTTGTAACTAAGTAAATTGCATGTGTCTTTACAGAATATAAACAGTTATGGAAAACAGGGTACATGGTATCACAGGGTATAACTGGTCCAATAAATAAGGTAAAGTAAAACAAGTGTGATAAAGTAAATGACAGTGCTGGAAAGGAAAAAGGTACTGATATATATAGATCAAAAGTTTTAGGTAGTACAAGCGTAAAGACGCTTCGGAAGTAAAAGCAAAAGGGTACAACATCCTACTCACTAGTCAACATCGCTAGTCTATAAATACAACTCAAAAGTCTACTGATACACACTACACACTACTGTATATACTATGCAATCACAACAACACTGCTCCGCATCTCCATCTCTGAGTCTCTGTCTCAACTCCAAGGAAACTCTGGTCCTGTCAGCCTCTCAAAGTCCTCCATCACCTCAGTAGCCCAGCCCATCAGTGCATCAGGGCCTCTGCCAGGTAGTGTAGCTCCATGTAGCCTAGCCTCAAGGACCCTCCGTGTCACATGAATCTCCTCTCGAAGCTCCCTCACACCACGATCCACATCTGTAGTCCTGATGATATACTGTAACTCTCTGATCTGAGCCAACAAGGAATCACGCTCCAATAAAAGGGCCTCATACCGGTAATAAGGAACTGGGGGCAATGTAGTCTGGAAGGGGGCACTCGCAACTGAATACCCAGTGGAATCTGAATCAGCTGATGGGGGTCCTCTAACAGGTGGCCTCATGCCTGGAGGTGGAATAGCCTACAGTGGTACGGGCTGCAACACCGGTGGAGGTAGAATAGCCAATACTGGTGGAATAACAGGACGGGGATCCGATGCTGGTGCTCCAACTGAAGGCTCTGAGTGATCAGCTGATATAGGAATAAAAGAGTCGGCCATCGCTGCTATCTGAAATTATATCGCAGTATAAGAATCTCGAACCACGACGCGAATTATACTACTACTGGTTATACCGTAACACTCAACCTCTCAACGTTCTATCATTCTATTCCTTACTTCTAATCCTAACCCTCTACCCATTCTCGTCAACCTAGGCTTGTGTCAGTGACTTATAACCTGTAGCTCTGATACCAAAATTGTGGCGCCCTCCAAACCCGGGTCAGAAGTTTGGGGTCCACACATACACTGTTTACAACCTGCTTATAACATTAATAAAGATAATAATAATAATAATATGCAGTGACCCTACTTACCAACTACCACGGATCGCAACAGGTTAAAGTATGTACACAAGCCAAACACACTAATATATTACATACCGATTAAATCCCAACCATTCAAACTCAAACTGAGTATTAAACATATTACAAACTTTTACAATTTATATTATTCCAAAAGAAGCCTACTAGCTCAGCTTCAACAGCCTTAATCCCTAGCTCTCGCACTGGACTAGGGATCCTTGCTACCAACTGGTTCCTTTTTAACTGGAAAGAGTATAAACAACATCGCACAAATGAGCTAACTAGCTCAGCAAGTCATAATGACAAAACTGAGAATAATGATCATCAAGTGAATATGGTTATGATATCAAGTGAACAATGGATTATGATTTAGAATTGGATACTATATTTTTATTTTAAAACCAAGGTTAGGCTGCTGATCAGTCACGCACTAACCTCGAGCAAAGCACACAGCATTGCTCTAACTACTGGATCCAAGGCACACATTGGCCTAACTTGACCATTATATGGTCTGACCATGAATCTGGTCCACAATTTTATAAAAACAATCCAATTCTAACATAATAACAAAATTAAACAATAATAAACAATAATCAGAATCATTAACAACAGTGAGTGTTTAACAATGAAAGGGTTTCAACCCTTGTATGGATCAACAAGGTACTTTCAAGGCTTGGATGTTGGGTAATGAAAGAATTGGATAACAAAGGAATCAATGTTTCAGGGTTTCAAGAATTTGGTCTTTCAAAGCATAAGATACCATGGGTTGAGTATAAAATAATTCAGTTCAGTGTTTGGTATTTAGTTTGTATGTATTTGTGGAGTAGTATCGTAGATTTGTGGTTCGTGTTTGGGTATACAATAATCAATGGCTTAGAAAGAATATGGTTCATGGCTCAAAAACAATAACTGAAATCAGGGTTTAGGTTTCTGTGCTTCAAAGCACTTGCAATGTCAATAAGTCTATCAAGTACTACAATATCTCGAGAAAGTTCAGAACACTTGCCTGGTGTTAGCTTACTATCCTGCACTCGCTTCCAATCACAATCGTTTTACTCCTCAACTACCTGTTTCTCTTTCCTACGTCTTGCCTCTTCTACTCACATATTATAAGCATCTATCAATCATCAACTCATAGGATTCTATTCAACACATACTTCTATCTACCCTTCGTTTTACCCAAATCCGATTAACGGATTGAAAGTTATGCAATAATCAAGTAAACACCGAATGTATAGACCGATAGTCAATCAACAAGTCACATATAACACATAATACATCACATAATCAATGACAAATCATTTATAAAGAAGTCTCGGGTTATAAATAGGCTTTCGGGTATTTAAAATGATTTTTAAAACATTTTTCGGAATTAAAACGGGTCGTTGGATCAATTTCGAGTTAATAAACAGGGTTCGGCTGGCCAATTCTGGCTCCGAAACAATTTTATAATAATTATCGAGCCTTGGAAATAATTTAGAATAATATTTTAAAGCTCGAAACTATTTTTCGGAATTTTTAAATCATTTTTAAATAATTAAATCTAATTAAATAATTAATTAAAATCAATTAATAATTAATTAAATCAATTAATCAATTAATTTTCGAATTAATTGACCAATTAATCAATTAAAATTAACTGAAATTAATTAACTAATTAATTCAGATTTATTTTTAAATTAAAAATAATTTTCGGAATTAAAATACTAATTTTTTTAGAATTTTCAGAAATTAAAAATGAATTTTTATAATTAAAATAAATAGGAAATATGATTTTTAAACATTTTATAAACAGGAATCCTATTTTTGAAAACTTTGCAAACTACAGGGACTAAACTTTACCATCTTCAAAACTACAGGGACTAAACTGCAATTTTGCAATTCCAGTCGCCGGAAAATCGGGGGTGGCCGGAGAAGACGATCCCGGCGTCCTCACCCCACCAACACCTCCAGATCAACACTACACAACACCAGGAACTTGTTCATGCAATCAAAACATTCTAATCATCCCTGTTCTGGCCGGAAATTGGCCAAGAACATCGCCGGTTTCCGGCGAACATCGTAAATCTTTAAAACACAACTCCCTTCGATTCAAGCATCCTCTGTTAACGAGCTATATATCAATCGATTACAAATTTCATAAGGAACACAACCCACTATAAATCAACAGCTAATAACCCCTGAATCAAAAACCCCCAAATTTCAATTGAAAACATTCATACGGGTTATAAACCCTAATTTTAAAATTTGAAAATCAAACTCAAATTTGAACATGTTATTGAACTCCAAATCAGACGTATAATATACCAAAATCATCAGGAAAACAAGATCTACAACATGCAATCATCAAATCATACAAACAATCATCTGAACAAAAATTCATATTTTTCATAAAAATAATTCAAAAATAAATAAATTTTTAGAAATTAAACCTTTGATTCTGCAGGTGTATGTATTACAGATTCTGATAGAGCTTCTCAAGACCTTCAAATCCAGTACTCGAGCTTTTCAAACAAAGATCAATAACACCTTCAAAAGTTGGTTTGATTCTTGAAACAGTTTATGAATATAGGATTTTTCTCTGTAAAATTATATATTTATCTGTCTGCAAATGATTTTGATACGAAATAAAATATGGTAAAAGGCTATTTATATTTACGGAAAATTAGTATCCCGTTGGATCATTCCGGATATAAAATGGTACGTTTATTTGTAAAAACTAATCCAAACGATATCGGTTTTCGGGATAATTATCCAAATCAGTACAATTTGTACTGCGGTCTTGGTCTCAGCGCCTGGTTACACGTATTACGAAGTGATAATTGTGATAGTTTAATAAAAAGCTCCCGTTTATTGAAAATACGAGTTTTAATTGATTTACCGAAACGAATACTGTATCGAAAATATTGCGCCGGGACCCGCGCAGGACAAACCGTACGCCGGATCGAAAAAGTCGAAACATGGAAAATGCTCGAAATATTACAATTAGGTTAGGAAAGAGTTCTCGGAAGAGTTTCGGGTTCCAAAAACGTAACAACGGTTGACGTCGGTTGGTTCCCGTTTTTATAAAATAGATTTTAAATACTCAGAAAAAGATTTTAGAAATTTCATATAATTCATATAAATTCATAAATCAACATAAAAATAGTTAGGAAGATATGACAATTATCTATATTTTATTTTGGACATATAAAAATTGAAATACTCAATTAATACTATTTTTGAATATTCAAATACAAATAACACTTGACAGTTAATTCACATAATAGATACTAAACACACATAATAATTATTTAATTAGCAAAAATAATTACACGGTATATCCCAGATATTACATCTATTGCAAAGAAGAAATATGCTATGGTCATAGTAGATTAGTTTACCAGATACACATGGGTGTATTTTTTGCACACTAAAAGTTAAACTGCATCTATCTTGATTGATCATGTCAAACAATTGGATAAATTGGTCAAAGACTCTGTGAAAATTTTAAGAAGCGATAATGGCACTGAGTTCAAGAATTTGATCATGGAAGAATTCTGCAAAGACCATGGAATAAAGCAGGAATGTTCTGCTCCTGGAACTCCACAGCAAAATGGAGTTGTTGAAAGAAAGAATGGAAC
The DNA here is from genome assembly GCF_009905375.1 of Apium graveolens. Taxonomy (NCBI): domain Eukaryota; kingdom Viridiplantae; phylum Streptophyta; class Magnoliopsida; order Apiales; family Apiaceae; genus Apium; species Apium graveolens. Next base: position 173,230,050 of record NC_133649.1, read on the forward strand.
TCTTATTGAAGCTGCACGAACTATGCTTGATGAAGCAAAGTTACCAACCTACTTTTGTGCTGAAGCTGTGCAGACTGCTTGATTTACTCAGAATGCAACACTTATCAACAAGCGTGGAAAGACACCATATGAGATGGTGAAGAGAAAGAAGCCAAATCTGAAGTACTTTCATGTATTTGGATGCAAGTGTTTTGTTCTTAAGACTTATCCTGAACAACTATCCAATTTTGATCTAAAAGCCGATGAAGGAATTTCTGTTGGATATCCACTTTCCACAAAAGCCTTCAGAGTCTATAATTTAAGAACAAGGGTTGTCAATGATTCTATCAATGTCTATTTTGATGATAAGAAGATTACTGGACTTGAAGATTTCAATGATCATGATCAGCTGAGATTTGAGAATGAAGCTTTAAATTCTGATTCTGTAAATTTTGATAGTCTAAATCCTGATAATGCAAACTCTGATGGGTTAAACTCTGATGTTATTGAAACTGTGGTGACTACGCCAAAGGAAAATGCACCTGTGCAGGGGGAGCATATTGAAGATCCAACCACATCTCAAGAAGCATCAGAACCAAGAACATGCTCTTCAAGTTCTGATTCATCAAGTTCTGATGAGCCAAGTTCTGATAATTATGGAAACTCAAATTCTGATTCATCAAGTTCTGATAGGCCAAGTTCTGATAACTCTGGAAACTTAAATTCTGAAGGATCCAACTCAGAGAGCATAATTTCAGGGGGAGCATCAGAAAATATTGATGGAGACAGCATGGATTATGGGGGAGCATCCAGTTCTAGAGATCAACTTCCATCTGTAAGGAAGTGGACTAAAGCACATACACCTGACTTGATTATTGGAGATCCTGAAGCAGGTATTAGAACTAGAACAACAACATCAAATGAATGTCTCTATCTTTCTTTTCTTTCTCAGGCTGAACCAAAGAAAGTGGAAGAAGCTCTTCAAGATGCTGATTGGGTGCAAGCAATGCAGGAAGAGTTAAATGAATTTGAAAGAAATAAAGTCTGGACCCTAGTGTCAAGACCAAAGAACAGATCAGTTGTTGGTACAAAATGGGTGTTCAGAAACAAAACTGATAGTGATGGCATAATAACAAGAAATAAAGCAAGGCTGGTTGCAAAATGATACTCTCAACATGAGGGAATTGATTATAATGAAACATTAACACCAGTTGCTAGATTGGAAGCCATAAGGATATTTTTGGCTTATGCTGCTCACAAAAAGTTTACAGTCTTTCAAATGGATGTAAAAAGTGCTTTTCTTAATGGAGAGTTGGAAGAAGAAGTATATGTTGAACAACCTCCAGGTTTTGTAGATTCAAAATTTCCTAATCATGTCTACAGACTTGATAAAGCACTTTATGGCCTTAAGCAAGCTCGAAGAGCATGGTATGAGACACTAGCTCAGTTTCTTCTGGAAAGTGGATTTAACAGAGGGACTATTGACAAAACTTTATAATATCTCAACCATGGAAAGGACTTACTTTTGGTGCAGATATATGTTGATGATATCATTTTTGGTTCTACAAATGACAGACTTTGTAAAAGGTTTGCCAAACTAATGCAGTCAAGATATCTTAGGGGTACAGCTGATCTGGGATTGTGGTATCCTAGGGAATCAGACTTTAAGCTAATAGGTTACTCAGATGCAGATTTTGTAGGGTGCAAAATTGACAGGAAAAGCACAAGTGGAAGCTGCCAATTTCTTGGAGGCAGATTAGTTTCTTGGTTTAGCAAGAAACAAAAGACAATTTCCACATCAACTGCAGAGGTAGAGTACATTGCTGCAGGAAGCTATTGTGCACAGATTCTTTGGATGAAGAATCAGTTACTGGATTATGGGTTAGAATTTTCTAAAATTCCTATTTACTGTGATAATCAAAGTGCTATTACTATGACAGGTAATCCAGTTCAGCACTCTATGACAAAGCACATCAGCATTAGGTACCACTTCATAAGGGAGCATGTGATGGAAGGTACAGTGGAATTGCATTTTGTTCCAACAGATCAACAACTAGCAGATATCTTCACAAAACCACTATGTGAAGCTACTTTTACAAGATTGGTAAATGTGTTGGGATTTATGCATACACGGAAGCGTGGATTACAATTAAAACGTATAAAAACCCATATAATCGCATATAAATCGTGAATAAATCGAGGGATCAATTACTAACCTTTAAAAGTGATCCAAGAATGATGAGCGGAGAACCCTAGCAACTGCTCCTCAAGTGTGAAGCACTCTACCGGTATCCACCAAGAGATCGAAGTAATGGAGGGAGGAAGAGGTTGAGAGAATCAGGGTTGCCTCCTTTTCTTTTCTTCTTGAAAATTAGGGTTTTGTTTTTTGGTTGAGGCAAATAGGGTTTATAATAATATATTTATAGGCAAAAATTTCAGCTGAAAATTTTCCCATAAAATATTTTTATTAATAACCCTTTAATTGATTATTCTCATTAACCAATTAACTAATAATTAAAATACCTTTTAATCATTAATCCTTTTTCTAAACACTTTAGAAAATAATTCTCTCACTTGATTTAATTTCCAAAAGTTAAATTCTTAATTAATAATATTAAGAACTTTTCTTAATTAATTTATAATTAATTAAATCTCATTTAATCAATTATTAAATTTGCTAATTAATTATTTATTTCACAAATATATAATTACCAACCATTATTAATTAATTCCTCCACCATTAAATTATTCTCTTTTATGGTGTGACCCTGTAGGTTCAATATTAAGCCGGTAGTAGAAATAAATAATAATAAAACTATTTTATCATTATTTATATAAATTCTCTAATTCATTAAATATGATTAATTAATAAATTAATCATATTTATTCTACATCGTGAGGGATACTTCTCAGCATATCGCGACTATCCGGATAATACGAATTCACTGCTTAGAATACCAAGAACCTATTCAGTGAATAGTTACCGTACAATCAATTCCTTCTACCCTGCAATGACCCGATTAAATACAAGGTATGGAACTCGTGTCAAGCCTATCTTATTTAATCATATGCTTTCCCATTCACTATGCTTAGTTCTAACTAATGTGAATTAGAAACTCCTTTCTAATTCCATTCACTCTGGCCAGAGACCATAAGTGGATCAGCATAGAACATTCTCTTCCTTCACTGGAAGGGGTAGATCCTTTAATGATCATACACTATCGTCATGTACAAATTCCTACACCCAGTAGAGCCCTTATTATTGTCCCTGGAGACTAAGAACTAAACCAAAGTATAGTTCGGTGTACACAAGATGACTATGATGACCTCAAGTCCAAGGATACTTGTACAACTATCACTATGTGAACAACTGCTGACACGTGAGTGAACTCCATCAGTTGTTCAGCTGTGCGAGTCATGTTCAGTGAACTTATTCTATAATAAGCACCTATATACTAGCTATAGTGTCACCACACAAATGTCTATGAGAACATACATCCTTCATAATGAAGCAAGCATAGTATGTACCGATCTTTGCGGATTACTAATTACCAGTTAGTAATCCTACGACCAGGAACTATTTAAGTTCAGAGTTATCATCTTTTAGGTCTCATTATTATGATCTCATCATAATCCATAAAAAGCTTTACTCTAAACTATGGTATATCTTATTTAAACACTTAAATAGATAAAGCCCGTAATAAAAACAAAATAAGTCTTTTATTAATATAATTGAAATCAAAATGGATTACATAAAAGTTATTCCTAAATCATCATACAGTAAAACCTCTATAAATTAATATAGTTGGGACCGGAGAATTCTATTAATTTAGAGAGGTATTAATTAATCGATAAATTAATAATTATTAATTTATAGAGAATTTTCGGTAGCAAACAAAATTAACTTTTGATTAAATTTTTATTCACATAAATTTAAATAAAATGAATTGTACAATTTATATTTTATACTTAATTCAATTAATTCAATGTATATGAATTTAGAAAGTCAATGTAATGTACAATATATTATGGATGTTAATAACTTGTTAGATTATCCGGGTGAAAATGAATCATGTTCCGAGGTCCAGAATATAGAAGAGATTGCAAACACCATCTTTGAAAATAGTGTTGAAGATGATCTTGAAGACGATACAGCACCGTTGGAGCCGGTTACACGTAAAGAAGCACTCAAGGCATCAAAAATGCTTAATAACTTTTTGATGCAACATGAAAGCACCACACCCGAGCTTTTGGATGCAATAAGGAAGATTAGGGATGAGCTTCATGTTGATTTAAATTATATGAAAAAACAAACTACAATTGAATCATATTTTACAAAGATGTAATAGCTATATTTTTATGAATATAAGGGAATTATTAATTTATAGTTTTATTGGGACCATATTTTTATACAGGGTTTTCAAAAAAATTATTATCTTATTATCTTATCGAAATTGATCATTTTTTGAACTGGCCCAAGTCGGGACCGGACAAAATTATTAATTTAGAGAGATTATTAATTAATCGAGTATTAATTTACAGAGGTTTTACTGTACATGATTGGACTTAGGACACATCTCTTTCAAAATGAACTTGGAATAGTTTCAGGTTCTTTCTCTAAATCTGCTTAGTTTATGTTCTGATAAATCAGACTTTATGATTAGTATTTACAGATATTACTATCTTTATGTAATCTGTGCTTAAATTGAAATTTACTTAAGTGCTGATTGTTGTCTGATCAGTATTTACTTTATGATCAGTATTTACTTTGTGTATCTTATTACTAAGTCAAAAACTAGAATAGTGCTTCTTATCTGTTAAGTTCTTATGTTGGTAAATCTTATGGATGTACTAAGTGCTGATAAGCCTCACTTATCAAAAGAAAAAGAAAAGAAAAGAAATAAATATCAGGTACTCCTTTGAGATCTAGAGAAAAAAAATGTATGTGGAAGGGAAGACCCAAGTGCATTGCTGGTATTAAGTAATATGCATTAGAAAAGCAAAATAAAATTTTCTTGGTGACTTTTCACATTCTCTGATTACTGGAGAAATACTCTGATAATAGCATAAATTCTGATAAGCAGTCGTGACTCACTTACACTGAGAAGCCACTGTAAAAAGGAATTTCAAAAGATGCATAAAATGAGCACAAAACAGTTGAGGTAGACTCATGCATGAACTCATTCTATAGTAGACTTCAGACTAATGACATATTTTAAGAAAAGTTCTAAGTTATGCCTTATTTCTAAGATGTACTGAAGTGAATCCGACTTTACTCTTTGTCTGATATTTAGCTTAATGCACACACTTACACTCGATATGAATGATGAAAATTACTATGGTGATCAATATTGTTTTAGATGAACAGTTTAAGTGTCAGTTGAATAATTTCTAAGGACAAGTTCTGATGGAAATTCTGATGATTAAGTTCTGTTGAAACCATATCAGTATTTGTGTGAAGAATTACAGAAATAAACATTCAATTTTTGAGTAAAGAAGCCATATTCTGATAATTTTTAAATTCTGATAATAATCAAGTTCTGATGCTGACATGGCAATATTTATTTCCTTGATTTATTTTTATGTCAATACTTGAACGGTTATATTTTATCAGAATATTATTTTATATGAGATAAAGACAGTAATAATCATTTGTTTAGTAGGAACATTTTTTTTGAAAAACTGCATGTGCATAGTAATCATTACTTATTTCCCGTGCCCAATAACTACCGTCTTAACTGCTGCATGCCTGACAGGTGTAACGTCTGTTCCACTTCTCAATAAATGTTGTAATGTGGGGTGTATAAGTAAAAGAGATAAAAGATTTTCAAATCTTTTATTTATATTTCTATTCTATTTACTCTCTCTCTTTTTCTTACTCTCTCATATTTTCTGACGGTTTAAAATACAGACATTTTATCAAACACTTTTCAGGCATTCTAACTTCTCACTTATTATCAATGGCACCTTAGGATATAATCTTTAATGGAGCAAAGTTCGTCCCCAACAACTATGCTGCCATTCTCAGTAAGAGTGAAGCTCCTTCGGAAGTTCATTTTATTCAGGATTTCTTATCTCATAGTGAAATTGGGTTCACATTGACACAGCCATCCAGTATATCTGGAACTCAAGTCCTGACATTCTGGCGTACTGGACATTATGATGATGGTAGCAGGCTTGGGACTCCAAGCATCGTATTTACAGCAAATAAGGTTGAGTATGTTGTTAATCCAGGAGCAGTTCATAAAGCTCTACACCTACCTGAATCCTGTCAATTCACTTCTGCTATGGAAGAGCCCTTGCTACAACAAATGATGGCTAATCTTGGGTATGAACGGAGTTTGGCTAAGTTGGTTCAACTCAAATGCCCATATATTCGAAAGGAATGGAGCTTCTTCTTCGATTGCATCACGAAGATGTTTGCCAACAAATGCTCAAATTTTGATGCCATTCTTATTCTGACATAACAAATTAGGTATGCACTCTTAAACCAGTCTAATTTTGATTATGCAAAGATTGTGTTATGTTTTATAGGAGATAGAATGAAAGAGGACAGAAATGTAGTTTACTTTGCTAGATTCTGTCAGTTAATTTACAATTACTGTATAGAAGATGAACCAAAACTAGCAGGTGAACTCATAAAACCTTTTAGGTTATCAAAAAGGGCTTTTACTGATCTTTTCACTACTGACAATAAGAAGGGAGTTTTGAGACCCCTTAGTATTCCTTTATCAGTAAAGCAAGCCCTTGTAAATGCTGATGCTGCTACATATTCATTGCTATATCATGATGTCCAACCCACAAACACACAACAACCATCAGCACATACTCCTGTCAATCCACAAACACATACATCATCACATGCCACTCAACCATCAACACCTACTGTGAAGCCTTCTTCTTCTAGAGCAAAGAGGACAAAGACTGTACCCCAGACACAACAAAAGAGAAGAAGGATAATTCTGAGAGATGCATCAGAAGATGAGGCACAGGTTCAAACATCAGAACCTTTTGCAAATGTAGCAGAAAAGGTTTCTTCTCAGAAAACTCATGAAACTGGATGTTCTAGGCCCCTCAAAAGGCTTAGAAAGATACATTCTGATGACAAAGCTCCCAAAGTCTCTCCACCCTTGAAGAGATGGAAGAAACAAAGAGCTAACAGGGACACAACTGAGTCAGATTTAGAGGATGTGGAAGCAGCAGCTAAGGAAGGGGATCAGGAATCTCTGATCTCAAAGGAGCCAATTGTGATTGAATCCCTTCCATCTATACAACCAGAATTTCCTGTAGCCACTGCATCTACACCTACACTGTCACCAATCTAGGCTGAAAAAACTGCTCAAGACAGAGTGCCTACACCTCACGTGTCTCCTATCATTGAACAAGTACATACTGACAATCCAGGTATAAGTGCTGAAATAGACATTCACAATTTGAATGTACCTCAGATTCTGTACTTGGAAGCTCCAACCATTCCTCAACATACTCCACCAACAACACCAATTTAGATACTGATTTCAATGCAGATATTACAACAACACCTCTTCTGAATCTAGATGATGAAGATCAGATATTAGGTGAGCATCAGAATTTGGACGTTGATCAGAACTTAGAGGATAATTTTGAACCCTCTATAGCCTCACACACTATCATTTTATCAGAGGAAGCTGATTCTGCAGGCTCTGTAAGTTCTGATGCTGTAAATGTTGACACTACTGGTGAAGCTGCTATAAATGAAAATGCTGATACAGCTGGTCCTTCAGGACATGCACCTCTATCAGCAGTTAATAAAGCTGATTTGGTTAAAAAGTTTGTGAGAGGGGATACACTAGTACCTTGGAGTGAAACTCCAAGAGGAAAAGAATGGATCAAGGAGTGGAACAAAGTTGATTTTGTTCCTACTACAAATATTCTTGCTGAGTACCTGGCTAAAGCTGATGAGATGCTGGTGAATGATGATTTCAAAGCATAGCTTAGAGTCACTGCATTGAGTACAAGGCACCTTCAAGGTCAACACTCAATAACTCATGCCAAGGTGAACAAAATTCAAGAAACCCTGATTCAGCAAGACATGAATGTCAAATTAGAAAAGAACAGGTTTTTAAGCCAGCCACAAGAAAAGCAGCAAGCTTAAATATCTGATATTTTAAAGAATCAAGCTGCTCAACAAGATCAACTCAATGAAATCCAAAACTCAGTGGAATTGCCTGTCTCTCTCCTATTACCTGATGATGCCAAAAAGGGGGAGAAAGTGATTAAGTCCAAATGCAAATCTGATCAACCACTGAAGGGTAAGGATGATGATAATGAAGACCAGGGAAACTCTGAAAGGGGTAGAGGTCATGGTCAAGGCAAAGGTTCTTCATCTAGGAAAGCAGGAACTTCTACATAGAGATCAAGCTCTGATGCTGATAGAAGAAAAAGTTCTGATAAGCAAGTTCTGATTGAGCCTGATGTTCTGATACAGGGTGAAAGTCAAGAATCACAGAAGTTTATGCAGACACTGAAGCTTAAGGGGAAGGAAACATCAGTCTATTATCAAGACCCCAAGTTACAGAAGCTGGATGAAGAAATTTCTAAAAGACTATTTCTCAAAGACAATCCAGGAATGGACTTTGAAAGTCTGAAGGAAGAAGAAGCCGGACTTAAAGCAGAGAATGTTAAATCCAAGTCTAAAGCTTCTATTACTACAAAGAAACCTCCAAACCCTAAAGGCATTGTGATTAAAGAGAAGACAAACTCTGAGGCAACCAAATTTGAATCCAAAGCCAAATCACAAGTAGAGGTAGATCCAAGATTCAAGGGTAAAGCTAAAGTTGATGAACCTGTAAAGGTTTATATGCCAATCATGGATCTGGAAGGAAAATCTGATGAAGATACTAGTCTGATTTTGAAGAAGAAGAATATTCAAACAATCTCTGACAGAGCTCATGTTGTTCAAGATCAGGACTTTGTAAATTCTGATATTACAATGAAGCAAGCAACCTCTGACAGAGCTCAAGTTGGCTTGATATCAGAAGATAAAGGAAAGGAAACCTCTAATATTGCTCATGTTAAACCTTCAAAAATTCTACTACCTGGGTTTACTAAAGCTCAACAATCTACTCAACCTTTGAAGACTACATGATGAGGATCAAGGAATGAATATGTTAATTTAGATTTGGTTATGTGTGCTCGTGGTGATGTTCAATTGGAGAGGATGCAAACATGGGTTATGAAGCTTACTTGGACAACAAGGAATAAAGGAGCGATGCATGAAGTTCGAAAAGTAGCTGATTATTATATAATTATGAATTCAAATTTTGCTTGCAAGTTTTTACCTTTCACTTGAAAGGGTTTTTCTTGTTTTAAGCACTTAGGATTTTATTTTCCTATCTGGATTTGGTTTTTGTCTTTTTTCTATTCGGATTTGGTTTTTAAATTTGTTTCCTAGAAGGATTCAGATATTGGCTAATTCAAGCTGATATTGAATTTCTCTCGGAATCCTATTGGGTTTGGGTTATTGTTTAAGCCTATAAATACCCTTATAATGTAATCTTTTAAGAGAGACAATGGATGATATAAAACTTGTGTTTTGAGATAAACTATGAGTAGTTTTTCTTTTCTCTAAACTTCAATTATTGGATTATTTTGAAGGTTAGATTCGAATTACTTAGTTTCTGGATTGATCTAAGCAATTTGAGATTCAAAGTTCACGTTTCTGGATTGATCGTGTTCTTTTGAAATATCCTCTTCTTCTCTTATCCCTTTTCTTCTTGTTTTTGTTTCTTTGTGGTGCGATCCACATCAATTTGGTATCAGAGCCAAAAGAAACAAAAACAAGAAGAAAAGGGATAAGAGAAGAAGAGGATATTTCAAAAGAACACGATCAATCCAGAAACGTGAACTTTGAATCTCAAATTGCTTAGATCAATCCAGAAACTAAGTAATTCGAATCTAACCTTCAAAACAATCCAGTAATTGAAGTTTAGAGAAAAGAAAAACTACTCATAGTTTATCTCAAAACACAAGTTTTATATCATCCATTGTCTCTCTTAAAAGATTACATTATAAGGGTATTTATAGGCTTAAACAATAACCCAAACCCAATAGGATTCCGAGAGAAATTCAATATCAGCTTGAATTAGCCAATATCTGAATCCTTCTAGGAAACAAATTTAAAAACCAAATCCGAATAGAAAAAAGACAAAAACCAAATCCAGATAGGAAAATAAAATCCTAAGTGCTTAAAACAAGAAAAACCCTTTCAAGTGAAAGATAAAAACTTGCAAGCAAAATTCGAATTAATAATTATATAATAATCAGCTACTTGTCCAACTTCATGCATCGCTCCTTTATTCCTTGTTGTCCAAGTAAGCTTCATAACCCATGTTTGCATCCTCTCCAATTGAACATCACCACGAGCACACATAACCAAATCCAAATTAACATATTCATTCCTTGATCCTCATCATTCTCCTCTCCTTTGAAGAAAACTCGCCCTCGAGTTCTAAAGTATTTAAGAATAAGCACACAACGAGGTGATTTATCGTAGAACTTGAAAGTTTTGAATTGCAATTCCATGACCAATATCTTAGGAAGTAAACTAGAAAGAATAAGATAGTTTGTTGAGATAGGTGCATTCAACAAGTTCTCTACCCCTAGAAAATCAATGTGTTCCACGATGATGATGTTGTTTTCCTTATACACAACCTCTTTAGTTTGGAACATATCCTCGAGTACCTTTTTCTCTTCAACCACATCACGACACACATGTTTAAGAGATGTATCTATTTCATTTTCTTCAACAACCAAGAATTTATCATCAAGTGACTGTCTTTCTTCATGCTTCTCTATCATAGATTCTTTTGTAACTGGTTCATCCTTTTCATCCAAACTTGATGTAGTCGCCACATGTAACACATGGTAATCAACAACAAGATCCGTGACATTCTCCACACTGACAATGTCTTCTTCTTTAGTTTCTTCTGAAAGAGTAAACTCGTGAAGGGAAGACTTCAATTTCTCGTCTTGTTGAAAAGATTCAAATTCCAAAGCAAGATTGCATACATCATTAAACGAGATATATGGACTTGATTTAACTTTTCGATAAATAGGCAAATTCAATCCACGAATAAATCTTCCAATTTTAATTGTTTCCGTCTCCTCCAAGTCACAAATAAGGCGCAATCTATAAAATTCAGAAGTATACTCGGAAACACTCATAGTACCTTGAGAGAGGGATGTCATCTTCATTATACATTCGAATTTATAATGCAAAGGAATATATTTTGCACGAAGTTTCTTTTTCAGAGATGTCCAAGTCATAATCTTTTCTTTTCCAGATCTAACTCTTTTTGTGTTTAGATTATCAAACCACAAGCCTGCTTTCTTTCTAAGTTTAAGCGCTGCAATCTTGAATATTCTCATCTCAGTCCAACCTGTATAAGCAGAAATCTTGTCGACTTGTGTAACCTATTCAACAAAATCATCTATGCTACCCAAACCTGTAAAATAACCAAGATCTATACCAGGATCATAGACTTCATCACTATCTTTCACCTTAACTAAAATTTTATAAAATTTATCAAACCTCGATTCCGTTGAATTAGCAAGCTTTTGAGTACGTTTATCAATCTCATCCAATTTTCCAAGTAATTTTCTGAGCAATTCATTTGTAGCCATAAGAAAAATCTGATTTTTTTTTATGAATAGTACCCGTGAACAGTGCCGATGAACAGTGCCCGTGAACAGTAACTCGTGAACAGTGCCGATGAAAATTCCCGGAACAGTACTCGTGAACAGTAACTCATGAATAGTATTTTTTTTTTGAAACCTAGATCTTCCAACAATTAAGAAATTAGAGAAAAAATCTTGGCTCTTGATACCAAATTGATGTGGATCGCACCACAAAGAAATAAAAACAAGAAAAAAAGGGATAAGAGAAGAAGAAGATATTTCAAAAGAACACGATCAATCCAGAAACGTGAACTTTGAATCTCAAATTGCTTAGATCAATCCAGAAACTAAGTAATTCGAATCTAACCTTCAAAATAATCCAGTAATTGAAGTTTAGAGAAAAGAAAAACTACTCATAGTTTATCTCAAAACACAAGTTTTATATCATCCATTGTCTCTCTTAAAAGATTATATTATAAGGGTATTTATAGGCTTAAACAATAACCCAAACCCAATAGGATTCCGAGAGAAATTCAATATCAGCTTGAATTAGCCAATATCTGAATCCTTCTAGGAAACAAATTTAAAAACCAAATCCGAATAGAAAAAAGACAAAAACCAAATCCAGATAGGAAAATAAAATCCTAAGTGCTTAAAACAAGAAAAACCCTTTCAAGTGAAAGGTAAAAACTTGCAAGCAAAATTCGAATTAATAATTATATAATAATCAGCTACTTGTCCAACTTCATGCATCGCTCCTTTATTCCTTGTTGTCCAAGTAAGCTTCATAACCCATGTTTGCATCCTCTCCAATTGAACATCACCACGAGCACACATAACCAAATCCAAATTAACATATTCATTCCTTGATCCTCATCACTATATCAAGTGGTTTTGAAGCAAGAGTTATTCGAGGAAAGGAAGCTAGAGACAAATCATGATTGGGTAGTTCTAAAGAAAAGAGAATAAATAACTCTACCTCTGATCCAACTTCTTTGAGTGAACCAGGAATAGGAACAACTCCTGAAAGATTGAATCAACTGGAGTCTGTACAAATGGTTTACCACTTGGTATTGAAAGAAGATGTCATGCGATATTTCATGACAGATGGGAGGGTATTCCAGATTAGAAAGAATGCTATTCGTTTGAAGTACTTTGAAGAATTACAACATGTGCTATTTTTACTTCAAGTGAAAAACAGATCAACAAATGGTGCTGCCAGTTACTTAAAATCTGATATTCAAAGGCAGAAGAAACTTTACTCTGTAAAGTCTGACAGGCCATACTATCCTAAGTACAGAGCTCACAATGGTAATATAGTTGAGATGAAGCCTAATACCGCCAAAATCATCACTACATTTCTTGGTATTAAGGGACTTGAATTCAATCTAGAGTCTGATAAAACCTATGTCATCAGACTGGATCAGGATATAAGGAAAGCAAAAATAAATGATCTCAGGGCTGTTATCTTTCAAACAGGTGAAGATACAGTTGAACTTAAAGATGCAAAAAGGAGGATGTAGAATGAACTTGAATATGCTGAGAGAACTCTTTTGAAAAACTATCTCAAAACAACTCCTGACATTAAAGAGATCACACACTGAAGCCAAGTCAAGGACTACAACTGTAAAATTTTAAAGTATATACAGGCTAAAGCTGATATCAGACTTTAAGGATGGTAAAAGCTACAAGGACTGTGAGTTGTAGTTACTTAGTCAAATTCTCATATGCATTTGTACTTAATGTTTTTGACATCATAAAATATCTATTGAACTTGTATATCATGCTAATTTACAATTTTGGGGAGATTGTTAGATATATTTGTGATGTCATGTCTAATAATGATTTGTGTTTAGTTTTCAGTTCTTAACTAACAGGACAAATCAGGACTTAACTGGAAATCAGTACTCATACTGAAGTCAGAGCTTAAGATATCAGAACTTAAGTTATCAGAACTTAAGTTATCAGAAGATATTTATCCGAAGATAATATCAGGACTTACGAAAGACATTCAGATAAGGAAGGCGGCTGATTGAAAGGAAAGAAGATTAAGACAAACACAAGAAGAGATATGTATGGAGAAGAATTCTATGAAGAATAGAATACTTGGAAGAAAAGATAACTAATTGATATATTTTAGGATGCAGACTTATATTCAATATCGATTAGAAGATTATCTTGTAACTGTGTGTCTATATAAACACAGATAGGGTTTACACTATAAGTGTTATCTTAATCGAGAATATTATTCATTGTAACCCTAGAAGCTCTCGTGATATTTGTTCATCACTAAGAGAGAACGGTTCCATTGTAAAGCTGTTTTATTAATAAGATTATTCTGTGTTTCATACTTGTGTTCTTAATTCGATTTGATTGTAGTATACATTGTATTCAACCCCCTTCTACAGTGTGTATGACCTAACAAAATATGATAACCTTAGGATGTGAAGAGTTTTCATTATAACATAAGCATCTTCCTTTCAGAATAACTTCCACCTTAGCAGAATTCTTCAGCATAGGAATTTCTCTTCCATCACCGTCAGTAATCATTGGACTGTAATGAGAAGTCTTTATACCAGAGATTCTGAATAGATCTCTTATAGCCTTCAGAATGTATTCTGACCATCTTCTTGTAACATCAGATTTTACTTCCAGAAGATAGTGAATATGTTGAAGTTCTCTGATAGACTTCTTTAGTACATCAGTATCAGCTAATCTATAAGTCCTTCCATCATTGAGGAATAAGATCAATTTCTCTTTTAGATTCTCTTTGTCATGAGCATCTATCACAATTTGAGCAAACAACACCTTGTCAAGGTGCCTTTGTTTGATTTATTCATATGGTTTGTCTGTCAACATGAAAGGATCTCTTAGAGTAACCTCTACTCTTGTTTGAATCTTCTCTTCATCAGAACCTAATCCAGCTCTATCTCTAGGTTGCTTGGCTCTCAACCCAAATGTAGCGAGTTTATTAATCACGAGATTAGATTTTGGTTCAACTGGAGTAGTTTTCTTCCATAACAGCTTCTTCTTATCAGTAATTGTCATTTTACCCAAATCAACTTGAGCATTGTCAGTAGTTGATGTCTTGATAGCTTGATCAGAATTTGCTATTTCTTCTGTACCTTCCTGTCCTTTATTCTGAACAACAACTTGAGCAGTGTCAGAGGTTGTTTTAGAATCTTCATTTATCTTTCTTCTTTTCAGAATTTAAACAATTTCATCTTCAACAAGATTATCATCAGTTACTTGAACCATTTTACACACTGGTTTCATAAGATCTTGAGAAGTTTTCAAATCTAGTGACTTGGTTGGTTCATCAACTTTTCCTTTCCCTTTGTCTTTGGGATCACTCTCAGTCTGTGATCTAGTCTTGAACTTTGAAGTTTCAGAATTTAACTTTTCTTTGATCACAATGCCTTCTTCCTTAGGCCTTGGAGGTTTCTTTGCATCAGAAGCTTTAGACTTAGGATTTGTCTTTTAAACAAAAAATCTAGCTTCTTCCTCCTTGAGAGTTTCTAAATCCATTCCTGGATTGTGTTTTAGAAATAATCTTCTTGCTATCTCCTCATCAAGTGTCTGAATTTTAGGATCTTTATAATAAACAGTAGTGTGCTTCCCCTTTAACTTCAGAGTTTGCAAAAACTTCTGAGAGTCTTCAGATCCTGACTGAATCAGAATATCAGAACTTGACATCAGACTTTGTTTTTCACCACTTGACTTCAGTCTTTGAGCATTCACAGCATCAGAACTTGACTTGTTCTGAATAGAAGATTTTCCTTGAACTTTTCTTTGACCTCTGCTCTTTTCAGAGTTTCCCTGGTCATCACCTTTATCATCCTTTTTCTTCAGTTTTTGAGTAGGTGAGCATTTGGATTTAACTACCTTCTCCCCCTTTTTGGCATCATTAGGAAGTAAGAGAGAAAGAAGAAGTTCAACTGAAGATTGGATTTCATCCAATTGAGCTTTCTGAGAAGCTTGATTAGCCAGAACCTCAGCAATTTGGGCCTGTTGCTTCTCTTGAGTTTTCTCAATGGCTTCAACTTTTTCAGAATTAGGTCTGATATACCTGTTCTTGTCAAGCTTGATCTGTAGATCTAGCTTATCAGCTTTTTCTCTGAGTGTATCAACCATTTCATGAGTAGAAGTATGTAGACCTTGAAGATGTTTTGTAAATAGAGCTGTGATCTTGAGTTATGTCTTGAAATCAACATTTATGAGCAACTCATCAGCTTTTGCAATATGCTCTATCAGAACTTTAGAACATGGAATAAAATCTGATTCATTCCACTTCTTGGTCCACTCAACACCTCTGTGAGTATCCTTTCAAGGAATAGGTGCTTCCTTTTCAACAAATTTCTTCACCAATTCTTCCTTGCCCGAGTAGGTACTGGAGTCTCAACAGAAACACTGTCATCAAAACTTGAGGAATACTCATTCTGTTCTAATAGCTCAACAATGTGTGAAGCAACTGAAGATTCAGGAATAACATCATCTAAATTCTGATCAGCAGAATTTATCTCCAGAGCTGGTGTCTTTCATGTAGATGGAGCTTCCAGATAAAGAACTTCATGTATATTCAAATTATGAATATCTATTTCAGAATTGTCAGTTTGTTCTTTAGCATCATCTGTAGCTTTAATAGGAGAGATACGAGGGGTAATAACTGTGACATTAGCAGTGTCTTTGGCTTGAGCTGGAAGGGCTTCAATGATAATTGGTTCTTGTGAGATCAGAGATTCCTGATCCCCTTCCTCAGCTTCTTCAGTATCTTCTGATATAGCCTTAGCCAAATACCTCCTAGCCTTCATTTTCTTCAATCTCCTTGCCAATGAATGAGTTGCTTCAGCAGTAACATAATTTAAAGATTTCCTTTTCAAAGTATCAGAACTTTGAGTTGCTTTCTCTTTCTGAGAAGTAACATTCTCAGCTTCAATTATCACAGGTTCAGATGCATGACCTCGTGCTTCAATTGTTTCCTCTTCACTCTCAGACTCATCTCTGAGAATCATCTTCCTTCTCTTTTGTGGAGGTTGAGGAAAAGACTTTGTCCTCTTATAAGGTTTGGAAGATGAAGGTCTGGTTGTTTGTGCCGATGGTTGAGAAGTCTGAGATGTTTGTGTAGAGGTGGTAGGTGCTGATGGTTGAGGTTCTGAGGGTTGAACATCAGGATATAGTGTAGTGTATTTAACTGGATCATAGGTTATTAAGGCTTGTTTGACAGATAAAGGAACTCGGAGGGGTCTTAACACAGCCTTCTTGTTATCAGTAGATAATAAGTCATTAAAAGCTCTTTTAGCTAGTCTGAATGATGAAATTAATTCACTAGCTGATTGGGGCTTATCATCACAACAAAAACTATAAATAAGCTGACAAAATCTAGCAAAATAAATAGTATTTCTGTCTTCTATCATCCTATCCCCAATGAAACCTAAGACAACACTTGCATAATCAAAATCAATTTGATTAATGAGAGCATACCCGATTTGTTGACTGAATATGGGGATTGCATCAAAGTTAGAACATTTGTTTGCAAAAGCCTTGGTGATGTAGTCAAAGAAGAAACTCCATTCCCTCCTTATGTAAGGTCTCTTCAATTGACCCAGCTTTGCCAATGTCTTTTCATACCCCAAACTGGTCATCACAACTGCAGTATTTGGCATTCTGTAGCCAAAGTTACGACATGCTCATCCTCCCCTGTTGTAAAGATTATACTTGGGGTCCCTTGAGCACCACCATCATCATATACTCCACTTCGCCAAAACTCCAGCACTTGAGTTCCAGAGATTGCATGAGGTTGGGTCAGAGTGTACCCAATATCACAATTAGCGAGAAAATCCTGAATGAAGTGAAGTTCCAATGGAGCTTCAGCCTTGCTAAGAATGGCGGAGTAGTTATTAGGAACAAACTTAACTCCATTGAAAAGTACGTCTTTTGGTGCCATCTCTGTAAGAAATTAAATGAGAAAGAGAGTGTTTGCAAAGTGTTTGTTAAAACACCTGAAAGAAAACGCTTCAGAGAATATTAGAGAGAGAGAGAGAGAAAATAAAAGAGATTAAGAATATAAATGTAAGTAAAAGATTAGAAAATCTTTTAACTCCCATATATATACTCTCTCCACTCAATAGTTATATTTTTTAAGCATGGGATACACTTTACACCTGGCACCGTGTGAACATTCAATAAATGGTTAGAGGAGGAGTTAATGGGCACGTAAAATAAGCAATAATTACCGTGCACATGTAGTTTTTCAGGACATACAAGTTAACCACTAACCCATAATGATTATGACTATTTTTATCTCACCCAAATTTATTCTGATTTAAATATGACTGTTTCAGATATTATCACAAATAAGTCAAGTAAAGAAAAATGCCACGTAAACATCAAGAATTCCATCAGGATTTAATATCAGAACTTAACTTATATCAGATTTTAACAGTCATCAGAACATGGCTTCTGTACTCAAAAAGTGAATATCTTTTTCTGTGATTCTTCATACAAATACTGACTTGTTTTCTTCAGAGTTTAATCATCAGAACTTCCATCAGAACTTGTCTTCAGAATTTATGCAAATAACACTTAACTGTTTGTCAAAAACAACTTAATCACCACAGTAATTTTCATCATTCATACGGAGTGAAAGTGTGTGCATTCAGCAAAATATCAGATAAAGATTAAAGTCTGATAAACTTCAGTACATCTTAGAAATAAGGCATAACTAAGAAAAATGCTTAAAATCTGTCATCAGTCATGATGTCTACCATAGAACAAATTTATGCAAGAGTCCACCTCAACTATTTGTGCTTATTTTTTGTATCTTTTGAAATTCCTTTTTACAGTGGCTTCTCAGTGTAAGTGAGTCACGACTTCTTATCAGAATTTATGCTATTATCAGAGTATTTCTCCAGTAATCATAGAGTGTGAAAAGTCACCAAGATTTTTTTTTCTTTTCTAATGTATATTACTTAATACTAGCAATGCACTTGAGTCTTCCCTTCCACATTTTTACTCTAGATCTCAAAGGAGTACCTGACTTTTATTCTTTTCTTTTCTTTTTCTTTACATTTGATAAGTGAGGCTTATCAACACTTAGTTCATTCTTAAGATTTACTGACATCAGAATTTGACAGATAAGAAACAAGAATCTAGTTTGTGACTTAGTAATAAGATACACAAAGTAAACTTGACTAAGCTCAATATCAGAATCTGCTTGTGTTAATGAGTTTCCACATAAACAACTAATTCAAACATGGGATTTCTAGTATGTTAAAGACTACTAGGTCAGCATCTAACACAATTATCCCCATTGGATTGAATAGAGACAGAACATTCAAAACACTTATCAGAGTATATAAATCCACATCAGATAATAATCAACATTTAATGAACTTTCAAATTAAGCACAGATTACATATAGATAATACAATCTGTAAACACTGATCATAAAGTCTGATGCATGAGAACAAAAACTAAGCAGATTTAGAGAAAGAACCTGAAACCATTCCAAGTTCATTTACCAATCTTATAAAAGTAGCTTCACATATTGGTTTTGTGAAGATATCTGTTAGCTGTTGATCTGTTGGAACATAATGCAATTCCACTGTACCTTTATCCACATGTTCCCTTATGAAATGGTACCTAATGCTGATGTGCTTTGTCATTGAGTGTTGAACTGGATTACCTGTCATAACAATAACACTTTGATTATCACGGTAAATAGGGATTTTAGAAAATTCTAACCCATAATCTAGTAACTGATTCTTCATCCAAAGAATCTATGCACAACAGCGTCCGACTGCAATATATTCTGCTTCTGCAGTTGATGTGGAAATTGACTTTTGTTTCTTGCTAAACCAAGAAACCAATCTGCCTCTAAGAAATTGGCAGCTTCCACTAGTGCTTTTCCTGTCTATTTTGCATCCTGCAAAATCTGCATCTTAGTAACCAATTAGCTTAAAATCTGATTCCCTAGGATACCAAAATCCTAGATCAGCTATACCCTTAAGGTACTTGAAAATTCTTTTCACAGCTATTAAGTGAGGTTCTCTTGGATCAGCCTGAAATATTATACAAAGACAGGTAGCATACATGATATCAGGTCTACTTGCAGTTAGATAGAGTAAGGAGCCAATCATACCTCTGTAGTTAGTAATATCTACTGATTTACCAGTATCCTTATCTAACTTGGTTGCAGTGGCCATGGGAGTGGATGCAGTTGAACAATCTTGCATTCCAAATTTCTTCAGTAAATTTCTGGTGTACTTGGACTGACAGATAAAAGTGCCTTCTTCAGTTTGCTTGACTTGAAGGCCCAGAAAATAGCTGAGTTCTCCCATCATACTCATTTGATATCTTGACTGCATTAGCTTTGCAACCTTCTCACACAGTTTGGAATTAGTAGAACCAAATATGATATCATCAACATATATCTGTACCAAAAGTAAGTCATTTCCATGGTTGAGGTAGAATAAAGTCTTGTCAATTGTGAAATCCACTTTCTAGAAGGAATTGAGCTAATGTCTCATACCATGCTCTTGGAGCTTGCTTAAGGCCATAAAGTGCTTTATCAAGCATGTCAACATGATTGGGAAATTTAGGATCTATAAAGCCTGGAGGTTATTCAACATATACCTCTTCTTCCAATTCTCCATTGAAAAAAGCACTTTTCACATCCATTTGAAAGACTTTAAACTTCTTGTGAGCATCATAAGCCAAAAAGATCCTTATGGTTTCTAATCTAGTAATTGGTGCAAATGTTTCATCATAATCAATACCCTCCTGTTGAGAGTAGCCTTTAGCAACCAGTCTTGCTTTATTCCTTGTAATTATGCCATCACTGTCAGTTTTGTTTCTGAACACCCATTTTGTACCAACAACTGATCTATTCTTTGGTCTTGGGACTAGGGTCCAGACTTTATTTCTTTCAAATTCATTTAACTCTTCCTGCATTGCTTGTACCCAATCAGTATCTTGAAGAGCTTCTTCCACTTTCTTTGGTTCAGTCTGAGATAGAAAGGAATGATAGAGACATTCATTTGAAGTTGCAGTTCTAGTTCTAACACCTGCTTCAGGATCTCCAATGATTAAATCAGGTGTGTGTGCTTTAGTCCACTTCCTTACAGATGAAAGTTGATCTCTAGAACTGGATCCTTGCCCATGATCCATGCTGTCTCCATCAACATTTTCTGATGCTCCCCCTGTAGTTATGCTCTCTGAGACTTCAGAATTTAAATTTGATTTTTCAGGAGTTGAAGAATCAGAGCTTCCAGAATTATCAGAATTTGGCTCATCAGAACTAGATGAATCAGAACTTGAAGAGCCAGTGACAGGTTCTGATGCTTCTCGAGAGTCTTGAGATGTGGTAGGTTCTTCAGCTTGCTCCCCCTAGACAGGTGCATTTTCCTTTGGAGTTTTTACCACAGATTCAATGACATCAGAACTTAATCCATCAGAACTTACAGGATCAGGATTTAAGTCATCAAAATTTACAGAATCAGAATTTAAATCTTCATTCTCAAATCTCAGCTGATCATGATCATTGAAATCTTCAAGTCCAGTAATCTTCTTATCATCAAAAGAGACATTGATAGATTCCATGACAACTCTTATTCTTAAATTGTAGACTTTGAAGGCTTTTATGGAAAGTGGATATCCAACACAAATTCCTTCATCAGCTTTTAGATCAAATTTTGACAGCTGTTCAGGATGAGTCTTAAGAACAAAACACTTGCAACCAAATACATGAAAGTATTTCAGATTTGGCTTCTTTTTCTTCACCATCTCATATGGTGTTTTTCCATGCTTGTTTATGAGTGTAGCATTTTGTGTAAAACAAGCAGTCTGCACAGCTTCAGCCCAAAAATAGGTTGGTAGCTTTGCTTCATCAAGCATTGTTCGTGCAGCTTCAATGAGAGTCCTGTTCTTTCTTTCTACAACTCCATTTTGCTGTGGAGTTCCAGGTGCAGAAAATTCCTGTTTGATTCCATGATCTTTGCAGAACTCTTCCATGATTGAATTCTTGAACTCAGTGCCATTATCACTCCTTAATATTTTAACAGAATCTTTGATCAATTTATCCAACTGTTTGACATGATCAGTTAGAGTAGATGCTGTTTCAGTCTTATTATGCAAGAAATACACCCAAATGTATCTTGTGAACTCATCCACTATAACCATAGCATATTTCTTCTTTGCAATAGACATGACATTGATTGGACCAAATAGATCAACATGCAGTAGGTGATAAGGCTCAAGAATTGATGACTCAGTTTTGCTCTTGAAAAAAGATTTTCTTTGTTTTGCCTTCTGACATGAATCACAAAGGCCATCAGGAGCAAATACTATTTTTGGTAGTCCTCTCACAAGATCTTTCTTTACAAGTTCATTTATATTGTTGAAATTCAAATGAGAGAGTTTCTTATGCCAATTCCAGCTTTCTTCAATTGATGCTCTACTCAACAGACAGACTGCAGAACAATCAGTACTTGTTGAAAGTCTAGCTTCATAAATGTTACCATGCCTGTAACCTTTCAGAACCACTTTGCCTGTAGAATTACTTATAACTTCACAGTGTTCTTCAAAGAAATCCACATGATAACCTCTGTCACAAATTTGACTTATACTCAACAAATTGTGTTTTAAGTCCTGAGACAAGAGCTACTGTTTCAATGATGACATTCCCAAGATTGATCTTGCCATATCCCAGAGTTTTTCCAATGTTTCCATCTCCATAAGAAACTCCTGGGCCAGCTTTCTCCACAAAATCTGATAACAGGGCTTTATTTCCAGTCATATGTCCTGAACATCCACTATCCATAACTAGGATGTTCTTCATGTTGCCCTGTAATCACAAAGACCACTAATGGTTAGTTTTAAGGACCCAGACTTGCTTGGATCCTTTGGCCTTTTTAAGTTTGTTAACATTTGCAGCGGATTTAACATCAGAGTTTATGCTAACATTTTTCTTATCAGTATTAACAGTATCAGACTTTGCATCATACTTTACACTAGAAGGAATTAAAGCAACTTTCTTCAAAGAAGGTTTTATCTGATAGTAATCATAGTACAAACTATGATATTCCTTACAAGTGTAAATGGAATGCCATATACTACCATAATGAAAACAAGGATTTTGTGGCTTAAACCTAACAGACTGACTTTTAACTCCTGACTTATAAGGTAAGGAGTTTATATTCTTATTCTTCTTGCAAAAAGAAGCCAGATGGTTAGAGTTTATATTTCTTTCTAGGAGCATTAGGAACAGGCATATAATTGTTGCTTTTATATACACCGTCCTTTCCATTCCTATTTTTTCTAGCTACCTTTACCTTGTTTACACTGGTAATCTCTTTCAGCTTATGTTTAAGCTGCTTCTTAGTCATTAAGCATGTGTTAACTTCAGTTGGTTTCTCCTGTTCTAATTTGTCAGAAGTTGACTCTGCTATCACTTCTGTCTCAATATCTTTCATCTTTTCAGAATCAGATTTTACAGTTTTAGCTACAAATTTAACAGGATTTACCTTTGGCTTAGTAGTTTGTTTAACAATAATAGGCTTAACTTGTTCAGTTCCTTTTTCACTTTTCTCATCTCCATAACCTAATCCCTCTTTCAGTTCCCGCTACTTAGTATATCCTGAGTTGTTCTGCCAGAGTTAGTCCAAGTCCTGATAATCTCTCTCTCCTTTTCCAACTAAGTTTTTAGAGATTTATTCATTTTTAGCACTTCATCTCTAACATAGAAAACATCATCTCTATCCTTCTGAGTTTGATGGAACATAACTAACTCTTTTTCTAAATAATCATTCCTCTTTTTAAAAGCAAGATTTTTAGAAGTTAATCTTTCACATGTTAAAGTTAGATCTCTATAGCTAATAATCATGGTTTTAAGATATAATCTCAACTCAGTAATATCATCAGTATGAAAGGCATAAGTTGTTTGAGGTACCTTTAACTCAGCAGCATCAGAACTGCTATCAGCATTTGCCATCAAGGCATAGTTCTCCTCATCTTCAGAATCTGAAGTGTCTGTCCATCTTTTCTTCTTTGTGATAAGAGTTTTGCCTTTTTCACTCTTTCCTTTCTTGCAGTCAGGAGATATGTGGCCTTTCTCACCACAGTTGTAGCATTTGACATTTGAGTAATCTCCTCTATCAGACTTTCCTCCTTTACCTTCAGATTTTCTGAAGCCCTTCTTATCAGAACTTCTACCTTTCCTGGAAAACTTCATTCCCCTTCTGAATTTCCTGTAGGCTGTCTTTGTGATACCCTTCACCATAAGAGCACACAGCTTCATCATCTCTTCATCAGCATCTACTTCAGGTAGACTTTCAGTTTCTGAATCATCATTATCAGAACTTGATGATTCTGAATCAGACTTTATGATGAAAGCCTTTCCTTTTCCTTTCTTTGAGATAGCCACTTTGGGGGATTCCTCCTCAGCATTAAGAGCAACTGTCCTTGACTTTCTCCCATGTCTCTTGCTTCTTTGATCCATCTCAAGTTCATAAGTCTTGAGCATTCCATAAATTTCATCAAGAGTAGTTTCATCAAGAGCATAGTTGTCTCTTATAATAGTAGCTTTCAAATCCCAACTTTCAGGAAGAGCTAAAGGTAATTTTAGATTTGAATCTTCAATGTCATATTCCTTGTCCACCAGTGACAGATCATTCAAGAGTTTGACAAATCTGTCATATAAGTCAGTTAATGACTCATCACTTTTTGAGTCAAAGTGCTCATACTCTTGAGTGAGTATAGTCCTCCTATTTTTCTTGATTGCATCAGTTCCCTGACACCTTGTCTCCAAAGCATCCCATATCTCCTTTGCAGTCTTGCATTGAATTACCTTATTTGACATGACATTATCAATGGCACTATGCAACAAATGCCTTACCTTTGCATCCTTGGCAATAGATGAGATATCTTCAGCTGTGTATTCACTTTTCTCCTTTGGTATGGTCTTTGTTGGCTGATCTGCAACTACAACAGAGAGCTTGGTTGGCTTATGCGGTCATTCATAAATTCTGTCAAGGTATTCTGGATCTGTAGCTTCCAGAAACATAACCATCTTCACTTTCCATATGGGATACTCAGAAGGTCTCAGCATGGGAACCCTGATAGTCTCATATCGACTGTGGGTTTGAGACTTTGGAGTTTCTTCAGTTTTGGCGGGCTTGGTTGGATTTTCTGCTTCTTCAGACATGATTGTTTTGGATCTTTACTGTATGTGTGTTAACAGATAGGCTCTGATACCACTTGTTAGGTCACACAATATGTAATAACCCCAAAAATTTTGGACTTTTTGTAACCCTTATGAATAGTGATTTTGCTGATTATGCTGAATAAGAAAACTTTTCATGTCACACTATGTAGGGGTTCTTTTATTGATATTCTGAGATCTTATTAGTACTCTATATGGTATATATGTGTATGTAAAGATCGTCAGAATCCAAATTCGAACACTTTGATTTTTTCCTGAAAACCCACCAGATACAGAAAGAATTGAGTATAAGGTAACATGATTAAAAGGATTTAAATTCAAGGATTATAAGAGAGGATCATAAAAGGAATATAAAATATTGAGAAAGGTTTAGGGGAACCCAAGTAATAAGATCCAGGATATGATCCCTCAAACGATAAACGAGAACGAAAGTTAAGCGAACCGTATAACAGATAAGCGGTCATTAGCCAAGTAATTAGGGGTTAATCAAAGAGGTTAGTGGATGATGATGTCATCACACCACAAGGAGAAGACATGTGGCAATTGGATGACATAGGAAGGATGACATAAGCATGACAAATGGAGGGATTGGTATGGTTGATAGAGAGCCATTCATTTGTTACCATGGTAAGAAGTTAATTAACAAACAAAACAATAGCAACCAAGCCAAAACAAATCATAACACCAAAAAAACACAAATCACTCCCATTTCCAAGCAAGAAGCTCTCGGCTTCTTCACTTTTTAAAAGACAAGAAAATCAAAATCCAAGATCCAAGCATTGTTAAATTGTGAGGTAATTATCCAAGGTTCCTTATACATAGATATAGCTATCCTATGAATCTAAGCTTCCATTTCCTTCACAATCTCTTCCAATAATTCATGGAAGAAGAGGGTGAATAGTGTTTTTAAGATCTTGAAATTTTTGATCTTGTGTTTTTGTTTAGATATAGCTTTTGTAAGAATTTTCAAGGGTTGTTTCAAGCTCCTTAGTGACTTCTACTCACCAAGGAAGGTATAATCTCATAACCTAGCCTTACTTTTGAATGTGTAGAGCTTGTTATATTTGGTATAGTTCATGAGAAGCAAGATTCATGTATATTTAGAGTTTGGTTGGATTTGTAATGAGTTTGAGTTGTAAATCTTGGATTATTGGTTAATGAACTTAAGTATAGCTTTTAGTTCATGTTTAGGGGTAGTATAAATTGGAAAATCTTGAGATGTTGGGATAGTTGTAATGAAGTATGGATGGAGTTTGGTTGTGATGTTGCTTGTGGGTTGATTTGTGGATTGATTGGAATAGTTTAAAATTTGGTAATCGCGTAAACATAGTCGTCGTAATGCCCGATTTACCTTAGACTATTTTTGTTCCTAACTTCAGGACCCGTGAACTCACTGTAAGATTCTGACCATTGCCATGTTTAGATAGTTCATGTTACGATCTTCGCTTTAATATGTGGTTCGCTTGAATCCGATGTACGATTTAGGAGAAACGGACGTTTTAAGTAACGGCGTTTCGCGAACGAACCATTACCCCTCGCCTTACTTCGAAACCTTGGTTAAGGCCCTTAAATGACTAAATGGAGTATGAAACAATTATGTAAAGTGGATTAGGCAGTTTGTAGGGTACTCGCAAAAGAATCGCCTTAAAATTCTTAATGGTTAATTTATTAAAAATGGTGGAGCCGAGGGTACTCGAACGACTTATGTGATTCTTTAAGCGTAGAAGTGACCATAAGCGAACATTAAGGTTCAATTGGTTAAAGTCTTGTTTCTTAAGTGAGCGGGGTTTAATTCCGACTTATGTTGTTGTTCATAGGTTATCAGACCCACTCTAAGCTTAAGTCTATCCGGGAACACTCAGGCAAGTTTTTTACCCGTTATACTGTTGTTGTGATGTATATATGTATATGCATTATCTTGTGATAGATGCATGATGGTTATTAGCAAATCTTGCGATATATTGGAGCTTGCTGATATGGTTTATGTGCATGCCTGTTTCATAATTTTGATATCTAATTGTTGATTCAAATGCTTATAAGTTGCATAATACCTATGATAGAGATAAGCAGTAGCTGCGTATACCCTTAGTATAGGGGACCCAAAGGTGATCATTTTCTAAACTGGGAGTCGATGTTCCCGAGTATATTATATATATATATATATAGATACAGTTTTCAAAAGTATTAATCGAATAAGGTTTATTCGATAACTTTATTTAAATTAATGAATATTAGTTTGAATATTCATTTGAGGACTTATGACTCCGTTTATTTTATTTAATGAATATTATTTTGAATATTCATTCGAGGACTTATGACTCCGCTCCTTTTATTAAATAATATTCTTTATTTTATTAAAGAATAATGTTTCTATAATCAAACTTATTTTCGATTATTCAAATAAAGATCGTACTTTCGTATAAGTATATCTTTGGTTATTTATTATTCATTTCAAGTATGAGTCTTAAAACTTCTAGTTCAATTATTTTTATAAGGATTATCCTTATGGGAATATTATTTAAATAATAATATTCAGATATTTTCTAATATATTGGGACTGATTTATTTTATTAAATCAGCATTACTCCAAACATTCTTAAAAATGTTTTCGAGTCTTCAAAATGATTTCAAAAAGTTAGAGCGGATCCCAAAACTCGTTTTCAAATTTAAGATCTTCCTTTCGAAGGGGACTTGAATACTCGCTCAAAAATCGGAGGGATCCGGCTCTATGGTGTATTTTATATTCGCAACGAGGTTGCTGTTTTGAGAAAACAATTTGATTACTTGCCCAATGTTTGGGAAGTAAGTCCATTTAATTGAGTCGACATAAGCGACAAGCCGGGGTACGGTCTATCAAAGTGTAAGTGGCTGGGTGGCAGTCCATCAACGCGTGAGAGGCCGGGTGGCGGTCCAGCACAAGGTCCTAATGCGGCCAGGGTGATGACCGGTGGGGGATTCATCCATCTACTAGTAGAAAATGTTACTTATTGGTATCTTTGCCTGATCAGCAAGATATCGGGTTTATGCCAAAATTCTTTTCTTTTCAAATTCATTGGATATTACAACTCTGTTCATACTTTACATGACAGAGGTTTTCAGGAAATGTATGAGAGATATATATATGGATATATATCGGGACTTAATGAAGTATCTCGTAACTTTATTTCATTCAATAATATTTCAAAGATTGAATCTATTCAAGTCTTATCTTGTAGTCTCATCTGTGTGATGAACTTTTGAAACTAATTATAACTTGAACGGTGGTAGTTCAAGTAGTATTCGGAAAAGATATAAGTATATTGGAGTATCTTGTAACTTCATCTTTTAACTTATATCTAGTAAATGATTATCTTGTGTATGACAAAGATTTTCAGAAAAATGTTGGGATAAGGTTAGATATATGAGAACACCTTGCGACGATATTTTTATACAGTTATAAACTGGAACTATGTGTACATTATGCATGGAAGAGGACTTCCAAGATTTTGAAAAGTATATATACATATATATTGAATATTTTGCGGCTTGGTCGCGTTAAGATATCAAACTTGGTTCATTTCTTCTTGACCAAGACTTTCATGAGTACTATGAGAATGCTCATATATTGTTAATTATTATACGTATTATTTCGGTGGGCTTGTTGCTCACCCTTGCTTTCTTCTTTCATCACACAACAACAGATAGAAAATATGAACAAGACCAAGCTCCCAATTCGCAAGCGGTTAGGAAACGTTCTGTAGTTTTCTGGAGGCATTGATGCCGCAGTAGCTGAGGTAGGAATTACCAATAGGCTAGGCTTTCAACTTTTGATGCACCAGACTTATGTGTCTATATGAATTGTAATAATGGCAAGGAAATGTAAATTTATTCAGAAACCCTTTTGTGGTATAATGACTTATAATTGTGGAATAAAATTACTTGTGTTATTTTTGGTATTCATCTCTGAGACTATAACTTGTGGTGTGTATGTGTATATTGTGGGGTTACAGTACGTAGTGGTTGGTTGTTTATTAAGATTAAGAGTTGTTAAGGGATTTGGGGGTGTTACAAAAATGCTATCAGAGCTAAGCGTTATAAACCTCAGAGATGAAGTGACGTTAAAATAATAAGTTCACTAAGATAAATAAGAACTCTTGCCAAGTTCATAGTCGGACTACCTAACGTAGTACTGACAGTTAAAACCCTTATGGGAACCTTTATAAATATCATGATAGTAACATAGTTCGTGATTATATAGGGTAGTGGGGCACCTAACCCTGAGGTTCAGGAGCATCAGCATGAGGATGTTTTATTACATGTTGGAGATCAAATTTTGAATCCGATAGAGTACCCTAACGAGGGACCGGATGAGATTCATATTGGGAATATTGCAGTTGAGGATGTTATCCCAGAAGGGATTGCTGCTGAGGAGGATCTCGTGGAGGGTCCTGACGAGAATAAAGAGAGGATCGCTGAGGAATTGATGACCGTAGTCAGTGCGACTACCAGAGCTAGAATGGCCGCGAGGGTGGCACTAGAGGATGAAGAGTTACCAAGGGCACAGAGGATAATGAGGGCAGAAGGAGTGGGGCCTTCCATGGCACCAATTATACCAGTATCAGACCCTCTTCCAGAGGTTCCTGTAGACATCCATAAGGTTCCACCAATTCCTGTTCCTTCCCCTGTACAGAGCCCAACACCTACTGAGGAAATGCCACCTTTATCTCCTGCACCATTGTCACCTGATATCGTGCTTGGTTATCCATTTGGATCTCCTGGGTCTGCACCACTTGCACCCCATGGAATGCTGTATGCTACCACTCAGGCTTCTCTTATCGCCAATTATCATATGACTTTGGGTGGCCTGTCTAAGGCCCGTAATGTTAAGAGTGATCTGTTGGATCGACTTACTACACCAAGGATTGAGGGCGGGGTACTTCTGGAAGGATTAGCTTATAGCATGGAAAGGATTGAGACTACCACCCGAATTACAGCTAGAGGCCATCTTGAGGGTCAGATTGATCCAGCTCTACTTGCGACTATCTTAGACCTCATCACCGCTTTAATGGAGCAGGTTAGGGATGTCGTGCGTGCCCGCATTTCTTGATCCATAATAGTGTGCAGAGTCTGAGCAATCAGACAAGAATTACATTCAGCACAACTTTTGGAGGATTAACCTAAGTTATGAATGATTAGTTTTAATGACTAGATGATTATCTGTGGTAGTACTTTTGGGATAGAAGCGATCAGGCCAAATGATGTAATTCTCTTTCATGTGTTCAGTTGTTGTACCCTCGAATAAATGGTTATGTATATATTCGTTCCTTTCAGTTCAGATGAGTTTGTTTGTGATAAGTTCATATTGTTAATTGCACTATTAACACTTAAGAGTGTCATGAAGTTTATAGAACTTGAGAATTCATAATTTACGATCATGTAAGTACTGAGTGAGGGAAAGACTTAAGCAAAGTAAGTAAGACAAATATCAAGAGATTCTTAAAAAAAAATAATCTCAAGCATTATGCCCCCACGAAGAGTAAGATTTGGGGCAAATCCTGAATGTGATAATTAGGGAGGTCGCAATTAAGATATAAGGGACCCGGAACATAATGAAGTGGAAAATGAGGATTTTAAATATAGGATGACCCCGATTATGGGGAGTAGGAAGAAATATTTTAGACTGAGAAAACAGAAGTCGAGTAAGGAAAGGAGACCCGAGACGGTACTCGTATACGGCAATTTATGGACTTATCTAAACAGAACTTAGACTATTATCCCCAACCACCACCCTAAGGAAACAATGCGGTGAGAAATTCTTTCAGGACCTTTAAGTCGCTAAGCTCTCAGAGTTCCAAGGAACAAGCTGACCCAGTCGAGGCAAGAACTTGGCTAAAGGAAATATTGGAATTATTTGAGATTCTAAATGATTGACGAAGCGCAAAAGATTTTTTTTATCACTTACCTACCTAAGAGAGAGGCCACCCGCTGGTGAAAGGCCAAGGAAGGCACGGAGCCAGAGGTTATGATAAACTGATTAAAGTTCAGTCAATTGTTTTCGGGAAAGTAATTCCCAAGGTTATGGAGATAGTGTAAAAGCTTTAGAGCCAGAACAAAGGCGAACGAGTATGATAAATTATGAATCTAAGATTGTAAAAGTTATCAAGATTAGTCTGGAGGACAAGAATCCCAGAACGATGTGATGTTTGAAGTCAATGATTAGTGGGTTTGTGAAATGATTGTAAGAGAGGAAAATAAAGAGAAACTGAAGTGGAAAGAAATAAAAAGGCAATACAGTTTGAGAAATGATAAGGGAGTTGTGTATGAGGAAACCCTAAAGACTAGAAGCAATAGAAATAGAAAAGTATGTAATCGTCAGTATGTGGGTAATTCACTATGAGTTAAAGTTGATGGTTGAAGGCATAAGAGATACATATATTGTATCCCCTATAAGTTGGGAGGATTCGAGGAAACCTTGAGATAGTTCGAAGGATAAATAATGAGACGCGGATAGACTGAGGAGACAAGAAAGTAAGAAATTAGGAAAATTGGATGAAGGAAGTGACCTTCAAGAATGTGAAGTGTAAGACCGGTGGCATGATACCCAGAAAGGGAGACGCCAGGTATGAAAGACATCCCAACATTGAGATGACTGTTGAGATAAACAACAAAAGTAAATGAGGAATTATTAAGAAGAAGTTCACGTTGAACACGACCAATATCTTCCAGAACATCCTTGTTATCGTTACCAAATTAGGCAAGAAAAGCGGATAACCGTTGTTATCTTTTGAAGGCCATATTGATTGACCTCATTTTGAATACATATGTTATTGTGAAATTAGGCATATACTATCGAGGTGGGAATGATTGAATAAGACACCCTTATCAGGGATATATGACTTGATTTATCCATGGAAGGATGCATGTACCTTTTTAAAGGTGGAATTAAGGATAGAACATCGGTAACTTAAAATGAATCCTAGGGGAATGCATAAAGGTTGGCATTTCACCCTTAATAGGGATATTATGAGTTTTGACAGTATGAATTGGAAATGATTAAGGTAACAACGACCTTTAAGGATCAGTGGAGAAATTTTTCGGAAGTATATAGACAATGATTCTGGTATTAGTAAATGGTATCTTGATATGCCCTGTGCCTAGGGTGTACCTGATGAAGGATTTAAGGATAACCTTAGAGGTATTACAAGGAGAAAGGTAACATTCAAAGTTCTCAAGAATAGAAAATTTGATGAAGGAAATATGGCGTAATTATAATAATGCCAGGTGGGCACGTATTAAACCATAAGAAGTATAGATTGAACCAATGAAGGTCATAATTGTTAAAGCAAGAAGGGCCCAAGATAAAAGATGTCCTAAGTATGATCGAGAGTCAGCCATGATAATGTTTACATTTAAAGACTAAGGCAGTGACTTATGAAAAAAAAATGGTGATTTTTTTTATCACAAGGACTTAAGAAAAGCATTTTCACATAAGCAGTGATTTGAAATGAGGTAGAAAATTTAGTGAAGGTGGTTACAATGACATTGATTGAAAGGAAATATTACTATCAGGAAAGGCGAAAGAGGTGGCCGACACTTTAAGTGTAAGAAGACAATTATCGGCGCTCGTGCCAGAGGAATACAGTGATAATGGTTAAAGCCGTGAAGATTGTATTATGTTTTAAAAGATTGACATTCCTTCTGATGATTGTGCGATACTCAACCGTGATAGTAGTTTGGTAAAGATTTAATTTATGTAATCACCGTGAGCGGACTATTTATCTTATAAGGTCATATCTTGAGATAAGCCAGGACCATGTTACGAAAGGACTAAATGAAACTTTGAGCTTCATGTCTCCTAATAAAGACGTATGATTAAGAATGGTATTAACCTGCTATCGTTGCTTTGATTGAAACTCTTCTGTAATTTTATCTGCTTCATGTCATGAATGTACGTCAGGATCTGGAGTGTTCTTCATGAATCTTGAATGGTGATTATGTTATGTAATATTCGGGATATATCGTGTAATTATTTTTGCTAATAAATAATTATTATATGTGTTCAGTATCTATTATGTGAATTATTTGTTAAGTGTTAAATGTGTTTGGATGTTTAAAAATATTATTAATTGAGTATTTTAATTTTTATATGTCCAAAATAAAATATAGATAATTGTCCTATCTTCCTAATTATTTTTATGTTGATTTATGAATTTATAGGAATCATATGAATTTTATAAAATCTTTTTCCGAGTATTTAAAATCTATTTTATAAAAATGGGAACCAACCGACGTCACTCGTTGTTACGTTTTTAGAACTCGAAACTATTCCGAGAACTCCTTCCTAACCTAATTATAATATTACGAGCATTTTCCATGTTTCGACTTTTTCGATCTGGCGTACGGTTTGCCCTGCGCGGGTCCCGGCGCAACATTGTCGATACAATATTCGTTTCGGTAAATCAATAAAACCCGTATTTTCGATAAACGGGAGCTTTTTATTAAACTATCACAATTATCACCTCGTAATACGTGTAACCAGGCGTTGAGACCAAGACCGCGGTACAAATTGTACTGATTTGGATAATTATCTCGAAAACCGATACCGTTTGGATCAGTTTTTATAAATAAATGTACCGTTTTATATCCGGAATGATCCAACGAGATACTAATTTTCCGTAATTATAAATAGCCTTTTACCGTATTTTATTTCGTATCAAAATCATTTGCAGTCAGTTGAAAATATAATTTTCCAGAGAAAAACCCTAAATTCATAAACCTTTCTGAGAATCAAACAGCAAAATGAAGGTGTTATTGATCTCTGTTTTCAAAGCTTAAGTAACCAAAACGAAGGATTTGGGGAGTACTATCAGATTCTGAGCTTCGTTTTCCTATAGAAACTAAGGTTATTTTTCTATATTTTTATTTATTTTTGAATTATTTTTATTAAAAATATGAATTTCTGTTCGGATGATTGTTTGTATGATTTGATGATTGCATGTTATAGAGCTTATTTTCCTGATGATTTTCATATGTCATACATCTGATTTGGAGTTCAATAACATGCTCAAAAGTGGGTTTAATTCTCAAATTTTAAAATTATGGTTTATAACCCGTATAAATGTTTTCAATTGAAATTTGGGGCTTTTTGATTTAGGGGTTATTAGCTGTTGATTTATAGTGGGTTATGTTCCTTATGAAATTTGCAATCGATTGGTATATGGCTCGTTAACAGAGGATGTCTGAATCGAAGGGAGTTATGTTTTGAAAATTTTCGAAGTTTGCAAGAAATCGGCGATGTTCTTGGCCAATTTCCGGCCAGGACAGGGATGATTGATGTGTTTTGATTGCATGAATAAGTTCCTGGTAATGTGTAGATTAATTCTGGACAGTTTGGTGACCTGAGGTGGCCGGAATCGTGTTCTCCGGCCATACTCCGGCGAGTCGACGGCGGGGCTGGCAAAATTACAAACACGCCCCTGAAGTATTAAAGAAGAAACAGTTATGTCCTTGAGGTTTCCAGAACTTGCAAATTTTGGATTCCTGTTTTAAAAATATTCAAAAATCATATTTCCTATTTATTTTTATTATAAAAATTCGATTTTAATTTCTGAAAATTCCAAAAAATTATTATTTTAATTCCAAAAATTATTTTTAATTCAAAAATAAATCTGAATTAATTAGTTAATTAATTTCAGTTAATTTTTTAATCGATTAATTGATCAATTAATTCGAAAATTAATTGATTAATTGATTTAATTAATTATTAATTAATTATTAATTAATTATTTAATTAGATTTAATTATTTAAAAATGATTTAAAATTTCCGAAAAATAGTTTCGAGCTTTAAAATATTATTCTAAATTATTTTCAAGGCTCGATAATTATTATAAAATTGTTTTGAAGCCAGAATTGGCCAATCGAACCTTGTTTATTACTCCGAAATTGATTCAACGATCTGTTTTAATTCTTAAAAATGTTTTAAAAATCATTTTAATATCCGAAAGCATGTTTAAGACCCGAGACTTCTTTATAAATGTTATGACAGTGATTATGTGACATGTTATGTGTTGTATGTGACTTGTTGGTTAACTGTCGGTCTATATATTCGATGTTTACTTGTTTGTTGCGTAACTTTCAATCCGTTAATCGGATTTGGGTGAAACGAAGGGTAAATAGAAGTATGTGTCGAATAGAATCGTATGAGTTGAATATTGATAGATGCTTATGATATGTGAGCAGAAGAGGCAAGGCGTAGGAAAGGGAAACAGGTAGTCAAGGAGTAAGACAGTGGTAATTGAAGGCGAGTGCAGTGTAGTAAACTAGTACCAGGCAAGTGTTCTGAACTTTCTCGAGATATTGTAGTGATTGATAGTCCTGTTTGATATTGCAAGTGCTTTGTAGTACTGAACCCTAAACCATGATTCCAGTTATTGATCTTGAGCCGTAAACCTGATTCTTTCTAGACCATTGTTTGTTGTATACCCAAATACGAACTTCAAATATACGATACTACTCCACAAATATATACAAACTAAATATCAAACATTGAACCGGATTGCTTACACACTCAAACCATTGTATCTTATGCTTTGAAAGGCCAAACCCTTGAAACCTTGAAACACAGATTCATTTGTTACCCAATTCTTTCAATACCTAACATCCAAGCTTTGAAAATGCCATATTGATCCTTATAAAGATTGAAACCATTTCATTATTGACGATTCAATGTTGTTAATGATTCTGTTTATTGTTCATTACTGCTTATTCTGTTATTATGTTAGAATTGGATTATTTTTATAAAATTGTGGACCAGATTCATGGTCAGACCATATAATGGTCAAGTTAGGCCAATGTGTGCCTTGGATCCAGTAGTTAGAGCAGTGCTGTGTGCTTTGCTCGGGGTTAGTACGTGACTGATCAGCAGCCTAACCTTAGTTTTTAAAATGAAAATATAATATCCAATTCCAAATCAGCACCCATTGTTCCCTTGATATCATAACCATATTCACCTTATGATCATTATTCTCAGTTTTGTCATTGTGACTTGCTGAGCTAGTTAGCTCATTTGTGCGATGTTGTTTATGTTCTTTTCCAGTTAAGAAGGAACCGGTTGGTAACGAGGATCCCCAGTCCAGCGCGTGAGAGCTAGGGGTTCAGGTTGATTGAGCTAAGCTAGTAGGCTTCTTTTGGGATAATTTGAGTTTGTAAAAGTTTGTAATAATGTTTAATACTCAGTGCTGAGTTGGAATAGTTGGGATTTGAACGGTTTGTAATATAAGTGTGTGTTTGGCTTGTGTGCATACTTTAACCTGTTACGGTCCATGGTAGTTGGTAAGTAGGGTCACTGCATATCATTATTATTATCTTTATTATTGTTATAAGCAGGTTATAAATAAGGTGTGTGTGTGTGTGGACCCTAAACTGCTGACCCGGGTTTGGAGGGCGCCACATGTTAACTCCTTAAAAGATTTTGATACGGCAGATATGGACTCTGTATGATTAGATATTAAGATTCTGAGAAAACGAATGACTACAGTAGGTCAGCGATGGACCATAGTAATACAGCAATGATTCTGCGAGTAATGAGTCGATTACAACCGTAAGAGTTGTATTAGAATGGATGTTGAGATTGAGTACCACTAATCGGGTCGTGGTGATGTATAAGTTATCATTGATAGACTAATTAAGTCGATTATCTACCTATTGAATATTTATTCCTTCTTATGAATAGAGAGCCGTATTACTATACGAGGAAGGTTGCAGTGCAAGCATAGAATTCTAGTAACGATGATGTCTAGAATGAAATCCCAGATTCGATTTTCGCTGTCGAGGGAGTTTCAATGGTGATTGTTTATAAGCTCGAGCGAGAGCATGGGTCCATAGGACGATGGATGGAATAGTAAATATTCAGGCACGTGAATTGCGATGTTATTAATACTTGATGTTGATATATATACACATATATTTTGTTCTCCTATGACAAACCTCTATAGTTCAGAGGTAGATTCCAAGCCAGATATTTGTGGCAGTATTTTTTCATATACAATTCTCTTCAATTCTTTCTTTTCTCTCCTTTTAATTTTGTATAAGCGGAGAAGAACAACCCTTCCAGAAGGGGAGTATTGCCGAATGACTATCTATCTGTGTGATAGAAGCCTATTAGGATACCACATGTTGTTTAATTGCTTGTCAAGTACTAAAGGCTGACTACCTTCTGTACTAACTATGCAATAGAACAAGTGTTCATGATCATAGTGATCTCTCAATAAATTTTTTTACTTCTATACAAAGGACCAAGCTTTCGAAGATGGAGGCAGCTAGAGATGAAGTGGTACCAAATATGGTGGTATTCCGATTCTAACACGTTCATGATACTAAGGTTGACGCGATTATTAAAAGGTTATAAAACTCTAGCGAGTAAAGGTATATCTAGAATAGTATCCTGTACGGAAGATAGTAACGATTACGAACTGGAAAAGAATGGGTATTGAGAAGCAAAAGCTATAATGCTAAAATATATGATGAGAGTCTGTGCAATAGACTTGAAAGAATTTGGAATGATCACTTAACGTGGATTGAGTTTTCTTCCGACAATAGATCATATGTCAGTATCGAGATGTCGCCTTATGAGATCCTTGAGAGAACACAATGTCGATCTCCCTTATGTTAGGATGAAGTTGTAGAGCGCAAGATGCTCGGACCAGCAGTAGTCCAAAGGACCAAGGATATAATAGATCTAATCAGAGGATGGCTGTAGTAGCCCAAGATGGACATAAGAAGTATGTTGATTTAACGCGAAAGGACAAAGAATAGGAAGTAGGGGACCTAGTGCTGTTATAGGTATTCCCTTGGAAAGGATGGATGAGGTTCGGAAAGAAAGGAAAGCTAAGCCCATGAATTATTGGACCCTTGGATATATTAAGACGCATTGGGAAGTTAGCATATGAGTTAGCCCTACCCCCGAACATGTAGCAAGTTCATAACGTGTTCCACGTATCAATGTTAAGGAAGTGTAATCCGGATGCCAGACAAATAGGGGCATATGAGCGCATAGACATGCAACCAGGAAAGGTTATAGATTGAAAAGGAACAAGTGCTTAGGAGAAGGGTTACCAAACTAGTCAAAGTTTGGTGGTAGAACCACAATGTGGGAAAATTTACTGGATAGTTAGAAAGTGCAATGCTAAGAGAGTAACCCTTATAAATAGTGATTTTGCTGATTATGCTGAATAAGAAAACTTTTCATGTCACACTATGTAGGGGTTCTTTTATTGATATTCTGAGATCTTATTAGTACTCTATATGGTATACAAGTGTATGTAAAGATCGTCAGAATCCAAATTCGAACACTTTGATTTTTTCCCGAAAACCCCCCAGATAGAGAAAGAATTGAGTATAAGGTAACATGATTAAAAGGATTTAAATTCAAAAATTATAAGAGAGGATCATAAAAGGAATATAAAATATTGACAAAGGTTTAGGGGAACCCAAGTAATAAGATCCCGGATATGATCCCTCAAACGATAAACGAGAACGAAAGTTAAGCGAACCGTATAACATATAAGCGGTCATTAGCCAAGTAATTAGGGGTTAATCAAAGAGGTTAGTGGATGATGATGTCATCACACCACAAGGAGAAGACATGTGGCAATTGGATGACATAGGAAGGATGACATAAGCATGACAAATGGAGGGATTGGTTGGTTGAATGAGAGCCATTCATTTGCTACCATGGTAAAAAGTTAATTAACAAACAAAAAAAAAGCAACCAAGCCAAAACAAATCATAACACCAAAAAAACACAAATCACTCCCATTTCCAAGCAAGAAGCTCTCGGCTTCTTCACTTTTTCAAAGACAAGAAAATCAAAATCCAAGATCCAAGCATTGTTAAATTGTGAGGTAATTATCCAAGGTTCATTATACATAGATATAGCTATCCTATGAATCTAAACTTCCATTTCCTTCACAATCTATTCTAATAATTCATGGAAGAAGAGGGTGAATAGTGTTTTCAAGATCTTGAAATTTTTGATCTTGTGTTTTTGTTTAGATATAGCTCTTGTAAGGATTTTCAAGGGTTATTTCAAGCTCCTTAGTGACTTCTACTCACCAAGGAAGGTATAATCTCATAACCTAGCCTTACTTTTGAATGTTTAGAGCTTGTTATATTTGGTATAGTTCATGATAAGCATGATTCATGTATATTTAGAGTTTGGTTGGATTTGTAATGAGTTTGAGTTATAAATCTTGGATTATTGGTTAATGAACTTAAGTATAGCTTTTAGTTCATGTTTAGGGGTAGTATAAATTGGAAAATCTTGAGATGTTGAGACTGTTGTAATGAAGAATGGATGGAGTTTGGTTGTGATGTTGATTGTGGGTTGATTTGTGGATTGATTGGAGTAGTTTAAAATTTGGTAATCGCGTAAACATAGCCATCGTAATGCCCGATTTACCTTAGACTGTTTTTGTTCTTAACTTCAGGACCCGTGAACTCACTGTAAGATTCTGACCATTGCCATGTTTAGATAGTTCATGTTACGAGCTTCATATTAATATGTGGTTCACTTGAATCCGATGTACGGTTTAGAAGAAACGACCATTTTAAGTAACGGCGTTTCGCGAATGAACCATTACCCCTCGCCTTACTTCGAAACCTTAGTTAAGGCCCTTAAATGACTAATTGGAGTATGAAACAATTATGTAAAGTGGATTAGGCAGTTGGTAGGGTACTCGCGAAAGAATCTCCTTAAAATTATTAATGGTTAATTTATTAAAAATCGTGGAGCCGAGGGCACTCGAACGACTTATGTGATTCGTTAAGCGTAGAAGTGACCATAAGCGAACATTAAGGTTCAATTCGTTAAAGTCTAGTTTCTTAAGAGACCGGGGTTTAATTCCGACTTATGTTGTTGTTCATAGGTTATCGAACCCACTCTAAGCTTAAGTCTATCCGGGAACACTCAGGCAAGTTTTTTACCCGTTATACTGTTGTTGTGATGTATATATGTATATGCATTATCTTGTGATAGATGCATGATGGTTATAAGCAAACCTTGCGATATATTGGAGCATGCTGATATGGTTTATGTGCATGCCTGTTTCATAATTTTGATATCTAATTGTTGATTCAAATGCTTATAAGTTGCATAATACCTATGCTAGAGATAAGTAGTAGTTGCGTATACCCTTAGTATAGGGGACCCAAAGGTGAACATTTTCTAAACCGGGAGTCGATGTTCCCGAGTATATTATATATATATTTATTTATATATATATATAGATATAGTTTTCAAAACTATTAATCGAATAAGGTTTATTGTGGCGCCCTCCAAACCCGGGTCAGAAGTTTGGGGTCCACAACACAAACACAATATATCAACCTGTATATGAAATATTAATTGCAATGACCCTGCTTAATGTAACCATGGATCACAACAGGTTTAAGTATGAAAACAAGCCACATCCTTAATTTTTATTACAACGTACCAAATCCCAACTAATTTAACTTACAACTGATAATAAAATTATTCTTACAATCTTACTATCTCACTACCTCCATAAGCTTCTGTTAGCTCGAACCAACTCAATCTGGAATCCTAGCTCGTACATTGAACTGGGAAACCTCGCTATCAACCGTATTCCTTTTTAACTGTAGAATATATAAAAAGATTCGCAAGAGTGAGCTAACTAGCTCAGCAAGTCATAATAACAATAACTGAGGTTAAACAATGATCAAGTGAGATGATTCAGATGAATCAAGTTTTTTTTTAACTAATCATTAGAATTGGATATTCATTTTAAGTTATAAAACCAAGGTTAGGTTGTTGATCAGTCACGCACTAACCCCGAGCAAAGCACACAGCACTTCTCTAATTACTGGATCCAAGGCACACATTGGCCTAATTCGACCACGAATCTGGTCTGACCACGAATCTGGTCCACATAAGAAAACTATCCAATTCTAAAACAATTTAGTGTAATAAACGATGTAATTCAATAAGCAAGATCATAATCCACATTGATAAAGCATTTGTACAAAAGCGTAATGCGTTTCATGAGTATCATAAGGGTATATCAAGGTATGTACGAGAAACGGTTTTCAACCTGTAAAAGGATCAGGTATTAGACAAATAATGGTTTTTCAAGGTATAGTTCTTTGAGGTTTTAAAGAATGGTTAAAGTATAAAAGTTTCCGTGTTTTCAAACAATTTTGTTTCAGTGTTTGGTGTTTGGTAGTTATACATTTGGGAAGTAGTATCATATTTGCGTGATTTGGTATCTGAGGATCAATAAAGGATGGTTTACAAAGAATAAGGCTTATGGCTCAAGATCAAGAGAAATCAGGATTCAAGGTTAGATAGTTTAAAACACTTGCAATACAAAATATGAGTTGTTTTAAATAATAACAACATGTTATGAAACAGTTCAAAAATAATTGCGATATATCTTGAAGAAAAGTTCAGAAGTACTTGCCTTACAGGCTTTACAACTATTTGATCAATTCTGATCCGACTCTGCCGCTCAGGCTTTAACGTCCAATAACTAGATCCCATTGGATTCAACTTCGACACTCAGGTTTTTCTGTTGAACTCTACTGAGCTCGCCGACTGATTGCTAGGTTATCTTTAGTCCATCGTCCACTTTCAGTGTTCCCGACTATAACCTACAGGGTCGAAATACCTTACGTTAGACGTCTAGGTATGCTTGACATATCCTCGATACTAATTCTTACCCAACGATACTCAAACCCGACTCAGAATTATTCATAATAAAATAACACATTCAACAATTAGGGTTCACATTCTCGAAATCGATCCAGTGTTCGTTTTCAGAAAATACGTATACTCGTCATTTTACGAAATTAGGGTTACTGTGTTTTGGACAAAACATAGAACACAACATATAATCTGGTTCTGTATAAAACATACGTATATGTATTTACTTATACTCGCTTGACGGCGGTAAAATTTATTGGTGCCCGATACTCGTCGAGTTTCCAAATAAATTCTACCGATTAACAGTTAAAATTTCCCCCACACAAATTTTATTATGTATTTCACGAAAGCCATCAAAATTAATCCTGCAGAAAATAAACTTTGAATCAGGCATGCAATATGCGAGCAGTACACGCACACATACATACTACAATCGGAACAAACTGAACACAACCAAGGATGTGGTCGGAAATATGGGCGGCGTTCCACAAAACCACCACCATACTCCACTGAAACACACACATAAACACATATACACATACAGAAATTGCACACACAATATTCATCCAACAGCCTCAATATGTATATACATATAATCGTGTGTATATATATAGATGTTAAGCCGAGAGAATGAGACAGAGGTGGATCACCGGAGAACCCACCGGAAATACCCGAGAAACGACGACGACTACCAAGCAATCGGCGGCAGAACAACAACGAACAGTAGAAACGAGAGGGGAAGAAAATAAAGGCGAAAGATATATATCGAGAAAGAAAATGAGCCAGATCGCCAAGGAGGAGACAGGCGAGAGATTGAAACAAGATATTGGAGAAAAATGAAGGACGGGGAAAAATGGGAACAGGGAGGGGGTGGTTTCTATATTTTTATTATTTTATATTATTTTTTTTCTTTTATCTTTTTGTAACCAATCCAGCACAGACACGCACGAACTGATTTGCTAGAAATATGAACACGTGTCCCCTCAGACAATTATAAGGATTTTGAGGCTCGACTTAACCCGAGATCCAATTTTAATGAACCGATTTAGATTTAAAATAAATTCAGAAAATTATCAAAATAGTCTTAAAATTTTCTAAAAATCCTGAAGTTAATAAAATAAAATTTCTCTAATTTTTAAAGCATTTTTGAAACGCAACTCGTACCCGCATTTCACGATTAACGAACTGAGCTGTTCTTAAAACAAATTCTAAAATTCGCGAAAATAGTCTTAAAATATTAGAAATACCCCGAAGTAAATGAAAACGCAATTTTTGAAATTTTAAAATAATTTCTAAATCGCACTTTATACCCGCTTTTAACAAATAACCGAAACAATGTGCGAGTGAAATTAATCCCGAAAATTTCCAAAATAATTTTAAAATTCTCGGAATATTCCAAACTTAAATAAATATGAATTTCATAATTTTTGAAGAATTTTGGAATTAAATATGGATTTTACAAATAAAAGCATTCAGAAAATCATTTAAAGATAAATAATTAATAAAATATTGATTTCTCAATTTTATAAAATCCTAAAAATAATTATTGCAATTATAAAATCATAAAAACAATTTTAGAAATATTCCCAATATTTATGCAAATAAATTTGCACTAAATCCACTTTTGAAAGTGAAAATAATTCAATACGATCCCATAATTAATCGTGCGAACAACCCGGTACACTATAAATCACATATGGATAATAATCAAACAATACATAGCGATCAAAACTAACACACATATCTTATTTATTTAATAATTTCCATAATTGCACAATTAAATAATTGAAAAAGAATACACGAGTCGTTATATCCTCCCCCCCCTTAAAAGATTCTGTCCTCAGAATCTCGTCTAGTTACACAAGTGAGGTTATTTGTCAAGCATATCTGACTCTAATTCCTAAGTAGACCCTTCTACTCGAGGGTTCAAATGTACTCACAATAGGTATGCACTCATTTCCAAGGACTTGCCTTTGACGATCAAGAATTTGGATCGATCACTATATGCAGAATAACTTGGACAAGAGCCCCATTGGCTTCTGATCAATCACTTAATTCAAACTCAATACTTATCACTTTAACATTGACAAGTAAAATACATTAGGTGTACACACAGGTGTGACGGTCATATCATTTATGAACAACTTTATCTATATTTATCAATACCTCGAATGGTTCACTAATTTTAGGACTTAACCTGTCCCTTCTACTTAGACTTATCCAGTTTCTTATAAGACGACACTTTTACTAACACTACTGGTCCTATTTCTATATTCATATTCTCTCTCAATATAATTTCTCCTTCTTTCTTTGTCTACTCCGAGCTGCTTCAATCAATATTACTACGTTCTTGGTATGCTGAATTAACTTAGAATTTGACAATTTTCTTTCTCCCATTTTATTTCAATAAAAATGGGGACCTACACTTGCGTTCACATGAAGCTTGATAAAATGGCATCCCAAAGCTGATATTGATGATAAATGATTATTCCAGTGTTTCCTTAAAACTCCACCTCTCAACATATTTTACATTTCCTGAATCACTTTCGTACCTTGACTCTCCATTCAAGGATGATAGAC
This sequence comes from Apium graveolens, assembly GCF_009905375.1. Classification (NCBI taxonomy): domain Eukaryota; kingdom Viridiplantae; phylum Streptophyta; class Magnoliopsida; order Apiales; family Apiaceae; genus Apium; species Apium graveolens. Next base: position 173,274,186 of record NC_133649.1, read on the forward strand.
GGTGCTCGTTTTCAGCTTGGTCTCCAAACATTTAAACATTTCTTACTCTTTTTAGTTAAGGCTGAAAAGTAATCTCATATATTCACGTATTATCACCTTTAAGTATTTGAACTTCAGATTCCACTCTTTCCAATTCGTTTATTAACTCCTTGGTGGTCTTAATTACATCCAATCCTTTCTGTCAGCATAAGGCATCTGCTACCATACGACTTTGCTTAGGTAGTTGTTAATGAATTAATTCAGAATCTTTTGTTAATATTAGTCAGACTTTCATTCCTGAAAACTCAACGTATAGTTGCTTTCCTTCTGATCTTTTGGAGAAAAATTCTTGGGCATCCCACGCAGACTTTCCTATTCCTTCAGTAGATGAGGATGTTATCAATAAATACAATTTGCTCATCTAACTACTCCTTGTACACTATGATCCTTAATTTTTTATAATTACCTGATACACTTGTTATTTCACATAATATCATCCGAGCTTGCAATACCCTTAACTCACTTTAATCATAATCTCTGATATGTCCTCAGGTCGGATCTTAAGTTAATCCTCGAGACATAACACACTTCTTAGATTAGGTCTCATAGGTAATCAATCTTTATAGGGGTCATTTATTCTTATTCGTTGTTCTATTGAACTCCTGCTAACTAGTACATAATCTCATAATTTTATTCCTTTTCTCTAACAACACCACTGATACATTTCACGATTCGCTTCTTGTAAAACCACTCCTTGGTCTGCCTTGTTCACTAGGCCTCCGATACTTCACCTTAATTCTTTGACATGTTCAACACTTCCCAATCTATTTTGAAATTCCCTTCTTATATCTGGTTATTACTATTTTTCTTTAAATTTCTATATATCTTGGCATTTCTTCAATAGATTAAATACTATATATTGTAAATTCCCTTTGGGATCTCATTTCTTAATTCTTCTACTTGTAACGTCCAAGTGCTGGAAGAAAATATGGGGATATCGTGATCGTTCTCCTGGGTGCATAAATTTCCTTTTACTAACTACTATCATCATGATCCATTACCTTCTCTTGACATCTTATCTTTCCCTTCACAACTTCAACTGAAAGGTTATATTATCCATCTTTGTTCCTTTTGGGTTATGAACTTTAGCTTCCAATTCCAACTTCTAAAATTCTATAGTTAATTCCTCTGGTGCAGTCTCTCTGTTCGTTCTCTTTTTTTTTATCGCTTGTCACTACATTTGCTTTCCCCTTGTGAATACATACTTTAAACTCTTATGGTCTGTATAGATCTTACACCTTTCTCTATACATATCATGTTTTCCCAATTTTTTTTAAAACAAATATCGGTACTGTTAGTCCCAACTGTGAGTAGGATACTTCTGCTCATAAGGTTTCGGTTGTCTGGGTGTATATACAATAACTTTATGGTGCTGCATCAACATACTTCCTACTTCCTTATGAGAAGTATCACTATACACTACCAAATCTCCTTAATACTTTCAAAATGATAAAGCAGGTGTTGTAACCATTCTTGCATTTATCTTCGTAAAACTTTCTTCACCCTTCTCTACTTCATATAAACTTCTTGCTTTTCCTGGTTAGCTTGGTCCAAAATGTTGCAACTTTCAAGAAATTTTGCACAAATTTTTGATAGTAACCGGCTTATTATAACACTTCTTACTTTTGTTGGTGTTTCTGGTTTCTTTTCATTCATAGTAACTTTAATTTCTACTGAATCCCTTTTGATCTTTTCCACATTGACTATTTATGCTAAAAACTATACTTCATACAACTTCTTTCTTCTCTAACTTTCCAATCATCATTAAATGCTTTGCCTGGTCTTCCATTGACTTTAAGTATCATAACTACAGCTTCTCCAAATATTCCTTAAAGATTTTGTCCATCAAGTTCAAATATCACTGGTATATGACAATACGAGAACAATACTTAGTTCTGAAAATTATCTTTGATATAGCCATAGGTTTAATCTTCAATTGGTGAAATACCAAGTTTTAAATCAATCTTATAAAAGTACTTTGCTTCTTTCGTTTGATCAAACAAATCACTGGGTTGAGGTAACATATACTTGTTCTTGATAGTAGACTTGTTGAGCTTCCGCTAGTTGACGTATAATCTCTTAATTCCATCTTTCTTATTAATAATTAATATCGGTGCACCTTATGGGTACACTAGGTCTAATCGCTTCTTCTTCTAACATCTCTTGCATCTGCTTTGCTAATTTCCTCATTTTAACTGGTGCCATTTTGTGGAAGGCCTTGGTCACTGGCTTCGTTTCAAGTGTTAAGTCAATCGCGAGCTTCATTTTCCCTATCTGGAGAAATTTTTTGGTAATTCATCTGGAAATATATCTTGAAACTATAAAATCTTCAAATTCTATTTACTCCTGACTTCTATCCATAATCACCATAGTGCTTACCCTTTTGGTCACCATAACCTCTAAGCTTAAGTCATCGTTAACAAATTCTTTACCTTCTTTCATCTTCTGAACCTCACCACCTTTTCATTTGGCGTCCTCAGAACTATATTTTCATCACGACTGTTCGTTTGAGCATCATGCTTCCATAGTTAATCCATTCTTTAGAATAATGTCAAATCCTCTTATCTCAAATGATATCAATTCTTCACAACTTATTACCAGAAACCTCAATTCCACCATTAGTACTTACTTACTTAACAACTACACGTTCTTGACTTGCTAATCCTTTTAACCATAATCTTTTCAATTCAACAGGGTAATTCATCTTATCGACAAAACCTTAAGAGATAAACAATTAAGTTTCTCGCATAAGGTATTTACTATAATCACCTATGTCATCACGTCCGTATTCTGAACAACATATTTCACAGGAAAATCGCATATTCTCGTTCTCGAAGATGTATTCTTTATTGGAGTAGATTCCCTTGACTCTTAGTGCATCCCTGATTGGGGCTAGTGATGTGCAATTCTCGTCATATGCCCTTGTTTGCTTTCCGTGCATAAGAGGTAGGTGGAACTTTGCTCGCTTGGTCCATAATACGTTGATTTCTGTTGGAAAAACTCTTGCAAAGAATGATAGTATAACGATGCAACTAGAAGGATTCACTATTCAACCAAATTTAGAGTTGGAAAGAAAGAAGAAACAAAGATTTGAATATGAATGAGACAACCACTTTGGTACTTAAGATGGTCAGTCTTTCATACCATTTGGCATACAGTACATGATTAGGTGGTGTCCCACCCGACTCTTCGTCATTCCGACAAAGTGTCTCACCATAACATTGTTTGTCCCAATCAGAAAGCAAAACTTGAGGGAATAATTAAATTTAAAAGGAATGCAATATCCTCTTTTTTGATATCATAGCAAAGAGTTTATTTGAGAAAAGAAGTTTATACATTTTTAGGAATTGAATAGGAATATATACTGTCATATTGAAGGTAAGAACGATACCATTGGTCACCATCCACATTTCGTTTGTATTCATCTTTCGAGCTCGTTCAATCATATCCCAATTGCGTCATATAACAACTTTAGAAAGTCCGCTGAAATGTCTTCGCAAACCAAGCATTATAATGAATTCTTACTTGCTAAGTTTTGCATCTTTAATATCGCACTTACACATATAATACCTTAACAATTCGATCATAATGGCATTCCTACCAGGTATCTTTGAGATTCCTCTTTTGATTTGGAATAACTACGTAACATTCGACATAACGATCCTTTTGTTAATAATATTCTGTTTTAAGAGAGGTCTGGAAATCTTTCCAATCTTCTTCGATCACGCTCCGGATTTTGTTAAATCAATGAATTCTTCGAACTCTGATAGTCCTAATAATTGAATGTATAGTTACTCCGTACGCTGATTCTGTTGTAAATTTTATCAAACAATACTTACACTTTACTATTAGGAATAATCAACTTCTTCATGGTCATAGGTTACTTCGTTCTCGAAATTAGCAATACTAAGTCTGAAACAGCATCCTTCCAGGTAATTCGGGCTTTCTAACAAACAAGAAACTCAAATAGTAACTTGACAACCAATGTTCAAAAATCATTTTATTTGAAAAGACTTTTAGAAATTGGTAAAGGAAAATCTTTTTCGAAAACTTGTTTAAAAAGTTTGGAAAATCATAAACCTGGTTGTCCTTACTATATGAGTTGGTTGTTGTCCTTCCGACCTATAACAAGGTACCAAATTAAAGAAACAATTACATAAAGGTCTGTTCACTTCAATCTACCTTTTCTCCTTCATCGTGTCCACTTACCTTCCTTAATCGACAAAACTTCAATTGTTGTCGCACATTATCTTATTCGTAGCTTCACATTAAGGCTCCCATACTGGTAATATTCCCAACATTATCGTTGCAGTAGTTAAGTAGAACAGGCTATCCAATAGTTAACAAGTCTATTTCATGGAACCAAGTTTGCCCGTATCACATCACATCACTACTGTACATATCACATTTATCATATCATCATCATTTAATTTCACAAAATTCCAGGTTTATACTTTTCTGTCTTACTCTTTCAAAATTCATCTAGTTCATCCCATAATTACTCACGGGTGGCTTAGTCACTAAGGGCTTCTTTTAACCCGATAACAGCTATCCTCTAAAACACTTAAATCTCCTCTCTAAACTTCGTCTCACCTTTATTTATAACTCAAGCGCTCACCATTTCCTGTAGCTCTCGAATCCATCCTCGTAGGTACAATCGCTTCATAGGACAAGTTCTAAACTGGGGGTATAGAACAGGATGTAGGGTAAAGTAAAGAGATACACTCACAGCCGAATGTCCAGTGAAACAAGAATAAACAGATGGTGGTTCTTGAATAGGTAATCTCATATCAAGAGGCGGAAAAATTTTAGCGTAGGAATAGCTTGAAGAAGTGCAGCCGTTATAACAGAAGGTAGTGCCATTAATACTGGTGGAGGAACAATGTGCAAATCAAATCTGAGAGAAGATGACGATCCTTGAACGGAAAGCTCTAAACGATCGAATGACATCAGGAAATCAGGATCTGCCATTGCCGTTGTCTGGAAATCACGTCACAAGCCGAGAATCCCGAATCGCAATACGAACTGCGTCGGAGACCTACCATACCATCGCACTCAATCTCACAACGTCTTATCTTTCTATTTCCTACTCCTAATCCTAACCCTCTATCCATTCCCGACAATCTAGGCTTGTTTCAGTGACTTATAACCTGTAGCTCTGATACCAACCTGTGGCGCCCTCCAAACCCGGGTCAGAAGTTTGGGGTCCACAACACAAACACAATATATCAACCTGTATATGAAATATTAATTGCAATGACCCTGCTCTATGTAACCATGGATCGCAACAGGTTTAAGTATGAAAAAAAGCCACATTCTTAATTTTTATTACAACGTACCAAATCCCAACTAATTTAACTTACAACTGATAATAAAATTATTCTTACAATCTTACTATCTCACTACCTCCATAAGCTTCTGTTAGCTCGAACCAACTCAATCTGGAATCCTAGCTCGTACATTGAACTGGGAAACCTCGCTATCAACCGTATTCCTTTTTAACTGTAGAATACATAAAAAGATTCGCAAGAGTGAGCTAACTAGCTCAGCAAGTCATAATAACAATAACTGAGGTTAAACAATGATCAAGTGAGATGATTCAGATGAATCAAGTTTCTTTTTAACTAATCATTAGAATTGGATATTCATTTTAAGTTATAAAACCAAGGTTAGGCTGCTGATCAGTCACGCACTAACCCCGAGCAAAGCACACAACACTGCTCTAATTACTGGATCCAAGGCACATATTGACCTAATTCGACCACGAATCTGGTCTGACCACGAATCTGGTCCACATAAGAAAACTATCCAATTCTAAAATAATTCAGTGTAATAAGCGATGTAATTCAATAAGCAAGATCATAATCCACATTGATAAAGCATTTGTACAAAAGCGTAATGCGTTTCATGAGTGTCATAAGGGTATATCAAGGTATGTACGAGAAACGGTTTTCATCCTGTAAAAGGATCAGGTATTAGACAAATAATGGTTTTTCAAGGTATAGTTCTTTGAGGTTTTAAAGAATGGTTAAAGTATAAAAATTTCCGTGTTTTCAAACAATTTTGTTTCAGAGTTTGGTGTTTGGTAGTTATACATTTGGGAAGTAGTATCATATTTGCGTGATTTGGTATCTGAGCATCAATAAAGGATGGTTTACAAAGAATAAGGCTTATGGCTCAAGATCAAGAGAAATCAGGATTCAAGGTTAGATAGTTTAAAACACTTGCAATACAAAATATGAGTTGTTTTAAATAATAGCAACATGTTATGAAACAGTTCAAAAATAATTGCGATATATCTTGAAGAAAAGTTCGGAAGTACTTGCCTTACAGGATTTACAACTATTACTGATCAATTCTGATCTGACTCTGCCGCTCAGGCTTTAACGTCCAATCACTAGATCCCATTGGATTCAACTTCGACACTCAGGTTTTTCTGTTGAACTCTACTGAGCTCGCCGACTGATTGCTAGGTTATCTTTAGTCCATCGTCCACTTTTAGTGTTCCCGACTATAACCTACAGGGTCGAAATACCCTACGTTAGACGTCTAGGTATGCTTGACATATCCTCGATACTAATTCTTACCCAACGATACTCAAACCTGACTCATAATTATTCATAATAAAATAACACATTCAACAATTAGGGTTCACATTCTCGAAATCGATCCAGTGTTCGTTTTCAGAAAATACGTATACTCGTCATTTTACGAAATTAGGGTTACTGTGTTTTGGACAAAACATAGAACACAACATACAATCAGGTTCTGTATAAAACATACGTATATGTATTTACTTATACTCGCTTGACGTCCCGATAATCTTCGGATATGCTCCCGTATTTTCGTAGTTTGATTTTCCGGAAATCGGGCAGCGTCCCCTTTGTTTATTGGACTACCCGTCGAAACATCAATCGACATCAAATCCCAAACATAACAATCGTAACAATTATCCAATCACATTCCAATTCCACAAATCCCAACCACTGATTTAAACCAACTATTTATTATTATTCGCGGTTTTTACATTTATTTCTTTTAAAATATTAGAAATCAGATATATATCATCATCGTCCACCGTCGGCTCGCCGAGGCTCATCGCCGACGGCGGTAAAATTTATTTGTGCCCGATACTCGTCGGGTTTCCAAATAAATTCTACCGATTAACAGTTAAAATTTCCCCCGCACAAATTTTATTATGTATTTCACGAAAGCCATCAAAATTAATCCTGTAGAAAATAAACTTCGAATCAGTCATGCAATATGCGAGCAGTACATGCACACATACATACTACAATTGGAACAAACTGAACACAGCCAAGGATGTGGCCGGAAACACGGGCGGCGTTCCACAGAACCACCACCATACTCCACTGAAACACACACAGAAACACATATACATACACAGAAATTGCATACACAATATTCATCCAACAGCCTCAATATATATATACATATAATCGTGTGTATATATATAGATGCTAAGCCGAGAGAATGAGACAGAGGTGGATCACCGGAGAACCCACCGAAAATACCCGAGAAATGGCGGCGACTACCAAGCAATCGGCGGCAGAAACCACAGGCAACAGCGAACAGTAGAAACAAGAGGGGAAGAAAATAAAGGCGAAAGATATATATCGAGAAAGAAAATGAGCCAGATCGCCAAGGAGGAGACAGGCGAGAGATTGAAACAAGATATTGGAGAAAAATGAAGGACGGGGAAAAATGGGAACAGGGAGGGGGTGGTTTCTATATTTTTATTATTTTATATTATTTTTTTTCTTTTATCTTTTTGTAACCAATCCAGCACAGAAACGCACCAACTGATTTGCTGAAATATGAACACGTGTCCCCTCAGACAATTATAAGGATTTTGAGGCTCGACTTAACCCGAGATCCAATTTTAACGAACCGATTTAGATTTAAAATAAATTCAAAAAATTATCAAAATTGTCTTAAAATTTTCTAAAAATCCTGAAGTTAATAAAATAAAATTTCTCTAATTTTTAAAGCATTTTTGAAATGCAACTCGTACCCGCATTTCACGATTAACGAACCCAGCTGTTCTTAAAACAAATTCTAAAATTCGCGAAAATAGTCTTAAAATATTTGAAATACCCCGAAGTAAATGAAAATGCAATTTTAAAAATTTTAAAATAATTTCTAAAACGCACTTTATACCCGCTTTTAACAAATAACCGAAACAACGCGCGAGTGAAATTAATCCCGAAAATTTCCAAAATAATTTTAAAATTCTCGGAATATTCCAAACTTAAACAAATATGAGTTTCATAATTTTTGAAGAATTTTGGAATTAAATATGGATTTTACAAATAAAAGCATTCAGAAAATCATTTAAAGATAAATAATTAATAAAATATTGATTTCTCAATTTTATAAAATCCTAAAAATAATTATTGTAATTATAAAATTATAAAAACAATTTTAGAAACATTCCCAATATTTATGCAAATAAATTTGCACTAAATCCATTTTTGAAAGTGAAAACAATTCAATACGATCCCATAATTAATCGTGCGGACAACCCGGTACACTATAACTCACATATGGATAATAATCAAACAACATATAGCGATCAAAACCAACACACATATCTTATTTATTTAATAATTTCCGTAATTACACAATTAAATAATTCAAAAAGAATACACGAGTCATTATATTTATTCGATAACTTTATTTTAATTAATGAATATTATTTTGAATATTCATTCGAGGACTTATGACTCCATTTATTTTATTTAATGAATATTATTTTGAATATTCATTCGAGAACTTATGACTCCGCTCCTTTTATTAAATAATATTCTTTATTTTATTAAAGAATAATGTTTCGATAATCAAACTTATTTTCGATTATTCAAATAAAGATCGTACTTTCGTATAAGTATATCTTTGGTTATTTATTATTCATTTCAAGTATGAGTCTTAAAAATTCTACTTCAATTATTTTTATAAGGATTATCCTTATGGAAATATTATTTAAATAATAATATTAAGATATTTTCTAATATATTGGGACTGATTTATTTTATTAAATCAGCATTACTCCAAACATTCTTAAAAATGTTTTCGAGTCTTCAAAATGATTTCAAAAAGTTAGAGCGGATCCCAAAACTCGTTTTCAAATTTAAGATCTTCCTTTCGAAGGGGACTTGAATACTCGCTCAAAAATCGGAGGGATCCGGCTCTATGGTGTATTTTATATTCGCAACGAGGTTGCTGTTTTGAGAAAATAATTTGATTACTTGCCCAACGTTCGGGAAGTAAGTCCATTTAATTGAGTCGACATAAGCGACAAGCCGGGGTACGGTCTATCAAAGTGTAAGTGGCTGGGTGGCAGTCCATCAACGCGTAAGAGGCCGGGTGGCGGTCCAGCACAAGGTCCTAATGCGGCCAGGGTGATGAACGGTGGGGGATTCATCCATCTACTAGTAGAAAAGGTTACTTATTGGTATCTTTGCCTGATCAGCAAGATATCGGGTTTATGCGAAAATTCTTTTCTTTCCAAATTCATTGGATATTACAACTCTGTTCATACTTTACATGACAGAGGTTTTCAGGAAATGTATGAGAGATATATATATGGATATATATCGGGACTTAATGAAGTATCTCGTAACTTTATTTCATTCAATAATATTTCAAAGATTGAATCTATTCAAGTCTTATCTTGTAGTCTCATCTGTGTGATGAACTTTTGAAACTAATTATAACTTGAACGGTGGTAGTTCAAGTAGTATTCGGAAAAGATATAAGTATATTGGAGTATCTCGTAACTTTATCTTTTAACTTATATCTAGTAAATGATTATCTTATGTATGATAAAAATTTTCAGAAAAACGTTGGGACAAGGTTAGATATATGAGAACATCTTGCGACGATATTTTTATACAGTTATAAACTGGAACTATGTGTACATTATGCATGGAAGAGGACTTCCAAGATTTTGAAAAGTATATATACATATATACTGAATATTTTGCGGCTTGGTCGTGTTAAGATATCAAACTTGGTTCATTTCTTCTTGACCAAGACTTTCATGAGTACTATGAGAATGCTCATATATTGTTAATTATTATACGTATTATTTCGGTGGGCTTGTTGCTCACCCTTGCTTTCTTCTTTCATCACACAACAACAGATAGAAAAGATGAACATGACCAAGCTCCCAATTCGCAAGCGGTTAGGAAACGTTCTGCAGTTTTCTGGAGGCGTTGATGCCGCAGTAGCTGAGGTAGGAATTACCAATAGGCTAGGCTTTTAACTTTTGATGCACCAGACTTATGTGTCTATATGAATTGTAATAATGGCAAGGTAATATAAATTTATTCAGAAACCCTTTTGTGGTATAATGACTTATAATTGTGGAATAAAATGACTTGTGTTATTTTTTGTATTCATCTCTGAGACTATAACTTGTGGTGTGTGTGTGTATATTGTGGGGTCACAGTACGCAGTGGTTGGTTGTTTATTAAGATTAAGAGTTGTTAAGGGAATTGGAACTCGTGACAACCCGGATCCCCGACCCCGGATTTGGGGGTGTTACACACCACTGTAGAAGGGGGTTGAATACAGTGTAGAATATAATCAAATCGATTTAAAGCACAAGTAACAGAAAACATATGTATTCGATATAATAAACTCTGTTACAATAGAACTGTTCTCTCTCAGTGATGAACAAAATCACGAGAGCTGCTAGGTTACAATTGTATGATCTTCTCGATGATCGTAACTCTTTTAGAGTAAACCTATGTCTGTGTTTATATAGACACACAGTTACAAGATAACTTCTAATTGATATGGAATATAATTCTGTCTCCTAAAATATATCAATCAGATATCTTATACAATTCTTCTAGTCCTCTAACTCTTTCCATGCATATCTTCTTTTTGTATTAGTCTCGATCTTCTTTCCTGTAAATCAGCTTCCTTCCTTAACTGTTAGTCCTCCAGTACTTAAGTTCTGATATCCATCTTCTGATATTATCTTCTGATAATCTAAGTCCTGATATCCTTAAGTCCTGATTCCAGTAAAAACTGATTCCAGTAAGAACTGATATTTCCTGTTAGTTAAGATCTGAAAACTAAACATATAACATATTAGACATGACATCTCAAATATATCCAACACTATATCGATACGATCTTCTGAGGCATATATGAATGTTTTACCAAGAAAAAGAAGGAGACCGAGGTATGAAAAATCATAAGCATTAGGCCAAACAAATACTGATGTGATTTCCAGCAATATTAATATTAGAAAAAAGAGGTAGGCCAAAGAAAGAAGTGTTGCGGTATCGAGTTCGAGTAATCGGGAAAGATTCAAGTCTACCAAGTTTTTTACAAAGGACCATACAATAGGTAATATAATTGTTTCAACATAGTTCTTTTCATTTTTGATGATTTGACAGAACTACTTGTGTAATAACCCGAAATTTTGGACTAATTTGAAATTTTTGGATGAATAGTAATTTTGTTGATTTGGAATACTTTCAGACGACCATATATAGAAGTTTTGTTTTGAAATTTTGAGTCCATATTAGTGTTCAGTATTGAATTTGAGTGTATGTAAAAGTCGTCAGAATTCAAAAACGAGCACTTTGATTTTCCCGAAAATCTACCAGACACCGAAGGAATTAAGTGTAAAGCATTAAGATTGAAGAATTTAAATCCAAGGATTATAAAGGAGGATTGGTGAAGGAATGAAAGATACCAAGAGGGTTTCTGGTAAAAGCCTAACAATAAAATCTCAATTGTATTCCCCCAAACGATCAACGAGATTGAGCGATAAACGAGCCGTAAAATAATTAAACGATCAAGGATGAATATGCGCAAGTGTCGTGAGAAGGAAGCATCCTTTACAAGCTTAAACAAGTGGCTAGAGTTTAATTTCACCATCTGTTAAGGCGAAAACACGCACTAATATTCACGCAAGTATACGCGTTCGCAAGTAATATAGAATACTTTCTAGTTCGTTCCCACAGAGATTCAGACTAATTATGCTCAATTAACACTCACTCACCAATGTATGATTACTTCTCAATGTCAAGACAATAACACATTGATTTGATTAACTAATTATTAACTAGAATTAACTACGAGAATTAAACACTTAATTGATACTTGAATTAACAATATTAAACACACATGAGATCATAACTTCATTACTACTTCCTTCAATAGTTATTGTTATTACCCTTAGCATGTAACGGTGATGAAATTAATCGAACAACACGAAACTGATAAAAGCCAACTTTCGTTGTACTAATACCATTCTACCAAACATCCACAATTAAGATAGAAGTTGAATAGTCATCAATTATGTTGAGACCCTATATGTCTACAGAATTTGATAACATAACGATTTAAGCACAAGTTATTCCTTATGATTACACAGGGCAAGTAAAATGGTTGGAGTTACCCACTAATCATGCATACACATACATGAACCTATGCTAGCATGGCAAGTTCTAAATCTTAAGATCCACCGTCGCTTCACAAGAGATTAACACCCTATCTTATATGTTCGCGACGCACATAAGACGAATAAGCACAACTACTACTAGATATCATACAATCATCACATACTAAGGTATTAAACAACTAACTAAAGAATTCCATAGTAAATCCGTTACGACCTCATGATTGAACTCATCGTCACCATGGGTTCATATGAAAACATGATAATAATACACGAGAATAATTAATAAAACTACTTATATTAAACCAGAGTACGTCTTAAGAGTAAATAGGTTCAAAGCAAAGAAAACTAGCATCCACTGCTCCTGTTCTTCACTGCATTCTGCTCCTAACTTCCCACTTGCATTGCCAAGCACATACTATGGCTTATTCTTGATGAAATCTCCCCACAAATGCAAGTAATACCCTGAAATGCACAAACACTAGGAAAATGCATCAAATACACAAATTACTTGATTTCAAGACATCAATTCAAGCTATTATAAGACGTTCTAAGTGGTATAAAATGCCACTTATCACACCCCCAAACTTAATCGATGCTTGTCCTCAAGTGTCACAGACTCAAAAGCAAAACAAAAACATGCATGAATGCAATCTATATGAAATGCAGCGATCCCCCTCACTACGACCAAACCAACCAACTTATGACATCTCAACAAATGCAATTAGGCGAATAAAGATCAATCAAATCATGCAAACTAACATACAACCAGAAACATGGTGTGTGCGGATGCTTAACAGATATGCTTCGAAACTAGATCAATTATCATAACTCGACTATCCTCAAGGCAATCACATGATTATATGAAGAATAAATTCTTAGGCACAAAATGACTTAAACACTTCAAGATTACTGGAGCTTATTGGGGAATCATGCTTTTTATTCAACACAACAACAATGCTTATTTGACTATGCAATGAGTGAGGTCCACAAAAGACTTATATAATGACATCCATTTAGTGAGCGTTAGGTTAGCGGATCCCAGACTATAAAAGCCTTAGGTCACTAGGCACAAAGTCCCCTAAGAACTTAATAACTCGAATACCAAAGAGCCCACTCGTGATCAATTATGCATAAACTAATTACATTTTCTTTCTTTCTTTCTTTCTTTCTTTCTTTTTCTTTCTTTTCTATTTTTTTTCTCTTTTCTTTTTTTTCAAATTTCTGAGCAAGTGCATTTCGCTCCATCTTGCTCAACCCTAGACTACTCACATAAAAATACGAGCCGGCTACTAGCCATTTGACGCTTAGCCACAATTAGAATTGAATTCCATTTTTACTCCAATTTTTTCTTTTCATTCCTTTTATCATTAAGAACCTATTATAAATTCTAAGCATAATCAATAGATTAACCTCACAAACCATCAAACCATGAAAAAAATCTAGTCCTTAAGCATTCTCTAAGACTTAGTGAAATTATAAGTGTTTCTAGCATGCATGTCATCCTACAAGACTCAACATCACTCTAACGCTATCACCACACTCGCATCAATATCACAAATCAATTGGTAAAGAAACGCAAAAGGGATCATGGTAAATGCATGAGCTAAATGACATGATAAATAAAGCTATAAAATAAAATAAATAAATAAAACTATATGGAAAAATATGCAATTATATGAACTAAACTATCATGCATATGCAACTATATGACACACACACAAAAATATTCCTTAACTACCACCCCCAAACTTAAATTCTTCACTGTCCCCAGTCAAGGTAGTAGAAAGGAACACAGGGTATACCTATTCAGAGAAATCATCATCATTACCCTCAGAGGGTGGAGTATCAGGAGGCGGATAAGCAGAGTCCTCACCAAAAACGGGCCACTGGATGTCAGCTCCAAGGCCTCTAAAAGCAGTCCCAAGTACAAGGGTGAACTCCTGAGCAAACCTACTCTGAGTCTCGTACATAGCATCCATCCTCCTCGACAACCTCCTATACTGGGCATCATCCATCCTAGCACCCTCCTGAGCTCTAGAAGAGCCCGCCTCATCATGCCCCGGCCTAGCCATGGTAGCACCAGTTGCTGGACGTCCTCCTGGAAGATGATAACCCAGTCCATGCTCCTCGAGCTCTCCACCCGTCCACTCCTGCATCGCATTCAGAGTCCCTGAATTAATAGGAGCGGCTGACATCTGCAACTGCTCGTGAGAAGGCCAATGAACTCCCACAGCTCGGCATAGCTTCGTGACAGTAGATGCATAAGGGATGTTCATGTGCTTCGCTCCCATCAAAAACTTCAGAATTCCTTGGTAGATGAACTCATCAAGGTCCACATATACTCTTCATTCAAAATACCACATAACAACCTTGCTCGCTCAACTGTAACCTCATGTGCATGTGAAGTAGGCAGAATATTAGCACAAATAAAGGCATTCCATGCACGAGCATACCTGTTCATCGCAATCGCCGGAAAAGAACGATACTCATTAGTCCCAGTCTTGAACTTCCAAATTGTGCCCGGTTGACAGAGAGTAGCACAAATCAAATCCAAATCAAACTCCTCGAAGGGCTTCTCATTCCAACTCTCTTCCGTGGGCTTCCTCTGTCGCTGCCCAATCACACGGCGAATCGCCTCAGGATGATAATCCACCGTTAACCCACGAACAATAGTAAACCCATTCTTTTCAGCCTTTGCGTTCGCATAGAATTCGGGAACCACACTCATCGGAACCACTTCCAGCGACTCACAAAAAGAAATCCAACCCTTTTCAGCAATCATCGGCAACAACTCACCATCCCTCCCTGATGGTAAGAATCCCCTCTCCTTCAAAATCGGCTTACCCAGAAGCCTAGTATACTCCTCCTCAGCAGCCCTATCAAACAAACGAGGTCTCGCAGCAGTACCCCTCGATCCGCAGTAGGAACAGTGTTGCTGCTATCAATAGTCCTGGATCTCTTGGGTGCCATTGAAACTGAGAAAAAGTGTTTAAGATTTGTGTTTTGGAATATGGGAGAGAGTTTTAAGGTTGAAAGTGATGGGGGAGTATATGGAATAGTTGTATGTATATAGGATAAAGATTAGGGTTAAAATTTGATTAGGAGTGGGGTTGAGGTTTAAAAATGTGGGTTTATGGGAAGAGGATTCGCGGGTATTAGTTTGTGTTTTTTTTTCTGATTTTTTTGGTTTTTTATAAGGCTTAAAAAAATCAGGAATTCGGGGGCGGAGCGGCGGCTCAGCAAAGCTGCGCGGGCGCCCAGCATCTTGAGCGGCCACCCAGCAGAGCTGAGCGGGCGCCCAGATGGTGACTAGTTTTTTTTTTCTTGCCCTTTTTTCTGATTTTTTTGTATTTTTGGATAGGTTACTGATTCCTAACGGTTCCTATAACAACAAATCTTGGGTTGCCTCCCAAAAAGCGCTTCTTTTACGTCATTAGCTTGGCGTAGCGTACCTTGCTCAAGTTGACAATAAAACGACACTAACCACTTCCTGGTTTGCCGTATCCCCATAGTAATGCTTCAAACGCTGACCATTAACCTTGAATGCTTGGCCCAGATCATTCTCAAAAATCTCCATTGCTCCATGTGGAAACACAGTTTTGACAATAAAAGGTCCAGACCACCTTGATTTCAACTTTCCAGGAAAAAGTCGGAGACGAGAGTTGAATGAAAGAACTTGCTGCCGCGACACAAATGACTTAGGATATAGCTTCCTGTCGTACCACCTTTTCACTTTTTCCTTGTAGATTTTGTTGTTCTCGTACGCTTGGAGTCGAAATTCATCAAGTTCATTTAACTGAAGCATTCGCTTCTTCCCAGCTGCATCTAGATCAAGGTTCAACTTCTTCAACGCCCAATAAGCCTTATGCTCAAGCTCCACAGGTAAATGACATCCCTTACCATAAACAAGTTAAAACGGGGACATCCCAAGTAAAGTCTTGTATGCTGTTCTATAAGCCCAAACAGCTTCACGAGCTTTAAAGACCAATCCTTCCTTGACGGACAAACAACTTTCTCTAGAATGCACTTGATCTCTCTATTAGACACTTCTGCTTGACCATTCGTTTGCGGATGATAGGCAGTAGCAACACGATGATTCACATTGTAGCGCTGCATCATAGAAGTGAACTTACGGTTGCAGAAATGCGACCCCTCATCACTTATGATTACTCGTGGCGTTCCAAACCTTGTAAAAATCTGCTTATGAAGAAAATTCAACACTACCTTTGCATCATTCATCGGTAGAGCCTTGACTTCTACCCATTTTGAGACATAATCGACTGCCAGCAAGATGTACTGATTATTACAGGACAAAACGAATGGTCCCATGAAATCGATTCCCCAAACATCAAAGACCTCGACTTCAAGCATCAAATTTAATGACATCTCGTCCTTCCTCGTAAGATTCCCCACTCTTTGGCAACGATCACACCTTAAAACGAACTAATGTGCATCCTTAAACAAGGCAGGCCAGAAAAAACCTGCTTGCAAAATACGAGCTGCTATTTTTTCACCACCATAATGTCCACCATAAACTGTGGAATGGCAGTCTCGTAATATCCCCTCTGTCTCACAGAATGGGATACATCTCCTGATGAGCTGGTCAGCTCCTTGTCTAAATAAATACGGTTCATCCCACATGTACCACTTCGCCTCATGTAGAAACTTCTTCTTTTAAGCTGTATTCATATTAGGAGGCATTATATTGCTGACAAGATAGTTCACAATATCTGCGAACCATGGCTCTTCCTCCTGAACTGCGAACAACTGCTCATCCGGAAAAGATTCGTTGATCAATGTCTTATCATGTGAAGTAGAATCAGGATTCTCCAATCTAAAGAGATGGTCAGCTACTTGATTCTCAGTACCTTTTCGATCCTTGATCTCTAACTCAAATTCATGTAGCAAGAGCACCCAACGAATAAGTCTAGGCTTCGAATCCTTCTTGGAAACCAAATAGCGAATGGCCGCATGATCAGTGAATATTGTCACCTTTGTCCCAAATAGATAAGATCGAAATTTTTTAAAACCAAAGACTATAGCCAAGAGCTCCTTCTCAGTAGTGGTGTAGTTCATTTGAGCTCCATTTAGAGTCTTACTAGCATAGTAGACCACATGAAAAAGATTATTCTTGCGCTGCCCAAGAACTGCTCCCACCATATAATCACTCGCATCACACATCATCTCAAAAGGCTCTGTCCAATCAGGTGCCGTAATAACTGGTGCAGTTATCAAACTCTTCTTGAGAGTCTCGAATGCCGCCAAGAATTCATCATCAAATTTAAAAGGCACATCCTTCTCGAGCAAGTTACACAATGGCTTAGATATCTTCGAGAAGTCCTTAATGAAACGCCGATAAAAACCCGCATGACCAAGAAAACTACGGATCCCTTTCACAGAAATAGGGGGTGGAAGATTTTCAATGACTCCCACCTTAGCTTTGTCCACCTCAAGACCCTTGCTAGAGACCTTATGCCCAAGAATAATGCCTTCACGCACCATAAAGTAATATTTTTCCCAATTGAGCACCAAATTAGTTTCTACACACCTTTTGAGCACCGCACGAAGATTATTCAAACATTCATCATACGAATGTCCAATGACGGAGAAGTCGTCCATGAACACTTCGACATTATTTCCAATCATATCAGAGAATATAGCCATCATACATCTCTGAAAAGTGGCAGGAGCACCACATAAGCCAAACGAAACTCTACGAAAAGCAAACGTGCTAAATGGACAAGTGAAGGTAGTCTTTTCTTGATCCTCTGGTGCAATGCAAATCTGATTATACCCCGAATAGCCATCCAGAAGACAATAATACTCATGACTGGCCAACCTGTCAAGCATCTGATCAATAAACGGAAGAGGAAATTGATTCTTTTTCGTGGCCTTGTTCAACTTTCTGTAATCCATGCATACCCTCCATCCTGTGACTGTTCGAGTGGGGATGAGCTCGTTCTTCTCATTTGCTACCACAGTTATACCTCCTTTCTTCGGTACACAGTGCACGGGGCTCACCCAAGAACTGTCAGAAATAGGATATATGATTCTTGCATCCAGCCACTTCAGAATTTCTTTCATCACCACTTTTTTCATGATAGGATTAAGTCGTCGCTGTTGCTCAACAGTTGGCTTACTACCTTCTTCTAGCAGAATTTTATGCATGCAGTACGAAGGGCTGATCCCTTTGATATCTGCTATAGTCCATCCAATAGCCGATTTGAATTCTCTCAAAATTCTCAAAAGCTTGTCCTCCTCACTACCTAAAAGGTCAGATGCAATAATAACAGGTAAAGTAGATGCATCACCTAGAAATGCACACCTCAAGTGTTCAGGCAATGGTTTAAGCTCCAAAGTAAGTGCTTCCTCAATAGATGGTTTGAGCTTTCCTTCAGTAGAGCTGTTCACGAACCGAGCCAAGCCGAGCTTTAATTTTTTTTCCGACGAGCCGAGCCGAGCCGAGCTTTCTTAACGAACAAAAACCTGTGTTCGAGCTCGAGCTCGTTAACGAACGAGCCGAACACGAGCTTATTCGAAAAAAATCGAGTCGAGTTGAACCGAGCCGAACATGAGCCGAACACGAGCTTTCTCCATCAAAACGAGCCGAGTCGAGCCGAGCTGAATTAAAAAATTCTGGTCAAAACACTGGTTGACTGTTAAAATAACAAACCAAATACTTTTATTTTTTTCTAAAATTTTTGTCATATCACTAAAATATATTGATCTTAACATCCGTACGGTTGGATCATTCATAAATATTTTTTAAAAAATCGAAACATTAATACGATACAAAACACTAATTATAAGTACAAGTCAAAACACCGGTTGACTGTTAAAATAACAAATCAAATACATTTATTTTTTTCTAATTTTTTTATCATATCACTAAAATATATAGATTTTAACATCCGTACGGTTGGATCATCTATAAATATTTTTTAAAAAATCAAAACATATATACGAGACTAAACACTAGTTACAAGTACTGTTCAAACAAGTGGTTGATTGTCAAAATAACAAACAAAATAAATTAATTTTTTTCTAAAATTTTTATCATGTCACTAAAATATATAGATATTAACTTCCGTACGGTTGGATCATCTATAAATATTTTTTAAAAAATCAAAACATTAATACGAGACTAAACACTAGTTACAAGTAAAGGTCAAAACACCGGTTGACTGTTAAAATAACAAACCAAATACATTTATTTTTTTCTAAAACTTTTGTCATGTTACTAAAATATATAGATCTTAACATCTGTACAGTTGGATCATTCATACATATTTTTAAAATAACTTAAACATTAATATGAGACTAAACACTAGTTCTAAGTATTGTTCAAATAATTGGTTGATTGTCAAAATAACAAACAAAATAAATTTATTTTTTCTAAAAATTTTATCATGTCACTAAAATATATAGAATTAACATCCGTATGGTTGGATCATCTATAAATATTTTTTAAAAAATTAAAACATTAATATGAGACTAAACACTAGTTACAAGTAAAGGTCAAAACACCGGTTGACTGTTAAAATTACAAACCAAATACATTTATTTTTTTCTAAAACTTTTGTCATGTCACTAAAATATATAGATCTTAACATACGTACGGTTGGATCATCTATAAATATTTTTAAAAAAAATCAAAACATGAATACGAGACTAAACACTAGTTACAAGTACTGTTCAAACAAGGGGTTGATTGTCAAAATAACAAACAAAATAAATTTATTTTTTTTCTAAAATTTTTATCATGTCACTAAAATATATAAATATTAACATCCATACGGTTGGATCATTCGTAAATATTTTTAAAAAAATCGAAACATTAATATGGAAGAAGTACTAGTCAAACTACTAGTTAACTGTTAAAATACCAAACCAAATATATTTATTTTTTCTAAATTTTTTATTATATCACTTAAATATATAGATCTTCACATCCGTACGGTTGGATTATTTATAAATAATTTCAAAAAATCGAAACACCGATCAGGAAATAAATACTAGTTACAAGTAGTAGTCAAATCACTTGTTAATTATTAAAATATTAAATTAAAAAATTAATTTTTAATATCTGAATTTTTTCAAATTACTAAAATATATATTTTGACATTAGTATAGTTCAATAATTTTAAAATATTTATAAAAAATCTGAAAAAAATTCATAATAATTAAATATATAAAAAATATATATTTTTTAATTTTTTTTCGAGCCGAGCCGAGCCGAGCTCGAGCCGAACCGAGCTCGAGCCGAACATGCCAAAAGCTCGGCTCGAGCTCGTTTTCTTAACGAACACATTTTTGTGTTCGAGCTCGAGCTCGAGACCTTAACGAACCAAGCCGAACCGAGCCCTTAACGAGCCGAGCTCGAGCTTGTTCGCGAACGGCTCGGTTCGCGAACAACTCTATCCTTCAGCATTCTTAAGATCAGAAGTACCAAGAGATTCAAATGGCATGTCTAGCTTTCGCTTTCAAGGAGAAGCATTTAGATATTGTAGCTGCTCATTGCCATCCTCGTCATAACTGTCAAACTCCCCTACTAAGGCTTTCTCTAATGTATCAGACATTAGCATATGATCAAGTTCTGAAGTTACCGCATAATCAATCAAATCCACCTTTAAGCACTCCTCTTCTTCTGTAGGGAATTTCATCGCTTTGAATACATTGAATATCACATCCTGATCCTGCACCCTCATAGTAAGTTCACCTTTCTGCACATCTATCAAGGTGCGTCCTGTAGCCAAGAAAGGTCTTCCCAAGATTATGGGGATCTTCTTATCTTACTCAAAATCCAAAATGACAAAGTCTGCAGGGAAGAAGAGCTTATCCACCTTTACTAACACATCCTCCACTATGCCTCGTAGATATTTAATAGAACGATCAGTCAATTGTAGAGACATGTAGGTGGGCTTTGGATCAGGCAAATTCAACTTTTTGAAGATAGACAACGACATCAGATTGATGTTTGCTCCCAAATCGCACAGGCATTTATCAAAAGACAACTTGCCAATGGTGCAAGAAATGGTGAAGCTACTTGGATCTTTAAGTTTTGGAGGTAATTTCTGTTGCAGTACAACACTGCACTCTTCCGTTAGAGCAACGGTCTCAAGGTCATCCAGTTTCACCTTCCTTGAAAGAATACTCTTCATGAATTTCACATAACTAGGCATTTGCTCCAAAGCCTCAGCGAAAGGTATGTTGATGTGAAGTTTCTTGAACACCTCCAGAAACTTCCCGAACTGCTTATCCAGTTTTTGTTGTTGCAATCTCTTAGGGAAAGGTGGTGGAGGATAGAGCTGTTTCTCCCCTGTATTACCCTCAGGAAGAGTGTGTTCAATAGTAGTCTTCCTTGGTTCCACCGCTTTCTCCTTTTGCTTCTCTTCTTCATTACCAACTTCAGCTTCTTCGTCTTTTGCTTTTCAGCATTAACAACTTTTCCAGACCTTAAGGTAATAGCCTTGACTTGCTCTTTAGCTTCCTTCCTGCCTGGCACTTCAGTATCACTGGAAAGTGTGCCAGGTTGACGATTGAGCACTGTATTGGCTATTTGACCGATTTGATTTTCCAAGGTCTTGATAGAAACAGCCTGACTTTTGCACAACAGCTCGAGTTCCTCGAAATCAGCACTAGAAGGTGGAGCAACACCTCCCTGTTGAGGATATGATTGCCTTTGAGCATACTGCTGTGGTTGCTGGAATCCAGGTGGATTAAACTGTTTACTTAGACCTTCCTGATACGGTTGCTGAATAGCATTCTGAGTATTGCTCCGGCTGAAATTGGGATGATTTCTGTTGTTAGGATGATAAGTAGCTGGCACAGGTTGCTGCAATCGCTGATAATTGTTCACATACTGAACAGATTCATTAACAAGAGAAAACTGATCCATCGCATGAGAACCTGCACAAAGCTCACAGACCATAGCTATCTGATTGACTCCATAGGTGGCTAAAGAATTGACCTTCATAGACAGCGCTTGGAGCTGCGCTATAATAGCTGTAGCTGCATCAACTTCCAGAATACCTGCTACCTTCCCAGGCATCATCCTTTGAGTTGGGTTTCGATGCTCATTTGCAGCCATGGTTTCAATAAGATTATAAGCCTCAGTATAGCTTTTGGCCCACAAAGCGCCTCCAGCTGCTGCATCGAGCATGGGCCGAGATTGGGCCCCCAAACCATTATAGAAACTAGTGATCACCATCCAGTCAGGCATACCATGACGTGGACACTTTCTCAACATCTCCTTGTAGCGCTCCCAAGCTTCACACATATATTCTGTAGGCTACTGCGCAAACTGAATAAGGGCACTCCTCATAGCTGCAATCTTTACCATTGGATAGAACTTTACCAGAAACTTTTACGCAAGATCCTGCCAAGTAGTGATGGACCCAGCTGGTTCAGAATATAACCAGTCCTTAGCTTTATCCCTCAAAGAGAATGGGAAAAGCCTCAGCTTGATAGCCTCATCAGTCATACCATTATATTTGAAAGTACTACAGATCTCGACAAAATTCCTGATGTGCATGTTGGGGGTCTTCAGTTGCAGCACCTCCGAAAGAAATAGAATTCTGCACCATCTGAATAGTGCCCGACTTGATTTCAAAAGTGTTAGCCTGAATAGCCGGATGAAGGATGCTTGACTGAATGTCATCAATTTTAGGCCGAGAAAAGTCCATAAGAGCTGGATCTGCCGGAACTATACGATCACTCATAATTATTGGTTCTTTCTGCTCACTCTCTTTATCCGAATCTTCAAAATCTATCTTCTCCGGAATATCAAGAACTGAGTCTATCATCTCAGCCGTATCTAAAGTCCTCTTGCGAGTACAAGAACGTGTTTGCATAAATGCTCGCTAAAGTACCTGAAAAACAACCGGAAAAAATAAGTAACACGTCTTAATCAATGAGTCCTAATGACCACTGATGGTAAATGCATAAACTAAACAAATACGCCGAGTCCCCGGCAGCGGCGCCAAAAACTTGTTAGGGTGAAAACACGCGCTAATATTCATGCAAGTATACGCGTTCGCAAGTAATATAGAATACTTTCTAGTTCGTTCCCATAGAGACTCAGACTAATTATACTCAATTAACACTCACTCAACAATGTATGATTACTTTTCAATGTCAAGACAATAATATGTAGATTTGATTAACTAATTATTAACTATAATTAACTACGAGAATTAAACACTTAATTGACACTTGAATTAACAATATTAAACACACATGAGATCATACCTTCATTACTACTTCCTTCAATAGTTATTGTTATTACCCTTAGCATGTAACGATGATGAAATTAATCGAACAACACGAAACTGATAAAAGCCAACTTTCGTTGTACTAATACCATTCTACCAAACATCCACAATTAAGATAGAAGTTGAATAGTCATCAATTATGTTGAGACCCTATATGTCTACATAATTTGACAACATAACGATTTAAGCACAAGTTATTCCTTATGATTACACAGGGCAAGTAAAACGATTAGAGTTACCCACTAATCATGCATACACATACATGAACCTATGCTAGCATGGCAAGTTCTAAATCTCAAGATCCACCGTCGCTTCACAAGAGATTAACACCCTATCTTATATGTTCGCGACACACATAAGACGAATAAGCATAACCACTACTAGATATCATACAATCATCACACACTAAGGTATTAAACAACTAACTAAAGAATTCCATAGTAAATCCGTTACGACCCCATGACCACGATTAGCCCATGATTGAACTCATCGTCACCATGGGTTCATATGAAAACATGATAATAACACACGAGAATAATTAATAAAACTACTTATATTAAACTAAAGTACGTCTCAAGAGTAAATAGGTTCAAAGCAAAGAAAACTAGCATCCACTGTTACAACGAATAAAAGAATCACAAGAAACTATGCTTCCTCTTCGTTGCGGTGTGCTAAAACGGTCTTCTTCCTTATCTCCTTGCTCCTCGATTAATACCACGATTCAACACACGTGAAACGTCTCTGAAAACTACTTATAGAAGCCCCACAAAACCGAACCATCTAAGAAGTCAGAAGTCCAGCAGAACGAGAACTCCAAAAATCAGAATTAAAAATTACGTCCCTGAGCGGGCGCCCAGCAATCCTGAGCGGGCGCCCAGCTTCCTGAGCGGCCGCCCAGCCAGGCTGAGCGGGCGCCCAACACCTTTCTGGAAAATTCATTATTCTGCTCCCGTTCTTCGCTGCATTCTGCTCTTAACTTCCCACTTATAATGCCAAGCACATACTAAGGCTTATTCTTGATGAAATCTCCCCACAAATGCAAGTAATACCCTAAAATGCACAGACACTAGAAAAACACATCAAATACACAAAATACTTGATTTTAAGACATCAATTCAAGCTATTATAAGACGTTCTAAGTGGTATAAAATGCCACTTATCACCATCACACCAAAATTAGCCAACACATGGCACTTAAGTGAGGTCATAAGGGTGATATAAGCAATATTTAAGTGGATAACCAAGATAATATCTATATTATCGCATCATTTTACCAAAAAGCAAGCAAAAGATCACTTCTTCATTTTTTTGAAGAAAAACCCGAGAGGAAAATGGGGCAGAAATGGAGGAGAAAGAATTGCTTGTTTCTTCATTTTCCCTTGGCCGATTCGTGCGTTTTACTAGTCAAATCGAACTACGCATATAATATAACACCCTATTTTTATAACAATAAAACTACACAATATAAACAAGTCTAAATTATATTAAACTGCAATAGTGTAGCAAAAATGAATGACATAGTTAAAATCCATGGATTAAATATCCAACAATAATAATAGAAATATGATATAAAATCCACTAAAAGAAGCCTTCGCATTTATTAAATTCACTAAGTTGAATCTCAACTAAATACTGGGTGTCACTCATCACTCTGCCCGCTTTACCCCGTAATTACCTGCAGAAAGGAGACAATACGAGTGAGTCAAATGCTCAGTACAAATATAATCTAGATAATTGATAAAATATAAATACGAATAGATTGTGTCTTACCAACACAGAGATTTAAACTGAAAATGACAAAAAGGTCAACAATGTAGTTTTGAAACAATTTACCAATATTTATCGAATCAGCAGGATAATAAGTACAAATAATTGAGCTAACAATGAAGCATAAAATAAGGTTGAATAGTAAATAAGGTGGGTACAAATAATATGCACACTTAACATTAATGAGCCTAGTTTGAATTTAAATTATATATTAATAACATCATGATAGTCACAGTACTGACAAAATAATATGATATAATAATAATGAAATACGAAGAACCCGTGACCTACTAACTGGGCAAACATATTAACTCATAAAATAATCAATTATGAGGAATCTAAATCCCAACACTATGAATCCAATTATTATTAATAAATTAATTAAGCTAAGTAGTACATATAGTAAGCAATTATGTACTCTCAATCTAACCAAAGCAAGCTACTAAAATAAACATCTTTCTAAACATGTACAAGTTACATGCTTACCAGATTGTTTGAAAATAAAATAATTTTAGAAGAATAAAATTTAAATAAATGGTTAAACAAACTTTTAATATTGCAGTAAAATAATCGATACGTGGCATAACCATAATTGTAATAAGTTCATAAATTAATACTATAAAATATAATAGCACGGAATTCGAATACAATTTTACACCTTATTTACCAATTAATGGCGATAAAAATTAATATAATGAGTATAACATCAGTTTTATAAGACCCTGTAAACATCAATATCCTAAAAAATGAAATATTTAATAGGCTCTCCAATCACATAAACGCATGCATAAAATAATTCATTAATCAAAATAAGGCACTTTGATGAAACAAACAGGCAAAATAGTAAGTAGGAAAATTGTTTAAAACTAGTACACTACCTTATAAAATAACAAATTCAAATGCTAATATAATAATTGAAATTTTATGCTTTATAAATCTATTTTTAGGAGTACAATAATTTATAAATTATAATAAATAATTAGCATGTGTATCACCTTTAACTCAAATTCAAAACTAGCCGATCATTCGAATTACATGCATAACGATTTAGTACCAAATTAATGACAAAATAAAAAAAATAGTAAAAGAAAAATGATGTGGGCATCCTATAAATAAATACTAAGCAAGAATGACCACCACGTATATGTAAAAATGATTAAATATAAATATTCAAAAGATAGTTTAACCAAAAGAGTAGATTTAGAGCTTACAATTTTCAGTAAATCGTTCCAAAATAAGAACCTGGATTTAGAACGCCAACGAAAATAGATGAAGCACTGAAATATATACAGAGGAATTAATTAAATCAATATTTTAGATTTAAAAATAAAATACAATTATAAATAGATATAATATTACGTAGTATACGTAATCGTGCATACCTTCAGTTATTCAAGTAATTTAACTAGTTGAATGCTCACATCTATAACTCAGGGCCAGCTAACCTTGTCTCTGCATTGATATAATTTAATAACATAGACATATACATCTATCAATTGAAGACATTGTGAATCAGTGAATATAACTAAATAACTCAATATTTGCACCCGAGCTCCTTCGCTGTACACCTTATTACCGTGAATACCTTATATGTATCTAATAGATTGTATTTATAAGTCTACACGATAAGTATAACCCGCCTTAAAGAAATCAAAAACTACAAGTAAGCCTTATCACTCTATTTCCTAGAATTTGATTAGGATTCCACCACTATTTTTCATATGCTTCTAGAAAAAAAATAATAAACATAAAACAAAATTATGTATAATTTAATACATAACTAATATAAATAAGTATTAGTAATTTAATAATTAGATAAATATATCAGGGTATTAAATCCTCCCCCCTTATAATAATTTCGTCCTTGAAATTCTAATAACTCACCTGATTTGAAAAGATAAGGATATATTGTCCTGACTGAGTCCTCTATTTCCCACGTAGCCTCTCGAGCATCGTGATTTTTCCAAAGAACTTTAACAAATAGAATAGTATTATTACGCAAAACTCTTTCTTCTCTCTCCAATGTAGCTTCAGCTTCCTCCTCACAAGATAGATCCTCGTCAAATGCGTCTAAAGGACATTGAACAATATGGTGTGGATGATAAACATACTTCCACAAAACTGATGCATGAAATACGTTAGTACTCGGGACAACTGAGGCGGCAAGGCAACTCTATATGCCACTGCTCTAACTCTCTCAAGAATCTCAAATGGACCAATATACCTCGGATTCAATTTTCCTTTCTGACCATAACGCTGAATGCCCTTCGTCGGAGATACCTTAAGAAATACCATGTCCCCAACCTTAAACTCATACTCTCACCTACCCTTATCTGCATAACTCTTTTGCCTAGATCGAGCTTGTTTAAGCTTCTCTAGAGCAAATGTTACCTTATCAGTTGTGATCTGAACTAAGTCAGGACCTTCCAAAAGTTTTTCTCCTACTTCATTCCAACAAGTCGGTGTTATGCACCTGCGTCCATATAATGCTTCAAAAGGAGCCATACTAATGCTCGCTTGCCAACTATTATTGTACGCAAATTTAACCAACGGTAAATACTCATTCCAATTTCCAAACCATTCTAGTGCACAAGCTCGTAACATATCCTCCAAAGTCTGAATCATCCGCTCTGATTGTCCGTCAGACTGCGGATGAATTGCTGTACTATAATTCAGTGTGGTGCCCCATGCTTTTTGAAATCCCAGCCAAAATTTTAAAGTAAATCTCGGATCTCTATCAGAAACAATAGAAACTGGAATACCATGAAGTCTAACAATCTCATTCCTGTATGCTAGTGCTAAACTCTCCAAAGACATGTTCCCACGAATCGGTAAAAAGTGAGCATATTTAGTAAGCCTATCCACAATCACCCATATCGCATCATTCTTCCTCAAAGTTTTCGGCAACCAAATAACAAAATCCATGCAAACATTCTCCCATTTCCATGTAGGCAATTCCAACGGTTGTAATAATCCACTTGGTCTCTAATGTTCAATCTTCACATGTTGACAAGTCAAACATTTTGAAATGAACTCAGCTATATCACGCTTCATACCACTCCACCAAAAGTGTTCCTTCACATCATGATACATCTTCGTCTCACCTGGATGAATTGAGGATGGAGATCGATGGGCTTCCTCCAATAATTGCTCCTT
The DNA here is from genome assembly GCF_009905375.1 of Apium graveolens. NCBI lineage: Eukaryota > Viridiplantae > Streptophyta > Magnoliopsida > Apiales > Apiaceae > Apium > Apium graveolens. The sequence continues at coordinate 173,302,869 of NC_133649.1, forward strand.
AAGTTACTTATTATCAGGCACACACAATCGGTTACCCTTCCAAATTATACCATGTTCGTCAATGCAAATTTCTGGTTGCTTTCCTGATTTCATGCTCTGTATAAGATACCATATGTCATCATCACCATCCTGACCTGCCTTTATCCTAGAGATAAGACTAGGCTCGACATACATACTTGCTAATATACCATCTGTTCCTTCACGATAAAACTCTAAGCCAAATCTTTCAATCTCGTGTGAAGAGGTCATTGATATGTCATTAATGCTGCCAGATTTCCAGAATTCTTCCTACTCAATACGTTTGCAACTTTGTTAGCTTTTCCAGGGTGATACTGAATACTCACATCGTAGTCTTTCAAGAGTTCAATCCATCGCCTTTGTCTCATGTTAAGCTCCTTCTGTGTAAAGATATACTTCAAGCTTTTGTGGTCGGTAAAGATCTCACACTTATTACCATACAAGTAGTGCCTCCATATCTTCAATGCAAATATAACAGCAGCAAGCTCCAAGTCATATGTCGGATAGTTTACCTCATAAGGCTTCAGTTGCCTCGAAGCATAGGAAATCACCTTTCCATGTTGCATCAGTACACAACCAAGTCCCTTCTTTAAAGCATCGCTATAAAACACATAACCACCCATTCCAGATGGTAGTGTCAAAACTGGAGATGTCACAAGTCTCTTCTTCAACTCTTGAAAACTATTCTCACATTCCTCGGTCCATATGAACTTGTTACTTTTTCGAGTCAATTGCGTCAATGGCATGGCAATGGTCGAGAAGCCCTCAACAAAATGATGATAATAACCAGCAAGTCCCAAGAAACTCCTCACTTCAGTCACGGTGCTAGGTCTTGGCCAATCGGTAATAGCCTCAACCTTAGCTGGATCCACTTTAATTCCATCTGTTGATATAATATATCCCAAAAAGGCAACTTGATCAAGCCAAAATTCACACTTCTTGTACTTTGCAAACAACTTATTTTTCCTCAATATCCCCAATACAACTCGTAGATGTTCCTCATGCTCTTCTTTAGACTTTGAATACACCAAAATATCATCAATGGATACAATCACAAACTTATCGAGAAAATCTTTGAATACCCTATTCATCAAGTCCATGAAAACTGCTGGTGCATTTATCAACCCAAATGACATGACAAGAAACTCGTAGTGCCCATAACGAGTCCTAAATACAGTCTTCGGGATATCACTTTCCTTCACTCTTAACTGATGGTAGCCAGAATGTAGATAAATCATCAAAAAATATTTTGCTCCTTGCAGCTGATCAAATAAGTCATCGATCTTCGGCAGTGGATACCTATTCTTCACAGTGATTATGTTCAACTATCAATAATCAATACATAGCCTCATCGAACCATCCTTTTTCTTCACAAACAAGACAGGTGCACCCCAAGGTAAAACACTCGGTCTGATGAAACCTTTCTCAAGAAGTTCCTGCAGTTGTTCCTTCAACTCTTGCAATTCCAATAGAGCCATGCGATACGGATCCTTAGAAATTGGTTGCGCACTAGGAAGTAGGTCAATAGAAAATTCCACCTCTCTTTGTAGAGGTAGTCCATCCAAGTCCTCTGGAAACACATCTGGAAACTCACAAACTACACTAACATCCACAAGTTTAGGCGATTCTATAGAAGAATCAATTATATGAGCTAAATATCCTTCACATCCATGTGTAAGCATCCTATGGGCCTTGATGGCCGAGATAAATTTCCCCAAACCACTAGGCGTAGAACCCTGAAACTCGAACTCGGGTGAATTTGGATCACCAAAAATTATTTTCTTCTTTTGACAATCAATAGTGACCTTATGCCGCTCTAGCCAATCCATCCCCAAGATGACATCAAAATCTTGCATCAGAATAGGTAGAAGATCCACAAATAATTTCCTATCCTTAACTATGACTACACAATCATGGTACAGAGTGTTCACATATGTATTTACCCCAATAGGGTTGCCAACAGAAAATTCTGATGAAAGTGTAGTAGGTGCAATGCATAAGTGTTTAACATAAGATGTAGAGATAAATGAGTGTGTAGCACCAGTGTCAAATAAGACAGTAGCATTCTTATTGCCAATAGAAAATGTTCCCGTAATGGTACCTGGGGTATTTGCAGCATCCTTTGCGGTAATAGAAAAGACACATCCATCATTCTTCTGATTATTTCTCCCATTCTGATTGTTCTGGTCCCCAATCTTCTTCAATGGCTGCTTGCAATCTCGAATAGTATGGCCCTTCTAGCCGCAGTTGAAGCAGGATCTAGTAATCCAATAACAAACAGCACTGTGCATCTTCCCGCAGTGCTCACAAGATTTCCCTCCATTCTGATTTCCAGCTTGAGTCCCTGACTTGTTCTACTGATTACCTTGATTTCCATTTCTCTACTGAAAACTGCGAGTGTTGTACCTGTGTTCATTTTGTTTAAATTTTCCTGCAGATCCGCCATTTTTCTGAAACTTAGAGGAATCATCATCTCTCTTCCTTTTCTGATTCTGCATGTCTCGCTGTTTACGAAAATCATCCTGATGAAGTTCTTGATCTCTAGCACTGTCCACCAAACTGTCCATGATAGTGTAGCGATTAGCTATGATGTGGTTACAGATAGAAGTCTTCAAAGCCCACTTGAATTTCATGATCTTATCCTCCTCAGTACCAGCAACAGATCGAGCATACCCAGCCAATCTCTAAAATATGACCTGAAAGCCCGCCACAGACTCATCCTCTTTCTGAGCTATACTCTGATATTCTCGAGCATACTCCTCGCGAATACTGGCAGGAAAGTATCTCTAATCAAACTGTATCTTGAACATATCCCAAGTGATAATATTCTCATATCCAACTGCGTGAGAAGCCGCCACTGACTTCCACCAAATGTTAGCATCCCCCTCAAGATGGTATATAGCAAAACGGGCCTTTTCCTGCTCAGAACAATTTAAAACCCGAAATATTTTTTTCATGTGATCAATTCATGCTTTAGCATCCATCGAGGTCTTAGCTTCCTTAAAAAAATTAGGCCTTTGCTTCATGAATCGATCGAACATGGTCTGGCCTTCCAGATTCTGCCCATTATTATTACCACGAGAATTCTATTATTGTCGGGTTGCAACTTCCTGCACCATGTCCATAAAAGTAGCTCGATCCATCGTAATTTGATGATGGGCATTTCCAGCATTATTCTGACTTGCACTGCCTCGCACCATCCTGTAAAACTTTTCTATAAGGGGAAAAATAACACACAGAAGTAATACGATATTCAAATAAAGAATCGAGATTTTTCTTTCTACCCATGCGAAGTCAACCCAAAACTCACAGGTCAATGCCTAAAAGACAGTCTACAGAATCTATAATCGTAGCTCGGATACCAACACAGTAACACCCTATTTTTATAACAATAAAACTACATAATATAAACAAGTCTAAATTATATTAAACTGCAATAGTGTAGCAAAACCGAATGACATAGTAAAAATCCATGGCTTAAATCTCCAACAATAATAATAGAAATAGGATATAAAATCCACTAAAAGAAGCCTTCACATTTATTAAATCCACTAAGTTGAATCTCAACTAAATACTAGGTGTCACTCATCACTCTGCCCGCTTTACCCCCTAATTACCTGTAGAAAGGAAACAATACGAGTGAGCCAAATGCTCAGTACCAACATAATCTAAATAATTGATAAAATATAAATACGAATAGATTATGTCTTACCAACACAGAGATTTAAACTCAAAATGATAAAAAGGTCAACAATGTAGTTTTGAAACAATTTACCAATATTTATCGAATCAACAGGATAATAAGTATAAATAATTGAGCTAACAATGAAGCATACAATAAGGCTGAATAGTAAATAAGGTGGGTACAAATATGGGCCTCTTACACAAAAATATACTTGCCAAACTCCAATCACCAGCGAAGTATAGGACAATGGTTCCTTCTTCGGTAATCCAGAAGAAGAAATAAGGAATGTAAAATACACCCCAACAATATAATAGCGATCATGATCTAATCACATCTCATACCCCAGAGACGCGCTCGTATACTCACGCATAGATATGAGTTGGTGCCTAGTTCACCATTACTCCGAACTCCATGTGAACATTATCCGTGATTAACCCACACAGATCGGTCTAAGAGCCCAACAATAAGGTTACAAAGTTGCTCGACTCGTTGCACGAAATGAAACAAAGTAAAACAATATCGTAAGAAAAATGCAAAATAACAATATGAATGAGTCAAAGCAACAATAATTCCAAGAATAGGGAAACTGAAACGAAAATGAGAATGCGTACAAATAGGTACACATTGAGTACAATAAGCTCATAATTTTTATAAAATGGATCAACAATAAATTAAGGAATATTTTATTATTTCAAAATAAGAGAAAAATAGGAAATTCGTATCGTACGATATAGATCAAACAAATTCCAAAGTATCCAGAAAGTCCGCTAAAATGCCGGTACGCACTACTCTTTATTTAAATCTAGGGAACAATTAAAAAATTATAAATTAATACACAAACATATACTTTAGTACTAGATTAAATGCAAAAATAAATTATGAATTTATGCATACTTAACATTAATGAGCCTAGTTTGAATTCAAATTATATATTAATAACATCATGATAGTCACAGTATTGACAAAATAATATGATATAATAATAATAAAATACGAAGAACCCGTGACCTACTAACTGGGCAAACATATTAACTCATAAAATAATCAATTATGAGGAATCTAAATCCCAACACTATGAATCCGATTATTATTAATAAATTAATTAAGTTAAGTTGTACATATAGTAAACAATTATATACTCCCAATCTAACCGAAGCAAGCTACTAAAATAAACATCTTTCTAAACATGTACAAGTTACATGCTTACCAGGTTGTTTGAAAATAAAATAATTTTAGTAGAATAAAATTTAAATAAATGGTTAAACAAACTTTTAATATCGCAGTAAAATAATCGGTACGTAACGAGGCATAACCATAATTGTAATAAGTTCATAAATTAATACTATAAAATATAATAACACGTAATTCGAATACAACTTTACACCTTATTTACCAATTAATGGCAATAAAAATTAATATAATGAGTATAACATCAGTTTTATAAGACCTTGTAAACATGAATATCCTAAAAAAATGAAATAGTTAATAAGCTCTCCAATCACATAAACGCATGCATAAAATAATTCATTAATCAAATGAGAAACTTTGATTAAATAAACAGGCTAGGCACCACTAATAAAATAGTAAGTAAGAAAATTGTTTAAAACTAGTACACTACCTTATAAAATATCAAATTCAAATGCTAATATAACAATTGAAATTTTATGCTTTATAATTCTATTTTCAGGAGTACAATAATTTATAATTTATAATAAATAATTAGCATGTTTATCACCTTTAACACAAATTCAAAACTAGCCGATCATTCGAATTACATGCATAACGATTTAGTACCAAATTAACGACAAAATAAAAAAATAGTAAAAGAAAAATGATGTGGACATCCTATAAATAAATATTAAGCAAGAATGACCTCCATGTATATGTAAAAATGATTAAATATAAATATTCAAAAGATAGTTTAACCAAAAGAGTAGATTTAGAGCTTATAATTTTCAGTATATCGTTCCAAAATAAGAACTTGGATTTAGCACGCCAACGTAAATAGATTGAAGCGCTGAAATATATACAGAGGAATTAATTAAATCAATATTTTAGATTTAAAAATAAAATACAATTATAAATATATATAATATTACGTAGTATTCGTAATCGTGCATACCTTCGGTTATTCAAGTAATTTAACAAGTTGAATGCTCACATCTGTAACTCAGGACCAGTTAACCTTGTCTCTACATTGATACAATTTAATAACATAGACATATACATCTATCAATTGAAGACATTGTGAATCGGTAAATATAAATAAATAACTCAATATCTGCACCTGAGCTCCTTCGCTGTACACCCTATTACCGTGAATACCTTATAGGTATCTAATAGATTGTATTTATAAGTCTACACGATAAGTATAACTCGCCTTAAAGAAATCAAAAACTACAAGTAAGCCCTATCACTCTATTTCCTAGAATTTGATTAGGATTCCACCACTATTTTTCAGATGCTTCTAGAAAAAAAATAATAAATATAAAACAAAATTATGCATAATTTAATACGTAACTAATATAAATAAGTATTAGTAATTTAATAATTAAATAAATATATCAGGGTATTAAATATAAGGTAACCACTCTCCTCACCTACTAGATTCCCATACTCGTTTTTTTGTGATTTACCGTTAAGAGAATAGTAACCATGTTTGTGTTCTTGGTTGAAGTTTATAGCATATTAAGGTTGTTTAAGGATCATCCAAGGATACATAGGCCTTTTTAAGAGTATTAAAAGCTCCAAGGAAGGTATAAACACCTCTCTCTCTTAGTTTAATTTGATGTTTATGATTGCGTTTGATGATAGTTATGTTTTAGTACATGTATGCTTAGACCTATTACCTTGAGCCATGATTAAGCATGTTTTATTGGCGGAAACTTTGAGTTGATGAAATTTGAGTATTAGATGATGTTCTTGATATAGTTTTAAAGATAAACTAGAGTTGATTATGTTTGTCTTGATTATTGAATATGTTATGGATCAAAAACTAAAGTATAATAATTGCTGTATTTATTACTAGGGAACGTGAGCTTCGAGGCTCGATTTGACCGCTCTTGTGTTTAGTGACTTGATCTGCCTTAACAAGATGCCTACGTACCTTGCTCATTGCCAAGGATCAAGTCAAAAAACGTAGTTCTGATTTGTGAGGTGAGGCCCCTTATATAGATGTTGGGAGTCCTTGAATTGGATTTGGTGTAGGAGACTTGGTGGTCAAGTCTCAGAATAAGAATGGACTTTGGAGTCCTAAGTGGTAGGAAACTGATTCCTTATCCTTCTAGGTCCCTTGGAGGCTAATCCACTAGGATTTATGTCCTTATTGGGACTCTTCTTAATAGATGATTTTTCCTTATTAATTAATTATGAAATTAATTAATATTCAGGGTTTTGGGCCTTCTTTGTTCCATCAGGCCTGATCTGGTCCATCAGGCTTGATCAATGTGTTAACCTTTTTGGTCTGAATGTCATACATCTTCTTATTGGACCTAGTAGCCCAAATCATGTGTAATTAATGTAATATTTAATTACGTAATCAGGATTTATTTATCCCCTATCATTTGCCCCCCAACTTTTGGAAAACCGTATAAGATTTCGCAAAAGTTAAGTTCACTCATTCCCTTACAGGATATCGTTTTGTGTAAAGTGTGGAGCCACCTATACAATTACAACGATTTGCCTTGTACGCGGCTTCAGGGTTGTTTAAAAAATTCCCTATTATTTTCTTACCTTTTTCCTTCTTTTTAGGAATTTTCTGGTATTTTTTAGGAAATTTCCCTTTATTTCCGAGATTTTCCAAAATTTCTGCATTTTTTCAAAAACATTTTTCTAACTTTCAGCCCTTTTTCGACTAGGATCCTAGTCGAAATTTCGACCTGGATCCTATTCCAATTTTGGGCCAGCCTTTTAATCCTGGTCGAAGGATTTCGACTAGGTTCCACAACCTGGATTTCGACTAGGTTCCACAACCTGGATTTCGACCAAAATCCTAGTCGAACCTTCGACCTGGATTTTGGTCAAAATTTATGTGCTTGTTTGATACTTGTCGAAGGATTTCGACTAGGTTCCACAACCTGAATTTCGACCAGGATCCTAGTCGAACCTTCGACCTGGATTTTGGTCGAAATTCCAGTACTTATTTGATTCCTGTTCGCAAGGTTTCGACTAGGAATCACGACCAGGGTTTTGACCTGGATCCTAGTCGAACCTACGACCTGGATCTTGGTCGAAGGTTTGGTCCCTTTTTGACTCATGTTCATAAGGTTTCGACTAGGAATCACGACCAGGGTTTCGACCTGGATCCTAGTCGAACCTACGACCTGGATCTTGGTCCTCCTTCTCGAAAAATTTCGTGCTTGATTCATGACCAGGATTTTGACCTCAATCCCAGTCTTATTAATAAGTGCTTTCCTGGCTTCTGTTCGAAAGTATTCAAATTGGATCCACGACTTCAACTTCGACCTCCATCCTGGTCTTTTTAACACGTATTTTCGGGCTCCTGTTCGAAAGAATTTGAATAGGATTTATGACCTTAAATTCGACCTCAATCCTGGTCTTTTTAACCCATATTTTTCGGGCGCCTGTTCGAAAGAATTCGAATAGGATTTACGACCTTAAATTCGACTTCAATCCTGGTCTTTATTGGGCTTTTCCTAATCCAACTTGGATTGGGCCTTGTTTGGGCCTTTACTTTTCCCAATCCTTTTTGGATTTGGGCCACGTTTGGGCCTTCACTTTTCCAAATCCTTTTTGGAGTTGGGCCTCGTTTGGGCTTTAAGAATTATTGAAGATATTCTGGAAGGTTTCAGAACTTAATAACTCTAAAGATATTCTGGAACATTCCAGAATTTGGGCTTTTTCTTTGGGCCTTCAGCTTAATGGGCTTTTCTGCCTTTTCATCTTCCCTTTTCCGCCTGTATAAAGGAGTAACTAGGGTCACTCATTTCTCACTTTCTCATTTCTGAATTCCCTTCCTCTTTTCTTCTCCTAAAGATCTCAGCGAAATAATTGTTGGTCGGAGTTTTTGAGCCCCAAAACCTTCACTTAGCAAGCCAACCCCTTTTTGCAGCGTTACTTCAAGTAAAATACCTTTCTCTCTTCTTTTCTCTTGCTCATTTTTGCATAGCTTGTGTTTTAAAATTGTCTTCTTTTGCACCCTTTTTTCAGATGGCTAATAAGAGAATGACTCGTTTGGCCAAGATGAATGTCTCTAAAAAGCCTAGTGAGTTCCCCATTCGATCAAGGTACACTTCCTTGATTGATATGATTAACACCCGAGGGGATGAGTACCCGTCTAACGTGCATCTGGACACGCACGACCACATCAGTGTCTTCCGGGATCCAAAGGAGCTGGACAAGTTGAGTACTTGTTTCAAAATCAAGGAACCCTTCAAGCTAGTTCTTACGGGTCCGGCCGACAGGGCCTGTCAATGGAAGAAAGACGCTCTATGCGTCTACAGGGACACTTTAAGGGCAGGTATCAGACTCCCCTTTCACCCATTTATCCCTGTTCTGCTAGCTCATGTAGGTATTAGCCCTTGCCAACTCCCTCCAAACTCTTGGAGGTTACACAACGTCCCTACATCGGTTGCTGTGTTCAGAAAGATCTTTCAGTTAAAGAACAGCCCCGACAAAAATCTGGGATGGGTTTCTTTGAACCAACGCCCCACTGTTCCCCACATAGTGAATGGGAAGTCCATCCCCGATAATAACTTGGGGTGGAAGAAGGATTTTTTGTACGTCCTTTGGGAGGGCGGAGATTAGGGCACCCTCTTTCGTTCGTCTTTTGGGCTAGCTGTGGATTGGAGCCCGAATGATATAGTTTTATCTGAGGAGGAGACCAGAGCCTACAACCTCCTTACTCAAGATAATGGGACTTCCCACTCTTGGGATCTTATCAGGGAGACCGTTCTTGTAGAACGTGGCCTTTCTCTCGTTCCAAAAAAGTATGTTTCCTTCCTTCTCTAGTTGTCTTCATTCCTCCCACTTTTTATTTTGCTAAATTCTCAATTCACTTATCTTATTCATTGTAGTTGCTGAGAAGATTGAAGAGGTTACAAAGCCTAAAGACCTGGAAATGACCAGGATGAAACGCGCCGGGAAGGTCTTCAAAGACCCGCGCCTCGAGGATCGCTTCCCGTAGTTCTTACTCCAGGCGAAGGAAGCAGACGAGGAAGGCTCCAACGAACCTTTACGTACAAAACAAAAACCAGGGGCTTTCTTCGAACCCGCTTGAAGGATCCGGAGAAAGGATTCGATTGTTGGCAATACAACGATTTCCAAGCAATGGTCTATGCATTCCATTTCCCCTGTAGACTATCATGACATTGTCCTTCAACAGTACTTGAAGGCTAACGAGCTTTTCGGAGCTTAGGCTTTGGTGACGGTACGTCTTTTTCTTTTGGCATTCATAGCTTTCTGTCGTAATTTTTCTTGTTTCCTACTTTTCCTTTATCTCTTGTAGGCGAACGTCCATTTTCAAGGGGCAATTCACCAAGCCAAGGCTTGGAAAGTTGGCCTAGAAGACGCAAACAAGAAGCTGGAGGAGGCCAACCAGAGGATAGAGGCTCTTCAAGCCCAACTTGCCTCCTCAACTTCTGACCTTGAAATGGCCCGGGCTGAGATTGTTATTCTCAAGGCCCAGAAGGACAAGGCCTTTGATGGCTGGATGGATAATCAAGAATTCAAGGACTTAATGGTGGAGCACGATGCCCTTCTTCATCCGGTCAGCTACAAGGAAGGCTGGGACGCTGCTGTGGAGGCTATCCAGGAAGAGTTTCCTGAGGTCCTTGAACAATCTTCCTTCCCTTGCCCTGTGCAAGTCCCAGCATTTGGGGGCGTTGCAGATAAGCTCATCGATCCGATTAAGGATGGCCTTTCAGTGTCCCCTGTTAGAGCGCCATCAGGAAGCCAGGGCCAAGGCCAAAAAAGGAAGGAGCTTGAATCCAGCTCTAAAGAGGAGGAATCTTCTTCTGAGGAGGAGGCTGAGCCTATTATAAAGAAGGCCAGGGCGGAAGAGCCTCCAAAACCAGCATTTGAGGGTAGTTCCGAGGAGACCTCTGCGGAGACCTCTGAAGAGACTTCCGAGGGACCAACTCAGGAGACGTCCGAGGTGACTATAGATAGCAGCTCCGAAGAATCCGAGCCTTCTAAGGCCTAACTCTTTATGTACTTTTACTTTCTTCAGTCATTTTTGAATTTGTGTAATTCACTTCGATTATTTTCACTTGTATTGTCCAAACATTATCGTAGTTTTTCCGAGTTTTCAAACTCAAGTTTATAACTTGGTTTTATCCTTCTCAATGTATGAATCTAATAGGCTAGATCAAGCTGAACGCTTTTTATTATAACTTCGTATTCTCGATACCTTACATGAGATGGGTTCAACCCTGATAAAAACTAAACATATCTTCTATTATTAAATATATAAAAATCCTAAGCAAGCAAAGCTTCAAGGTGCTTTTAAACCTACTTGTCATTCCGACAAGTGAGAATCATGCTCTATCGCTTCACACATAGTAAAATTTCAGGTTTTGTGCATGCCAAGTTCTCGGGACTTCAAAACCATCCATAGTCTCCATCTTGTAGGTTCCTCTGCCCTGAACGCTCTTGACCTTGTACGGCCCTTCCCAATTTGGGGCAAGTTTCCCTTTCTGCCCTACATCAGAAGCTTCCACCTTCTTCAAAACTAAGTCACCCTGTTTGAAGAACCTTTCTTTAACCCTTAGGTTGTAGTAGAATGAAGCCTTTTTATGATATTCCACTATCTTTGCGTGTGCCTCATCTCGCACTTCATCGATTAGATCCAGGGCTAACCTTTGCCCTTCGTCATTTTCCTCAGTATTGAAATCTTGAATCCTGGGGAGGAATGTGATATCTCTACAGGAACAACTACTTCTTCCCCATACGCTAACATGAAGGGAGTTGCTCCAGTCGTGACTCTACAAGTAGTCCTATAGGCCCATAGTATTGGGAGTATTTCATCCACCCAGTTATTCCTCGACTTCTCGATCCTATTCTTTAGTCCATCCAGGATTATTCGATTCGCCACATCCGCTTGCTCATTGGCTTGCGGGTGGGCCACAGAAGTGAATCGTAACTCAATTTCATTCTCCTCACAATACTTCTTGAATTCCTCATTGTTGAATTGAGTTCCATTGTCAGTGACTAGGATGCGGGGAATTCCATACCGACACATGATATTTTCCCACAGGAATTATGTAACCTGCTTAGTTGTGATTTTGGCCAAAGGCTTGACTTTAATCCACTTAGTAAAATAATCAATGGCTACAATCAGGAACTTCCTTTGTGCCGTGGCCATGGGGAAAGGCCCTAGTATATCCATTCCCCACATAGCAAAGGGGATGGGCGAGTTGATGGAGGTCAGCATCTCGGGGGATTGTCTAATGACAGGTGCATGCTTCTGACAGCGGTCACACTTTTTCACATATTCTTTGGAATCAGCCATCATTTCTAGCCAATAGAAGCCTAAACGAGTTATCTTATGAGCTAGGGCCCTGCCCCCCAAGTGTTGCCCACAGATACCTTCATGCACTTCTTCAAGAGCCAAGCGTGCCTCATCCGGCCTGAGACATCTTAAGCAAGGAACCACATAAGATCTTTTATATAAAATCCCATCTATCAAGGAGTATCTTAATGCTCGAACAACCAACTTCCGTGCTTCAGTAGCATTATTAGGCAACCAACCAGTTTGAATATGAGTCTTAATGGGATCTATCCATGACGTCCCTAGACCTATAGGAGCTACAAGCTTAACATCAATGCTCCGTGTCTTCAGAACATGAAAGTATACACTTCCTGAACTTTTTTCTATCTCGGATGAAGCAAACTTTGATAAGGCATCCGCCTTAGCATTTTCCTCCCTTGGAATGTGCTCAACATGGCATTCATCAAATTGGGTCATCATAACCCTTACTAGGTGGACATATTTAGCCATCGTATCATCCCTTGCCTCAAACTCTCCCTTCACTTGGGATATAACCAACTTCGAGTCTCCACAGACCTTCAAGTTCTTGACTCTCAGTGTCCTTGCTAGGCCGAGGCCAGCTATTAGAGCTTCATATTCTGCCTCATTATTTGTGGTTGGGAAGTCTAACTTCATGGCATACTCAATCAAGAACTCATCAGGGCTTTGTAAAACCAAACCTGCTCCACTTGAATTTGTTTTTGATGCTCCATTAAAATAGAGAACCCAATATTCTTTCTCCTTATCATCCTGTTCCTTGTCCCCCTTATCAACTTCCTTATCTTGAGGTATGGTATCCTCCTGCCCCCCGACTTCTTGGTTGAGTATGGTACATTCCACCATGAAGTCAGCCAATTCTTGGGCTTTTATTGCCGTTCGTGGCTTATACTTGATATTAAATTCTCCCAGCTCTATTGCCCACTTGATCAACCTCCCACTAGCCTTGGGACTATGAATGATATTTTTCAGGGGTTGATTTGTTAGCACCTCAATCTTATGAGCTTGGAAGTAAGGACACAACTTTCTCAAAACCATTACCAAGGCTAAAGCAAACTTCTCAATAGTTGAATAATTCAACTCAGCTCCATGCAGAATTTTACTGACATAGTACACGGGTTTCTGGATTTTTAGTTCCTCCTTAACCAATACAGCGCTTAAGGCACTCTCTGAAACGACCAAGTATAAGTATAAAAATTCATTCGAAACTGGCTTGGCCAGCAACGGGGCCTAAGCCATATATTTATTTAATTCCTCGAATGCCTTCTGGCTTTCTTCACTCCATACAAAATTCTTAACTTTCTTTAAAGACTTGAAGAATGACAAACACTTGTCTCCAGACTTTGAGATGAATCGTCCCAATGCAGCGACCCTTCCAGTGAGCTTTTGAACATCTTTGATAGTTTTTGGGGGCTCCATGTCCAGGATTGCCCTTATTTTATTGGGATTGGCCTTGATTCCTCTCTTGTAGACCATCAATCCCAAAAACTTTCCAGATCCTACTCCGAAAGCACATTTTGTAGGATTTAACATCATCTTGTGGTACCTCAGGACCTCGAAAGCTTCCCTCAAATGGTTTATATGGTCAGTCCTCACTAGACTCTTGACTAAACATGTCATCAACATAAACTTCCATGGTCTTGCCAATAAGATCCTTAAAAATTTTATTTACCAACCTTTGATAGGTGGCTCCTGCATTCTTGAGACCAAATGCCATAACAAGATAACAATAAACACCAAAGTCAGTGATGAATGATACCTTTGAGATGTCATCCTTATGCATCTTGATCTGATTGTATCCACTAAATCCATCCATGAAGCTCAGCATCTCATGTCCAGCAGTGGCATCTATCAAAGTATCTATCCTTGGCAACGGGAAACAGTCCTTAGGGCATGCGTCATTCAGATCAGTGAGGTCCACACACATCCTCCATTTTCTATCAACCTTTTTCACCATTACAGGGCTTGCTAACCATTCTGGAAATTGTATCTCCTCAATGAAACCAGCCTCTAAGAGCTTCTCTACTTCCTGCTTTATAGCTTCTATCCTCTCTGGGGCAAAACTTCTTTTCTTTTGCTTCACTGTCTTCTGATTTGGGTCCACATTCAGCTTGTGAGTAATCAGTTCCGGGTCTATGCCTGGCATATCAGCTGCTGACCATGCAAACACGTCACTATTTTCTTGCAAAAATCTCACCAACCTCCCTCTAAGGGGATCCTCTAGTGTGGCTCCAATGAAAGTCATCTTTTTAGGATCCTCGGGAGTTAAAGGAATCGAAACCAAGTCTTCTGCTGGCTTCCCTCTTTTTTCATCATTCTCTTGGATATCCAGATCTTTAATAGGAAAAACCTGCCCCCCAACTCCATCTGCCCTCAAAGAGGCCACATAACAACTTCTAGCCATTTTTTGATCTCCTCTCTCTTCTCCAATCCCATTCCGGGTGGGAAACTTCATAAATGAATGATAGGAAGAAGGGACTGCCTTGAAGGCATGTATCCCTGTTCTCCCCATGATAGCATTGTAAGTTGAACTAGCCTTCACCACCACAAAGTCCAACATCTGTGTTGCCTGCCTGGGTTCCTGACCTATGGTTGTTGGCAACTTGATTATCCCTTCCACGGGGCACTCCACTCCCACAAATCCATATATCGGCATGTCAGTTGGGGTCAATTGGGAGTCATTATAACCCATCCTTAAAAAGGTGTCATGAAGCAAGATATCCACTGAAGCACCATTATCCACAAGGACCCTCTTAACCGGGCTGTTTCTTATTATAGGTGTTATGACCAACGGGTCGTCATGAGGAAATTTCACACCCTCTAAGTCATAATCATCAAAAGCCATTGTTACTCTTGGCCCTCTTCGGTGCTTCTCCAACAATATGCATAACCTCCCTGTCATAAGCTTTCCTGGAGTTCTTGGATAATCCAGCAGCAGTCGGTCCTCCAAAAATCATGTTTATCACAGGTCCTCGGGATCGTGGTCCTCCAAAGATTGTATTTATCACCGGTCCCCTAAGTTGGGGATTCCGCCCCTGATCGTCTTGGTCCCTCCTACGATCTTCAAAGTTCTTTCTTCCATTATTATTCCTATCTCTTCCTTCCCCAATGTACTTGTTAAATTCTCCTTTCTGAATGAGGAACTCTATTTCATCTTTCAGTTGCCTACACTCATCGGTGTCATGACCAATATCTTTGTGAAATTTACAATATTTGCTCTTGTCTAGCTTGGATGAATATCTTGGTCAACGAATATCTTGGTCTTTCTCCATTTCCATCAAGATATGGCTTCTAGGAGCATTCAACTTAGCATATTCAACAAATTTTTGCCCAGGTCCTCCCTTCTTAGGGGTTGAATTAGGGTTTTGCTCAGTTCTAGGATACTTGTCCTTAGCGATATACTCCAGATCAGTTTTCCGCTTCTTGGCTCCAGCGGGCTCATTGCTCACTACAACCTTCCTCATGCTCTCTTCCACCTTGATGTACTTCCCGACCCTATCTTGGAGCTGCAACATGCTCTCAGGGGGGCGCTTGGTCAAGGACATCTTGAAGAACTCATCCCTAGTTCCCTGCTGTAGTGCTATCATGGCTACCTTGTCATCAAGATCCGGGACCTTCAAAGCTTCCTTTGTGAAATGATTCAGGTAGTCTCTCAAGGATTCCTTTGCTTCCTGCACAATGCTCATGAGGGATGCTGAACTTTTCTCATGCACTCTCCCACTGATGAACTGCTTAATAAAAGCCTGAATTAATTCTCTGAATGATCCGATGGAGTTCGGGGGCAGACGACTATACCATCTTTGAGCCATACCCGACAGGGTTTGAGGAAAGGCTCGACACTTAATAGCGTCGTTCACGGGCTACAATAACAGTGCATTGGAGAATATCCTGACATGATTAGCGGGATCTCCCGTGCCATCATAAGCCTTGATAGTGGGCATCTTGAACTTCCTTGAGATGTGGGCATTCATTATCTCTTTAGTGAATGGTCGAGGATCATCAGGATCTCCAAGGGGAAGAAGATTGCTTGGATCAGATCTTGGGACTACAGCTCTTCTTCGTGTCGGACCGTCCAGGTCTATGATTGGGGGATGATTTCTCCCCCTAGGTGGTAATGGGGGCCTGGGGACCTGGTGTGCCTCTAAGTCACGCTTCAGCCTTTGAATCTCAGCCTCATGGGCCTTGATTCTCTCCTACACTTCTTGGAGGTTCACCCCTCGGGTGCTCCTAGGGCGTTGGTTACCATCAGCCATCGGCTCTTTGCTAGCACGTCTCCTTCTTGGGGCCACTTCATCATCCGAAGATTCAGAATCTCTCTCAGTATAAGGACCAGAAAATTCCTGATCCTCAGGGATAGGAGCCAAACCTTGTATATAGGGGGCGATCGCCCTCTTGCTTCACTTCGTCCAGCATGTCCACTTCCTCCAACCTCGGGGTAAAGGGGCATCCCATATGGGGGGTTAGTAGTCACTATAGTTGAATACTCATATTCAATGGGTCGAGAATTCACAGGTGTATGTAGTTATTGAGGTTGGGGATTTGTACCTTGAGTAGCGGAGGGAATTGTCCCTTGTGGCTGAGGTTCAGTTGCCCATATCTGGGCTTCTCCTTGGGTGGCTATATAAGTTGAATGAGGAGGTACCTCCACGGTTGATGAAATCACTTTGGTTGTCCCCGCTGGTGTTCCTTCTTCAAGGGCCCTAACTGTTCTCCGTGTTCTCGCCATGGTTGTTGTTGTGCTATTCCCACAGACGGCGCCAAATATTATGGATCAAAAACTAAAGTATAATAATTGCTGTATTTATTACTAGGGAACGTGAGCTTCGAGGCTCGATTTGACCGCTCTTGTGTTTCGTGACTTGATCTGCCTTAACAAGATGCCTACGTACCTCGCTCATTGCCAAGGATCAAGTCAAAAAATGTAGTTCTGATTTGTGGGGTGAGGCCCCTTGTATAGATGTTGGGAGTCCTTGAATTGGATTTAGTGTAGGAGACTTGGTGGTCAAGTCTCAGAATTAGAATGGACTTTGGAGTCCTAAGTGGTAGGAAACTGATTCCTTATCCTTCTAGGTCCCTTGGAGGCTAATCCACCAGGATTTATGTCCTTATTGGGACTCTTCTTAATAGATGATTTTTCCCTTATTAATTAATTAAGAAATTAATTAATATTCAGGGTTTTGGGCCTTCTTTGTTCCATCAGGCCTGATCTGGTCCATCAGGCTTGATCAATGTGTTAACCTTTTTGGTCTGAATGTCATACATCTTCTTATTGGGCCTAGTAGCCCAAATCATGTGTAATTAATGTAATATTTAATTACGTAATCATGATTTATTTATCCCCTATCAGAATAGATGTCAAAGATTGAAAATCTTGAAATCTTAGTAAACATAAAGTTATAATGTCCGATTTTCCAATCCCTTATTTTGTGGGTAACATTCGGACTCAAAACCCCAACTGATGAACATATCCACTACCATGGTTTGTTATTTCGTGTTTTAAGCTTCGTTTTGGTATAAAGATCGTATTGAGACGATTTACGGTTTAGGAGAAAAGTTTATTTTAGTAAACGGCATTTATCGAAACCAAATTATGCATTGTATGAAACTTGAGGCTGTTTTTAAACCCCTTAAGAGACTTTTGGAAATGTGAAACTTTGGTTTATCATGATAATGATAGTTAGGAAGATCCTCCAAATGGTTTTGTGCAAAACAGTGATTTTTAATTTTACAAAAATGTCCGAACCAAAATTGTGCGATGATACCTTTTATCGAAATGCCTACTGCTTGAAACTGTCCCTTTGGGATTTTTCACCCCTGAACCAAAATTATCATTTTTAAACATTTTGTTTTAAATGTTGTCTAGATCGTGTACGCGAAAATGGTTCCTCGATTAGTTTCACAATTTGGGAGAAAATGAAGTTTTAGTAAAAGCGGCGCAAATAGTAAAACTTCGTAGGAGACTCAATTTTTAAAATGTTTTTCACCGAGTAAAACTCTTATTTTTGAAATGAAACTTGTAGACAAATATTACCAATACCAAAGAAGATTTTGGAAGTAGTTTCATATTTAAATATGAATTATTTGATTTATTAAAATTGTTAGAGTGCGAGTCGTGTAATAGTAACTCTGAAGAAAGTCAATTCTAGAGGCATTACTTTGACCATCTGTTATGACCAAGATAAAAGGTTAGTTTCGAATTGATTAAAACATCAAAATTTTTGAGAATTATCATGACCCCCTATTAGTGTAGAAAATGAGAGTAAAGACCATGGATTGAGTATAAGTTGGACTTGTCTTTACTGAATTCGATATAGGTTTGTGGATTAATATCGAGGTCTTGGCAAGTAATGATTTAATGGAGTTGATTATGTTTCTTAGTTGTATATTAGCTATTGAATCTAATTTATATTATTATAACAGTTGATAGAATCAGTTGGACTATGTGAACCCTTAAGACTATATAGTTGGACTCTAGGCAAGTTTCATAACCCTATGTTTTGCATAATAAAACATACTATTGTTGTTTATGCAAGTTTCTTAAAAACTATATCTTACTTATCAAAGAATAATTTATTCTTATGAAGCAAGTTTTCGAATTCCTAATTACTGTTGTTGTGATGATTACCAGTTTATGCAATTTAAAGCGGTATAAATGCATATATATTTTGGAAACATGATCTTACAATATAGATACATGCATGTTTTGAAATCATGATATTTCGATATTAAAATACGATTTTTTAACTTTGAGCTTACGGGCCATATAAAACTTATGCCAGTGATAAGCTATGTTTTACGAATACCCTTAGTATAGGGCATACGATTTGAACATTTTACTTTGAACCAGGAGACGATGTTCCCGATTATGTTATATATGGTTTTTGATAATTAATAATCGAATAAAATATTCGATGATTTTAAATTATAAGTGAATATTATTTTGATTATTCATTTAAGATTTTATTTACGATCAATTATTATGACTGAATAATATTTTGATTATTCGAGTAAAGTTTTACTTATGAATATTTATATTATTTATTAAATAAATATTAGCCTTGGATATTCATTTAAGGACTTTTAACTCGATTATATTCTCAACGAAGTTGGTGAAAAGATAAAGAAAAGAGAGTTTTATTACTTACCCAGCATTCGGGAAGTAAGGTCATAGAACAAGTTAATACATTAACAAGCGCCACTTGGGAAATATTGGTGAGCTTCCCCTTTCCCACTAGATACAACTTCTTTGTGGAATCCTATTAACAAGTTTCTACTTGGGGAAAAGGGAAACAAACTTACGTTTAGAGTCATGGATTTTTATCGAACTAGGAGTTAGCGTAAGAGGTCGAGTAGCACCGGCCCAACATTATTTATTAGTCCTAAATGGCCAGGAAGTTTCGGAAAGGCGGTTCATTTCTTAAGAGTCCAGTGTTCGGCCGAAAAATTCCGATTGTTCTCCCCTACATGTAGGTATAAAAGGGGTCGTACGACTGTGACTGATCATCATAAGTTGCACACCCTGGGCGCGGGTGAAACTCTAAAATTTAGTTCATCATCTAAATTTGATATTTTCTTCAATATCATCAAGAGCACCCCAATGAGAGAAAGCTACGGCTGGGTGACCAGTGAGTGTTGGCAGGGTCAAGAGTTCAAAATGATGTTTTAAAAGGAAGTATCTTGTAACTTCATCTTTTAAAATATATCGGGACCTTGTTTATATTATGCATAACAAAGGTTTTTCAAGGATATTATGAAAATGATCATATATATTGTTGATCAGTTATATATTATTTTGGGCTTTATTGCTCCCATTTATACAATATTTTGAATTGTATATTATTCTCAGAAATTGGAGAATGTTAATATCCCTTGTATAGTATTTTGAACCATATGGTATTTTGAAATCAAGGATATGTCTTAAAGGTTTTGGTTGCTATACCAATAAATACTATTTAATTTCAAACTTTATAAGTGGATAAATATTTATTTTACGGTGGGAGTACTTGCCAAGCATTATTCTGCTCACCCTTGCTTCATTTGATTAACCCTTTTAGTAGCTGGATAATATTGTCAGGTCTTCCATACCACGAGGAACGGAAATGGAAGATTCAAGATTATGATAGCCAGATTAGAATGGTTAATGTATAAGTGGCGTAAGTGTAGCTAGTCTTGGAAAGACTTATGTATAAGTGTTATTGTAAATAGAACTTCAGGTACCTGTTGTATTTTATAGTACAAGATCCTGAATTGTACATTTGGTTTGTAATAACTAATGCTACTTTTGAGAATCGTTTCTAAGGCTCTAACTTGTGTGTGTAAAAGATTGGGGTCATTTGGTATTGTATTATTGGATTGTTGAGTTAATGCAGGTAATATATGTTTGGACGGTAGTGTAACGACTCAGATTCTTGACCCCGAATTTGGGGGTGTTACATACTATAAATATAGTAAGCAATCTATAATGTTTTAGCTCGTACAATCGCGGACATAGAAAAGGACAAGGAGAGTGTCTTTCTTAGAATCTACACTGCAAGTGAGTTCCCTCATGTTTCTGGTACCTTCCAGGAAATGCATTGTTTGTAACTTTAGGCGATCATAGTTTTCAGACTGTAGTGTATTATAAATGCATTTTATTATTTGACATGTTTTTGCTTTATTCTTACAGCCGCTACAAGAGTCAAGCATCTCGTGCAGCCGCTCAATACAATTGGTGGTTCGCCATTACAAAGTAATATTCCTTCAAGAGGCGAGTAGTTAATGTTTATAGTCTGTAGTATAAATGTGACTCAATTCATATTATTGTTAATGATTATAGTAGAATCCAGTAATGCGAGTCATGCGAATATTCATAATATGGAGTTTGGTAAATTAATTGATGTGAACAATTGAATTGCAAAATTGTAAGCAAAAATTTCTGATTCATATCTAGATAATGTCATGTTTTTTTCTTATTCTTACAGATGCTGCAAGAATCAGGAATCCTGGGTTGTCATACTGTATAATTGGTGGTTCAATATTATAAAGTAATATTCCTCCAAGATATAAGTTGTTAATGTCTATAGTCGGCAGTATTAATGTGAATCAATCTATATCATTGTTAATGTTTAGATAATGTCATGGCATGTACATTTTTTTTCTATATTTTGCAGCTAAAGCAAAACTTAGTCTTCTCGTGCAATCGCTAATTGCCAATCATCGTGTGCCAATACAAAGTGAATAGTTCAAGACAAAAAAATACTTTTATTTTTTTTCAAGGAACTTGACTGATTATACTAATATTTTGTTCTAATTTTTTATTTTAATTTTGCACAGAAGATACTATATCTAGCAGTCATGCATTTCAATCATCCAACGTGTTCGTTCCTTCTATTAAGCTACATTACCAATCATTGTAAAATTCATTTTAAAAATTTATTTATTATAAAAATTTAGCAGTTTTGTGAAATAATGAAGATGTGTTTTATAAACATAAGCTACATCAAGAGTCAATGTTGCCGTGTAGAAGGGATGTGCTAGTCGTAGTTTACCATTACAAAATAACAATACTCCTGGTTAGATCTTGGTTTATCTTTTTCTAATATTTTAACAATCTTGGCCCAATATAGTGATTTTTTTAAATAATTCAAATAATTGATATTGTTGTCTTCTACACCTACATCATGCTTGGTTTATGAAAACTTCCTAATTAATGTAACTAAGTGATCTTGTTGTTCTTTTGAAATACCACTCAGTTTTGCCAATACTTTATTTTTTCTACTATCACTGATATAAATTGTTTGTTGTCAAGTTGTTCGTCGTAACTTAGTTTTGTTAATTCAATTAACACAATTACGAAAATGCCAAAAAGTTATATTACAATTGAGTCCGATAATACATTGCACATATATACATAATTTAGTGATTGTTGAAGTTTTTTTGTATACTAATATTGATTAACTGTTAGTGAATCCAGGTATTAGTACATTTTCTTCTCGATATGAGATTAACTTTGTTAAAGAAACCTCTGGTTAGTGGACAATTTAAAACTTTTAATTATCATTTAACCAAGAAATTTATGTGCCTAATATGTTTTAACAATTTATGATTTAATGTTGTAAAATTCTCATTATCGTCCATTTTGAAACTTAAAATTAACGGTAAGTAGTCTTTACTATTTTTTTTGTGTTTAAGGCGGTTCTTCGACCAAACTTTGTGTTGATTCAAGGAGCACACCTCAATCTGGTATTTTATTATGAGTACTTTGTCTATTCACCCTGAGATGACCAAACTGCAATTTACAAATTAGTATTGTTAAAAATAAATTTTGTCATTGATTACCCATAATACTTTTAATCTGTTAATGCATGGTAGAAAAATGTGATCTTTCTATGACTTCAAATGACGAAACTCTTACAACTTATAAAGACAAACATTCTCATGCTACCAGTAAGTTAATTTATTTGATTTTAACCATCACATTTAAATTATATCTCATCAAAAATTATTTGACTTTTTATTTGTTCTGATCTACATTTGTTCTTATTTACATTACTATGGTATTTTTCTAATTTAGGTACAAACATCATCTGGAATATATAAAGAAACTTAGGTTCAACATTTCCCGATGTCGATGAAAATAACATTTACTATACAATAGAGGATTATGAGAGTTTTGTTATAAAACTATCTGGAAATTTCATGTCTATATTACATTTCATATACCTTTTTCAGTTTCATAATTGGACGTGATTCTGAACACGCCTAAATTTTCAGGTGGAATACCTTACTCACAACTAGGATATGAGAGCGAATTTGATGATGAGTTTCCATTTCTATTTCACCATGATGCTGATGGAGGAAATGAATCTGAAACGATATTTAGAATTCATTATTCAACACCAGAATTCGATGGTATAATACACTTTATCCAACATTGGAATTTTTTTCAATTTTTATTATAAGATTAAAGTACCGCGTATATCAAATGCAGGTGACTTTCACATGGACCAGCCCGATATTGATACTCATGGTAATCATTTCTCCAATGATGGTCATTCAGACTATATATTTTCAGATGGTTCCGACAGTGGTACAGATCTTGAAAATGAAGACATTGATAAATATAAATCCACCTAGAAATGCAGACATTAACTATGGAAGAGACACAACGTCAACATCAAATACAGTAAACCCTCCAGCTGGTGAATGCACAAGCTCATTATTTACTTCCAGGAGACATTTTCCAATTTTTCCAGAATATCGTACTCTTGGTGCGCCAACATCAACCTGTAAATATTGTAAAGTTGTCATGCGGGACAAGGAATGTGTTCAAAAAAGTAATAGAAATAGTGCTCCCATCTTTTCTTTGTGCTATGTAAAAGGCGAGATAAAGCATCTAATGGTTAAACCAACACCGAAATTCCTTCTTTACCTACATGCTGATAAGGATCGTGGCACAAAAGTTTTACAGAATATTAGATCTTATAATGCAATGGTTAATTTTTCTTCCATAGGAGGAAAGATTGACAATAATTTTAATAAAGGGCGTGGTCCAAAGATATTTCGAATGGGTGGTATTAATCATCACAAAATAGGAAGTTTAGTACCAAATGATGGTGAAACCCCTAAATTCTGTCAGCTATATATATACGATATTGAAAATGGAATGAAGAACAGAGTGAAGTCCATAAATGTACAAAACTCCTCCAATATTAAACTTGAAATTCTGGAAAGGTTGATTAAAGTGTTAGAAGAGAATAATCACCTGGTTTGAACTTTTCGAATGGAAAGAGATCGATTCAAAATTGATAATGTGGTTGATATGAAAATTGTCATGCAAGTCTTAAAATCCACGAGTGGGCGAGAGAATCATATAACTCATTCTCACGAAATAGCAGTTCTAATGGTTGGTGATGATGATCCGAAATGTGAAGATCGTGATATTGTTGTGAGTAGAAAGACTGAAGGTTTAAAGAGAATTACCATAATGCATCCATTGATGATGGTACTCCAATACCATATACTATTCCCGCATGGTGAAGATGGTTTTCATATGAAATTAAAATACCAAAAATTGCCTTGTAATCGTCGAAAGAAAAGAGAAAATCTTACCATAAAGGATTATTATTCTTACATATTCATGGTTCGACTTGAACACGGTATGAAATTTGAACTTTTCTAAAATAACATTTTGTCGTTATTATATTTTGTTTTTCAAATCCTTTACAAAGGGCAAACTCTTCGACTTGGTGGCAGGCTGTATCAACAATTTATTGTTGATGCATTTTCTATTATCGAACAATCAAGATTATGGTACATAGGTCGTGATAAAAAGAAATTGCATTCAAAATTATACCGTATCTATGTGACATCATTTACAGTACTGATTCTTTAGATCCAACTAATGTTTGCCAAGGTTTTATATTACCGTTTGCATTTGTTGGATTTGGAAGGTACATGCAACAGAATTTTGAAGATTCGCTTGCAATACTTCAAAAGTTGGTTACCCTGATATATTTCTCACAATGACATGTAATCCATATTGAGATGAGATATTACAAATGATGTCACTTCTACCTGCTTGCAATCCAGTGGGCTGTCTAGACATTATAGCTTGAGTATTAAGTTAAAATTGTACCAACTGTATGATGTCACCAAGAATAAAAATCATTTTGGAAAGTGTATTACAGGTAAGTAGGTAAAGTTTACTCATTACAATCACCAAAAATGTAGATTTTATTACTACCAATACGTACATTAGTTAATACAGTTGTTCAGGATATAATTCATGATATATTATTACATTTATAGAATTTTGGAATTTTACTAATTACTTCATCTTTGTTTGTAACCAGTTATGTACGTAGTGGAGTATCAGAAAAGAGGTTTACCACTTGCTCATATATTAATTTGGTTGGATCCTGTGGAAAAGAAGAAGTCGAATAAAAATATTGACAAATTCGTATGTGCTGAAATTCCGGATGAAACTTAGGACCCTCACGGTTATACTACTGTCAAGCAGTATATGATTTATAGACCTTACGGTGTTGAGTTTAATACTTCACCATGTATGAAGGACAATAAATGAACTCGCGGATTCCTTAAGAAGTAAGATTAGTGTATACATATTTGTCAAATCATGAATGATAGAAATTTCAATTTTTCCTATTGTGCTATTAATAATAAATTTTATTTGCTCAGCTACTATACAAGTACAATGTTTGACGAATTCGATTTTCCAATATACAAAAGGAGGAAAATGAAACATACGGTTAATGTTAAAAAGTTGAGTTGGAGAATCGATGGGTTGTACCATATAACATGGATTTAATTGTACAGTACCAGTGTCATATTCATATTAACTTGGAAGTATGTAATCATGGACTATGTATCAAGTACTTGTTCAAGTATTGTCTAAAAAGGCCTGATAGTGCAATTGTTGTCATCACATCTATAGAGAATAATAGAGGTGAAAAGAAAAAGGAACATAATGAAATTAAACAATATTTAGATGGAAGGTATGTTGGTTATTTTTTATGTAAAAATACATAAATTATAAACCTTAATTTTAAAAATGAATCTCAACAAAACCTGTTTTGTGCAGGTATGTCTATGGTGCTGAAGCTGTTCATCAGATGTTTGGGTTTGATATACATCATCAGAGCATTTATGTCGAATGATTGTCATTTCATTTACCGAATGAAAAGTATGTTACATTTAATAATAATGATAATCTGATTAATGTGTGTCGATGAGCCGAACTAAAAACAACAAATTGGAAGCTTTTCTCTAGCTTTGTCGAGAGTTTCTAGATGCTAGAACGTATACGTACCAAAAAATTCCATAGAATTTTATATAGGATACTAGAGATTGTGCTTAGAGGATTAGGAAAAAAGCAAATCGGATTGGAACATTGAATTCTTCACACTATTATAGGCGAGCGTTGGTACCTCAGAATGCTATTGTCTCGAGTTAGAGGACTAAGATGCTACAGTAACCTTCGACCTGTTGAAGGAGTTACAATGACATGTTTCATGAAGCATGTGGGGCTTTAGGCTTACTTAACAATGATAATGAATGGCATGAAGCTATAAAAAAATGGAGACACTGCAATACCCTATCAGCTGTGTTCTCTGTTTGCATACATAATCGTTAATTGTCAGGTAGGCGATGTGTACAAATTATTTATGGAAAATTGGAGGTGCATGTCTGATGATATTTTACTAAAGTGAAGAAAGTTGACTGGCCGACAGATGCTGGAACTCAGTGATGGCGATTTAAGAAATTATACTCTTGGAGGTTTTTAAGCTTCATTTTTTATTAAGTTCTATTTTTTCTTTATATTCATTTGTTTACGATAAATTTCTTTCTTCCAATCATTTTCATTTATATTAGTATAAATTTTGATATGAGTTTAAATGCTTTATAGAAATAGAATATGTCTTGAACTCTAGTGGTAGGTCCTTGAAGAATTATCCAACTATACTAATGCCACCATCTAAATTTCTTGACAAGAGCATAAATAATTTGGTCCTTGAAGAAACAAGCTATTGTACAAAAACAATGTTCGAGGAACACCGACAATTAGTTTCTAATCTTAATAATGAGCAGAAGAATGTTTATGAAGCGGTCCTGAATTCAGTTGAAAAAGGAGAGGGAGGTTTTTTTTATATGGAAGTGGAGGATGTGGAAAAATATATCTTTGGAATAAAATTATCACTTACCTCGGGACAGAAAATAAATTTGTTCTTTTTGTTGCATCCTTTGGCATCGCTGCTACCCTCCTACCTGGTGGTAGGACTGCACATTCCGGATTTAAAATACCATTAAAACTGGATGAGGAATCATCATGTTCTATACCTCATAATTCTGACATTTCGAAACTTATTAAACAAACAAGGCTCATTATTTGGGATGAAGTGCCAATATAAAATAGGTTTGTGTTTGAATGTTTGGATCATTCTCTGCGTGATATAATGAGATATG
This sequence comes from Apium graveolens, assembly GCF_009905375.1. Taxonomy (NCBI): domain Eukaryota; kingdom Viridiplantae; phylum Streptophyta; class Magnoliopsida; order Apiales; family Apiaceae; genus Apium; species Apium graveolens. The sequence goes on from NC_133649.1 coordinate 173,330,021, forward strand.
TCAATCCGGATAGGGTATCATCAACTTTTTGGTGAGATAAATGTGTTATTAGGTAGTGACTTCCGTCAAATCTTACCGATCATAACTAGAGGCTTTAGAAGTGACATTGTACATTCATGTATATCTAGGTCTCCTTTATGGTCTAATTGTCAATTACATGTTTTAAAGGAAAATATGAGACTATGTAGAGGAAATTCAGAAGTCCAGAGACGTCGCATAAAATAGTCTAGTCAGTGGGTTCTCGATATAGGTGATTGAAAGATCCCACACAAGGATGGAAATATTGGACAAGCCATATTTAAAACTATAAATATTCTAGAGGAATGCTGTATTCAATCAGACAACAGTGATGTGAACCAATTGATTGATAATGTCTTCCCTGATTTGCTTCATCGTTATACTGAAATCGAGTATTTGCGTGAGCATGTTGCCCTGACTCCAACCAATAAAGTGGTTGACCATGTAAATAATCTCATTCTGGAGAAGATACCAGGTGAATCATTTATATATAACAGTTCCGATTCTGTTGAGTTCCAAGAGGGTTGTCATGATAATCTAAAATCTGTCTTCCATGTAGAATACTTAAACTCAATTAGGTTGCCTGTAATATCTCATCACAGTTTAATTTTAAATAAAGGAGTTGTTGTTATGTTACTAAAAACCTGAACCAAGCGATATGACTCTGTAATGAAATACGCATGATTGTACGGAATTGTTACAAACATACAGTAACTTGTGAAATCAGTTGATGCATCATTTTGGAACTAAACATTTAATCCCCAGAATTGATCTTAAGCCAACTGATACAAATTTGCCGTTCAACCTAATCCGTCTTCAATTTCCATTACAAGTCTGTTTCTCTATGACAATTAACAAAGCCAAAGGACAGTCGCTTGACCGTGTTGGTTTGTACTTACCAGAATCTGTATTCTATCATGGACAGTTATATGTTGATGTTAGCCGTGTTACTTTACCAGAAGGCCTTACTTTTTTCATAGGGAATTCTGAAGGAGGAACTTGCAGCATTACAAACAACATTGTCTGCGAAGAAGTATTTATGATTTGATATCTGACGAATAACCAGATTATGATGTGTTTTTTATCATACAAACTTGGTAGTGAAGAATCATTTATCTGGAATGACATTACTCATTATGTGTTTTATTTTTGTTGATATTACTTTGCGAGAGAATTATAAACTGTTTATTTGATAATCTTTAAGAGTTAACTAATTTTTATGGAAGTAAAAAACATACATTGTCATATTTATAGTATATTAATTTGTATAACAATACTTATAATTTAAATACAGTATAGAATAAAACAAATGTTCCATAATACAATTTTATCACAAAATAAGATGTTCCATAATTTTAGCAAATTTTCCATAATACAATTTATAAAACAAAATGCATCACAAAATAAATAATTTTAGCAACTTAAGTCTTCTACGAGTCATAAATATTTCAAATTTCTTAAAACAAATAATAGATGTTTTAATTCATAATTAAAATGAATTTTTAATTACTAAAATTATAATTTACTAAGAAGCTTAAAATGAGGAATCATATATGTGTACATCTATTCTTGATTGACATTTCAAAATGGTATTATATAATGTTATGCTCAAATTTCTGTTTTAGCGGAATACAATCATAATTTTAAGAGTCGGAGATTGTAATATACATAAATATATATTAACTAATCTCTATTAGTGTCAGTAACACACATTGTCATATTCACGTTATATTATTTCGCAAATACCCTATAAATACACTTATAATTTAAATACATTATAGAAAAAATAGAATATAATCGCTTAGTTAAATTTAACTAAAGGTTCCATAATACTGTTTAAAGAAGAAAATGCTTCATAAAATAAATAATTATGGTAATGTAATCATTCTACGAGTTAGAAATATAGGGTATTTTTAAAAACAAATAAAAGATGTTTTAATTCATAATTAAAATGAAATTTTATACTTTAAAATCTTATTTTATCAATAATCTTAACACGAGGAATCATATATGTGTACATCAATTCATGGTTTACATTTCAAAATCTCTATTTTAATGGAATGGAATCCTAATTTCCGGAGCCGGGAGATTATATCTTCCAGTAATCTATATTTTTAATTCTAATTAATTTACTTGATTAGTCTAATAGAGATTTGTATCAATCATCATTAACAGATTGATATACAATCGGATAATTAGTGATACTAGAATAATTTTAATAACTACATGTATAGCCTTTAGTCTATCACCTAAAAACCACACAAAGATTAACTTTTTATTCATCATTGTATCTTGCATCAAGATTTGTAAGTCATAATATTCATACTTTACTCTTTTCAGTATTCTAACATTCAATCTCCGATAATCACACAGTACATTTTGTCTAAGAACTTAACTTTTGTCTCCTAATGATATTTTAATTACGTCACATTGTTTATCTAGAGGTTTCAACCATGTTTGATAAGTTAATATCGTTTGACAGAAGTAGGGCAAACTGGAATATAAGGGTACGTGTCACTTAAATGTGGCCTACAAAATCTTGTGTCGATAATACACTCATCAAATTCAACCTTATTCTTCTTGATTCTGAGGTACGTATAATACTATACCACATGTTTATCCATGGATGTTAAAATATTCAAACTTTGTGTTTTTAATTATTGATTTTTATATTATTTATAAATCTTTAAACATGATTATCATGTCTTTGCCTCCATTTATCCTGATGTTTGGATTATATTATATAACATGATTGAAGAGGGGCATCTCTATGAAATAACTAATATCCTGACTAGAGTATCAAAAGGAATGCATAGGCCAGTTTTCTCTCCAATGGATGTTGTTTTAACGGCGTCAATCATTGTGCGTCATGTAGTTGTCGATGATTTATCCATCTCGAGACATAAGTTTGAAGTAATTGATCTTGCTAATGTTTAAGAGTATCAAGAGATCAAACTAATTTTAATACCATAGGTGTTGTGCTTTTATATTTTTTTCATTCAATAATGGTTAGGACTATCGGGATAGTTATGATTTGTAATATCTGATCAATGTATTGGATGTTTGTTGGAGTAATTCAAGATCTGGAACAACCAAAGGTCCTTCATTCGAGTTATGGCGATGAAACAATTCTTCGTTTCAACTTTACTGATGGAAGGTATATGTAACTTCTTTCATATTTCATCTATGTAAAATTTATCATCTTAATTAACAAATTGTTGTTCTTTCTGTCATAATTAACTTAGGAACTCATTTGTAGTAACTTTTTGGAGAGAACAACTTGTTTTGTTAGACCCATTGTACGAGATAAAATTTGATGATCCTCATGTGATCTTACTCGCAAGTGTTATAGTTAGGATTATGTATGGTAAGGTATTTGATTAGTTTAAACTCCACTAAGTTGAATAAAAATAATTGACATTATAGTTCATTCCAATTTGGAACATCTGTTTGCATAACATGATTTTTAAATTAATTCAAGGATTGGTGCAACTAACTATTGTGCTTTCATCACGAATATATTGCAAATCGACAATGATGCTTAGAAGTCATTCAAACTCAGGTAAAACTCTCTTTGGAATGATAATTTTATTAATTAGAGATGATTTAATTAATTCTGAAATGTCAAAATTTTGCAAGCTTCATGAAGAAGGTTACGTTGTTGGTGAGTTGCTTGCCACAAATAATGATGTCAACTAAAGAATGGCTGATGTCAGCTAAAGAATGACTGAGTAATTAGATCTACCAATGGAATTCATGGATTTTTGTCTTTATTATCTCTTGCATCATATCATTCATATTTTCCTTTCAATTTCATTGTATTCATGGACAAGTTTGAGTCTTTTTTTTGTTGATTAGGAAGATAAAATATTATATTGATTGAGCGATGCATTTACTTTTTTAAAATCCTTAATTTATGAAATTTATGTTAAAATTTTTGATTAAAAACCCAATTAAAATATAAATTAACAAAATGTTCTAATCTAAATAATTTAGTTGTATCTTACCAGACGATAATATGATAGTAAGTTATATTTAACTAATGACCTTTTTTTAAAAAAAATTATGAAACTATACTTGTTGGGATGAAAACACGCGCTAAATTTACATGCAAGTATACGCGATCATAAGTAATATAGGATCATATATAGTTCATTCCCACAGAGACTGATTTAGGTTAATTTTAATTAATGCACTTATGCAACAATGGTATGGTTATTATTCAATGCTAAGACGGTTAACAAAATGAGATTTTTTATAACTACGATTAACTAAGAGATTATACTAAACAACATTAACTAAAAGAATTAAAAGGATTGATTACTATATGACACAAACATTGGATTTTAGTTTCATTACTACTTCATTCCATAGCCTTTTTGTTCTTAACCTTAGCATGCAATGATGATGACACTAATCAGATAATAGGAAACTGATAAACGCCAACTTTCGTTGAACGAATACCACACTACCAGACATCCATAAAAGAGATAGAAGCTGAATAGACACCAATTATATTGAGACCCTATATGTCTATAGAATTTGACAACATAACGTATTAATGCACAACTCATCTATCATGATTACATAGGGCAAGTAAGATGGTTAAAATTACCTACGAATCATGCATATCAAATACATGAACCTATGCTAGCACGTCAAGTTCTAAACCCCTAAATTCACTTTCGCTTCATTAGAGATTAACACGCTATCTTATATGTTCGCGACGCTCATAAGACGAATAAGAACAACCAATACTAGGTTATCATACAATCACCACACACTAAGGCATCGAAACAAATTAACTAAAGAAATCCATAAGTAAATCCGCTAGAACCCCACGATAACGATTAGCCCATAATTAGACTCATCATCAATGTGGGTTCCGATGAAAGCATGGTATAATAAATGTAATCTTTATACTGAATAAATAATAAAACCAAGTAAGAAATACAAGAGTATAGGTTCACAAAATAAGAAAACTAGCATCCAAGTTTATAACTTAAAACAAAGAATAACAAGACTAAACTAGATCCTCTTCGCCTTGGTTGAATTGTGCTATATTGTCTTCTTACGCCTTCTCCTTAAGCTCTAATACGTCTTGTTATGAAAAACGATCATAAGTTATGCTTATATAGCAGCCCATGCAGATTAGAAGTCCAGCTGATCAAAATTAAAGTAGAATTAGGATTCTATGATCCCAACCTGGCGCGGCCGCGCGCTTCACCACCGCGGGCGCGCTTCAAATCTGCATCCCGGCGCCCGCGCTGACCTTCTTGGAAATCTTCTTTTTCTTGTTTTCTTGGCTGATTTGAGTTAGCGATCCATGAGCTTTTATTCAAGACACCAACCTAACACCAAATTAACATCAAAACAATGCCAAATCACCTGAATCCCTGATTAAGCCTGAAATGCAATAATGCTACAAAACACATCAAAAACACAAATAACTCGAGTATAAAATATCAATTCAAGCCTTTATAGAGCATCCCAAGTGGACATAAATTCCACTTAACAATACTTTATAGAAGCCTCGAAATGCGTGTAAAAAGTTAATGTAAACTATCCAACAGGACGGAGGGAGGACCATATACAATGAGTTTAATTAGTTAGAAACCGATACTCCTTCAATGTTGACGGAAGAACGACTCTTAAAGTATACCCTAAATTGGCTAAAACTTAACCATTAAAAACTTTGAACATATACTGAAATTCACATATTACACAGATAACAATGCGTGATACGAATAAGGTACGTAAAGCAAAATTTTGATTAAAAAATATAGAATATTTGTTGCAATTAGTGAAAGAAACATGTTTAAACATGTAGCCTGAAAAAAATGAAGTATTAACTTTATGCTTATTAAAGCTAAATATAATAAGATATAGGGCACCGTAAATTAGTATAATAATTGTGAGATGTAAAATTATCTTCTGGTTGTTTTCTTAAAAGTATGTCAAGGCAAATAATTTATTATTCATTGGTCTTAAAAATTGTAAGGCTTCATGATATATTAGTTTTTAATCAATATAGTATTAGTCGTTAGGTACCATCAATTACAACAAATTTAAAGGCAAACAAATGCACATGCAAAATAAAATATGTTATGTGAATTATTTTCAAACTTTGAAGAAATCGATTACATTTGTGTTACTTTACTTCCCAACAATAATGTCGCCCAATGTTGGATATTTAAATGATTTGATCTACCAATATAATTTGATCCATTTTTTAATTAGAAAATCTCGTCATTATATGTTTTCCCTTATATAATTATTCTATTTTAATACCATGTTACGTGAGCTTAGATTAGTTTGTTGTTCTAGCTAATAAGATATTTTGTTGGATTTTCGCAAAGTCTCAACTTGAATTTCATGCCTCTTGATTGGGTCGTATAGTTAAAGACTACAAAAAAATACTCTGAATGTGCTAAAAAATGTATTTTAAAACTCTCAACTAATACTTAAAATTATGGATTACAAGTATATTAATGTGTGATAAGAATTATTGTAACAACCAGTATTTCGCTATTCGTAATTGAGTTTTATATAAATATTTGATTGTAAATTATTAAAGACTTGCATGAATATGTGTCGATTATGTGTTTATGTGGCTAGCATAGCAAGATATTATAAATCGATAAGCGAGGTTTTTTATTAGAAATTCTTTGTGTGATTTTAAAAAATATTAGTTATGATGAAAATTAGTTTTTAAAAATATTTTTCTTTTAAAATTATAAAAGTGATCTCATAAAATTTCTAAAATTCTAAATTATTTTATGACATAATTTTTGTAATTTATGAAATCATATTTTGATTTATAAAAATTATTCTTTTAAATGAGATTTGATAATGTGAATAATAATTATTTGGTTAGAAGTAACTATACCCTTGCATGTAATTATCCATTCAATTGGAGAGAGGGATATTATGGTAAATTCCAACCCCACTAATACTTTTTTGACTAGCCAAATTCCTAGTATACCCCTGCAGGCAAACCTTGGTAGCAATAGAAGGACAAGCAAGTCATTTCTCCATTCGACTACCAAAAACAAACACATAAAACTCTCAACTTGGACAAGAAATGATCATTGCTCTCATACATTTTCTCCACCCTCTTCTCTCATACATTTTCTCCACCCTCTTCTCTCTCTCTCTCTCCCTCCCCCCCCTCTCTCTCTCTCGGCCAAAACACACACATACACACACACACACACACACACACACACATTTTTCATCCAATTTCTCAAGATCCTAGTGTAATCTAACTCTCTAACCTTTGTTCAACTCATCTTACTATGTTTTATGTTGAAATTTGAAGTGATTAAGTGCTATATGTTTAAGTATTCTTAAAGCTCAAGTGAAATACCTTAATTCAACCATGAGTTATATCATTCTTGGAGTTGGTTATGATATGGTGAAGTATTTTACTCCTACAATTTCACTCCTCTCCATTCGGCAATGACTTTTTAGGAGCCGAATGGAATAGATTCTGGGTTGCTTTGTTTGCATCCAAAGTTTAAGTGCTAAAATCATATTTTCAAAGCATATATCATGGTTTAAGCCTTTCCATGTCATTGGTTGTTATAGTTTTTGCCATATCAAGTCATGCATGTTAGTTTTAATATGCAAATTAGAGGTATTGATAATACATATTCGAGTATAATGATTTTGTGGTTATATGCTAAAAATCATGTTTTAAAGTGGATAACTTAGTATAACTCTTGCATGTTGATTACAACCATGTTTTATAATAAATGTCTTAGTTTAAAACTCTTGAATGTCATGGATTACTTGAGATATAATTATATGGATGCATGCATGTTAGTCTTAGTCCCAAATTTTAATGTGCTAATAGTGTATCTTTGAGACTAGACTATTTTGTGGTTAAATGCTTAAGTTTTTGGCTTCGAATTTATTTTCATGTGATATATAATGACTTATTTTATTAAATTAAAGTATTTCAAAATATTAAGTGAGTTTATTCAGTTGATAATATAATTTTATATTGAGGATTATGTTCGAATTTACGCTTGGATAATTCGAGAATGTGATTAGGTGCTATACATGCTTAGTTATGTTTATATACTATTCAGATATGGTAATTTTGGAGTATGGAATGATCTAATAGGTAGTTAATAGGAAGATCAAGGTGGTTAGTGTACTGGTTTTAGTTATCCTTTTTTTTTGGAGTTGGGTTAATTCGAATGGAGCCAAGGAGAAAGGGTTAGTGTAGTGCGAGTAGTGAGTGAATGTTAGTCGTAGATTTGTTGAGTTTTGAGTAGGAATTTGGTTAGGCCTTGGGAGGCCTAGGTTTGGAAATGTTAGAGTAACGTTAAACTTAAGATCATTAACCATCGGTTGTAGAAAAGCTTTTCTTTTGATGGATGTATTGGTGTAAAACCGAGAGCAACCAAAACAGGAACAATTTTGGGGTAAGCGTGATTATGGTCTCGTTTAGGTTTATTTTGGGTAGGAATTCAATGGAACTTGATTGGTAATGGTGTAACAGAGTCTATTGAACGTCAAAAAGCATTAAAATCAATCGTAAAGCAAGATTAATGGGGTTTAAATTGGTTAAAATAGAGTAGTTTGCAAAGTTACAAATACAGTTTGATGTCAACTTCTTAGGAGGCCATAGGTAGGAACAAGTGAGGCCTTAGGGTCAAACCAAGTTTAGGATTTAGTTTTATGAGTTAGGAGTTAGGAAAAGTCATAATTGAGTGAATGCACAAGGTGGAAAGGTTCATTTTTTCCATGGCACACAAGGTGATGCCGAATGGTGCATTCAGAAAAGTCGGGTTTATGCAAGGAGATTATGAGTTCAACTAGGTGAGGCCTAGGTGTGTTTTGATATTTTTAAGATAGACTAAAGTCAGTAGAAGATAATGTGCTAAGAAGAATCAAGAGAATTGGGTTTTAGTACTTGGGCTTATGGAGTTTTATGACTAGGATTGAGGTGTAGTAAAAATCGAGTGATCAAGGGTAGAGTGTCTTGAGATCATTCGATACGTATGAGTTTATGTGGAATAAATGAATTTTTTCTATGTGATTATATGTGATTATGTGCACTAAGTGATTATGTGTAGAGATGCATGATAATAAGTATAGTCGTGCAAGTAGAACCTATATGCTGCATTGGAGTCGAGTGGTACATTAGTATAATTATAAAGAGTCATTCGAGTTTGTGTATAAGACCTTTAGTGTTGAGATTATTATATATGTAGGTTCAAGAGAAGATAGAGGGAAGACTCTTGCATCAAAGTTGAGTAAGGGAGCTCAAGGTTGCTTTTATGTTAACTAAGGACTTTAGGAGAGGCAAGTGTTCCTCCCCATCTAAATTCATTTTGTGCAACTGTTTTGTCTTAACCTATTAATTATTGTTATGCTTCTTTCAATACTTATTCCTTTAGTCAGTGAACCTGATGATGCCATGATTTTGATCTTAAACTCGTAAATTATGCGATATCCCCATGATTAACTATTCCTACTCTTGAATGATTGATCTTTCCTCATTGATGACCCCACTAGTAAGATGATAATTCCTTTCTTGATAAGAACCTCATAATTCTAATCCTTTGATTTATATTTGAAACTCTATTGTTTAAATTCCCTTGAGAATGGATAAATTGATTTCTTTGCTTAGATTCTTTGAAACTTATCCCCCAACATCAATTTTATAAAAAGATAATTGCTTAGATGAGATTTTCAAACGAATGAATGTTTTCTTGAGATTAGTGGATTGGACTAAGATGCAAGTCCCTTTAACACTTATTATATTAGGCTTAAAAGTTGCCTAGGATCCCAATCAAAATTCTTAAAACCCGGCGAGATTTGGGATTACTTCACGGATGATCACTGGCTGTAATCCGTAGCATCATAAAAATGATTTTTGAGCAAAGATTTGATTTAAAATGTTTTTGACTTGAATAATGATGCCATTTACCTAACTTTGAATTATGACTTGTTATATTGTTAATTCTGTTTTGTTATATTTCTTGCTAAGCATTTGGCTCACTTCTTGCTATTTTCCCATGTTATTCAGCTAGCAAATATGGTTAGATTCAAGCAGACTGTTCGTAAGTCTACCAATGGAGTTGCCGAAAACTACGTGAGAGCTCAGATAGCATAGTCATCCTTTTGTGAGAGGCTCGGTGACTTGGTACTTTGGGAATGTAATAGTAACTAAGGGGCTGTTCAAACACTAAACCTTTGCGATCTTGAATTTGAAGGGTTTCGAGCACATAAACGCAACGGAAAAAGTAATTAAAAATGTAAAAATCAGAATTTTCGAAACCCACCGCAGGATCCATGCGAAAAAACATATATTTAATTCATAGATCAGATTATTTACCTTAAGAAGCTTTACCAATTGGTTGACTAATGGAGATCCAAACCTTGTTCCATCACCACGCATCCCGCTCTCACGATCTACGCTCTATCGGTATCCACACGAATGCTTGAACTCAAGAATTGGATGTGTACTAGCACAAAATCGTTTGTTCTTGCTCTCTCCATATTCTCTCTTGGTGGCTAGAGTTTTAGTAAAAGTCTTGCTTGCAAAATCAGCCACACAAGAGATATTATATAGAGAGTAGAAAAATGAATTATAACTCTTAACTAATTAGGAGTTATTATTATTTCGAAATTCCTATTTGTATTATAATTAAGTCTCACTTAATTATTTAACAAATAAATTTCATAATTAATATTAGTAAATTCGAATATCAATATTTATCTAATTAATTTAGTCATAATTAATTAATATTATAAATAATTTGAATTACTTTAATATAATTTAAATCCAATTTAAAATTAAATAATGTAACGACTGTAAATATTATGATACTATAAATTCTATGATGTGGCATTTCTGTGCATTACTGTGAGTACATAAGTTTCTAAATGTTTTTTTCCAGCGATTATGTGAATTAAGTAAATACGAATATATTTTCTTACGTGACGATTCAAAACTTCGTACAAATATTTGAATATGGAAATTATGTGCTTAGACGAATAGATAAATTGGTATAATGCTACATTAAATTTTTAAAGCTTTATTTGCATTAAAATATAATTAAATTATATTTTTATGTGGTTTGTTATAGAGGTATTATTATAAGGAAAATTCTTTTGAAAATTATTTTTATTCAAATTTCTTGAAAATACTCTTATAAAATTTTTAAAATTTTAAAGTAAATTATGGTATAATTTTGTGATTTATGGAATTGTACTTTATTTATTAAAATTCATTCTTTTTAAGCATATTTATAATTCTAGATTAATGATTTCTAGATTACTAATGTGCCCTCGCATGCAAAATTCTTTATATAAGAGATCAAGGATAGGATTGCCATTTCCAACCCCATTCACTCATTTTGACCAAGTAAAATACCCATGTGCCCTTGCATGCAATAGTGTTTAAACTTATAGAAAGGGCATATGAGTCATTTCTCCATTCCACTACCATTTAACACAATAAAATCCAAAACACAAGTCATATTCTCTCATTTTGCACACCACTTCACTCCCTCCCTCCCTTTTTCTCTCCCTCTCGGCCGAAGCTCCCCCACCCCCTCTTCTTTCATTTTTTTTCTTTCCTTTTCAAACACTTTGATTAAGGAGCAAGTTCCCTCATATTCTCACCTTTATACTTGAATATTTAGCTCATAAAAGGTTTGTTTAACTATGTGTTGATGTGTTTTTATAGCCAAGATTTAGGCCTTGAATTCTCATGGATTTAAGGACTAAAATCATAAGGGCTTAAAGATATGGACTTGATATGATCTTGGAGGAGTATTTTTACTTCAATATTCCAAGTCATAATCTTGTTCATAGCATTTGGCAATGATTTATTAAAAGAGCCGAATGTATGTGGTTGATTCTTTAAAAATTTCTATGCAATATGAAAATGACTTTGCATGTTGCTTATAAACTATTTTGCTTCAAAAATGATGAGATATGATGTTTAAACTCTTGAATGCTATGCATATCTTCAATTATATGAAGTTTTAAGACTTGCATGTTAATTATAGCCCTTGCATATTGAAATTTACCTTTGCATGTTGATTTACAAGTATTTTTAGACTGGGAACCATACTTGCTTGCTATGAGATTTGATACTTGATTTTTATGAGATGCATGTCCCGAATTTTATGTTAAAATTATAGATTAATTATTTCATGGCTAGAAGAGATTAAAATCAGTAGGGATCAAGTATTTAACCCAAGTATATAACTCGAGTTTTTGGCTTAATTATTGTAGTTGATCTTTTAACCTCTTGATACTTGATTTTTGTGAATTGCATGCCATGTTTCCCTTGATTATAGGAGGATAAAATCAGTAGGTGTCATGATGTTTTCATGCATGTATAATTCAATTTTTTTGCTTTAAAATGACTAAGTGATGGCTTGTCTTGTGAGGTGTAACTTTGCTTGTCCTTATAATTGATTGCATGCTAAATAAAGTTGTAAATCAACCTTGTCACTATAAGTCAGTAGGTGTTAGCAGGATCTTAGGCTTGATTGTTGGTTTGTTCATTGGTTTGATGGTTAAAAAGGAAGTTAAGGTGGAAGGAATGCATTAGTCATATTTGGACAGATTTTAGCACTAGAAGTTTAGGTCATTTTAGGTATGTATTTGTGAGGCCTTGTTAGGCCCAAGTTCAGTGGAGTTAGGACTTGGTATGTAATTGAGTCCAGAAGCTTTAGATTGGGTAAAATCATGCATTTGGTTAGGTGCACAAGCACAAAACCGAGAGGAACTCAAAATAGGACAGATTTGGTATAAGTCCATATTTGACCCATTATAACCATGTTTTAGGATAGGCATTCACTGGGACTTGGTTTATAATAGTATAAAGAAGTCCCCTGAAGCTTAAAAAGTCGTTAAAATCAGTAATTTAACAATTTAAGTGAGTTTTAAGTTGGTAAAAATAAGGCAGTTCGGAAATCAGGGAAGGCAGATTTATGTCAACTTCCACTTGAGGCCTAGGGAGGCCCAAGTAAGGTTTTTGAGTCATTCCATATTTAAGGGTTAGTTTAGAGTCTTACGAACCTCAGAGAGTTGGTTTGGAGTGAAGGCCCAAGGTGGAGATACCCCATTTACACCAAAACATCCGAGAGTCACCATAAGAGTTGCATTAGAAAGCCTATGAGGAATGCATTGTGTTTAAGTATTTTATGAGTGAGGCCTTGATGTCAAGTCAAGTTTGGGAGTTGCATTATATCATAAGAGTCTGTAGAAACCACAATTACGCAAAGGCCCAAGGTAGAAAAGTATATTTATGTCGAGGCACACAAGTGGTGCCGAGGCACGTATTCGGGAAGAGTTTAGAGTATGCATTAGTTTTGTGAGTTTTGTGAGGTGAGGCACAAGTGTGCCTTACTGAATTTAGATTGTGTTGAGGTCTATAAAGGAGGATTAAGAGTAATAGTCTTGTTAATTATTTGTTAAAAGTATAATTGCTTGAGTGAATATGATCTAAATATACTATTGCCATGATTACGTGTTATGTAGATTATGTGAAGCATATAATACTTGAAATTAAGTGTGTTTTTAGTGTATATATATATATATTTATATGTTTTTGTATATATAATGTACGCGAAAGGGTAGTTAGCAAAAGTTGTGACGAGGATACTATTTATTATAGGTTCAAGTAGGAGGCCAGGAAATGAGCCCTTAGATGATTCCATTCAAGTACTCAATAAGCGTAGTTCAGGCAAGTAAACTCTCAACTTATCTTTATAATTCTGTTTCTTGTGATTGAACACCCTGTGAATGTACGACTATAATTTAATAACATTGATTAGTCCCTGACATCACTCAATAATTGGATCTTGAACTTAGTTAATCGCTTCCATACTTGAATTGACCCCTTTTTCCTCACATATTACCTCGTATCTCTGCGAATACCCCCTACAAATAGTTCCTTAATATATCCAGTGGAACCTGAAACCCTCATACATTAGATTTATTTCTTTTGGAAACCCATACACTATTATCATCCTCTCATTCGAACCTTGTCATTTCCCTTGTTATATTATCCTTGATCAAGAACCCCTTTTAAATTGAAATGAGTTATTAAAAAGGAATTGAATGAAATAATAAGATTGATGTGCCAGTCACTGTTAAAGTTTTGAAACCTCAGTAGCAGGGAGCCTGATGGTTTTATATGGCCAATATGTGCCGAGGATCCTCAATGGTTGTGAATCACTTATTGTGTGGTTCGGAGCTTTGATGTGGGCTGATCACCCCTCATTGCTCATAGCGCTGTATGATTTCAATTCCATTCACTTATTAAAATCTTGAATTTTTACTTGAAATTTCATATTATTGATTTACCTTCTGTTATTGTTTTATTGAGCATATGATGAACTGTTGTACCCTATTATTCACTTGCTGAGCATTTTGCTCATTAATATTGTTATTGATGTTATCCCTTCAGTTAAGCCCGAAGATTCCTCTTTTCAAGCAGATCGCGCGTAAGAATTGTGGTGATTCAGGGTATGCCTTCTATCAAATGTTGGAGCAGGTAGGGAACTGGTTGTTCCCTAAGGTTTAAAGAACTTTTGGGAATTTAAAATTGGTGGATGTACTTGGCTTTGGATATTAGACTTTGGTATTATTAGCTGTTTAGATGTTGTTCAAACTCTTACCTGTGGATTCAGGGACTTGGATTTATGGTTCTGTAATAATAATTAACTAGTTGTAATCCTTTATTGCTTTGTTTATCTATATTATTGGAAGTTAGTATTAGTGGGTCCGTCACAGTTTTGGTATCAGAGCCACAGGTTTGAGTCACTGAACAATATAGGATAAATGAATATAAGATAGGAATTTAGAGAATAAGATGAACTTAGATCATTTAGGTTTTGGGGCGTTAGAATCTATAGGTTTTCCGACCCTTTTATTTATAATCGCTTATATATATAACTGATCATCAGGCATCATCCTCATCGACTCCCGGATTCCCTTCTACTGTGCCATTCTCCCTGTACGAGCAGATGGTAATTATGGTTGATCGACTGCAAGGCGAGAACGCGAATCTTCGGCGTAGGGTGGATCAGTTGTATCGTGAGAGCTTTGATGACGAGCCCAACCGACCTCGACTGATAGCTAGACTTGAGGAGATCATCCAGATAGCTGAGGACTAACTGGCATTGATGATTCCATACCGTGAGAGAGAGAGTCAGATTGCTCTTACCGCCATTGTTCACGAGCTCCGCCGAGTAATTAGCCGTCTCCGTGCCCCTGTTCCCCCACCACCATCCTCTTAGACTATCATATAGTCTACCTATCCCCAACATTGTTGTTGATTAAATTATGTTAACCTCATTAAAACTTGATCATGTCTAATCTTTTCCTAAGATATCTTTTGAATAAAATCTCAGTGCTTAATATTTACCCTTGCTATAACTTGTCTATACAAATATTAAACTGTGAATAAACCTTTCTTGTCTACATTCAGAATTACCAACACCAGGGATCATGAAGATCCACCACCCAACTTGGCTCAACTTATGCAAATACTTCACCAACAATCTGTTACCCTTGCTCAACAACAACAACTTCTTCAGCAACAACTTCAACAACCACCTCTACCACCACCAACCCCTATAACTTTCAAATCATTCCAAGCTGTGAAACCACCAGAGTTTTGTGGAACTCAAGACCCTGTAGAAGCTCAATCTTGGCTTAAAGAGATGGAGAAAGCTTTCACGCTAGCTGTTGTTAGGGAAGAAACAAAGGTCGATTATGCGTCTATTTTCTGAAAGGCGAAGCAAACTATTGGTGGGAGTCAGCCTGTGCTCTAGAAGAAGGAGAAGTTATTTCTTGGGATAGATTCAAGAAGATTTTCCTAGACAAGTATTTCCCGAGGTATATGCAGACTCAAATGGAATTGAAGTTCTTTGAATTGAAGCAAGAAGGAATGACTGTGGGAGAGTACGAGAAGAAATTCACCGAATTGGCTAGGTTCGTTGGAGATTATGTGGACACGGATAAGAAGAGAGCGAAAAGATTTCAACAAGGATTGAAGCCTTGGCTACGAAGTAGAGTGGCTGCTTTTGAATTGGCCACATATGCTGAAGTGGTCCAAAAGGCAATGGTTATTGAAGGAGAAAGTGACCAAAATTCGAAGGAGAAAGAGAGTAACAAAAGAAAGTTTGGAAGTAGTGGAGAGGGATCGGCTCAAGGAAGCCAAAGTGGAAAGAATTTCAAGAAGTTTAGATTCCAGAACCAAGGAGGATCCCGAAGCTTTAAGAAAGGTGATAGTAAGAGTCAGAGGAATAGGATTCAAGGGCAAAGATTCCAGCAAGCAACAAATCCGGAGTGTATATTCTGTTACAAGCGACACACGGGCAACTGCAACAAGGCTGACATCGTCTGTTACAAGTGCAATATGAAAGGTCATTACGCGAATGAGTGTCAGAACCCGAAGCCTTCTGTTACATGCTTTAAATGTGGAAAGACTGGTCACATGTCGAGGGATTACAAGACCCCCGAAAATAACAAGTTGATGCAATTGACGGCCGCTCCTTTCAATCAATCAATGACATCTTCTTTCCCAATTCTTCAACTTCCTTCAAATCAACCTTCTGAATCTGTAATTCCAGTGTTTCCTCCCTCCTATCCTGCTCAGGCCCGGACATTCAACATGAACATCAAAGATGCTGTTCAGAGTTCTGAAGCTGTGGCAGGTACGCTTTCTGTCAACAACATCAATGCTAAAGTTCTATTTGATTCCAGAGCTACTAGATCTTTCATATCTGAATCTTTTATTGGCAAGTTAAATTATGAAATTGAACCGTTAGTTGAACCCTTATCTATCATTTTGGCTAATCAAGAACGAGTATCTGTTAAAGATGTTTGCCCTCGGTGTTAAATAGAGATTTTAGGCTATAGTTTCCCTGCTTCCCTCATACCTTTCCAATTAGGAGAATTTGACGTTATATTAGGAATGAATTGGTTAGCAGAGCATGGTGCTCAGATAGATTGTAAGAAGAAGAAAGTAATTCTTAATTCCCCTCAAGGAAAGAGAGTAGAGTTTAAAGGGCAGAAGCAAGTTAAGACGTTTTTGAAAATGATTCAAGCTAAAAGACTGTTAAGACAAGGGTGTGAAGGGTATTTGGCTCACGTAATTGATAGATCTAAGGAGACGCCGAATATATGAAGTATTTCGATAGTTAGCAAATTTCCCGATGTATTTCCTGACGAACTTCCTGGATTGCCGCCTGACCGTCAAATCGAATTTTCTATCGACTTAGCGCCCGGCGTGGAACTGGTATCGAAGGCACCTTATCATATGGCACCAGCAGAAATGAAGGAATTGGCCAAGAAATTGCAAGAACTATTGGATAAAGGAGTTATCAGGCCGAGTGTATCTCCATGGGGTGCTCCAGTTTTGTTTGTGAAAAAGAAGGACGGGAGTATGAGATTGTGCATTGACTATAGAGAATTGAACAAATGACGATCAAGAATAAGTATCCGTTACCTTGTATTGATGACTTGTTTGACCAACTTAAAGGAGTGACTTATTTCTCAAAGATTGACTTGCGATCGGGATATCATCAGTTGAAGATTAAGCCGGAAGACTTACCAAAGACTGCTTTCGAAACCAGATACAAACATTACGAGTTTCTAGTTATGGCATTCGGACTGACAAATGCGCCAGCCGCCTTTATGGATTTGATGAATTGAGTATTCAAGGAGCATTTGGATTACTTTGTCATTGTGTTTATCGACGACATTTTAATATACTCAAAGACCGAGGAAGAACATGATGAGCATCTGAGAATAGCTTTGGAGACTTTAAGAAAGGAGAAGTTATATGCAAAATTTTCGAAGTGTGAATCTTGGTTGCGAGAAGTTCAGTTTAGGACACATTGTCAGTAGAGAAGGGATTCGAGTTGATCCAGCAAAGATAGAAGCTGTAATGAACTGGGAAAGGCTGAAGACTTCGACTAAAGTTAGAAGTTTCATGGGATTGGCCGGATACTATCGAAGATTTTTGAAGGATTTTTCTAAGATTGCGGTACCATTGACAAAATTGACCCGAAAGAATGAGAAGTTTGAATGGACGGAGAAATGTGAAAGGAGTTTTCAAGAATTAAAGCAAAAGTTGGTTACTGATCCAGTTTTAGCTCTACCAGATAATAAAGGAGATTTTGTGATATTCAGTGATGCGTCACACAAAGGATTGGGTTGTGTTTTAATGCAACACAAGAAGGTGATAGCCTACGTGACAAGACAACTTAAGCCTCACGAGCAAAGGTACCCAACTCACGACTTGGAACTGGTTGCAATTATATTTGCCTTGAAGCTGTGGAGACATTATCTATACGGAGAGAAATGTGAGATATATACGGATCACAAGAGCCTGAAGTACATTTTCACTTAGAAGGAATTAAACATGAGGCAACGAAAATGGTTGGAGTTGATTAAGGACTACGATTGCACAATCAATTATCATCCCAGAAAAGCAAACATAGTAGCGGATGCTTTGAGTCGCAAGGAGAGACTGAATATGTTGATCATGGCCCAAGAGTTATCAAAGGAATTTGAGAAGATGGAAATTGAGATTTGAGCTCCAAGTGCACCTACCGAAATGATCTGTACATTGGCTTTTCAACCAGAATTATTAGGAAAGATCAAGAACTGTCAAGAAGAAATGATGAATCAAAAGATGAATGAGTTGACCGGAGAAGAGGTTTGCACTCAAAAAAGATAACCAAGGAATTCTAAGATTCTCATCAAGAATTTGGATACCGAATGTGGAAGAATTAAAGAACGAGATTTTGAAGGATGCTTACAACTCATAATTTTCTATTCACCCGGGAAGCACAAAAATGTACCAAGATTTGAAACAGAACTTTTGGTGGCCCGATATGAAGAAGGAGATTGCTCAAGGGATTAGTAGATGCTACACTTGTCAAAGGGTAAAAGCCGAACATCAAAAACCGAGTGGACTAATTCAGTCCTTAGAAATACGTGAATGGAAGTGGGAGCACATTGCAATGGACTTTATAGTTGGATTACCAAGGACAAATCTAATCATGACGCTATTTGGGTAATAATCGATCGATTGACTAAGTCAGCTCATTTTCTACCGATTAACGAGAGATTCTCGATGGCCAAGTTGATTCATATGTATCTTAGGAAATTGTTACTCACCATGGAGTTCCAGTATGAATCATGTCGGATAGAGAACCTCGTTTCAACTCTTGATTTTGGAAGTAATTCCAAGAACATTTGGGAACTTGACTCAGGATGAGCACTGCTTATCACCCACAGACAGATGGACATAGTGAGTGCACGATCCAGACCATAGAAGACATGTTGAGGTCTTGTGCCTTAGACTTTAAAGGAAATTGGGACGATCACCTACCTTTAGTAGAGTTTTCGTATAACAATAGCTTTCATTCCAGTATTGGAATGCCCCCATACGAAGCTCTTTATGGAAGGAAGTGTAGATCACCCATATGTTGGGATGAAGTCGGAGAGCGAAAGGTAATTGGCCCCGAACTGATTCAGCAAACGAAAGAAGCGGTAGATTTGATTCGAAATCGATTGATCGCAGCTCAGGATAGACAATGAAAGTATGCTGATTCGCGCAGAAGGAATATAGAGTATGAAATAGGAGAAATCATTCTGTTGAAAGTATCACCATGGAAAGGGATAAATAGATTTGGAAAGAAAGGAAAGTTGAGTCCAAGATTTTTCGGACCTTTTGAGATTTTGGGTAAAGTTGGAAAAGTGGCGTACGAGTTGGCTTTACCACCTCAAATGCAGCACATTCACAACATTTTTCACGTATCATTGCTTAAGAAGTTCAACCCCGACACCAAATGTATTATAGAGAATGAACCAGTGGAGATTGAGCCAGATTTATCTTATGTCGAGCAACCTATTAGCATTCTAGATAGAAAGAATAAAGTGTTAAGGAATAAGATAGTTCCTTTAGTTAAAGTTTTATGGAGAAATCCCAAAGTTGAAGAATCAATATGGGAATTAGAAACTGATATGATAGATAAGTATCCTCATCTGTTTGCTTAGATTCTAGGGATAGAATCCTTAAAGGGGGGAAGGTTATAACAACTGTAAATATTATGATATTATAAATTCTATGATGTGGCATTTCTGTGCATTACTGTGAGTACATAAGTTTCTAAATGGTTTTTTCCAGCAATTATGTGAATTAAGTAAATACGAATATATTATCTTTCGTGACGATTCAAATCTTCGTACAAATACTTGGATATGGAAATTCTGTGCTTAGACGAATAGATAAATTGGTATAATGCTAGATTAAATTTTTAAAGCTTTATCTGCATTAAAATCTAATTAAATTATATTTTTATGTGGTTTGTTATAGAGGTATTATTATAAAGAAAATTCTTTTGAAAATTATTTTTATTCAAATTTCTTGAAAATACTCATATAAAATTTCTAAAATTTTAAAGTAAATTATGGTATAACTTTTGTGATTTATGGAATTGTACTTTATTTATTAAAATTCATTCTTTTAAGCATATTTTTAATTCTAGAAAAATTATTACTAGATTACTAATGTGCCCTCGCATGCAAAATTCTTTATAAAAGAGACCAAGGATAGGATTGCCATTTCCAACCCCACTCACTCATTTTGACCAAGTAAAATGCCCATGTGCCCTTGCATGCAATAGTGTTTAAGCTTGTAGAAAGGGCATATGAGTCATTTCTCCATTACACTACCATTTTAACACAACAAAATCCAAAACACAAGTCACATTCTCTCATTTTGCACACCACTTCACTCTCTTACTCCCCTTTTCTCTCCCTCTCGGCCGAAGCTCCCCCACCCCCTCTTCTTTCATTTTTTTTCTTTCCTTTTCAAACACTTTGATCAAGGAGCTAGTTCCCTCATATTCTCACCTTTATACTTGAATATTTAGCTCATAAAAGGTATGTTTAACTATGTGTTGATATGTTTTTATAGCCAAGATTTAGGCCTTGAATTCTCATGGATTTAAGGACTAAAATCATAAGAACTTAAAGATATGGACTTGATATGACCTTGGATGAGTATTTTTACTTTAATATTCCAAGTCATAATCTTGTTCATAGCATTTGGCAATGATTTATTAAAAGAGCCGAATGTATATGGTTGATTCTTTAGAAATTTCTATAAAAATGACTTTGCATGTTGCTTATAAACCATTTTGCTTCAAAAATGATGAGATATGATGTTTAAACTCTTGTGTACTATGCATATCTTCAAGTATATTAAGTTTTAAGACTTGCATGTTAATTATAGCCCTTGCATGTTGAAATTTGCCTTTGCATGTTGATTTACAAGTATTTTTAGAATGGGAACCATGCTTGCTTGCTATGAGCTTTGATACTTGATTTTTATGAGATGCATGCCATGAATTTTATGATAAAATGATAGATTAATTATTTCATGGCTAGAAGAGATCAAAATCAGTAGGGATCAAGTATTTAACCCAAGTATATAACTCAAGTTTTTGGCTTAAAACCCGAGATCATGATAGTAGTATTGTAGTTGATCTTTTAACCTCTTGATACTTGATTTTTGTGAGTTGCATGCCATGTTTCCCTTGATTAAATGCTAGTTTAAAATGTATATGATGATAGGAGCATAAAATCAGTAGGTGTCATGATGTTTTCATGCATGTATAATTCAATTGTTTGCTTTAAAATGACTAAGTGATGGCTGTGAGGTGTAACTTTGCTTGTCCTTATAATTGATTGCATGCTAAATAAAGTTGTGAATCAACCTTGTCACTATAGGTCAGTAGGTGTTAGCATGATCTTAGGCTTGATTGTTGGTTTGTTCATTGGTTTGATGGTTAAAAAGGAAGTTAAGGTGGAAGAAATGCATTAGTCCTATTTGGACATATTTTAGCACTAGAAGTTTAGATCATTTTAGGTATGCATTTGTGAGGCCTTGTTAGGCCCAAGTTCAGTGTAGTTAGGACTTGGAATGTAATTGAGTCCAAAAACTTTAGATTGGGTAAAATCATGCATTTGGTTAGGTGCACAAGCACAAAACCGAGAGGAACTCAAAACATGGCAGATTTGGTACAAGTCCATATTTGACCCATTATAACCATGTTTAAGGATAGGCATTCATTGGAACTTGGTTTATAATAGTATAAAAAATTCCTAGGAAGCTTTACAAGTCATTAAAATCAGTAATTGAACAATTTAAGTGAGTTTTAAGTTGGTAAAAATAAGGTAGTTTGTAAATCAGGGAAGGCAGATTTATGTCAACTTCGACTTGAGGCCTAGGGAGGCCCACGTAAGGTTTTTGAGTCATTCCAAATTTAAGGGTTAGTTTAGAGTCTTAGGAACCTCAGAGAGTTGGCTTGGAGTGAAGGCCCAATGTGGAGATACCCCATTTCCACCAAAACACCCGAGAGTCACCATAAGAGTTGCATTAGAAAGCCTATGAGGAATGCATTGTGTTTAAGTGCTTTATGAGTGAGGCCTTGATGTCAAGTCAAGTTTGGGAGTTTCATTATGTCATAAGAGTCTGTAGAAATCACAATTAAGTAAAGGCCCAAGGTAGAAAAGTATATTTGTGTCGAGGCACACAAGTGGTGCTGAGGCACGCATTCGGGAAGAGTTTAGAGTATGCTTTAGTTTTTTGAGTCTTGTGAGGTGAGGCACAAGTGTGCCTTACTGAATTTAGATTGTGTTGAGGTCTGTAAAGGAGGATTAAGAGTAATAGTCTTGTTAATTATTTGTTAAAAGGATAATTGCTTGATTGATTAGGATCTAAGTATATTATTGCCATGATTACGTGTTATATGGATTATGTGAAGTATATATCACTTGAAATTAAGTGTGTTAAGTGTGTATATATATATATATATTTATATGTATTTGTATATATAATGTACGCGAAAGGGTAGTTAGCAAAAGTTGTGACGAGGATACTATTTATTATAGGTTCAAGTAGGAGGCTAGGAAATGAGCCCTTAGACGATTTCATTCAAGTACTCAGTAAGCGTAGTTCAGGCAAGTGAACTCTCAACTTATCTTTATAATTCTGTTTCTTGTGATTGAACACCCTGTGAATGTACGACTATAATTTAATAACATTGATTAGTCCCTGACATCACTCAATAATTGGATCTTGAACTTAGTTAATCGCTTCCATACTTGAATTGACCCGTTTTTCCTCACATATTACCTCGTATCTCTGTGAATACCCCCTACAAATAGTTCCTTAATATATCCAGTGGAACCTGAAACCCTCATTAGATTGATTTCCTTTGGAAACCCAGACACTATTATCATCCTATCATTCGAACCTTGTCATTTCCCTTGTTATATTATCCTTGATCAAGAACCCCTTTTAAATTGAAATGAGTTATTAAAAAGGAATTGAATGAAATAGTAAGACTGAGGCGCTAGTCACTGTTAAAGTTTTGAAACCTCAGTAGCAAGGAGCCTGATGGTTTTATATGGCCAATGTGTGCCGAGGATCCTCAATGGTTGTGAATCACTTGTTGTGTGGTTCAGAGCTTTGATGTGGGCTGATCACCCCTCATTGCTCACAGCGCTGTGTGATTTCAATTTTATTCACTTATTAAAATCTTGAATTTTTACTTGAAATTTCATATTGTTGATTTACCTTATGTTATTGTTTTATTGAGCATATGATGAACTGTTGTACCCTATTATTCACTTGCTGAGCGTTTTGCTCATTAATATTATTATTGATGTTATCCCTTCAGTTAGGCCCGAAGATGCCTCATTTCAAG
This sequence comes from Apium graveolens, assembly GCF_009905375.1. Lineage (NCBI taxonomy): Eukaryota > Viridiplantae > Streptophyta > Magnoliopsida > Apiales > Apiaceae > Apium > Apium graveolens. The sequence goes on from NC_133649.1 coordinate 173,353,816, forward strand.
CAGACTGCGCGTAAGAATTGTAGTGGTTCAGGGTATGCCTACCGTCAAATGTTGGAGCAGGTAGGGAACTGGTTGTTCCCTAAGGTTTAAAGAACTTTTGGGAATTTAAAATTGGTGGATGTACTTGGCTTTGGATATTAGACTTTGGTATTATTAGTTGTTTTGATGTTGTTCAAACTCTTACCTGTGGATTCAGGGACTTGGATTTATGGTTCTGTAATAATAATTAACTAGTTGTAATCCTTTACTACTTTGTTTATCTCTATTATTGCAAGTTAGTATTAGTGGGTCCGTCACAAATAATCCTTCAAGCATTCTTAGTGTGTGACCCTATAGGTTATTATTACGTTGGCAACGAATTTTAAATCTAATTTAAAATCGTATACAATGAGCGGCATCTAGTAATACATCATTGCTACCCAAGTGAGAATAATTGAATCGGTGATCGATTAAACCTTTTGTGAATAATGTACAATATAATATGATCCCTTTAACCAAATATTATAGATTAAACTAGAGGCATGTAATGTGTCATCCTCATCATAGTTTAATCCAAGTTTCCTTGATCAATGAGTAGACTATCATATCAAATCAACATTTGAGCGTGGCCACGCATTTCATAGTCTAGCCCACACAAGAGGCCAATAATATCACTCCTAAAATAGGAGGGTTAAATCCCATCTAGATCATTCATATTTCTCATACGATTCATAATATACCCAATGTCCACTTTTATCATTACCCGGTTAATGATAACTTTTAATGGAATCAATGTATATTAATTCTCGTATAGAAATATAATGACTTCAGGTCTAAGGACAATTACATCATTATCACAGTGAGAATTACTTATGACACAACATACATGTAGAATCTCACATTGCGTCTGTCCAGCACCATGTACATATACATCTGCCTGTGTTTTTGACTTTAGTATCACTATACCTATGATCAATGAGATGTGATCATCAGTCAACAAATACGCCAGTCTTAATGTATTATTATTGTCCCTTAATAATAATACTCGACTGGGGACCTTTAGAAATATTGATACTACTCTCATAATCTCATTTCTAAGTCACGTACTTAGAGATATAGAATTGCATATCATATTTCAAGGACATTAATTAATCTAACATTTATACCGCAGTAAATTAAGAATTAATAAATTCTAAAAGGAATAATCGATAGAACATAAACATTAATAATCCTAATGTCTTAAACTAAAACATCATAGTGTTGTCTCTAGGGAACAAACAATAACAATCTCCCACTTCCACTAGAGCCAATCACCCATGTATCTACTCATGGAACTAGTATGACCATCGTACTTTTGTTGCGACAAAGCCTTAAACAGTGGGTCTGCAACACTTATCATTACTATGCACTTTACATTTATATCTCCTTGATCATTAATCTCATTAATAAGGTGATATCGCCTAAGAACATGCTTAAACAGTCTCCTTGGCTGTTTCAAAAAGTATCAATATTGTCACGCCCCCAACTAAACAACAAATTAAATATAGCTATTACAAAATTTTAAAAGAGATAACACAACCAAATCTAAGATCTTACAGTTTAGGGTTTGGAACAGCCCAACACTACCATCTATTACAACTGATTATAAATACCGAGTCCTCACACAAACTACTATCACTTATTCTACCTGAGCTCGAACATAAGCATCAGCATCACAGGTCTTACGGGCAGTCTGCTTGAATCTAACCATAGCTACTAGCTGTAATATCAGGGTAAAGCAAGGAGTGAGCCAAATGCTCAACAAGTGCTAACAGTACGATACAAAACATAAATCGAGATATTCATTAAAGAATGACAATGGAAAGACATAACTAATGATAACGAGGGATAAAACTATGAGTGATGGCATCATTTGCTTGTATCAAAACAATTTCAAAATCATATCTTAATCAAAATCATTTTATGACGCTACGGATTACAGCCGGTGATCAGCCGCGAAGTAATCCCGAACCTCGCTGGGTTCTAAAACATTAATGGGAATCCCTAGGCAACTTTTAAGCCTAATATAAGTGTGGAAAGGACTCGCGTCTCAGTCCAGATCAACAATTCAAAGAAAACATTTATCCCCCTTTGGGACTGAAAAACCCACATTTTATTTATTTCAAAAACTGATGCCGAATAATGACAAAATCTCTTTTTACAGTAAACATCTTTATCAAAGGATTATAGATCAACTCGAAACACGAGGAAATGGTGCTAACTCTCAGAGCCATGAATCACAAAACTAAACTCTATTAGGGTAACTGAATGGTTTTCATGTATCAAAGTTTGGACAAGGGAATTTAGTGAGGCTATTGGATATCATGGAAGGAAGTGCCAAATTGGGCTTAAAGCAATGGTTTCTCATCAAGGTTCAAGTGCTGGATCATCAAGAATGTAAGCTTCATGAATACTAAGGGTGTTAAGGTATGAAGATATGATTTTTAGCTCAGGATATATCAGAATTGACAAGCTTTAGGATAAGAAAGAGGGGTATCAATTAATTAGGGACAACTTTGATAAATATCTGGCTTTCAGGTATCAAGGTAAGGTTCGATATGGGTTCAAGTATCAGGATGAGATATCAATACTTAGGAATCATCATCATGGTAATCAAGAGGATCAACCGAGTGCTATAATAACTCTTTATTTTATCATGGCATTCGAATTACTTTAATATACTGTCATGATAAGACTTTTGAACTACTTGCAATACGTACTCGAGGGTTCATGGCATTTCTATATGATTCAAAGATAAACGTAAGATACGCTTGATTTGATATATCAAATGACAAGGATAGTTGTAGCAATGTATGAATTATTAGCAGTAAATACGAAGGTCAAGTTGAATCATTTGCCTTGAGAAAGGCTGGTCTGGTCTGACTGGTAGGAGCAACTGGAGCTTCACTCGACCTTTATGGCAAGTTTTCCCTCGTCTCGAGATCCTACATAAATAATAATAATCCTCATTATAATATATTCTTACCATCTTAACCTATTTACAACTCGAAATTAAACACGGATGGCACTTAGGCCTATATGCACTTAATTTATATTCACCTTTAAATTACAATTATACACACATAGCCACATATTCTCATATCATATATTAATACCAAATAACACCATATATACCATAATGCAACACTAGGCTTGGATGATCTCGACTCACAACTTAAGTCACTTTGGTCGCTAAACTAGACAAAGTCTTCTAATTTTGGCTTCCTAACTTGATGTGCCTTTCCTAAACTATCCAAAACCTATTGACCCTCACTTGTGCCTTTTACTCTACTAACCTTATACTATCTTACAACTATAGTGGTCGACCTAATACTCACTTCTAAGTCTTCTAAAACTATGTGATAAGTGAAAGTGCTCACTGGTGCAAATTTCAGAATGACAACTATGGTTTCTTGAGTGCATTAGACACTCTTAAACTACAAGTTTTCCTTCAAAAATTTTACACAAGACTCTCCTGACCTAAGGGCATCTCACAAACTTGATGTGGCTCAAGGGCCTGGCTTGGACCTTCTTGGGCCTAAGTTAAAAGTCCAAGGTTCCCCTGTTTTTCTGGGCAGAAAACGCCCTGACTTGAACTAACTTGTGACACATGGTTCTAACTCATATCCTTTGAACTATGGTTGGAAAAACTTCTATGACACTACCTCTAACTAAGGCCCAACAGGGCCTAATGAGGGCCTACCCATGACATGGTCAAATCTCCCTATTTTTAAGTTGCAACAAAACTGTTCCCTGCTGGACAGATTTTGTTATTCTACTTGTGCACCTAACCAAATGACATGCAAACCTCCAACCAACACCTAAAACCTTTTATATACTCCCAATACTAACTTCTGGTGGCTTGGGCCTCAAAGTGCACATCAATGACATGATCAAAACTCACTCTAACCCTCAGGGTACTAAACTGATTTTCTGCAGAAACTATAACTCTCATTTCTCCAAGGTTTTGACTTGACAAACTCAACTACCAACAACCCAATACTCAAACCAAGACTTAAACATGGTAATCTACTGAACTAACTCCATTATTCGCAAAATAACCTTGGGTGAGATCATCCTTACCTAAGGTACAATTATGGCAAAACAAAAGAGATCACATTTCTCAACTCACCAATCATTAAGTTTTTGAAACAACAAGATATGCATTTTTATAAAAGATAACCATGAATTATTACCATGCAAAAAGAAGCATAAATCAATATTAACACATTATTCCTACTGAAATTAAGGCTCACTAACAAAATCTTTCCAAATGATCAAAATCTTACAACATTCTAAGAGAAATCCACATGCATGCATGTCTTCGGGTTTTGCAACCTAAAACAACACATTTTCTACATATATTCTATCATAAAATTGACATGAAAGCCTAGCATAAGCTATACCTAGATGATCACTTAGCATGCAAAGAGTTTTATCAAATTTTCACCACAAAATTCAAGTCATTATCACATAAACATGCTAAAATTGAGTTAAGCAACAAGAATAGTCTTAAGGACCATTCATTCGGCTCCCATATGGTCATGGCCGAATGAAATGGATGGGAATGGCCATTTAATCATCAAGAGTTTCCCTCTCAAGACTTGGCACTTCTCCATTCCTTGTAGTCCTCTCAAAAATAACCCTAAACTCACAAGAATCAAGGTTGTATTTTGAGTTTCACTAGAACCTTTACATGCAACTTTTAAACTTAAACTTTCTACTCAAAACTCTTTGAAATATGAGTGATCATGGTATGGGAAGTAACATTTACTTGTGTAAAGAGTGGAATCTTGGTTGAGGAATGAAGAAAAATGGGGAGGGGTGGTTCTCGGCTAAACCCGAGAGTGAGAGAGGGAGGGCCGAGAGTGAGGGAGGAGGAGGGAGAGAGGAATGAGTGTGGTGTGGGTGATGAGTGAAAATGATCATGTCTTTGCTTGTTTTATGGTTTTTGTATTGGCAAAAGTGAGTGGAATTAGGAATTGACATGATTAGCCTTTCACTTGAACTTGGTTCAATTTGCATGCAAGGGTAAAGAAGGTATTTGGCTAGGAAATAAGAGTTAGTGGGGTGGTTATTGACTCTTTAGCCCTTTTGGAATGTATGGAAGGAATTTGCATGCAAGGATAACTATGTAATTTGCTAATTATATTTATAAAGATTTATTTTTATAAAATAAAACACAAGTTCAAAAATTATAAAATTTATACCATTAAATAACTTGGATTTTTAGAGACTTTATAAAATCACTTTCAAAATTTGTGAAAAAAATACCTTTTAAAAGAAAATTTTTCCAAGGCTTAGAATATTCCTTATAAATCAAAAAATAAAGCAATTAAATAAACTCTTGCCTTGAAAAATCATATACTACATAGAGCAAATTTATAATGCAGAAATTTTCACTCACACAAACGTACAATCATTGAATATATTTTCATTCGGCTTTAATATTATACCAAATCCACAAATAATATTACATAAAATGCCGGTCGTAACAAATATATTCAGCTTCCATTATAGAATCATCAATGTTCTTACTAGAACCATTCCAGCTAACATAACTTATATTTAGACAAAACACAAACCAGACATAGACACATAATCATCCTTGTCTATTCAGAAATTAGGTTAAGAAACCAGTATTAGTGTAACCCTTTACAACCAGTTCCCTATTTTCTCCATATACCAAAAATAAATTTTTAGTCCTCTTTAAGTACTTAAGAATATTCTTGAAAATAATTCAATGACCCTCACCTGGATTAGAGTGGTATCTGCTCGTCTTGCTCAAAGCATACAAAACATCAGGATAAATACATATCATTGTACACATTATAGATCCAATTGCTAAAGTATATGGAGCTTTCTCAAACGGCCCTTATCATCTAGTGATATAGGGGGAAGTTATCTTTTGAGATCACTATCCCATGAGACATCGAAACATATCATTTCTTTATCTCCTACATCCTAAAATGATGCAATATTTTATCAATGTATGTACTCCGACTAGGTCGATTAATCTTTTTAATCTATCTCTATAGACTTGATCCCTAATATATAGGTAGGATCGCCTAAGTCTTTCACCGAGAAACTATTTCTCAACCAAGTCTTAACAGCCTGTAGAGAAGGTATGCCATTCCTTATTTGTTATATGTCATCTACATATAATACTAGGAATGTCACATGGCTCCCACTAACCTTCTTGCAAACACATGGTTCATCATCGTTTTGAATAAAGCCAAACACTTTGACCATTTTATCAAAATGAATATTCATTCTCCTTGAGGCTTGCTTCAATCTATAAATAGATAGGAGCAATTACAAACTATCTTAGCAAAGTTTGGATCGACAAAACCCTCAGGCTGTATCTTATATACATCCTCTTCAAGGCTCCCATATAAGAAAGCAGTTTTGACATCCATTTGCCAAATCTCATAGTCAAAGTAAGCAACTATTGCTAACAAAATCCTGATGGACTTAACCATAGTAATTGGTGAAAAAGTCTCACCATAGTCTATACCATGAATTTGTTTGAAACTTTTTGCAACTAGTCGTGTCTTATAGGTCTGTACTTTACCATCCATGTCAGTTTTGTTCTTGAAAACCCACGTGCACCCTATAGGTTTTACCCCTTCGAGTGGATCAACTAAAGTCAATACTTTATTTTGATACATGGATTCCATCTCGGATTTCATGGCCTCTAGCCATCTTTTGGAGTCTGAACGATTTATAGCATCTTGGTGGGTGAGAGGCTTATCATTATCCGTAAGCATCACATCACCATCTTGAGTCAAAAGAAATTCATAATTTCTCCCGGGCTCATGGTGAATCCTGTTAGATCTATGAATAACCTGTGTTTATTGGACATGATTACTTTCAACATTTTGATGTACATCCTGATCTTATTCCAACTCTGGTTCAATGTTATTATGTGGTTCTCGATCTTCATCGAGATGTATTATCCTCGCACTGATTTTCTTAGAAAGTAGTTCTCCCTCAAGAAATACAGCGGCCCGAGCAACAATCACTTTGTTCCCGGAAGGATTATAAAAACTATACCCTAGTCTCATTTGGGTATCCCACAAAATAACATCTATCTAATTTTGGTCCAAGCTTGTCAGAGGCTAAACGTTTTATAAACGCTTCACGTCCCCAAATTTTCATAAATGACATGCTTTGACATTTATCACTCAATATCTCATACAGAGTATTTTGAACCTCTTTAATCGGAACTTGGTTAAGTGTATATGCAGCTGTTTCTAGAGCATAACCCTAAAAACTGAATGGAAGATCCGCTTGACTCATCATCGATCACACTATGTCCAACAAGGTGCGATTTCTCCTCTCAGAATCTGTATTCCATTGAGGTGTTCCAGAAGGAGTAAGTTATGATACACTATCACACTTGTAATAACCCCAAATTTTGGAATTTTTGAAACCCTTATGAATAGTGATTTTGCAGATTATGCTGAATGAGAAAACTTTTAATGCCACACTATGTAGGAGTTCTGTTATGGGTATTCTGAGATTTTATTAGTACTCTATATGGTATATAAGTGTATGTAAAGATCGTCAGAATCCAATTCCGAACACTTTGATTTTTCTTGAAAATCCACCAGATACCGAAAGAATTGAGTATAAGGTAACATGATAAAAAGGATTTAAATTCAAGGATTATAAGAGAGGATCATAAAAGGAATATAATGTATTGAGAAAGGTTAAGGAAACCCAAGTAATAAGATCCCGGGTATGATCCCTCAAACGAGAAACAAGAACGAAAGTTAAGCGAACCGTATAACAGATCAGTGGTCATTAGGCAAATAATTAGGAAGTTAATCAAGGAGGTTAGGGATGATGAGGTCATCCAACCAATAAGAAGAGGGCAAGTGAGGGAGGATGACATCACAAGGTGACATAAGCATGACATAGGGGGGAAGGAGGTGTGGATGAATGATAACCACACAAAGTTCAAGGTTAATAAGGTAATTAACCAAAATCAAAACAAAAACAACCAAGGCAAATCAAAACAAATCACAAAAAACACAAAACACTCCATTTTCTTCATGAAGCTCTCGGCTTCTTTCTTAGAAAAAGGGAAGTCCAAGCTCCTCCACTTGCTAATTTACAAGGTAATTATCCTAGCTTCTCCTAGTTAAGTTACATACGTCCTAGAAATCTTAGCTTCAAAATCCTTTCCTAGCATTTCCTATAAATCATTCAAGAAGATGGTGAATAGTACTTTCTTGAAATTAATTTTTGTGTTCTTAATTTCTTTGAAAGAACAAGCTTGTAGGAGGTTAGATTAAGGCTTCCATGGGCATTCCAAGGATCTTTCATGGATTAAAAGCTTCAAGGAAGGTATAACATCTCCAAACCTTAGCTTTACTTTGTATATTAGGATGATTTTGATTGTTATGGTAAAAGAGTAGCTTGATGCTTGTTGGTTTAGAGTTTGGGTTGGAATGGTAATGAATTGAATGTTGAAATCTTATGGATTGGTTAAAGGACTTAAGTATAGTTTTAAATTCATGATTGAGAATAACATAAATTGGAGAACTTGAGGTTTTGGGGGCTGTTGTAGTGTGATATGGATGGACTTTGGTTGTATGAATGGATTGGGGTTGATTGATGATTGTTTTGGAATGGTATAAATTTGGGAAATCGCGTAAACATAGGCGCCGTAATGTCCGATTTGCTTTAGACTGCTTTTGTTCATAACATTAGGACCTGAGAACTCCCTGCTAGGTTTTGACCATTCCCATTTTTAGATAGTTCGTGTTACGAGCTTCGTTTTGATATGTGGTTCGTTTGATTCCGATGTACGGTTTAGGAGAAACGACCGTTTTAAGTAACGACGTTTCGCGAACGAACGATTACCCCTCGCCTTACTTTGAAACATAGGATAAAGACCTTAAAGGACTAATTGGAATATAAAACATTTATGTAAAGTGTAATAGGCAGTTGGTAAGACACTCGCGAAGGAATCACCTTAAAACTCGTAATGGTTAAATTATTAAAAATGGTGGAGCCGAGGGTACTCGAGTGACTTAAGAGAATCAGTAAGCGCAAAGCGAGCGTTAGAGTCTAATTTGGTTAAAGTATAGATTTACAAGTGAATTTGGTTTAATTCCAACTCACATGTTGTTTATAGGTTACCAGACTCGTCCCGAGCCATTTGTAACCCCCAGTCGCTCAGGAAAGTTTTCTACCCGTATAACTGTTGTTGTGATGTATATGTGTATATGCATGATCTTGTGATAAATGCATATTTGTTATTAGCAAATTCTTGCGATATATTGTAGCATGTGATATGGTATATATGCATGCCTGTTCCGTATTCTTGATTTATATATCTGTTGGTTCAAATGCTTATTAGTTACATAATACCTATGCTAGAGATAAGCAGTAGTTGTGTATACCCTTAGTATAGGGGACCCAAGGGTGAACATTTTCTAAAACCGGGAGTCGATGTTCCCGAGTATATTATATATATATATATTTAAATATATATATATATATATATATATTGTTATAGTTTTCAAAACTATTAATCGAATAAGGTTTATTCGATAACTTTTATTTTATTTAATGAATATTATTCGAATATTCATTCGAGGGCTTATGACTCCCTTTATATTATTTAATGAATATTACTTGAATATTCATCTGAGGACTTATGACTCCTTTTATTTTATTTAATGAATATTATTTCGAATATTCATTCGAGGACTTATGACTCCTTTTATGTTATTAATTGAATATTATTTGAATATTATTTGAATATTCATCCGAGGACTTATGACTCCTTTTATTTTATTTAATGAATATTATTTCGAATATTCATTCGAGGACTTAGGACTCCTTTTATTTTATTAATTGAATATTATTTGAATATTCATTCGAGGGCTTATGACTCAGTTTATATTATTTAATGAATATTATTTGAATATTCAATTGAGGATCTATGACTCCGATTATTTACTGAAATATATTCTTTATTTTATTAAAGAATCAAGTGTCGATAATCAAACTTATCTTTGATTATTCAAATAAAGATAGTTGATAGGGATAAATAAATTATGATTGTATAATTAAATACTGCATTAATTGTACAAGCTGTGGGCTGCTAGGCCCAATAAATAGATATATGATACTCAAACCAGAAAGGTTAAGCCTGATGGACCAGATCAGGCCTGACAAAGGCCCAAAAGCCCTGATTATTAATTAATTTCGTAATTAATTAATAAGGGAAAAATCAGCTATTGAGAAGAGTCCCGATAAGGATATAAATCCTTATAGATTAGCCTCAAGGGGACCTAAAAGGATAAGGGATCAGCTTCCTACTTCCTAGGACTCCTAAGTCTATCCTAATTCAGAGGCTTGTCCACCAAGTCTCCTATACCAAGTCCAATTCAAGGACTCCCACATCTATATAAGGGGCCTCACCCCACAAATCAGAACTACGTTTTTTGACTTGATCCTTGGCAATCAGCAAGGTACGTAGGCATCTTGTTAAGGCAGATTGAGTCACGAAACACAAGAGCAGTCAAATCGAGCCTCGAAGCTCACGTTTCTTAGTATTAAATACAGCAATTATATATAGTAGTTTTAATCCATAACATTTGGCGCCGTCTGTGGGAAAGCAACAACAACCATGGCGAGAACACGGAGAACAATTGGAGCTCTAGAGGAAGGAACACCATCAGAGACAACCCAGGTGATTTCATCAACCGTGGAGGTTCCTCCCCATTCAACTTATGCATCTACTCAGGGGGAAGCCCAGACAGGGGCAACTCATCCTCAGCCACAAGGGACAACTCCCCCGACTATTCAAGGTACGAATCCTCAAGTTCAACAAATACATATACCTGTGAATTCTCGACCCGTCGGGTATGAATATTCAACTATTGTTACTACTAACCCCCCTTATGGGATGCCCCTTCACCCTGAGGTTGGAGGAAGTGGATATGCTGGGCGAAGCGAAGCACGAGGGCGGTCGCCCCCCTATATACGAGGTTTGGATCCTATCCCTGAGGATCGGGAATTTTCTGGTCCATACACTGAGAGAGACTCCGAATCTTCGGATGATGAAGTAGCCCCGAGAAGGAGGCGTCCTGGAAAAGAGCCAATGGCCGATGGAAGGCAACGCCCCCAAAGCACCCCAGGGGCGAATCCCCAAGAAGTGCAGGAAAAGATCAGGGCTCATGAGGCTGAAATCCAAAGGCTGAGGCGTGATTTGGAGGCTCACCAAGCCACCAGACCCCACATACCTCCTAGGGGGAGAAATCCTCCTCCTATCATAGACCTGGATGGTCCGGTAAGAAGAAGGGCTGCTGTCCCAAGAACTGATCCAAGCAATCTCCTTCCCCTTGGAGATCCTGATGATCCAACTCCACCCTTCACAGAAGAGATAATGAATGCCCATATCTCAAGAAAATTCAAGATGCCCACTATCAAAGCCTATGATGGCACGGGAGACCCCGCTAATCATGTTAGGACATTCTCTAATGCACTGCTGCTGCAACCCGTGAATGATGCTATAAAATGTCGGGCCTTCCCTCAAACCCTGTCGGGTATGGCTCAAAGATGGTACAGTCGCCTACCCCCAAATTCTATTGGATCATTCAGAGAATTAAGTCAGGCTTTTATTAAGCAATTCATCAGTGGAAGAGTCCATGAGAAAAGTTCAGCATCTCTTATGAGTCTTGTGCAGGGAGCTAAAGAATCCTTAAGAGATTACCTAAATCGTTTTACAAAGGAGGCTTTAAAAGTCCCAGACCTTGATGATAAGGTAGCCATGATAGCACTGCAACAAGGAACTAGGGATGAGTTTTTCAAGATGTCTTTGGCTAAACGACCCCCTGAGAGCATGTTGCATCTCCAAGAGAGGGCAGGGAAGTATATCAAGGTTGAAGAAAGTATGAGGAAGACCGTAGTAAGTAATGAGCCCACTGGAGGCAAGAAACGAAAAACTGATTTGGAGTATATCGCTAAGGATAAATATCCTAGAACTGAACAAAACCCTGATTCAACCCCCAAGAAGGGAGGACCTGGGCAAAAGTTCACTGAATACGCTAAGCTGAATGCTCCCAGAAGTCAGATTTTGATGGAGATTGAGAAAGACAGAGATATTCGCTGGCCTAAGCCCTTGAAGGCTGATCCCGCCAAGCTAGATAAGGGCAAGTATTGCAGGTTTCACAAAGATGTTGGCCATGACACCGATGAGTGTAGGCAGTTGAAAGATGAAATTGAGTTTTTGATTCGAAAAGGAAGATTGAACAAGTATACTGGAGATGGAGGAGACAGAAATAATAATGGAAGGAAGAACTTTGAAGATCGTAGGAGGGACCAAGATGATCAGGGGCGGAATCCCCAACCTAGAGGACCAGTTATAAACACCATTTATGGAGGGCCGAGACCTCGAGGGCCTGTGATAAACACGATCTTTGGAGGTCCAACTGCTGCTGGATTGTCCAAAAATTCCAGAAAGGCATATACTAGAGAGGTTATGCATATTGTTGGAGAAGCCCCGAAGAGGGCCAGGACAGAAGTAACATTGGCTTTTGATGATTCCGACCTAGAGGGTGTGAAGTTTCCCCATGACGACCCGCTGGTCATAACGCCGATAATAGGAAATAGCCCGGTTAAGAGGGTCCTTGTGGATAATGGTGCTTCTGTGGATATCTTGCTCCATGACACCTTTCTGAGGATGGGGTATAACGACTCCCAGTTGACACCAACCGACATGCCGATATATGGATTTGCTGGAGTAGAATGTCCTGTGGAAGGGATAATTAAATTGCCAACCACCATAGGTACGGAGCCAAGGCAAGCAACGCAGATGTTGGATTTTGTGGTGGTAAAGGCTAGTTCAACTTATAATGCTATCATGGGGAGAACAGGGATACATGCCTTCAAGGCAGTCCCCTCTTCCTACCATTCAGTCATGAAGTTTCCCACCCGAAACGGGATTGGAGAAGAGAGGGGAGATCAAAAAATGGCTAGAAGCTGTTATGTGGCCTCTTTGAGGGCAGATGGAGTCGGGGGGCAGGTTCTTCCTATTGAAGATATGGATGTTCGAGAAAATGATGAGAATAGAGGAAGGCCAGCAGAAGAATTGGTTTCGGTTCCTTTAGATCCCAAGAATCCTGAGAGGATGACTTTCATTGGAGCTACATTAGAGGAGCCCCTTAGAGGGAAGTTAGTGAAATTTTTGCAAGAAAATAGTGATGTGTTTGCATGGTCAGCAGCTGATATGCCAGGCATAGACCCGGAGTTAATTACCCACAAGTTAAACGTGGATCCAAGCCGGAAGACAGTGAAACAAAAGAAAAGAAATTTTGCTCCGGAAAGACAAGAGGCTATAAAGCAGGAAGTGGAAAAGCTCTTAGAGGCTGGTTTCATTGAGGAGATTCAATTTCCGGAGTGGTTAGCAAACCCTGTAATGGTGAAGAAGGCTAATGGAAAGTGGAGGATGTGTATAGACTTCACCGATCTGAATGATGCATGCCCCAAAGACTGTTTTCCGCTGCCTAGAATTGATACTTTGATTGATGCCACCGCTGGACATGATATGCTGAGTTTCATGGATGGGTTTAGCGGATACAACCAGATCAAAATGCATAAGGATGACATTCCAAAGGTATCATTTATCACTGACTTTGGTGTTTATTGTTATCTTGTTATGGCGTTTGGTCTCAAGAATGCAGGAGCCACCTATCAAAGGTTGGTGAATAAAATTTTTAAGGATCTTATTGGGAAGACTATGGAAGTCTATGTTGATGACATGCTAGTCAAGAGTCTAGTAAAGACTGATCATATAACCCATTTGAGGGAAGCTTTTGAGGTCCTGAGGTACCACAAGATGATGTTGAATCCCATGAAGTGTGCTTTCGGAGTAGGATCTGGAAAATTCTTGGGATTGATGGTCTCAAAGAGGGGAATTGAGGCTAACCCCGATAAAATAAAGGCAATCCTGGACATGGAACCCCCAAAAACTGTCAAGGATGTTCAGAAACTCACAGGAAGGGTTGCTGCGCTAGGACGATTCATCTCCAAGTCAGGAGACAAGTGCTTATCATTCTTCAAGTCATTAAAGAACATTAAAGACTTTGTATGGAGTGAGGAAAATCAGAAGGCATTTGAAGAGTTAAAGAAGTATATGGGCCAGGCCCCGTTGTTGGCCAAGCCAGTTCAGGGTGAAGTTTTATTCTTGTACTTGGCTGTTTCAGAAAGCGCCTTGAGCGCGGTGTTGGTTAAGGAGGAACTGAAAGTCCAGAAACCCGTATACTATGTCAGCAAAATTTTGCATGGTGCTGAGTTGAATTATTCAGCCATTGAGAAATTCGCTTTAGCCTTGGTAATGGCTTCAAGAAAGCTGCGTCCTTATTTTCAAGCTCACCAAATTGAAGTGCTAACAAATCAGCCACTGAGAAATATCATTCACAGTCCCAAGGCAAGTGGGAGACTGATTAAGTGGGCAATAGAGTTGGGAGAGTTCGATCTCAAGTATAAGCCACGTATGGCCATAAAAGCCCAGGCACTAGCTGACTTCGTGGTGGAATGTACCATACCCAACCAAGAAGTCGGGGGGCAGGAAGATACCACACCTCAAGACAAGGGAGTCGACAATGGGGACAAGGAGAAAGAATATTGGGTTCTCTATTTTGATGGAGCATCAAAAACAAATTCCAGTGGAGCAGGGTTGGTTTTGCAAAGCCCTGATGGATTCTTAATTGAGTATGCCATGAAGCTAGACTTCCCAACCACAAACAATGAGGCAGAGTATGAAGCCCTGATTGCTGGCCTTGGTCTAGCTGGGACACTTAGAGTCAAAAACTTAAAGGTCCGTGGAGACTCGAAGTTGATCATATCCCAGGTAAAGGGAGAATTTGAAGCAAGGGATGATACGATGGCAAAGTATGTTCGCCTAGTAAGGGCTGTGATGACCCAATTTAATGAATGCCATGTTGAACACATTCCAAGGGAAGAAAATGCTAAAGCAGATGCGCTATCAAAGTTTGCTTCATCTGAGATTGAAGAAAGTTCAGGAAGTGTGTACTTCCGTGTTTTGAAGACACGAAGCATAGATGTTAAGCTTGTGGCTCCCGTAGGCTTGGGGACGTCATGGATTGATCCCATCAAGGCTCACATTCAGACCGGTTGGTTGCCAAGCGATACAATTGAGGCACGGAAGTTAACTGTTCGAGCACTAAGGTACTCTTTGATAGATGGGATTCTATATAAAAGATCTTTCGTGGTTCCTTACTTGAGGTGTCTCAGGCCCGATGAGGCACGCTTAGCTCTTGAGGAAGTGCATGGAGGTATTTGTGGGCAACACTTGGGGGGCAGGGCCTTGGCTCATAAGATAACTCGTTTAGGCTTCTATTGGCCAGAAATGATGGCTGATGCCAAAGAATATGTAAAAAAGTGTGATCGTTGTCAGAAGCATGCACCAGTCGCCAGATAACCCCCCGAGATGCTGACCTCTATCAACTCACCTATTCCCTTTGCTATGTGGGGGATGGATATTCTAGGGCCTTTTCCTATGGCCACAGCACAAAGGAAGTTTCTGATTGTAGCCATTGATTATTTCACCAAGTGGATCGAAGCCAAACCTTTGGCCAAAATCACAACTAAGCAGGTTGCACAATTCCTGTGGGAAAACATTATGTGCCGATATGGAATTCCCCGTATCCTCGTCACTGACAATGGAACACAATTCAACAACGAAGAATTCAAGAAGTATTGCGAAGAAAATGAAATTGAGTTACGGTTCACCTCTGTGGCTCACCCGCAAGCCAATGGGCAAGCGGAGGTAGCAAATCGGATAATCCTGGATGGACTAAAGAAGAGGATCGAAAAGTCAAGAAATAACTGGGTGGATGAGATACTTCCTATATTGTGGGCCTATAGGACTACCTGTAGAGTCACGACAAATGCAACTCCTTTCATGTTGGCATATGGGGCGGAAGCAGTAGTTCCCGTGGAGATATCACATTCTTCTCCAAGGATTCAGGCTTTTGATGAAAAAGAAAATGAGGAAGGGCAGAAGTTAGCCCTGGATTTAATCGATGAAGTGCGAGATAAAGCACACGCAAAGATAGTAGAATATCAGAAAAAGGCTTCATTCTACTACAACCTAAGGGTTAAAGAGAGGTTTTTCAAACAAGGTGACCTAGTCTTGAGAAAAATAGAGGCTTCTGGTGTCGGACAGAAAGGAAAGCTTGCCCCAAATTGGGAAGGGCCGTATAGAGTCAAGAGCGTTCAGGGTAGAGGAACCTACAAGCTGGAGACTATGGATGGTTTTGAAGTCCCGAGAACCTGGCACGCACAAAACCTGAAGGTTTACTACGTGTGAGATGGTCGAAGTACGATTTTCACTCGTCAGGATGGCGAGTAGGTTGAAAAGCACCTTGAAGCTTTGCTTGCTTAGGATTTATATGTTTTAGTTTTATTACGAAATTTATTAAGACTTGTGTAAGGGACGAATCCCAGACAATTTTATGAAATTCATAAGTTCTTCAAAGTATGTTTGTGGCCTAACAAATAAAAATCAAATGCATGGATGCAAGCATAAAAGGTGATAAATGAAATAGATCTGATAGATGTTACAAAAGTTTGATAAATAAAGTCTTGAAAATAAAAAAAAAAGGCCACGCAGGGCTGAAAAAGCTCTAAGGAGCTGAAGTACCCTCGGCATCCATATCATCGTCCTCTCCACTCTCGCTGGATGTCTCTGTCGTCTCGGAGGAGGAGGAAGAGCTGTCGTCCTCAGCAGGTCTGGAAGAAGACTCGGGAGGAAGAAGGAGTGGATCCTGAGGAACATGTTCTGAGACAACTACTCGGGTACGAAACCTCTGTAGCAAAGCCTCGTCATCAGGACAGATATAGTCCGCCGGGTTAATATCAGGACAAGCCTCGTTCACGGTCCCAAGGGCCGTGTCCCAACCAGTCCTAAAAAACTCGGGAAAGACTGAATCATCCCTAATCCTCATAGATTGGGCAAACTCCTCCGAGTCCAGATAGTTGTCTATAGCCTTATCCTTATCCGCCCGAAGTACCACCAGCTCGGCGTTAGACTCTCCGAGTTCTTCCTCCTTGCGCTTGAGCTTCTTCTCCAGGGTAGCATACTTCTTCTGCTGCCTCCTGAGGGCATTATCGGCCTTATCAGAAGCCCGCTTCCATGATTCAGCTTGCCTCACAGCGCCTTGAAAGTAGGCGTTAGACTGAAACAAAACAATTAACAAAGTATAAGGCAGGAAAGTGCTACAAGACCGAGAAATAAGTTTAAAAAAGAGAAGGCATACCGAAGCCAGAGATTGGGCTCCCATGAGCTTAATCCTCTCAAGGTCAGGGGTGGCCACCACATCAGTAAAGTCCTTTGGAGTCACGCTATGGTAGGACCAATCCCAAGCATGCTTCGTGGAACCAACCACGGTATCCCCTCGGCGGAATCCCCAGAGAGGCTGAAAGGCGCCTGTAGCAGCAGCAGCAGGGGCAGCAGCAGTGATAGGAGCATTATGGCCCTCAGCTCCTTCAGTTGAAGCCTCCCCCATAGGCTCCTTGTGCTTTCTCAAGAAGATAGGCTCTGTCGCCTTTCCTCGGGTGTCTAGGCCTGCTAACCGAGCTTTCTTCATCCTAGCTGTTTCCTCGACCAAGGGGACATTGTCCTCGTTAATCTCCTTAGCAGCTGAAACAAAGCAAAAGACAAAATAAGTGATGTTAATAATGCGTGGAATAAAGAAAAATTGAGAAGGGAAGAGAAATACCCTATTGAGAAACAGAGGATAGTCCCACATGAATCAGGGAAAACTCTTCTAAAAGAGTCCAGCTGGTGGTGGTGCCATCATCCTGAGTGAGCCCATTATAAATGATAGTTTCTTCAGGAGTTAAGTGAATGGATTTGAGGCTACCATCACTGACCTTCCCGAAGGAAGATCGAAAGAGCGTGCCCCAATCGCCATTCTCCCAACGTAACCCAACGAAACTATTCCTCCAATTTGGATTATTATCAGGAATAGAGGCGCTGTTAAAGATATGTTTGCTTTTGGGCCTTTGTTTGACATAAACCCAGCCACAAATATTGGAAGAACTATTGTAACATTGAAAGACTTTCCTAAAAACGGCTACAGAAAGAGGAAAGCCCTCCCTAAGACAACAAACCATAAAACATAGAATATTCCTCCAGGCGTTTGGAGGAAGCTGACACGGGTTGATTTGTAAGTCAGCCAAAAGATGAGGGATAAAAGGATGGAAAGGGAACCTAAGCCCAGCATTAAGGGCGTCGGTGTAGATGAAGAGAGTATCGGGCCTCCAGTGGCAAGTACGGTCACCACCAGAGACTGGAACTAGTCTAAAGGGGGGAGGGACGTTATAACGAGCATTTAGTTTATTGAAATCTATGTTATGCCAAGTATTACAGTGATTAAAGGAGTCGAGATGTGCAGTGGAAGGATATTCATCCCCCCTAGTATTAATCATATCAATTAAAGACATATATGAAGAGCGGATCTCGATATCCTTACCTCGTTTTGAAGCCGAGGCTATCTTGGCCGCCCTCTCGGAGCTCTTGTCAGCCATCTAGTAAAGACTGGAAAAGACTTGGGAGGAGAAAGGAGTGGATTAGAGAGAGGAGAAGATTAGGAAGTTTGAGATGAAGAGAAATGAAATGAGAGGTGTGAAGAAGCACACTCTCATCCCACCTATATATAGGAGAAATAAGGGGATTTGGGCCTCAAAAAAGCCCATTTGAGCCCAAAAATAAGAAGGTTCTGGAATTATCCAGAAAATCCCTGGAAAAATTGAGAGAAATTTGAATTTTTTTTGAAGATTCTGGAAGAATCCAGAATAACCTTAGAAGAATTTGGAATTTGGGCCCAGAAATGAGGCCCAATTCTAGAAAAATCTTGAAAAACCCAAGGCCCAGTACCAAGGCCCAAATACATAAAGCCCTATTTGAGGCCCAAAATGATTTTTCCAGGCCCAGGATTAATAAAGATAGTGGGCACCAAGGTCAGAACAGCCCAGAAAAGGGCCCAATTAGTTAAAAATACAAAACCCAGTTGAAATGGGCCCAGGTTATAAACCAAGAAAGGGGATGGCCCAAAAGAATACAGCCCAGGTTTAAGGGCCCAAATCCAAATTACAGAAATATATGCAAGAAGTTAATTCAAGACCAATTCGACCAGGAAACACAAAGGAATCCTGATCGAAACTCCTGAGGTCGAAATCTTGTCGATCAGGGCTGAAAAATAAGCTTAATTCGACCTGAATTAAGACTCATTCGACTAGAAATCAACTGAAAACCCTGGTCGAAACAATCCTGCTCGAAATTGCTTCGACCAAGGCAAGAAAGGCGGCTAATTCGGTCAAAACAAAGAATTCTGACCCAAAACCCTGACCGAAAATTTCCTGGTCGAAAAGGGGAAATAGCTGTTTCATTCGATCAGAATGGCAGAACGTTTTTGACCCGGTCGACCAGGAAACCAAATAAAATCCTGGTCGAATGAGCCCTGCCCGAATTTGCATCGACCTGGGCAACAAATGAGGGTTAATTCGGTCAAAAACGGAGATCCTGACCGAAAAGGACGAAAATCCTAGTCGAAAAAAAAAAAAAAGGGGGGGAAAAAATCCTGGCCGAAATTCGACCAGGACCTCTGCTCCAATATTCCTGCTCGAATTTCCTTCGACCAGGGCTGAAAGAAGGTTAATTCGACCAGGATCCTGGCCGAATGGATCCCTGGTCGAAAACTGTATAAAAAAAAAAAGAGAAAAAAGAAAAAAAAAGGGGGGAGAAAAAAAAAATCCTGGAAAATTACAAAAAAAAATCAGGAAATTCCTTAAAATAATTTTTGAAAAATGTTAATATTTTCAGAAATTAAGGAATAAATCCAGAAATTAAGGATAAAATCCCAGAAATTAAGGGAAAAATCCAGAAATTAAGGATAAATCCCAGAAATTAAGGGAAAAATCCAGAAATTAAGGGAAAAATCCAGAAATTAAGGATAAATCCCAGAAATTAAGGGAAAAATCCAAAAATTAAGGATAAATCCCAGAAATTAAGGGAAAAATCCAGAAATTAAGGGAAAATTCCAGAAATTAAGGATAAATCCCAGAAAATTAAGGATAAATCCCAGAAATTAAGGGAAAAATCCAGAAATTAAGGGAAAATTCCAGAAATTAAGGATAAATCCCAGAAATTAAGGGAAAAATCCAGAAATTAAGGGAGAAATCCAGAAATTAAGGATAAATCCCAGAAAAATAAGGAAAAATCCCAGAAAAATTAGGGAAAATCCCAGAAAAATTAGGGAAAATTCCAGAAATTAGGGAAAAATCCCGGAAATAAGGGAAAAATTCCTGGAAATCAAAATAATTCCTAAATAAAAGGAAAAATTCGTTGTAAACGTGTAGGTCGCTCCACACTTTACAGAAAAACGAAACCCTGTAAGGGAACAAATAGACTTAACTTCTGCGAAACCTATTCAATGTTTCCCAAAAGTTGGGGGGCAAATGATAGGGATAAATAAATTATGATTGTATAATTAAATACTGCATTAATTGTACAAGCTGTGGGCTGCTAGGCCCAATAAATAGATATATGATACTCAAACCAGAAAGGTTAAGCCTGATGGACCAGATCAGGCCTGACAAAGGCCCAAAAGCCCTGATTATTAATTAATTTCGTAATTAATTAATAAGGGAAAAATCAGCTATTGAGAAGAGTCCCGATAAGGATATAAATCCTTATAGATTAGCCTCAAGGGGACCTAAAAGGATAAGGGATCAGCTTCCTACTTCCTAGGACTCCTAAGTCTATCCTAATTCAGAGGCTTGTCCACCAAGTCTCCTATACCAAGTCCAATTCAAGGACTCCCACATCTATATAAGGGGCCTCACCCCACAAATCAGAACTACGTTTTTTGACTTGATCCTTGGCAATCAGCAAGGTACGTAGGCATCTTGTTAAGGCAGATTGAGTCACGAAACACAAGAGCAGTCAAATCGAGCCTCGAAGCTCACGTTTCTTAGTATTAAATACAGCAATTATATATAGTAGTTTTAATCCATAACAATAGTACTTTCGTATAAGTATATCTTTGGTTATTTAATACTCACTTTAAGTATAAGTTTTACAACTTCTACCTCAATTATTTGTATAAAGATTATTCTTTATGGGAATATTATTTAAATAATAATATTCAGATATTTTCTAATATATCGGGACTGATTTACTTTATTAAATCAACATTACTCCAAACACTCTTTAAAGTGTTTTTGAGTCTTCAAAATGATTTTTAAAAGTTAGTGCGGATCCCAAAACTCATTTTTATATTTAAGATCTTCCTTTCGAAGGGGATTTAAATACTCACTCAAAACCTGACGGATCCGGCTCTGTGGTGTATTTTATATTCGCAACGAGGTTGCTGTTTTGGTAAATTAATTGATTACTTACCCAACGTTCGGGAAGTAAGTCCATCTATTGAGTCGGCATAAGCAACATGGGCTCAGTGGGCGTCCATGAAAGTGTAAGTGGCTCAGTGGGAGTCCATCAAATGCGTAAGTGGCTGAGTGGCAGTCCAACATAAGGTCCTATTGCGGCCAGGGTGATGACCAGTGGGGAATTCGTCCATCTACTAGTAGAAAAGGTTACTTATTGGTATCTTTGCCTGATCAGCAAGATATCAGGTTTATGCCAATGTTTTCTCCTTTCCAAATTCATTGGATATTGCAACTCTATTTATAATTTTCATAACAGAGGTTTTCAAGGAGTGTATGAAATGTATATATATAGGTGTGTATATATATCAGGACTTAATGAAGTATCTCGTAACTTCATTATTTATAATGATATTTCAAAGATTGAATCTATTCAAGTCTTATCTTGTAGTCTCATCAGTATGATGAACTTTTGGAACTGATTATAACTTGAACGGTGGTAGTTCAAGTAGTATTTGGAAAAGATATAAGTATATTAGAGTATCTTTTAACTTCATCTTTTAAACTTATATCTAGTAAATGATTATCTTGTGCATGTCAAAGATTTTCAGAAAAACATTGAGACAAGGTTAGATATATGAGATCACCTTGCAACGATATTTTTATACAGTTATAAACTGGAACTCTGTGTATATTATACATGACAGAGGATTTCCAAGATTGTGAAAAGTATATATGTATGTATATACTGAATATTTTGCGACTTGGTCGCGTTAAGATATAAACTTGGTTCATTTCTTTTGACCAAGACTTTCATGAGTACTATGAGAATGCTCATATATTGTTAATCATTATACATATTATTTTGGTGGGCTTGTTGCTCACCCTTGCTTTCTTCTTTCATCACACTACAACAGATAGACAAGATGAACAGGACCAAGCTCCCAATTCGCGAGCGGATAGGAAACGTTCCGCAGTTTCCTGTAGGCGTTGATGCCGTTATAGCCGAGGTAGGATCTACCAATAGGCTAGGCTTTCAACTTTTGATGTACCAGACTTATGTATATTTACGAATTGTAATAATGGCAAGGAAATGTAAATTTATTCAGAAACCCTTTTAAGATGTAATGGCATATAATTGTGGAATAAAGTGACTTGTATTATTTTTTGGATATTCATCTCTGAGACTATAACTTGTGGTGTGTGTGTTTATTGTGGGGTCACAGTACAGAGTAGTTGATTGTTTATTAAGATTGGGTGTTATTAAGGGAAATGGAACTCGTGATAACCCGGATCCCCGACCCCGGATTTGGGGGTGTTACAGAAATGGTATCAAAGCTAAGCGTTATAAACCTCAGAGACGATGTTGTTGGATTTTTAAACGCAGCGGGGCGTGGAAAACACTTTTACACATACAAAATCCAAATAAAAGCATATAAATCGTGAATAAAAATTCGAGGGATCGAATCTAACCTTTTAAAATTAATTCGGAGACAACGATCAGAGATCCTTAGCAGTTGCTCCTCAAGTGTGAAGCACTCCACCGGTATCCACCAAGAAAACGACTTTTAGGAGGAGGAGGAGGTGGAGAGAATTTGGTTTTCTAAAACTTTTGGGTTTCTGGGGTTCGATGGGGTTAGAATAAAATAGGGTCTATAATAGTGTATTTATAGGCAAAATTTTCAGCTGAAATTTTTCCATAAATATTATTATTATTATCCCATTTATTATTCTCATTAATAATTAAAACACCTTTTAATCATTAATCCTTTTTCTAAACACTTTAGAAATAATTCTCTCTCTTGATTTAATTTCCAAAAATTAAATCCTTTAACTAATAATATTAAGAACTTTTTTTAATTAATTTATAATCAATTAAATCTCATTTAATCAATTATTAAATTTGCCAATTAATTATTTATTTCATAAATAAATAATTACTAGCCATTATTAATTAATTCCTCCACCATTAAATCATTCTCTTTTTATGGTGTGACCATGTAGGTTCAATATTAAGCCGGTAATAGAAATAAATAATAATAAAACTATTTTATCATTATTTATATAAATTCTCTAATTTATTAAATATGATTAATTAATTAATCACATTTATTCTACATCGTGAGTGATGCTTCTCAATATATCGCTACTATCCGTATAATATGAATTCACTGCTTAGAATACAAAGAACCTGTCAGTGAATAGTTACCGTACAATAAACTCCTTCTACCCTACAATGTCCCGATTAAATACAAGGCATGGATCTCGTGTCAAGCCTATCTAATTCAATCACTTGCTTACCATTTACTATGCGTAGTTCTATGCAAATTAGAAACTCCTTTCTAATTTCATTCACTCTGGCCAGAGATTCCTGAACTAGCATAAGTGGATCAGCCTTGAACATTCGCTTCCTTCACTGGAAGGGGTAGATCCTTTATTGATCATACACTATCTTCGTGTACAAATTTCTATACCCAGAAGAGCCCTAATAATTGTCCCTGGAGACTAAGAACTAAACCAAAACATAGTTCAGTGTACACAAGATGACTATGATGACCTCAAGTCTAAGGATACTTGTACAACTATCACTAAGCGAACAACTGCTGACACGTGAGTGAACTCCATCAGTTGTTCAGCTGGGCGAGTCATGTTCAGTGAACTTATTCCATAATAAGCACCTACATACTAGCTATAGTGTCACCACACAAATGTCTATGAGAACAGACATCCTTCATAATGAAGCAAGCATAGTATGTACCGATCTTTGCGGATTATTAATTACCAGTTAGTAATCCTATGACCAGGAACTATTTAAGTTTAGAGTTATCATCTTTTTAGGTCTCACTATTATGATCTCATCATAATCCATAAAAAGCTTTACTCTAAACTATGGTATATCTTATTTAAACACTTAAATAGATAAAGCCCGTAATAAAAACAAAACAAGTCTTTATTAATATCAATGAAATCAAAACAGATTACATAAAAGTTATTCCTAAATCCTAATACATGATTGGACTTAGGACATATTCCTTTCAATCTCCCACTTGTACTAAAGCCAATCACTCTGGTATCTAATACCCATCTCATCTTTATGACGATCAAAGTGACTTTCAAAAGGTAGCTTTGTGAGTGGGTCTGCTATGTTGTTATGTGTGTCAACTCTAATTCAATACAATACAAGAAATGTTACCGCGCTCCCACTAACCCTTTTGTAGACACATGGTTCATCCACGTTTTTTGATAAAATCAAACTCTTTGATTGTCTCATCAAAACGGATGTTCCATCTACGAGAAGCTTGCTTTAAACCATATTAATCGCAAGCAAAATCCGAACTGATTTTAACAGGGCTACATGTAAAAAGTTTCATCAAAGTTAATCCATTGCCTTTGTTTGAATCCTTTTCCCAAAAGCCTGGCCTTATAGGTCTCCACCTGGCCATCTGCTATAATCTATCTTTTGTATACCGTATACATAGATTCCATTCTGGATTTCATGGCACTATGCCATTTCTCCGAGTCAACACTACTCATAGCCTCATTATAGGTCACAGGGTCGTCATCATCAAATGATTGACAACTCATTGTCATTCTCAATGATAAGGCCATATTACCTCTCAGGTTGGCGAGACACTCTCCCTGACCTATGAATGGGCTGTTCCAAAAAAGGTTGTTTAGTCAGAACAGGTGTTTCCACTCGATCTGTAGTAGTTTGTGCTTCTTGAACTTCATCAAGTTCAATTTTGCTCCCACTGTTTCCTTCAAGGATAAACTCCTTTTCCAAGAAGGTAGCATGTCTGGAGACAAACACCCGATGATCGGTGCAGAAGTAATACCCTAAAGTCTCTTTAGGATATCCCACAAAACTACATTTTCCGGATCGATATTCCAGCTTATCTGGGTCAACTTTCTTGACATAAGCTGGACATCCCCAAATCTTAACGTGTTTAAGACTCGGTTTCCTTTCTTTCCATATCTCATACGGAGTTTGAGGAACAGATTTGGAAGGCACCTTATTCAGTAAATATGCTGAGGTTTCCAATGCATAACCCCATAGGAATACTGGAAGATTTGCATAGCTCATCATGGACCGAACTATGTCTAACAAAGTTCGATTTCTCCTTTCAGACACCAATCTGGAGGAGTCCACTGGGAGACTATACCATTTACTTTAAGATAATCTAGAAACTCTCCGTTCAAGTATTCACCACCTCGATCTAATCGAAGAGTTATAATACTATGTTTGGTTGGTTCTCCACTTCATACTTATATTCTTTGAACTTTTCAAAGGCCTCAGACTTGTGTTTCATCAAACACATATCCGAATCCAGATCTATCATCTATGAAAGTAATGAAGTATGAAAATCCACCCATGGCTTGCTTAGACATTGGTCCACATACATCTGCGTGTACCATTCCTAGCAAATTTGCAGCCCTCTCTCCATGTCCACTAAATGGAGACTGCAGTGCCACTATAAAGTGAGATTTTCATCATCCCTTTTCTTTTATTAGTTTGTTCAATCTGAAGTAAATTATGTCACATATATTCAGACCATTATTTAAAGTACCACGTCCATAAAGAATATTATCTCTAAGAATAGAACATTCATTATTCTCAATAATAAATGAAAAATCCACCCAAGTCTAATATGGGAATAATATTCCTTACAATCGAGGGAACAAAATAACAATTATTTCAAACAATAGTCTTGCTCGTAGGCATATGTAAATGAAATGATTCTACATCTTCAGCAGCAACTCTTGCTCCATTTCCCATCAGTAGAATCACCTCCTCTTCCTCAAGAGTCCTACTTCTCCTTGGTCCCTGCAACAAATTGCAGATATGAGAACCACAGGCGGTATCTAATACCCAAGTAGAAATGACATATTCACTTCTATCATGAACATACCTGAATCAGAAGCGGTAGTCTCACTACCCTTCTTCTTCAATTCTGCAAGGTAAACCTTGCAGTTCCTCTTCCAGTGCCCCACCTTGTTACAGTGAAAGCAAACAACTTTACTCTTGGGGTCTTCAGCTTTTGGTGGAACCGGCGTTTTCTCACCTACTTTCTTCTTCTTGGAAGAGTTCCTCTTCCTTTTCTTAGGATTGGAACCTTCACCAATTAGAAGAACAGAACTCTTCTTAGGGGGAAAATTCGATTCCGCAGTCTTCAACATGTTGTGGAGTTCAGGCAGGCTGACATCCAACTTATTCATGTGAAAGTTCACAACAAACTGCGAGAACGAACTCGGAAGCGATTGCAAGACCAAGTCTTGGCTCAGCTCCCCATCCATGGCAAAACCAAGTTGTCCAAGACGTTCAATCAAATTGATCATCTTAAGTACATGGTCATTCACAGATGATCCCTCAGACATCCTACAACCGAACAGCTCCTTCGATATCTCATATCGAGCTATCCTCCCTGCCACATCATACAACTCTTGTAGATTCATGAGGATAGTGTGAGCATCCATATGCTCATGTTGCTTCTGTAGCTCAATGTTCATGGAAGCTAGCATGATGCATTGAGCAACATTTGCATCATCTATCCACTTACGATACACAACAAGTTCATCATTATGTGCATCGCTAGCAGGTTCAGTAGGCTTAGGTGAGTCAATCACGTATTCCAGCTTCTCAATCCTGAGAACAATTCTCAAGTTTCGAAGCCAGTCAGCATAATTAGGACCAGTCAATTTATGAGCATCTAGTATGCTCCTGAGTGATAATGCAGAAGACATAATGTATATTGTAAATCTGTAAATGATAAACACATAACAACACTTAGCAAATATTCGATTTCATTTTAAAACACTATATGAATCGGGTCTTTATTCATAAGTGGCTCCCACTATTTTTCCTAATTTATTCAACACCCTACGTGAAAAATTAAGCATTCATAATGCTAGTGGGAATAGGGATCCTACATTTTATTACACAACCCCGGCTGTGGCACGAAACGCCATGTAATGTTCAATAGGCAGACAACTCTTGTCAATTACATCTAATGTTATTCCCTAATCAAACTTTAGCCTCTTGAATAATTGAGTCACGGCTGTGGCACGACAAACTCAATATTCTAAGTCAAGTCAAACCCAACATTCCGTACAATTGAATCAGTCCCCAAAAGCCCATGGCTGTGGCACGTAACGACCTTTAGATTCTTATTCAATGTACACATCTCTATGTAATAGACAAGTATTTCTTATTTCAAAATCAAAGCCCTCGGCTGTGGCACGAAACGACAATGATTCAAAAATAAGAACTACTTTCTACCATGTTGGAAGGCTATGACCGACACAAGCCCGTTGTGTCATTGGCCAATTACTACTTGATATTATTTAATTTTAGAGGGATTATATTACGTTACAATCATAATCATATTATAAAGAGATTCTTCCTTTTAAATTAAATATTTCAAATCAATAATCAATAATCAGACGATTCCCAGATCGGGTGGAGCATTGTCAAGAGGCGTCACTTAATAACCCTTTCTTACAGATAGAAATCTGTTGTTGACAAAATCATCCTTTCTCTCATATCAAAAATTCATATTCAATTACGTGTTTCATAAACACAAGAATCTCATGATTGTATTCATAATATTGTTATTAAGGTTATGAAACAATTTCACTATACTAGGTTGTCTAACAAACGCCTTATGTTTATTTAAGTTCACCTGACTCTATCATCGCATGATAAACTAAGAATATATCACATATATCAACATGAATAAACATCAACGTAGGCATGTTACATTATCTAGCACATTAGTCTAAGCATTATACATCTCTATGTATCACATGAAACATTTAAAAGCAACTAAAACAGTCAAAAATAGCTTTAAAACACTTCATGGAAATATAAACAGTTCAAAACTTTTATATAAACTAAAATTGATCACTCCATTAGATCCGTCTCGGAAAAAAGAATCCAACGGTATATTGCACGCCCAAAACGGAGTTACGAAACTCCTAGAAAATCAATTTTAAAATCAACAGAGGGCTGTAACGCATTACAGGAACGCGTTACAAGCCCTGTAACGCATTCCGGTGATGCGTTACACCCCTTTTAAGCCATTAAAGGGTGTAACGCATTCCGTGAATGTGCCACAGGTGTGTAACGCATTCCCGGAATGCGTTACACCCCTATATATATTTTTTTTTTATTTTTTTTCAGCAGCCGCCATTCTTCTTCCTCGGAAAACGTGCATGACAGACCTGACTGTTCCTTGCTTCTTTCTTCCGTGCACAGCAGCACAGAAACAATAGCAGAGTACAGCAGATTACAGATATATACATACATACAAACAATTTATATATATATATATGATTTATTTAATTACGAATTTAATTGCAAGAACTTCAAAAATTCATAATAAAAAATATATACATCCTAAAATTATGAAAAAAATACCCAGATGATCTACAACACTTGTAGAACCCAGATCAACATTCAAAATTATTATGAGAAACGATTTCTCATCAGACAAAATTAATCCATGATATAAATTGTAAAAATCATAATTAATTCATACAAGCACATAAAATTCTGAAATTTTTACCACAGATCTATATGCATACAACCTATGCTCTGATACCATTGTTGGATTTTTAAACGCAGCGGGGCGTGGAAAACACTTTTACACATACAAAATCCAAATAAAAGCATATAAATCGTGAATAAAAATTCGAGGGATCGAATCTAACCTTTTAAAATTAATTCGGAGACAACGATCAGAGATCCTTAGCAGTTGCTCCTCAAGTGTGAAGCACTCCACCGGTATCCACCAAGAAAACGACTTTTAGGAGGAGGAGGAGGTGGAGAGAATTTGGTTTTCTAAAACTTTTGGGTTTCTGGGGTTCGATGGGGTTTGAATAAAATAGGGTCTATAATAGTGTATTTATAGGCAAAATTTTCAGCTGAAATTTTTCCATAAATATTATTATTATTATCCCATTTATTATTCTCATTAATAATTAAAACACATTTTAATCATTAATCCTTTTTCTAAACACTTTAGAAATAATTCTCTCTCTTGATTTAATTTCCAAAAATTAAATCCTTTAATTAATAATATTAAGAACTTTTCTTAATTAATTTATAATCAATTAAATCTCATTTAATCAATTATTAAATTTGCCAATTAATTATTTATTTCATAAATTAATAATTACTAGCCATTATTAATTAATTCTTCCACCATTAAATCATTCTCTTTTTATGGTGTGACCCTGTAGGTTCAATATTAAGCCGGTAGTAGAAATAAATAATAATAAAACTATTTTATCATTATTTATATAAATTCTCTAATTTATTAAATATGATTAATTAATTAATCACATTTATTCTACATCGTGAGTGATGCTTCTCAACATATCGCGACTATCCGGATAATATGAATTCACTGCTTAGAATACAAAGAACCTGTCAGTGAATAGTTACCGTACAATAAACTCCTTCTACCCTACAATGTCCCGATTAAATACAAGGCATGGATCTCGTGTCAAGCCTATCTAATTCAATCACTTGCTTACCATTTACTATGCGTAGTTCTATGCGAATTAGAAACTCCTTTCTAATTTCATTCACTCTGGCCAGAGATTCCTGAACTAGCATAAGTGGATCAGCCTTGAACATTTGCTTCCTTCACTGGAAGGGGTAGATCTTTTATTGATCATACACTATCTTCGTGTACAAATTCCTATACCCAGAAGAGCCCTAATAATTGTCCCTGGAGACTAAGAACTAAACCAAAGCATAGTTCAGTGTACACAAGATGACTATGATGACCTCAAGTCTAAGGATACTTGTACAACTATCACTAAGCGAACAACTGCTGACACGTGAGTGAATTTCATCAGTTGTTCAGCTGAGCGAGTCATGTTCAGTGAACTTATTCCATAATAAGCACCTACATACTAGCTATAGTGTCACCACACAAATGTCTATGAGAACAGACATCCTTCATAATGAAGCAAGCATAGTATGTACCGATCTTTGCGGATTATTAATTACCAGTTAGTAATCCTATGACCATGAACTATTTAAGTTTAGAGTTATCATCTTTTTAGGTCTCACTATTATGATCTCATCATAATCCATAAAAAGCTTTACTCTAAACTATGGTATATCTTATTTAAACACTTAAATAGATAAAGCCCGTAATAAAAACAAAACAAGTCTTTATTAATATCAATGAAATCAAAACAGATTACATAAAAGTTATTCCTAAATCCTAATACATGATTGGACTTAGGACATATTCCTTTCAGATGTGACGTTAAGATAATAAGTTTATTAAGATAATAAGAACTCTTTCCAAGTTCATAGTCGGGCTACCTAACGTAGTACTGACAGTTAAAACCCTTATGGGAACCCTTATAAATATCGTGATAGAAGCGTAGTTCGTTATCGTAGATGGTAGCGGGACTCCGAACCCTGAGGTTGAGGAGCAACAGCGCGATAATGTTTTATTACTAATTGGAGATCGGATTGTGGATCCGATAGAGCGTCCTAACATAGGACCGGATGATGTTCATATTGAGGAGGTAGTGGTTGAGGATGTTGTCCTAGATGGGATTGTTGCTGAGGAGGATCTCGTGGAGGATCCTAACAAGAATGAATAAAGGACCACTGAGGAATTGATAACCATGGTTAGGGCGACTACCAGAGGTAGGATTGTCCGGTCACTACCAGAGGTTCGTTCAAGTTTGTAAAGATAGTAGCCCCTTTAATTTGGCTTACTCATAAGACTGAGAAGTTCGAATGGACAGAGAAATGTGAGAACATCTTTTAAGAACTGAAGCAATGATTGGTGACGACCCCTATGATGGCATTGCCGGATGGAAAAGAAGATTTTGTGATCTGTAGTGACGCTTCGCATAAGGAATTAAGGTGCTTCTTATACAGCACAACAAGGTAATCGTGTACGCGTCAAGACAATTAAGGGAATATAAAATTCGATATCCCTACCCATGAGCTTGGGCTCGTGGCAATAGTTTTGCCCTAAAGATTGGAGGCACTACTTGTATGGAGAGAAGTGGGAGATTTACACAATCCATAAGTGCTCTAGTGCATTTTCACGCAGGAAGAGCTCAACATGCGCCAAATGAGGTGGTTAGAGCTAATCAAGGATTACGATTATGGGATTCTTTATCATTTGGGGAAAGCCAATGTGGTGGCTGATGCCCTTAGTAAAAAGGAGAGAATCAAGATGATAATGTCTTTGAGAGAGTTTATAAGAGGTTTTGAGAAAATGGAAATAGAAGTGAAGGTAACCGGAGCCGGTACCGAAAAGCTGTTTGAGATTGCAATACAGCCTCAATTATTGGAAAAGAACAAATTGTGCCAGAAAAAATGGTGAATGAAGGCAGAGAGCCAACAAATAGATAAGAGATTAATACCGAGAAAGATGATAAAGGAATAATGAGGTATTCCTACGGAATTTGGGTTCCAAATGTTCAAGAGCTTAAAGATGAGATCTTAGATGAAAGCTAGTTTGAGGAATAAGATTTAGAGCAAACCCTGAACGTGATAGTCAGGGAGGTCGCCATCAAGATAGAAGGAACCCATAACATGATGAAGTGGAAAATGAGGATTTAAAATATGTAGGAGGACCCCGATTATGGGGAGGAGGAGGGAATGTTCAGACTAAGGAAACAGAAGTCGAGTAAGGAAAGGAGACCCGAGACGGTACTCCTATACGAAAATTTATGGACCTTTCTAGACAGAACTTAGACTATTATCCCCAACCACCACCCTGAGGAAACAATGCGGTGAGAAATTCTTTCAGGACCTTTAAGTCGCTAAGCCCTTAGAGTTCCAAGGAACAAGCTGACCCAGTCGAGGCAAGAGCCTGGCTAAAGGAAATATAGGAATCATTTGAGATTCTAAATGATGGACGAATCACAAAAGACTATTTTTGTCACTTACCCTCCTAAGAGAAGGGCCACCACTGGTGAAAGACCAAGAAAGGCACGGAGCCAGAGGTTAGAATAAACTGATTAAAGTTCAGTCAATTGTTTTCGGGAAAGTAATTCCCAAGGTTATGGAGATAGTGTAAAAGCTTTAGAGTCTGAACAAAGGCGGACGAGTATGATGAAATATGAAGCTAATTTGTAAAAGTTGTCAAGATTCGTTCTGATGACAAGAATCCCAGAACGATGTGATGGTTGAAGTCAATGATTAGTGGGTTCATGAAATAATGATAAGAGAAAGGAAAATAAAAGGAAACTGAAGTGGAAAGGAATATAAAGGCAATAGAGTTTGAGGAATGATAAGGGAGTTGGGTATGAGGAAACCCTAAAGACTCGTAGCAATAGAAATAGAAAAGTATGCATTCGTCAGGATGAGGGTGATTCACCATGAGTTAAAATTGATGGTTGAAGGCATAAAAGATACATATATTTTATCCCCTGTAAGTTGGGAGGATTCGAGGAAACTCTGAGATAGTTCAAAGGATAAATAATGAGTCGCAGATAGACTGAGGAGACAAGGAAGTAAGAAATTAGGAAAATTGGATGAAGAAAGTGACCTTCAAGAATGTGAAGTGTAAGACCGGTGGCTTGATACCCAGAAAGGGAGATGCCAGGTATGAGAGATATCCCAACATTGAGATGACTGTTGAGATAAACAACAAAAGTAAATACGGAATTATTAAGAAGAAGTTCACGTTGAACATGACCAATATCTTCCAGAACATCCTTGCTATCGTTACCAAATCAGGCAAGAAAAGCGGATAACCGTTGTTATCTTTTGGAGGCCATATTGATTGACCTCATTTTGAATACAGATGTTATTGTGGAAATTAGGCATATACTATCGAGGTGGGAATGATTGAATAAGACACCCTTATCAGGGATATATGACTTGATTTATCCATGGAAGGATGCATGTACCTTTTTAAAGGTGGAATTAAGGATAGAACATCGGTAACTTAAAAACGAATCCTAGGGGAATGCATAAAGGTTGGCATTTCACCCTTAATAGGGACAACATGAGTTTTGACAGTATGAATTGGAAAGGATCAAGGTAACAACAACCTTTAAAGATCAGTAAAGAATTTTTTCAGAAGTACATAGACAATGGTTCTAGTATTAGTAAATGGTATTTTGATATGCCCTGTATCTAGGGAATACAGGAGGAACAATTTAAGGATAACCTTAGAGGTTTTACAAGGAGAAAGGTAATATTCAAAATTCTCAAGAATAGAAATTTTGATAAAGGAAATGTGACGTAATTATAATGATGCCAAGTGGGGCACGTGTTAAACCACAAGAAAGTATGGATCGAACCAGTAAAGGTCGAAATTGTTCAGGGCAATTAGGACCTAAGATAAAAGATGTTCTAAGTATGATTGAGAGTCAGTCGTGACAGTGATTAACCTCTAAAGACTAAGGCAATAACTTTTTGGAAAAATGGTAAAAAAAATTTCTCTCACCAGGATTTAAGAAAAACATTTTCACTTAAGCAGTGATTGAAATGAGGTAGAAAATTTAGTTGGAGGTGGTTAAAATGACATTGATTGTAAGGAAATTTTACTATCAGGAAAGGCCAAAGAGGTGGCCGACACTTTAAATGTAAGAGGATAATTATAGGAGCTCGTGCGAGAGGAATACAGTGATGATGGTTGAAGCCGGGAAGGTTGTATTACGGTTCGGAAGATTGACATTCCTTCTGATGACTGTGCAATACTCAACCGTAATAGTAGTTGGGTAAAGGTTTAATTCGTGTAATCGCCATGAGCGGGCTATCTATCTTAGAAGGTACTATCTTGAGATAAGCCAGGACCATGTTTCAAGAAGGACTAAATGAACCTTTGAGTTAAGTCTTCTATTGAAGGCATATGATTAAGAAGGGTATTAACCTGCTATCGTTGCTTTGATTGAAACTCTTCTGCAATTTTATCTACTTCATGTCATGAAAGTACGTCAGAGTTTGGAGTGTTCTTCATGAATTATGATTTGTGATTATGTTAACTCCTTAGAAGTATTCTATACGACATGTATGGACTCCGTATGGTTAGATATAAGATTTCATGGAAAGTGAATGATGACAGTAGGTCAGTGGTGGACCATAGTAATGCAGCAATGATTCTGCGAGTAATGAGCTGATTACAACCGTGAGAGTTGTATTGAAATGGATGTTGAGATTGAGTACCACTAATCGGGTCGTGGTAGTGCATAAGTTATCATTGATAGACTAATTAAGTAGAGTATCTACCTATTGAATATTTATTCCCTCTTATAAAAAGAGAGTCGTATTACTATATGAGGAAGGTTGCGGTGCAAGCATAGAATTCTAGTAACAATGATGTCTAGAATGAGATCCCAGATTCGATTTTCGATATCGAGGGAGTTTCAAAGGTGATTGTGTATAAGCTCGAGGAAGAGCAAGGGTCCATAGAATGATGGACGGAATAGCAAAAATATTTAGGCATGAGAAATACGATGCTATAATACTTGATGTTGATATAAATACATATATGTTTTATTCTCCTATGACAAACCTCTATAGTTCAGAGGTAGGTTCCAAGCCAGATATTTGGTGGCAGTATATTTTTTTATATATATACAATTCTCTTCAATTCGTTCTTTTCTCTTCTTTTCATTTCATGTAAGCTGAGAAGAACAACCCTTCCAGAAGGGGAAGTATTGCCGAATGACTATCTATCTGTATGATAGAAGCCTAGTAGGATACCATCTATTGTTTAATTGCTTGTCAAGTACTAAAGGCTGGCCACCTTCTGTACTAACTATGCGATATAACAAGTGTTCATGATCATAGTGATCTCTCAACAAATTCCTTTACTTCTATATGATTGATCAAGCTTCCAAAGATAGAAGCAGCTGAAAAAGGAGTAGTAAAGTTATGGTGGTATTCGGAATGGAAACACATTCGTGATACTAAGGTTGACGTGGTTATTAAAAGGTTATAGAATGCTAACGAGCAAAAGTATAACCAATATAGTATTATGTACGGAAGATAGTAATGACTACGAACTGGAAAAGAATGGGTATTGAGAAGCAAAAGCTATAATGCTAGAAGCTATGATGAGAGTCTGTGCAATAGACTTGAAAGAATTTGAAATGGTCACTTAACACGGATTGAGTTTTCTTACGACAATAGATCATATGTCAGTATTGAGATATCGCCTTATGAGATCCTTGAGGGAAGACAATGTCGATCTCCCTTATGTTAGGATGAAGTTGTAGAGCGCAAGATGCTCGGACCCGCAGTAGTCCAAAGGACCAAGGATATAATAGATTTAATCAGAGGACGGCTGGTAGTAGCCCAAGATGGGAACACGAAGTATGTTGATTTGACACGAAAGGACAAGGAATAGGAAGTAGGGGACCTAGTGTTGTTATAGGTATTCCCTTGGAAAGGATGGATGAGGTTCGGAAAGAAAGGGAAGCTAAGCCCACGAATTGTTGGACCCTTTGAGGTATTAAGACGTATTGGGAAGCTAGCATATGAGCTAGCCCTACCCCCGAACATGTAGCAAGTTCTTAACGTGTTCCACGTATCAATGTTAAGGAAGTGTAATTCGGATGCCAGATAAATAGGGGCATATGAGCGCATAGACATGCAACCCGACGTAACCTATATGGAGCAACCAGGAAGGGTTATAGAGTGAAAAGGAACTAGTGCTTAGGAGAAGGGTTATCAAACTATTCAGAGTTTGATGGAAGAACCACAATGTGGGAAAATTTACTCGAGAGTTAGAAAGTGCAATGTTAAGAGAGTATCCCTATTCATTTTCTATCTGATTCCGGGACGGAATCCTTTTAAGGAGGGGAGACTGTAATAACCCCAAATTTTGGAATTTTTGAAACCCTTATGAATAGTGATTTTGCAGATTATGCTGAATGAGAAAACTTTTCATGCCACACTATGTAGGGGTTCTGTTATGGGTATTCTGAGATTTTATTAGTACTCTATATGGTATATAAGTGTATGTAAAGATCGTCAGAATTCAATTCCGAACACTTTGATTTTTCCTGAAAATCCACCAGATACCAAAAGAATTGAGTATAAGGTAACAGGATAAAAAGGATTTAAATTCAAGGATTATAAGAGAGGATCATAAAAGGAATATAATGTATTGAGAAAGGTTAAGGAAACCCAAGTAATAAGATCCCGGGTATGATCCCTGAAACGAGAAACGAGAACGAAAGTGAAGCGAACCGTATAACAGAACAGCGGTCATTAGGCAAACAATTAGGAAGTTAATCAAGGAGGTTAGGGATGATGAGGTCATCCAACCAATAAGAAGAGGGCAAGTGAGGGAGGATGACATCACAAGGTGACATAAGCATGACATAGGGGGAAAGAGGTGGGGATGAATGATAACCACACAAAGTTCAAGGTTAATAAGGTAATTAACCAAAATCAAAACAAAAACAACCAAGGCAAATCAAAACAAATCACAAAAAACACAAAACACTCCATTTTCTTCATGAAGCTCTCGGCTTCTTTCTTAGAAAAAGGGAAGTCCAAGCTCCTCCACTTGCTAATTTACAAGGTAATTATCCTAGCTTCTCCTAGTTAAGTTACATACTTCCTAGAAATCTTAGCTTCAAAATCCTTTCCTAGCATTTTCGATAAATCATTCAAGAAGATGGTGAATAGTACTTTCTTGAAATTAATTTTTGTGTTCTTGATTTCTTTGAAAGAACAAGCTTGTAGGAGTTTAGATTAAGGCTTCCATGGGCATTCCAAGGATCTTTCATGGATTAAAAGCTTCAAGGAAGGTATAACATCTCCAAACCCTAGCTTTACTTTGTATATTAGGATGATTTGATTGTTATGGTAAAAGAGTAGCTTGATGCTTGTTGGTTTAGAGTTTGGGTGGGAATGGTAATGAATTGAATGTTAAAATCTTATGGATTGGTTAAAGGACTTAAGTATAGTTTTAAATTCATGATTGATAATAACATAAATTGGAGAACTTGAGGTTTTGGGGGCTGTTGTAGTGTGATATGGATGGACTTTGGTTGTATGAATGGATTGGGGTTGATTGGTGATTGTTTTGGAATGGTATAAATTTGGGAAATCGCGTAAACATAGCCGTCGTAATGTCCGATTTACTTTAGACTGCTTTTGTTCATAACATTAGGACCCGATAACTCCCTGCTAGGTTTTGACCATTGCCATGTTTAGATAGTTCGTGTTACGAGCTTCATTTTGATATGTGGTTCGTTTGATTCCGATGTACGGTTTAGGAGAAACGGCCGTTTTAAGTAACGACGTTTCGCGAACGAACCATTACCCCTCGCCTTACTTTGAAACATAGGATAAAGACCTTAAAGGACTAATTAGAATATGAAACATTTATGTAAAGTGTAATAGGCAGTTGGTAAGACACTCGCGAAGGAATCGCCTTAAAACTCGTAATGGTTAAATTATTAAAAATGGTGGAGCCGAGGGTACTCGAGTGACTTAAGAGAATCAGTAAGCGCAAAGCGAGCGTTAGAGTCTAATTTGGTTAAAGTATAGATTTACAAGTGAATTTGGTTTAATTCCAACTCACATGTTGTTTATAGGTTACCAGACTCGTCCCGAGCCATTTGTAACCCCCAGTCGTTCATGCAAGTTTTCTACCCGTATAATTGTTGTTGTGATGTATATGTGTATATGCATGATCTTGTGATAAATGCATATCTGTTATTAGCAAATTCTTACGATATATTGTAGCATGTGATATGGTATATATGCATGCCTGTTCCATATTCTTGATTTATATATCTGTTGGTTCAAATGCTTATTAGTTGCATAATATCTATGCTAGAGATAAGCAGTAGTTGTGTATACCCTTAGTATAGGGGACCCAAGGGTGAATATTTTCTAAAACCGGGAGTCGATGTTCCCGAGTATATTATATATATATATATATTTATATATATATATTGTTATAGTTTTCAAAACTATTAATCGAATAAGGTTTATTCGATAACTTTTATTTTATTTAATGAATATTATTCGAATATTCATTCGAGGGCTTATGACCCCCTTTATATTATTTAATAAATATTACTTGAATATTCATCCGAGGACTTATGACTCCTTGTATTTTATTTAATGAATATTATTTCGAATATTCATTCGAGGACTTATGACTCCTTTTATTTTATTAATTGAATATTATTTGAATATTCATCCGAGCACTTATGACTCCTTTTATTTTATTTAATGAATATTATTTCGAATATTCATTCGAGGACTTATGACTCCTTTTATTTTATTAATTGAATATTATTTGAATATTCATTCGAGGGCTTATGACTCAGTTTATATTATTTAATGAATATTATTTGAATATTCATTTAAGGATCTATGACTCCGATTATTTACTGAAATATATTCTTTATTTTATTAAAGAATAAGGTGTCGATAATCAAACTTATCTTTGATTATTCAAATAAAGATAGTACTTTCGTATAAGTATATCTTTGGTTATTCAATACTCACTTTAAGTATAAGTTTTACAACTTCTACCTCAATTATTTGTATAAAGATTATTCTTTATGGGAATATTATTTAAATAATAATATTCAGATATTTTCTAATATATCGGGACTGATTTACTTTATTAAATCAACATTACTCCAAACACTCTTTAAAGCGTTTTCTAGTCTTCAAAATGATTTTTAAAAGTTAGTGCGGATCCCAAAACTCATTTTTATATTTAAGATCTTCCTTTCGAAGGGGATTTAAATACTCGCTCAAAACCTGAGGGATCCGGCTCTGTGGTGTATTTTATATTCGCAACGAGGTTGCTGTTTTGGTAAATGAATTGATTACTTACCCAACGTTCGGGAAGTAAGTCCATTTATTAAGTCGGCATAAGCAACATGGGCTCAGTGGGCGTCCATGAAAGTGTGATATCCCGTATTTTCAGAATTATTATTATTAATATTTGAATATGTTTATGTGATTTTCTGATTTAGAAGGAATAAAATGGTGGATATTTTATTCCTGTTTGACGAGTTTGTGTTATTAAATGGTAATGTGCTAATTGTTGAGTGTTAAATCGATCCTTGTTAATTTCTAAAAATATTCTCTTAAAAGTATTATTTTCAAAAGTTTATTTGAAAACTTATCATTTTATTGATATCGGTAAATTGAGTTCGTTTAGTAATAGTGGGGATTGGATGGATATTATGTCTGCTATGTGTTGTATGTAATATTAATTGTGTGTGACTTAGTTGTGATTGAGGATTATTTGTATTATTAATTACTGAGTCGTATCGTTTTGTTTTTGTCTTTAAAAGTGATTTTATTGAAAATC
Organism: Apium graveolens; assembly: GCF_009905375.1. Taxonomy (NCBI): domain Eukaryota; kingdom Viridiplantae; phylum Streptophyta; class Magnoliopsida; order Apiales; family Apiaceae; genus Apium; species Apium graveolens. Next base: position 173,393,565 of record NC_133649.1, read on the forward strand.
TAATTTCATAAATATTTAAATTATCTTTCAAAAATATTTTTATGACTTTATAATTACAATAATTATTTTTGGGATTTTATAAAATTTAGAAATCATTATTTCATCAATTATTTAGCCCTGTGTGATTTTCTGATTTCATTTATTTGTAAAATTCGTATTTAATTCCAAAATTCATCAAAAATTATGAAACTCATATTTATTTAAGTTTGGAATATTCTGAGAATTTTAAAATTATTTTGGAAATTTTTGGGATTAATTTCACAGGCGCATTGATTCGTTTAATTGCTAAAAGCGGGTATAAATTGCGTTTCAAAAATTATTTTAAAATTTCAAAATTTATGTTTTTATAAACTTCGGGATATTTGTAATATTTTAAGACTATTTTTGTAATTTTCTGAATTTGTTTCAAGTGCAGCTCGGTTCATTAAATTGTGTAATGCGGGTATAACGCGCAAGTCAAAAATGCTTTAAAAATTATAAAAATTTTATTTTATTAGTTTTTAATTATTATGAGACTTTTAGAATTTGTTTGGTAATTTTCTGATTTTATTTATCGGCGCGCGTTTATTCGATAAGTTGAGAAATACGGGGCAAAACAAAATTTTCAGATATAAATAAGGATATGTTGCTGTGATCTGTTAAATAAAAAAAAAAAAACAAAAGAAGAAAACGTGGCAGGAGGCCACCACCCCACCTGCCACCCGTGAACAAAACAAACCCCCCCCCCACAATTTCCTTTTTACCACAACAGCTTCTCCTCCCTTCTGTCTCTCTGTCTCTCTCCCTGTTTATATACTTTTAATTTTCAAAAATTCATATCTTCTCAACCGTATATCCAAATTTCAATTGGTATATATATAAACGATCAGCGCTTCGATACCTACGCATAGGTATATATATTGCAAGGTTTTGAGAAGAAAAATTGCGGGGCATATTTCCGTTATATTTTCGTTTTAATTTATTTTCGGGGCGTAGAAACAGAGTTTGGAGGTGGTGATTACTCCACATGGTATCTCAGCGTGTATATGTCTATGACCATTAATTTCGGATTTTTCTGGAGATATTTTCCGGACATCAGATTTTCTCTTCGGGTTGATCAGAATTTATTTTGGGTAACGATTCCGAAATTCCGCCTTCGTACTTGTGTATATTATAGCATGTTAGTGTTTATATATTTATTTCATAATTTTTAGAAATGGTTGGAGAAGTCACTTTTGGTCCGAGTTTTGGTACAGGTGGCCGTGTTATTCATTTCTGGAGTGTTTATATGCGTAAATATAAAGTATTGTGTTGATTGTTGTTGGTTGTGTCGATATGATATCGACTGGCAGTCCGAGAAATAGAGGAGGTGCTGTCCAATTTCCAAGAAAATATTATTTTAAATTATTTTACAGGCTCAATAATTCTTATAAAATTATTTCGAGTGTTCGAGCACTATTATTTAGTTATAAATGATTCGGAGACTTGTTTTAATTCCGAAAAATGTTCAAAAATTCATATTAAATAAACCGTTCGTCCGTTTAATACGAAACGAACGCGTATAGACTCAGAAAAATATTCCGCTTTCATTAAAAATACTTTCGAGACCCAAATCCTTTTTGTTTCGAAAGGTCGTTTGTTTTACAAGTTATTCTGAGTCGATTATTGATCGAAAAATCATATTTTTGACCTGATTTCAGTTTTAAATATATCGAGTCGACCCTTTTGACGAACTGAGTCATATGTGATATGAATTAAGTGATACATGAGTTATGTGCTTATGTGCTATGTGAATTATGTGTGTGTGTGGATTAAGAGTCATGTGTTTGTCTGTTATATTTATATGTGGGCTATCGTATGGGTAGACGATAGGGTTTTGACGCGCCGTTCGTCAAGTAATTATCATTTAGACAATTAAAGTTGTATCTTTTAATTATAGATGCGGATCATTCGAGTTGATCAGGACAAGACGTTGGATAAAGAATGAGATGGAATGGTATTGGGTATCTGGCTTCTAGCAATCGCAGGAGCAGCATATCAGTAAAATGTTGAAAATAAAGACGGTGATATTTTGAGACAGAATGTCAGAATAGATGCGGTTTTGCGAGTGTGACTAACTGCTAAAAACCCAAAGGCAAGTACCTCTGACTTCACTTATCATTCAAGTGACGTTTATTTCGAATTATATTATGCAAGTATCCCTATCATCACTTATTGTTCAAGTGATATTTATTTTGAAGCTTATTATGCAAGTATTGCTTTCCCTATTCTCAGTTCGGAATAGATAAATGTTTTACATATCGCTGAATTAAATAATTCTGTTTATGCAAGTATTCTTCCGCTATTCTATATTCAGAGTAGCTAAGTGATTTTACTTATCCAATTATCGGATTTACAAATGTTTTGGATTTTGATAAAAGTGATTTGGTTGCGAATATTCCTACCCAAGAATTGGGCGAATAAAATTATGTCGGGTGTCGAGTATCATGACCCCATTTCAATAAAAGGTTTTAAGATTGGATTATAATTGCGTAAGTGACCGGGACGGACGGTCCAGCGGAGGGCTATTTCTAAGTGCCATATGAAATATTATGACACCATTTTGCCACAGGCTAGTTATGCCTTTTTGTTTGAGTACTCGTGTTTTTGGGGTCACGTTTCTATGAATCATGACCTTGTGCTATCACACGGGCTGATCAGCATGTGATAGTACGTCCGTCGGAGAATGATCCTAATCTAAATTATGATATTGTTTTGATATTCATAGAATAAATGATTTATCAACTGTTTCTGTTTTGGATTAACGGTGAAATGCAGTTTTGATTCAGATTCTGATTTATGCTGATACTTATGTTGTTGTTAAATATCAAATGTGGTATTAGTACAGATGATTGGGGTTGACTTCAGTATGGAATGTTGTTAGCATCAAAGTTCGTATTGATATCTAATTTGATATGACAGCAAAATAAGTATTAATCTCAAGAGTTCGGTTTTGAGTAAAGTTTATGATTCAATCCATAATCATTGTTTCATGTTATTGTGGTTTACGATATTTCCGTAAACACTGTTTTACGAGTTTTATTCTCGTTATGATTCAAAGTATTGCTGAAGCACGTCGCTGGAAAATATAAAAGGGTTTTTGAATACAATTAAGGAATCAATTCTGGGGTTCCACTACTATAATTTTATGATTCAGCAATTATGATTTTTAAATGTTCTGCGCTGATGCAGATGTCGGTTTTATATCAAAACGACCCTATATATGTTATAATTAACTTGCTGAGCATTTCTTTCGCTCATACTTGCCTGTTTTTAAATTTAACCTCCAGTGAGGATTAGCTTGCGCTGTTTAGCTGCGTAATTCGAGGAAGCAAAAAAGAAGCTTTTGGAAGATGGTTGGTCCAGGGTTTACGAACTAGTGTAAGTTTTATTGTATAAAGTTGTTTATATTATATTATATTATAGTTTTGTATTTTATTTGGGCCTAGTATACTTCATTTCGAAGTTATACTAGTGGGTTTAGTTTTGAGTTGGAATTTATTGAAAAGAGTTTTAAAAGAAAGTGAGAAAAATTTATTGATGGAATTTGGAATTCTTGTTTCTAGAACTGTAACCTTAAAAGATCTTGGATTAGTTTGGGGTCATTTATGATAAATATCTTCCGCTGGCATTTAATTATTGATTTAACAGGTTAATTTGGATTGAAGTTTTATAGTGACGACCAAATCCTCTGACCCCGGATTTGGGGGCGTTACAGAAAGTGTAAGTGGCTCAGTGGGAGTCCATCAAATGCGTAAGTGGCTGAGTGGCAGTCCAGCATAAGGTCCTATTGCGGCCAGGGTGATGACTAGTGGGGAATTCGTCCATCTACTAGTAGAAAAGGTTACTTATTGGTATCTTTGCCTGATCAGCAAGATATCAGGTTTATGCCAAGGTTTTCTCCTTTCCAAATTCATTGGATATTGCAACTCTGTTTATAATTTTCATAACAGAGGTTTTCAAGGAATGTATGAAATGTATATATATAGGTGTGTATATATATATCAGGACTTAATGAAGTATCTCGTAACTTCATTATTTATAATGATATTTCAAAGATTGAATCTATTCAAGTCTTATCTTGTAGTCTCATCAGTGTGATGAACTTTCGGAACTGATTATAACTTGAACGGTGGTAGTTCAAGTAGTTTTTGGAAAAGATATAAGTATATTGGAGTATCTTTTAACTTCATCTTTTAAACTTATATCTAGTAAATGATTATCTTGTGCATGTCAAAGATTTTCAGAAAAACGTTGAGACAAGGTTAGATATATGAGATCACCTTGCAACGATATTTGTATACAGTTATAAACTGGAACTCTGTGTATATTATACATGACAGAGGATTTCCAAGATTGTAAAAAGTATATATGTATGTATATACTGAATATTTTGTGACTTGATCGCGTTAAGATATAAACTTGGTTCATTTCTTTTGACCAAGACTTTCATGAGTACTATGAGAATGCGCATATATTGTTAATCATTATACATATTATTTTGGTGGGCTTGTTGCTCACCCTTGCTTTCTTCTTTCATCACACAACAACAGATAGACAAGATGAACAGGACCAAGCTCCCAATTCGCGAGCGGATAGGAAACGTTCCGCAGTTTCCTGTAGGCGTTGATGTCATTATAGCCGAGGTAGGATCTACCAATAGGCTAGACTTTCAACTTTTAATGTACCAGACTTATGTCTATTTATGAATTGTAATAATGGCAAGGAAATGTAAATTTATTCAGAAACCCTTTTAAGGTGTAATGGCATATAATTGTGGAATAAAGTGACTTGTATTATTTTTTGGATATTCATCTCTGAGACTATAACTTGTGGTGTGTGTGTTTATTGTGGGGTCACAGTACAGAGTAGTTACTTGTTTATTAAGATTGGGTGTTATTAAGGGAAATGGAACTCGTGACAACCCGGATCCCCGACCCCGGATTTGGGGGTGTTACAACACTCCTTCAAGAAATTCTTGAAATTGAGGTTTAAGTATTCTCCTCCACGATCTGATCGTAAAACTTTTCTACTTTTCCCTTGTTTTATTTTCTACTTCGGCCTTATATTCTTTGAACATTTCAAAAGAATCGGATTTGTTCTTCATAAGAACCACATATCCATATCTATCGAAATCATCAGTAAATGTTATTAAGTAGTATAAGCCCCCTCGCCATCATACGCATTCGACCTTATACATCATTATGTATAAGTCATAATCGTTCGGTTGCCCTTTCACCTGATCAGGTAAAAGAAGCTTTAGTCATTTTTCCAATGAGACAAAGTTCGCATCTTCCATATGATTCAAAATAAAACTTATCCAAGTATCCATCTATATATAACACAGAAATACGTTTCTCATTAATATGGCTTAACGACAATGGTAGAGGTAATATTTGATTTGAGTCATCTTAGAACATATAAATTGTTAACTAATTGTGCAACATTATAGGCCTTATCATTAAAATAGAATAAACAACTATTGTTTATTTAATTAAAATGAAAACGTTTCTTGTCCTGACAAGAAATTGATTTAATGTATCCCCTAAAAACAGGCACGTAATAACAATTTATCAAGTTCTCAATCTCGCCTATATGGGCAAAATTAGGTATCGAGTTCCTTCAACTAGAGCAACAACTTTTACTCCAATTCTAACCTGATACCTGAAGCTTGACCATTGCTAGTCTTCTTCATTAGATCTTCCAAACAAGCTCAACAATTTAACTTCCAATCATCCAGTTATTTCCACAGAAATGACAATCATCTCCTTTAGCAACACCACTATCAGGCTTCAAAAGCCCTTTGGGATTGGACTTTAGTTTGACACTGAATAAGATGAAATCTTCACCTTGCCTGTCCACTTTCCTTTCCCATTTGCATTCCATGTGTACATCATCAATATGGATGTAATTCATGCCTTTACCGTGTTATTTTTAGCAGTTTTAAACATGCTTAACAACTCAGTGAGTGTTCAGTCTATCTCATTCATTTTGTTCTTAACAAACTAAGAATACAAGTTGTTCACAGATTGTTTGATCAAATCAAGCCGAGTCTCTAGACTATTTTTGAAACCCAAAATATCAAGGTACATATACCTATCATCTTTAGAACATGTGGTCTAACCGGATATCGTTCTCCCATTAATGCAAAGTATGGTGCCTTATTATTGTCAAATCTTTCTGACGAGCCTATCCTTCAAACATCCTTTGAAGGTGCTCAATCATATCATAAGCATCATTATGCTCTTATTGCTTCTAAAGCTTAGCAATCATAATTACAAGCATGAGACATGAAATATCATTTGCATAATCAGTTTGCTTCTGGTAAGCATTTTGTTCAGCACATGTTTCATTCTCAGCTAGAAGAAATAAGGGAGGGGTTTGAGTGACATCCTTGAACTTGAGGACAATCCTCAAGTTCCCGTGTCAATTGAGGAAATTATTTCATGTCAGCTTGTCCTTCTCAGGGACTATTACATAGAGAATTTATTTGTGTTATTTTGTCATTTGATATCTACAATATTAAAGTGCATAAAATGACTTAGTCTACAGATGATCATTAAATTATGTTCAAGTGATTATTCATATACATATACACAATATATATCTCCCACTATTTTTATCAAATCAATAGCCCTAACTATTAATTTGGAAAGAATATCTTCTATATCCTTTCTAGTGAGCCGAGATCCATATTTCACCATGTGTTAGGTCAGCTTTGGCTTTTCTCCTAAAACATGATTATTTAGGTAGACAACATTTGTCAATTATATCAACTATATAACTCTTGGATAGCTTGGTGGAACAACATTTGTTCATATTTATCTAATAAATCTCGCCGAACTCTATGCCTCTAAGTTCACAATCCTATTGTGATAACTTAGTTAAGTCAAACCCAATAGTCAAAAAGTATCAATATACTTCAACACATCTCCCACGATAGATAGGAGTACTTCGCTTTGGCGAACCCACTCCTTTTCGATCTAGGGGGTTAATGCATTAGACTCATTGGAAGGCATCTGATCAACTTAATAGTAACTTAAGGGTTTTGTTAATTTTAAACGATCATGATCCCATCATAAAGAGATTCCCAATTTTTCCTTGAATAAAATACTTCAAATCAATATTCGTAAATGGTTTGATTTCCATGTAGTGAGGGAGTCACAACGGTCTCGCATAAAACCCACAACCTTACAAGTTCAAAGAACTCGCTTTTGACAAAATTGCCCCATGTCAGAAATAAAGAAAATTTGTATTTTATTCCATGTTTCATAAACACGAGAATCTCATAATCGTTTGTTCCTTTTAAAATCTTGAATCGTTACAGATTTTATCTTTGTTTAGCAAGCATGGAATAGGTGTCGTATCTAATACATACATCCTTAATCTAATTAAGCATGCATCTTTATAAACTACTCTACACATACATTCATTATATGCGCATATATATGTAAAGTGCAATAAATAAACGTGGTTGGTTATGGCTTCATCCTATGTGATCTTTATCAAGCTAATGACAAAGATCTAGGTCAATCTAAGGTGGAAAATAAATACAGGCTAACTATTACATGTCTTCTTTCTTGTATTGCTTTCTTGGATGGCCTCCGTGTGGGATTACCCTTGATCTTCAAATATTCATGTCTTCATGTACATTACAAGAATGAAATATGAAAACTAATCTAATGAACTTACAAGAAGAACTCGAGTTACATTCGAGATTTAATAATTACAAGATTAAACGACATGCAAGCCGTATTTGAAAAACCAAAACCATTAACTCAAGGTCATAAGCCATAACCAACCACCATGCTCAATTAACACAAAATAACATGTTAAAATACATAATCGGATCTTAACATATCATACCTATCATGATCTAATCATAAAAACCAAATATTGAAAAAAAATCAGAAAATTCAAAATTAAATCTGATAACATTAAATCGCAGATTACAGGGCCTAAACGACGTCAAACGCCTTACAGATCAGTTGATTCCATATGAAATAGCGTATTTGTTCACCAAAATCAGTTAGCAGACACAGATTTCAGCAAATCCGCTGCATCCGATTCAGAATCGTATCAAATACGATTCTTATAATAAGAACAAACACAAAACATGTATATATCAGTATATATACAGATTATATAATCATCATATGATTATACAACTCTCATGAATATCATATATTCAAACCATATATATACATACGTATATATAAACATAACAACATGTAAAATATACAAAAGCGCATACATAACAGTCATGGAATATTGCATACATGTTATCATCATAAAACCAGTAAACACATAAATGAACTAAACACTTTTCTCAAGTAGCTTTGATACCATTGAAGGGTTTCGAGCACATAAACGCAACGGAAACAGTAATTAAAAACGTAAAAATCAGAATTTTCGAAACCCACCGCAAGATTCGTGCAAAAAACATATATTTAATTCATAGATCAGACTGTTTACCTTAAGAAGCTTTACCAATTGGTTGACTAATGAAGATCCAAAGCTTGTTCAATCACCACGCATCCCGCTCTCGTGATCTACGCTCTATCGGTATCCACACGAATGCTTGAACCCAAGGATTGGATGTGTACTAGCACAAACTCGTTTCTTTTTGCTCTCTCCATCTTCTCTCTTAGTGGCTAGGGTTTTAGTAAACGTCTTGCTTGCAAAATTAGCCACACAAGAGATATTATATAGAGAGTAGAAAAACGAATTATAACTCTTAACTAATTAGGAGTTATTATTAATTCGAAATTCCTATTTGTATTATAATTAAGTCTCACTTAATTATTTAACAAATAAATTTCATAATTAATATTAGTAAATTCGAATATCAATATTTATCTAATTAATTAAGTCATACTTAATTAATATTATAAATAATTTGAATTACTTTAATATAATTTAAATCCAATTTAATTAAATAATCCTTCAAGCATTCTTAGTGTGTGACCCTATAGGTTATTTTTACATTGGCAACGAATTTTAAATCTAATTTAAAATCATAAACAATGAGCGGCATCTAGTAATACATCATTGCTACCCAAGTAATAATAATTGAATCGGTGATCGATTAAACCTTTTGTGAATAATGTACAATGTAATATAATCACTTTAACCCAATATTATAGATTAAAGTAGAGGCATGTAATGTGTCATCCTCATCATAGTTTAATCCAAGTTTCCTTGATCAATGAGTAAACTATCATATCAAATCAACATTTGAGCGTGGCCACGCATTTCATAGTCTAGCTCACACAAGAGGCCAATAATATCATTCCTAAAATAGGAGGGTTAAATCCCATCTAGATCATTCATATTTCTCATACCATTCATAATATACCCAATGTCCACTTTTATCATTACCCGGTCAAGGATAACTTTTAATGGATTCAATGTATATTAATTTTGGTATAGTAATATAATGACTTCAGGTCTAAGGACCATTACATAATTATTATAGTGAGAATTACTTATGACACAACATACATGTAGAATCTCACATTGGGTCTGTCCAGCACCATGTACATATACATCTGCCTGTGTTTTTGACTTTAGTATCACTATACCTATGATCAATGAGATGTGATCATCAGTCAACAAACACACCAGTCTTAATGCATTATTATTGTCCCTTATTAATAATACTCGACTAGGGACTTTTAGGAATGTTGATACTATTCTCATAATCTCATTTCTAATTCACGTACTTAGAGATATAGAATTGCATATCATATTCCAACGATATTTATTAATCTAACATTTATATCGCAGTAAATTAAAAATTAATAAATTCTAAAGGGAATAATCAATAGAACATAAACATTAATAATCCTAATGTCTTAAACTAAAACATCATAGTGTTGTCTCTAGGGCACAAACACTAACAAGATTATCATGTAATCAACCTTATACGTATTATATATATAAGTTGCTAGCTTTTGTTAAATTTCAGGATGTGAGTTTTTGGTATCAGAGCCAAGGTTTAGAGTCCCTGGACAACCCAAATAGGTTAAAAGATATATAGGGATAAAGAATAATATTCGAGAGTATAGGTAGATATTATTCGAGTCGATCTCGAATAATCCCTTATATATATTGGCAACAAAAAGCTCATTCGTCTTCGACTTCTGCACCATCCGACACCATTGCTTTCTCCGTGTATGCTGACTTAATACTTGAGTTTGATAGGCTCCAGGCTGAGTACAACCGGCTGATGGAGCGACTAGAGGCTGCTTACCAGGAAGACCGACGACTTAGGGAGGAACCTAAGGCACAACTGATTGTGAGACTTAATTCCTTGAAGTAGTTTATTAACGCTAAGCTCGAGGAGATGCCAGCACACTGCGACTGTAGCAGCCAGTATACCATCCAGATGATAGCGGATAAACTCCAGGGTATTGTGTAACTGCTTCAAAGGGATAATTAGGAGGAAAATTCAATAAACCGAGATGATGACGAGGAGTCTCAGGAGGATGACCTTTAGACCAAAACTAGAAATGAGTTTTAGGAATCTTGCTCCTATTTCCTTATCCAGTTGTCTATCTTCTATGTTATTGTATCTTTCGAACTACGTAGCTTTCTTATTTCCCTTTTGAACTATAATGTTGTTCCTAAATTCAAATTTTATTCGGTCATGATGTAACCTAACTCTATTCTCAATTCTGCACTATCGTTTTATTTTAATTTTGGTTTCTCTTTTATTTCTATATTTAGAACTACACATAACCTTTACTGTTAATAATTAAAATCTGAATGCATGTGATCACATTAACTTTGTAACACCCTAACTTTAAAATATCTAAAATATTCATATCTATTTTGTTACAACTTCTATTTCAGAAACTTGCCACCTAAAAAGAAGAAGCAAACTAGTACCTCTACTACAACCACAACAGACCCCAATATACTTCGAATACTGGAAACCTTGCAACAACAAACCAATGCAATATCTCAGCAATAACAAACTCTTCAATAATAATTTCAACAACATAATTTTGAATCCCAGAGAATCATGATCAACACCAACATCAACAAGATCCGCCAGTACCTCCTCAACAAATTATGACTTTTAAAGCTTTTCAGAATGTGAACCCTCCTATTTTTCATCATACTACTGATCCATTTGTAGACAACACATGTATAATAGAGATGGAGAGAGCTTTTGAGTAAGTTCAATTAAAAGAAAAACAGAAGATAGTGTATGCTAGTTATTTTCTGAAAGGCGAAGTTATCTATTGGTGTAATTCAGTTCGAGCTTTGGAGGAAACCCAACTGGTTGCTTGGGTGAGATTCAAGGAACTATTTTTGGGGAAGTATTATCCTAAGTATAAGCAAAAAGAAATGGAGTTAAAATTTGTGGAATTTAAGCAATGGAGTACGACTGTTTTGGAGTATGAGAAGAAGTTTACGGAATTATCAAGATTCGTGACAAAATACGTGGACACTGATGAAGAGAAGGCTCAAAGATTTTAACATGGACTGGAATACTGGATTCGAGATAAGGTGTCAATGTTTGAGATTAATATTTATGCAGGAGTAGTTCAGAAGGAAGCCATGATTGAGAGCAATGGAGTATGATCCAAGAACGAAATAGATAACAAGAAAAAGAAGATGTATTTTCCCGAAGACAAATCAAAATTAGGGAATCAGTAAGATAAAAATGTAGAGAAATTGGATTTCACAAGAGTGAGAATGCACAAAGGAAAGGAGAAATGAACAAGAAACATGATAATCAGGGAAGTTATCAGCAAAAATAGGGCCAAATAGGAGAGAGTAGACCACCAAGGGTTGAATGTAAGCATTATAAGAAGGAACATCTAGGAGTGTGCAATAAGAGTAATATGACATGTTATTAGTGCAACCATAAAGTCCATTTGGCCAATGAATGTAAAGCACAGAAGCCGGGTGTTACATGTTTCAAGTGTGGAGAATTAGGAAACGTTGCTAGAGAATTCAAGTCGCCAGGACCAAATAGGAGTATGATAAGTGTAGCAACCGCCAGTTTAACTGTACCATCCGAGGTATTGGATTTACCTCCACCATCTTAAATAGCTCCACAAGCATCAACAAGTACTTTTAACTTGAAAATGAAGGATGCAGTCCAGAATTCAAAAGTGATAATAGGTAAACTTTCGGTGAACAATATTGAAGCTAAGGTATTGTTTGATTCAGGAGCTACATGATCTTTTATATCCGAAACTTTTGTCAATAGACTATGATGTTATAGAATGACCATGAATGAAGTAATGAATGTGGTAATCGCTAATCAAATAAAATTACCTATAAGTCAATATCGCCCTCAGTGTGAGATTGATATCTCCAGGCATAAGTTCCCAGTTGACTTGATATTCTTCAACTTAGTGGAATTTGATATAATATTAGGAATGGATTGGTTAGGAAAGAATAATGCTCAGATAGACTATAGATCTAAAAAGGTTTATTTAAGAGCGGAAAGCGGAGAAAAGGTGATATTTAAAGGTCAGAGGCAAGGACAATTGCTTCTTACAGTTGTCTAAGATAAACAGTTGTAGAAAAGGTTGCGGAACATTTTTAACGCATGTAGTTGAAACAGAGAAGAAAGTTCCTCATATAGAAGAAATCCCAGTGGTTAAGGAGTTTTCGGACGTGTTTCCAGAAGATTTATCAGGATTACCGCCAGATCGATAAATTGAGTTCGAGATAAACCTTGCTCCAGGAGCAGAACTAGTTTGAAGGCACCATATAGAATGGCACCAGTAGAAATGAAAAAGTTAGCGAGTCAATTACAAAAAACTTTTGGATAAAGGAGTAATAAGGCCAAGTATGTCGCCGTGGGGAGCGCCAGTTCTGTTTGTAAAGAAAAATGATGAAGTATGAGATTATGTATAGATTATCAGGAATTAAATAAGATGATGATTAAGAACCGATACCCGTTACCAAGGATATATGATCTATTTGACCAATTGAAAAGATCCAAATATTTTCTGAAAATTGACTTGAGATCGGGGTACCATCAGTTGGAGATCAAACCAGAAGATATTCCGAAGATGGCATTTAGAACAAGATACAGACATTACGAGTTTTTAGTGATGCCTTTTGGATAATGAACTCCCTTGCATCTTTTATGGATCTAATGAATAGAGTTTTTAAGAAATATTTGGACAAGTTTGTTGTGGTATTCATTGATGACATTCTAATATATTCCAAGTCAGAAGAAGATCATGAGAAACATTTATGGATAGCATTGGAAACTCTCAGACAAGAGAAGTTATACACAAAATTTCCAAAGTGTGAATTTTGGTTAAAAGAGATTCAATTTTCAGGGAATATAATTAGGAGTGGAGGAATTAGGGTAGATCCCACAAAGATTGAAGTGGTTATGAATTGGGAAAGGCCAAGGATGCCTACGAACATGGGAAGTTTTCTAGGATTGGTCAGGTATTACAGAAGATTTATAAAGGATTTCTCAAAGATTGCCACACCATTGACTAAGTTGACAAGGAAGAACCAGAAGTTTGAATAGATAGTGGAATGTGAAGGAAGTTTTCAAGAGTTGAAGCATAAGTTAGTTACAACCACGGTGTTAGTACTACTAGACGACCAAATAGATTTTATGATATATAGCGATGCTTCACATAAAGGATTGGGCTGTGTTTTAATGCAACACAACAAGGTTATTGCATATGCATCAAGACAACTTAAACCTCATGAATTGAAGTATTCTACTCATGATTTGGAATTAGTAGCTATAGTATTCCCACTCAAGATTAGGAGACACTATTTATATGAAGAAAGATGTGAAATTTACACAGATCATAAGAGCCTGAAGTATATATTTACCCAAAAGGAACTCAACATGAGGCAACGGAGATGGTTAGGGTTGATTAAGGATTACGATTGCTCGATATATTATTATCCGGGAAAAGCAAATGTGGTAGCTGATGCCTTGACTATAAAAGAGAAGTTAAATATGATAACAGTGTCAAAAGAATTATTTAAGGAGATTGAAAATTTTCAATTGGAACTTTGTGTTTGCGGAGGATTGGAAGAAAGGTGTCATGCTATTACTTCTCATCCAGAATTGTTGAGAAGATAAGGAGATGTCAAGAAGAGATGTTGAATCGGGAGAATAATCAACTAACAGGAGAAGAAATATGCATGCAAAAGGATGACTAAGGTGTATTTGTGTTTTCATCAAGAATTTGGATTCCTCAGGTGACCGAACTGAAGAATGAGATATTACAAGAGGCACAAAGATGTTCCAGGATTTGAAAAAGAAATTTTGGTGGCCAAATATGAAGAGAAAAATTACAGAATGGGTCACTATGTGTTATACTTGTCAAAGGGTGAAAGCTGAACATCAGAGGCTAAACGGTTTGATTCAGCCTCTAAAGACTCCAGAATGAAAGTGGGAAAATATTTTTATGGATTTTATAGTAGGATTGCCTCGAACAAGATCCGAAAATGATTCTATATGGGTTATAGTTGATCGCCTTATAAATCAGTGCATTTTCTCCCAATCAGTGAGAAGTCTTCGTTGGATAAGTTGGTTCACGTGCGCGAAATTGTATTACGTCACGGCGTACTTGTATCAATAGTTTCAGATCGAGAACCATGATTTAACTCGGGATTTTGGAGACAATTGCAAGAAAGTCTTGGCACGAAGCTGAATATGAGCACGGCGTATCATCCATAAATGGATGGTCAAAGTGAGCGGACTATACAAATAATAAAAGACATGATGCATAGTTGTGCAATCGATTTCACAGAAAGTTGGGACGATCATCTTCCGCTTGTAGAATTTTCTGACAACAATAGTCATCACTCCAGTATTGGCATGCCGCCATACGAAGCTCTATTTTGAAGAAAGTGCAAATTTCCAATGAGTCGGCCGAAGTTGGAGAAGGAAATATTCTCGGCCCCGAATGGGTTCAACAGATGAAGGAGACAGTCAACTTGATCCAGAAAAGACCGCTTGCTTCTCAAGACATGCAATGGAATTATGCAAACCCTACTTGAAAGGATGTGAATTTCCATGTAGGCGAAGCGGTATTGGTGAAAGTGTTACCATGGATAAAATTGACCAGATTTGGGAAGAAAGGAAAATTAGCACCGCGGTCGCTTTGAAATTTTGGGTCAAGTGGGAAAAGTTGCTTACGAGCTAGCTTTGCTGCCACAATATCAGCATGTTCATAACATATTTCATGTGTCATTTCTTAAAAAGTATAATCCCGATGTCAAGCATGTGATAGATTTTGAGCCAATAGAAATTTAGGCAGATTTGTCATATGTAGAGCAACCTGTCAAAATACTCGACTGACAAGAAAAGAGTCTTAGGAATAAATTTGTTAGATTAGTAAAAGTACTTTGGAGGAATCCCAAGGTTGAAGGGTCAACATGGGAGTTAGAGTCTGATATGCCAGTCCAATATCCTCATTTGTTCTCCTAGATTTTGAGGACATAATCCTTTAAAGGGGAGAGGATGTAACAACAAGTATTTTGCTATTCGTAATTGAGTTGTATATAAATATTTGATTATAATTATTAAAGACTTACATGAATATTTGTCGATTATGTGTTTATGTGGCTAGCATAGCAAGATATTATGAATCGATAAGCGAGGTATTTTATTAGAAATTCCGTGTATGATTTTAAAAAATATTAGTTATGATGAAAATTAGTTTTCAAAAAATATTTTTCTTTTAAAATTATAAAAGTGATATCATAAAACTTCTAAAATTCTAAATTATTTTATGGCATAATTTTTGTAATTTATTATAACGACTGGGAATTTTCGCGAATTAATTATGTGAGTAAAGTGTAATTATATGAATTATGTGTTATTATATGAGAATGGAAATATTTAAGTAAATATTATATTCCAGTTTGACGTGTAAGCTGGTATAAAGAGAATGATTGTGAAGCGTAGTTGAAAACGCTCAGCGTCGGGCTGTCAATCAGGACGCGACCCGTTACGTGAAGAATGAATATTAGTATAAAGGAAATTTTATTATTAAGTATATTTCATTACGATACGTGATATGTGAATCTATGTTATTAACTATTATGGTGCATGATTATGTGATTATATGCTTGTATGATATTATTTGGAATTTTAGAAAAAAAGAAGTGCATTATTTGATATTTATATAGGTTATAAATGTATTTTTATTCTTTAAGAAAAAATAGTTTTAAAATTATTTTTATTTATAAATTTCGAGTTTGATTTTATTAAATTCCCAAAATTCTAAGCTATTTATTGATGTCACTCTTTTAATTTATATATCTATAGTTTTAATTATAAAATTTATTCTTTATATTTAATTAGATTAATAATTATTTGATTACCAAGTTGCCCTTGCATGTATTTCTTCTCCTAATACTCATTGGGGGCATTCATGTCATTTTCCACCCCACTAACTCTTCTCTACCTAACCAAATTACTATTTTAGGCTTGCAAGCATATTGTGCTCATAGAAGAAGAAGGATAGATTGGTAATTTCAAAACTCCACTAACTTGTGCACATGGGAAAATCAAATAAAAAGCTTGTCATTTCACTCACCATCACTCATCTCATTTTTTTCCACTCTCTCCCCTCTCTTTTTTTTCTCTCGGCTCTCTCCCTCTCTTCTTTTCTCTCTCACTCGAACTCTCTCTCTCTTTCTCTACCCTACATGTAACACCAAAATCTTCTTAAAATTCAAAGATCTTGCCATTAATCTTTATCATTTCCAATTCTCTATCCATATACTATTTGCATGTAAGTGTTTAAGGGATTTTTTGTGTTAGATATATTTGAGATGTCATGTTTAATATGTTTCATGTTTAGTTTTCTGATCTTAACAAACAGGAAATATCAGGACTTACTGGAATCATGTAACGACCGAGGAATTACGCTTGTATTATATTATAATAATAATAAATTATGTGTATTATTATGTGATTAAATGTGTTAAGTCGTTGAACCCTGACTGCTATGTGTTATGTGTTGGTTGTTTTGATCCAAACGTGTTTTGGATATTTATTGAGCGTTCTATCGTCAGTTATATATATTATATCAAAACCTGTACAGCTCAAAACTATGTTTTAAAAGCCCGTATTTCAAACAAAATCATTGGCCCTATTTTGCCAAAAATGCCCTATACCGTATCGCTATTCTGAACCCCTAGACGTTTTACAAATTGACCTTTTTCGCGAAAAACGACTTTTCCGGACCCCTTCGGGTACCAAAAACCTCACAAAAATCACATTTTTATTTTTATATGATTATGAAATTATCATATATCATTTTTCTTTGTATTTTTGTATTTTTCATAATTTTTGGGAATTTTTAGTATTTATTTTGTATTTATTGGATATTTAAAAATTCATTATTAATACCCAAAAATTATAAAAATTGGGGCCAAATATTTTTATTAGGAGTGTAATTAGACCCTTAATTTTATTTAGGGGTATTATTTTCATAAATATAAATACCTGAATTATCATTAATTAAATCAGTTAATTATAATTAAAAATCAGAAAAAGAAAAAGAAAAAGGGGGATTAGGGTTTGGTGAAGAACAGAGCAGCATAATCAAAGTTGATTTTGAAGGTGATTCCGGAGTCCAAATCGTTCATGTAAGTAGTCAAATTGAAGCCCAAGAATCGTAGTTTCTGATTATGTACATGATTTTGTTGTTGGATTACTTGAATTTAATTTTGTTATTTTCGGGTTTATTTCTCAAATTCGGGTTTTGATTTTGGTTAGTTGTTAGAAGATTTTGATGCTGTAGTTGTGTAGATCGTCGTTTTAGCAATCGAACGGCACCGGTTTCGCGTTCGTTGGCTTCGGTTTCGTGCTCGCCGGAGTTTAGACGCCGCCGCCGTGTTCTTCGCTTTTCCGGCCGCGTTTCGACGAGAGGAGGACGAGGGAAGGAGGAGGAAGGTGCTGGGGGCGTTGTAGATTGAAACCCCAGAAGAATCGTGCCTGAAAAACGGAGTTTCGTCGTGGATTGGCTCGCCGGAAAAATCCCCGCCGGCGTCGGGTTCTGGGTTGCAGGCCTGTTCTTAGCGACCCGAGTCGACCCGGTTTGCAACCCGGAAACGACCCGGGTTTGATCCCCTCAACCCTGAAACCATTTCCAGATTTTTGTTTCTGGATTTTCTATTATTTAATTTATATTTTATAAATCAGAAAATCATTTTATTAATTCTAATAATTAATTAAAAATTAGTTTTATATTCTGAAAAATAGTATTTATAATTTTTAAATTATTTTATTAAATTATAAATTCGAATTTAATTATTTAATTAATTATTTAATTATTTATCTAATTATTTATTAATTATCTAATTAATTAATAATTGGGTAATTAATTAATAATTAGGTAATTAATTAATAAATAAGAATTAGAAATAATTAAGTGATATGATTAATAATCTAATAATTAGTTAATAATGCGAATAGTAATTCGATAATTAGAATTAGTATTCGAGCGATAGTTATTCGAATAATATTGCGGTAATTATTTATAGCGTATAATTAAATATCGGTAACTAATTGATTAGCGAATCGTATGAGTTTCAATAATAATATAATAGTTCGATAATTATGCGAGAATTGCGAGTAGCTCGTAGTTATACGAGTGATTAATCGTTAAGTGATTTATAATTCGAGTAATTCTTAGTTATTCGATAAATAGCGTATCGGTTAATTAAGTTGATTGATTATTTGTAAATAATCGAGCTGATCGAATAAGTAATAATAATTTGTAATAAATAATAATAATTCCTAATAATTAGGGATTAATTATTTTAAAATATAATAATTATTAATTAATTATTTAAAAATATAATTAAGGATTGTTTAATTATAATTAATTATTTATAATTAATTATTAATTAATTAAATCTTGTTTAATTCATAATAATTCAACCGTTAGTCCGATTTGAGTGAAACGAAGACCTCTAGACTCAGAAAAATGAGACGAATCTAATAAAAATGGTTGTAAGTTATAATTTCTTCTGAAAAAGAG
This sequence comes from Apium graveolens, assembly GCF_009905375.1. Taxonomy (NCBI): domain Eukaryota; kingdom Viridiplantae; phylum Streptophyta; class Magnoliopsida; order Apiales; family Apiaceae; genus Apium; species Apium graveolens. The sequence continues at coordinate 173,412,596 of NC_133649.1, forward strand.
TGGTTTGGTGATAATTAATAGTTCGTAGGTCCTAGTAGGGATATAATTGAGCCGAATAAATCCTGAAAAATTATAATAAAATCAGATACGACTAGTAATGCAGGTATAAGCCCAGAATTGATTCTAAAAATAATTATAAATCTAGAAATTAATTATGTGCTTTACGTGCTACGTGCTTTATGTGATTATGTGAATAGATGTGCTGTATAAATGTATGTATATATATATGCGAGGCAGATAGAAACGCATGGGTAGACTGATAAGGTTGCGTGATATCAATTCAAGATACACGTATATAGTAAATTATCTAAACACCTATCTTTCCATGATTTGTTCAGTGTTAGCAAGGCAGAGCAAGCTAGGGTCAGAAGGCAGTGAGTTAAACCAGGTTAAGTACGCGCAAGGCAAGTTTTTCCCCTATTCTAAATTCAGAATAGTGATTTATATTTCCTTTCTATCGTATCGATTCTCTTTGCTAATCATTGTTCATATACACTGTTACCTATTTATTATCACTTGTTCCATTTCATTTCAATTCTTGATTTACCCAATTTATTGAATTCCCTGTTCATATTTCAATTCCTTTACCCTTGTTACATATAGTCTGGTATATCCTGGTGTTGGGATATATCAATAACATTCCGATTATTCCGGATGCTAAGCCTTGGACTGGATGGTTACTTTACGGGCTGAGTTTTACCCAGACCATTATTTAATAGGCCATAGTTGCCTGAGTACTCCTAATGTTGGTTGGGTCTATGCAGTTGGGTATAGATCCGCACTATATTCTGACTGATCAGCAGGTTATAGTGTATATGTTGGTTCTTGTTTCCAGTCTTGTTCATTTGGCACTCGCCATCATTGGCAAATTACTATTCGATGCAGATACAGATGGTTGTTACAACCAGCAGCTTATTGTTTCTCTCATTTCTCGTTCTCTATACTATATATATATATATATATTTGCATGCTTGTTGAGCAATTTTGGCTCATTTCTTTTATTGTCACTCCTATTGTTTTACAGTTAAGGTAGAAAATGAAACCCATCAGGACCCGCATAGTCAAGAAGCGAGTCAAGCAGCGGGACCCTCTTATACCAAGAGTGTTCCTTCCTATTCCCGAAGAAAGTTTTGAATTGCCAGATCAGGTGTAGCAGGATAAGTAGTAATGTTGGGTTGAATAAAAGTTTTGTGTAGTTTGAATAAAAGATTGCGTAGTGAAACTGTAGATAGAATAAAGTTTTGTAATAAAGAGAGTTCTTGAGACAAGTTTTATTTAGTTGGGTTTGTAATAAAGTGTAGTGCATGATTTTTGTTTCCAAACTCAAACCTTAAAAGATCCTGAGTAGTGATAGTTCGGGATAATTATTATATTTATATTCCGCTTGTGCAGGTATAGTTGGTAATTGTTGTTAATAATGCCCCAAATCTATACCCCGGATTTGGAGGGTGTTATAGTTGGCATCAGAGCTTAGGATTGACCTTTGGAAAACAAGAATGTTAGGGTTAAGATAAGATAGGAAAATAAGATAGGATGAGAGTAAGAGTGTTAGGACTGTTTGTCTATGTGATTAGAAGTTATGAGTTATAGAATTGTGATTTGATTGTTTTGTGTTATTATTTTTATGTATATTAGATGGCTTCTTTATCATCATCTACGGAGAGGACCGAGACAGATCCAGTGGATGCACAGGTAGTAGCCCCAGTGTCAGAGCAGATCTTACCTCCATTGCCACCTGAGCCAGCACCAGAGATACCACTTCCCCCGGAGGTACCAGGTTTTGCAGATTATTTTCCATACGTTGAGCCAGAAATACCAGATATTCCACCATTAGAGTTTCTGATGTTAGATATTCCTGATATGGTTGATCTTCCGCAGTGGGAGGATGTAGAGCCTCAGATTCATATGCCACCAGTCGAGATTCCAGAGATGCCACCGATGGAGCCAGAGGCAGAGCCGCCCGTGTATGCGCCTATGGAGCAGCCTGTCTTATTTCCTGCCCCATTAGCCATTTATGCACCTGTTCCAGGAGTTTATCAGTTTCCTCAGCCAGAGTTTATTGATGAGATCGTGGTGGATGGACCATTACCTTCTCGAGGTTCCAGCACTGATCTTCATGAGCATCATACAGTGACTTACCAGCGCTTTCAGGCAGAGAGGGAGGAGAGGATTAGATGGCAGAACCAGTGTAGAGAGATCCTTGGGTTGTATGAGACACAAACGGATGGTCCTGTCAGAGCATTACGACCGGATTATATACTGAGAGAGAGACTACATCATATTCACCGGGTTAGTTCGCAGCAGCTTACTGATTTTAGACAGCAGGATCTTAGTGCGGAGACAGCATATCGCAGAGCATGGGGACTTACCGAGGCAGTGCTAGAGGCAGTGCAGGAGGAGTTGAGCCATGTACCACCAGGATTTTGAGATTAGCAGATCGATGAGTGCTGTATTATGTATATTTTGTAGATAGAGGCAGTATAGTATTGTATGAGTGTAGCTACTGACTCTGACTGATAGTAGTAGCAGTACGACTGTTATATCATAGGTTTTTGTATCAAGCACTGACACCTGTAGCTGGTGTTCTACCTATATATATATATGAGATAATCTTTTGCACGTTTTCTTTATTTTATTTCCAGTCATTTAAGCATTTACATTTATTTCAGTACCATTGCATATTTACAAATGTAGTTTTATTCACGATCATGTTGTAAAAAAAAAAAAAAAATTTAAAACATATCATACTGTTTTATCTATTCAGTTATTTAATAAGTTATTTTATTTTCTCGAATCGACTGTTTTAATATATGTTTAATATACTGTTATTAAATAAGATCCATTATTTATTTACCAGAAAAATGGCACCTAAGAGAAAAGTGCAGCCCGACTCATCGAATGGAAACACCGAGGGCCAAAACAATAATAAACAGATGGATCAGATGTTTAATCTCATGCAACAGCAGATGTTGATGATGCAACAACAAATGCAGCAGCAGCAACAGCAGTTCCAGCAACAGATGTTACAGCAAGCCGCTCATCCAGGACATCAAATACCACCAGCAGCACTTACGATTACTTTCAAGCAATTTCAGTCGGTGAAGCCACCGAAATTTATGGGTTCCACAGATCCTACAAAAGTGAGAGCTTGGCTGAAAGAGATGGAAAAGGCTTTTTCGTTGGTAAAGGTTGAGGAAGAGCAGAAGACAGATTTCGCTAGCTATTTTCTAAAAGGCGAAGCTAATTACTGGTGGGAATCAAAGAAAGCTTTGGAAGAAGGTGTGGTGACCTGGAACAGATTCACTGATCTTTTCTTGGAGAAATATTTTCCTCGTTTTATGAAGAACCAGATGGAGATCAAGTTCCTGGAGCTGAAACAAGACAACTTATCGGTTGCGGATTATGAGATTAAGTTTACTGAATTGGCAAGGTTTGTTCCAGAGCAGGTGGATACGGACGAGAAGCGGGCCAAGAGATTTCAGCAAGGACTGAAACCATGGATTCGTAGCAGGGTAGCTGTGTTTGAATTGACAACTTATATGGCTGTTGTTCAGAAGGCTATGATTATTGAAGGAGAAAGCGAAGCAGCTCAGAAAGAGAAAGGACCAGGAAATTTTCAGAATCGTTTCAACAAAAGGCCGGGATTTCAAGCTCGGGGAAAAGTAAATTTTAAAAGGCCAGAGCAGAACAATCAGAGGATGGGAAATCGACTTCCAGCCCCAATTCAGCAGAGACTTATCCGACCGCTCATACCTGATTGCAGAACGTGTGGTAGAAAGCATACAGGAGTTTGCAACAAGCTAAACGTTACGTGTTTCAAGTGCAAGCAAAGGGGACACTATTCTGGAGAATGTCCAATGGGAAAGGCAGAAGTTACTTGTTTCCAATGTGGGAGAAAAGGACATATCGCCAAAGACTGCAGAGGAATTGCAATGGCTGCCAGTATTCCAAGAATTTTAGCATTACCTCCACCTCCACTACCACAGCAAAATCAGCCCAGAGCAAGGACTTTCAACATGTCAATGAAGGAAGCGGTACAGAGTCCGAATGTGGTTGCAAGTACACTCCCTGTAAATTCCGTAAATGCTTTGGTATTGATTGATTCAGGAGCTACTAGATCTTTTGTTTCTGAAGCTTTTATCTCTAAGATAGATTGTGAGATTCAGTGGTTGGATGAAGTGTTAGTCATAAAATTAGCGAATAATGATCAGGTTGCAGTAGATCGAGTATGTCCGAGCTGTGATATTGAGATAGGGAGATGTCATTTTTCAGTTGATTTGATACCTTTTAGGTTAGGGGAGTTTGATATTATTTTAGGAATGGATTGGCTGTCTAGTAATAATGCTCAAATTGATTGTGCGAATAAGAGAGTGAAATTGCAAACTGAAGAAAATGAAACGGTAATATTTAAAGGTGAGAAGCAAAAGCAGAAATTCCTATCAATAATGCAGACGAGAAGATTGCTACGTCAAGGATGTCAAGCTTATTTAGCCTATGTACGGGATGTTGAAAAGGGAAATTTGAAGATTGAAGATATTCCTGTAGTTTGTGAATTTCTTGATGTTTTTCCGGACGAATTACCAGGACTTCCACCAGATCGAGAAATCGAGTTCACTATTGACTTGACGCCAGGGACTGAACCAATTTCGAAAACTCCATATCGAATGGCACCTGTTGAAATGAGGGAATTAGCAAAGCAGTTGCAAGAACTTCTTGACAAAGGAATTATAAGGCCAAGTGTATCCCCATGGGGTGCGCCAGTATTGTTCGTGAAAAAGAAGGATGGTAGTATGCGACTGTGTATTGATTATCGTGAGCTGAACAAGTTAACTATCAAGAATAAATATCCTTTACCTCGCATTGATGATTTATTTGATCAACTAAAAGGAGCAGCATGGTTTTCAAAAATCGACCTACGATCAGGCTATCATCAGTTAAAGATCAAGGCCGAAGATATTCCAAAGACAGCGTTTAGAACAAGGTACGGACACTATGAATTTCTTGTAATGGCTTTTGGATTGACGAATGCACCTGCAGCGTTTATGGATTTGATGAATCGAATATTCAAGAAGTATTTGGATAAGTTTATCATTATATTTATTGATGACATCTTGATCTATTCAAAGACGGAAGAAGAGCATGCAGCGCATTTAAGAATGACATTGGAGATATTACGGAAGGAGCAGCTTTATGCAAAATTTTCCAAATGCGAATTTTGGTTGAAAGAAGTGCAATTTCTAGGGCACATCATCAGCAGAGAAGGCATTCAAGTTGATCCAGCAAAGATTGAAGCTGTGTTGAATTGGGAAAGACCAAAGACGCCGACAGAGGTTCGAAGTTTCTTAGGTTTGGCAGGATATTATCGAAGATTTGTCAAAGATTTTGCGAAGATAGCAACACCGCTGACCAAGTTAACTCGACAAAGTGAAAAGTTCGAATGGAATAGTAAGTGTGAAGAAAGTTTTCAAGAGTTGAAGAATCGGTTGGTGACGGCACCAGTATTAGTACTGCCAGACGAGCAAGGAAATTTTGTTATTTACAGTGACGCTTCATATCGTGGTTTAGGATGTGTGTTGATGCAACATGGTAACGTCATTGCATATGCGTCGAGACAACTTAAACCTCATGAGCAGAAATATCCTACGCATGATCTGGAATTGGCAGCAATTGTATTTGCATTGAAGCTTTGGAGACATTATCTGTACGGTGAAAAATGTGAAATCTACACGGATCATAAAAGTCTGAAGTATCTCTTCACGCAAAAGGAACTAAACATGCGACAACGTCGATGGCTGGAATTGATTAAAGATTACGATGTTACAATCAGTTATCATCCAGGAAAAGCAAATGTTGTAGCAGATGCGCTAAGCAGAAAAGAAAGATTGAATCGGTTAACTTCATGCGAAGAATTGGCCAAGGAATTCGACAAATTGGAAATCGAAATTCGTATTCCCAATGAATCTGCAGAAACTATCTACGCTATGACTTTCCAACCAGAATTGCTGGAAAAGATTCGCCGTTATCAAGAAGAAGTGATGAGTCAAAACGACAACTTAACAGGAGAAGAGATTATAACTCAGAAAGATAATGAAGGAATTTTATGTTTTGTGTCAAGAATCTGGATCCCTAACGTGGCAGAATTAAAAGAAGAAATTATGCGAGATGCGCACAATTCGAAGTATTCCATTCATCCAGGAAGCACGAAAATGTATCGCGATTTGAAGGAAAACTTTTGGTGGCCGAATATGAAGAAGGAGATAGCAGAATGGGTGAGTAAATGCTACACATGCCAGCGAGTTAAAGCAGAACACCAACGTCCGAGTGGGTTATTGCAACCATTAGACATTCCAGAATGGAAATGGGAACATCTAGCGATGGATTTTGTGGTAGGACTACCGAGGACTAGGGCAAATCATGATGCGATATGGGTAATCATTGACAGACTTACGAAGTCGGCACATTTTCTACCAATTAATGAAAGATTTTTGCTCGACAAATTAGTTCACATGTATCTCAAAGAAATTGTGATGCATCATGGAGTACCAGTATCAATTATATCGGATCGAGATCCTCGTTTCAATTCAAGATTTTGGAGACAATTCCAAGAATGTCTAGGAACGAAGTTGAATATGAGTACAGCTTATCATCCGCAAACTGACGGCCAAAGTGAAAGGACAATTCAAACGATTGAAGACATGCTACGAGTTTGTGCGATCGATTTTGAAGGCAGTTGGGATGAACATTTACCCCTAGTGGAATTTTCTTATAATAATAGCTATCACGCCAGTATTGGAATGCCACCGTATGAAGCATTATATGGGAGGAAATGCAGATCACCCGTACATTGGGATGAAGTTGGAGAACGCAAGATTTTGGGTCCAGAATTAATTCAGCAGACAAAAGAAAAGATTAATCTTATTCGAAAACGAATCGAGGCAGCACAAAACAGACAAAGCAGATATGCAAACCAAGCCAGGAAGGATATGGACTATCAGGAAGGAGAACACGTATTGCTCAAAATATCGCCATGGAAAGGATTGACCAGATTTGGCAATAAAGGGAAATTGAAGCCACGATACGTTGGACCATTTGAGATTTTGAAGAAAATTGGGAAGGTTGCGTACGAGTTAGCTCTACCACCCCATATGCAGCACATTCACAACGTATTTCATGTATCTATGCTTAAAAGGTATAATCCTGATACAAGGCATGTAATAGAGTATGAACCAGTAGAACTTCAGGCAGATTTGTCATATGTAGAACAGCTAATAAGAATTCTAGATAGGCAAGAGAGGGTATTAAGAAATAAGCCTGTGTCATTAGTGAGAGTTTTATGGAGAAACCCAGTGGTTGAAGAATCAACCTGGGAGCTTGAAAGTGAAATGCTAGAAAAGTATCCTCAGTTATTTGCATAATTAGATTCTGAGGACAGAATCTTGTTAAGGGGGGGAGAATGTAACGACCGAGGAATTACGCTTGTATTATATTATAATAATAATAAATTATGTGTATTATTATGTGATTAAATGTGTTAAGTCATTGAACCCTGACTGCTATGTGTTATGTGTTGGTTGTTTTGATCCAAACGTGTTTTGGATATTTATTGAGCGTTCTATCGTCAGTTATATATATTATATCAAAACCTGTACAGCTCAAAACTATGTTTTAAAAGCCCGTATTTCAAACAAAATCATTGGCCCTATTTTGCCAAAAATGCCCTATACCGTATCGCTATTCTGAACCCCTAGACGTTTTACAAATTGACCTTTTTCGCGAAAAACGACTTTTCCGGACCCCTTCGGGTACCAAAAACCTCACAAAAATCACATTTTTATTTTTATATGATTATGAAATTATCATATATCATTTTTCTTTGTATTTTTGTATTTTTCACAATTTTTGGGAATTTTTAGTATTTATTTTGTATTTATTGGATATTTAAAAATTCATTATTAATACCCAAAAATTATAAAAATTGGGGCCAAATATTTTTATTAGGAGTGTAATTAGACCCTTAATTTTATTTAGGGGTATTATTTTCATAAATATAAATACCTGAATTATCATTAATTAAATCAGTTAATTATAATTAAAAATCAGAAAAATAAAAAGAAAAAGGGGGATTAGAGTTTGGTGAAGAACAGAGCAGCATAATCAAAGTTGATTTTGAAGGTGATTCCGGAGTCCAAATCGTTCATGTAAGTAGTCAAATTGAAGCCCAAGAATCGTAGTTTCTGATTATGTACATGATTTTGTTGTTGGATTACTTGAATTTAATTTTGTTATTTTCGGGTTTATTTCTCAAATTCGGGTTTTGATTTTGGTTAGTTGTTAGAAGATTTTGATGCTGTAGTTGTGTAGATCGTCGTTTTAGCAATCGAACGGCACCGGTTTCGCGTTCGTTGGCTTCGGTTTCGTGCTCGCCGGAGTTTAGACGCCGCCGCCGTGTTCTTCGCTTTTCCGGCCGCGTTTCGACGAGAGGAGGACGAGGGAAGGAGGAGGAAGGTGCTGGGGGCGTTGTAGATTGAAACCCCAGAAGAATCGTGCCTGAAAAACGGAGTTTCGTCGTGGATTGGCTCCCCGGAAAAATCCCCGCCGGCGTCGGGTTCTGGGTTGCAGGCCTGTTCTTAGCGACCCGAGTCGACCCGGTTTGCAACCCGGAAACGACCCGGGTTTGATCCCCTCAACCCTGAAACCATTTCCAGATTTTTGTTTCTGGATTTTCTATTATTTAATTTATATTTTATAAATCAGAAAATCATTTTATTAATTCTAATAATTAATTAAAAATTAGTTTTATATTCTGAAAAATAGTATTTATAATTTTTAAATTATTTTATTAAATTATAAATTTGAATTTAATTATTTAATTAATTATTTAATTATTTATCTAATTATTTATTAATTATCTAATTAATTAATAATTGGGTAATTAATTAATAATTAGGTAATTAATTAATAAATAAGAATTAGAAATAATTAAGTGATATGATTAATAATCTAATAATTAGTTAATAATGCGAATAGTAATTCGATAATTAGAATTAGTATTCGAGCGATAGTTATTCGAATAATATTGCGGTAATTATTTATAGCGTATAATTAAATATCGGTAACTAATTGATTAGCGAATCGTATGAGTTTCAATAATAATATAATAGTTCGATAATTATGCGAGAATTGCGAGTAGCTCGTAGTTATACGAGTGATTAATCGTTAAGTGATTTATAATTCGAGTAATTCTTAGTTATTCGATAAATAGCGTATCGGTTAATTAAGTTGATTGATTATTTGTAAATAATCGAGCTGATCGAATAAGTAATAATAATTTGTAATAAATAATAATAATTCCTAATAATTAGGGATTAATTATTTTAAAATATAATAATTATTAATTAATTATTTAAAAATATAATTAAGGATTGTTTAATTATAATTAATTATTTATAATTAATTATTAATTAATTAAATCTTGTTTAATTCATAATAATTCAACCGTTAGTCCGATTTGAGTGAAACGAAGACCTCTAGACTCAGAAAAATGAGACGAATCCAATAAAAATGGTTGTAAGTTATAATTTCTTCTGAAAAAGAGTGGTTTGGTGATAATTAATAGTTCGTAGGCCCTAGTAGGGATATAATTGAGCCGAATAAATCCCGAAAAATTATAATAAAATCAGATACGACTAGTAATGCAGGTATAAGCCCAGAATTGATTCTAAAAATAATTATAAATCTAGAAATTAATTATGTGCTTTACGTGCTACGTGCTTTATGTGATTATGTGAATAGATGTGTTGTATAAATGTATGTATATATATATGCGAGGCAGATAGAAACGCATGGGTAGACTGATAAGGTTGCGTGATATCAATTCAAGATACACGTATATAGTAAATTATCTAAACACCTATCCTTCCATGATTTGTTCAGTGTTAGCAAGGCAGAGCAAGCTAGGGTCAGAAGGCAGTGAGTTAAACCAGGTTAAGTACGCGCAAGGCAAGTTTTTCCCCTATTCTAAATTCAGAATAATGATTTATATTTCCTTTCTATCGTATCGATTCTCTTTGCTAATCATTGTTCATATACACTGTTACCTATTTATTATCACTTGTTCCATTTCATTTCAATTCTTGATTTACCCAATTTATTGAATTCCCTGTTCATATATCAATTCATTTACCCTTGTTACATATAGTCTGGTATATCCTGGTGTGGGATATATCAATAGCATTCCGATTATTCCGGATGCTAAGCCTTGGACTGGATGGTTACTTTACGGGCTGGGTTTTACCCAGACCATTATTTAATAGGCCATAGTTGCCTGAGTACTCCTAATATTGGTTGGGTCTATGCAGTTGAGTATAGATCCGCACTATATTCTGACTGATCAGCAGGTTATAGTGCATATGTTGGTTCTTGTTTCCAGTCTTGTTCATTTGGCACTCGCCATCATTGGCAAATTACTATTCGATGCAGATAGAGATGGTTGTTACAACCAGCAGCTTATTGTTTCTCTCATTTCTCGTTCTCTATACTATATATATATATATATATATATTTTTGCAGGCTTGTTGAGCAATTTTGGCTCATTTATTTTATTGTCACTCCTATTGTTTTACAGTTAAGGTAGAAAATGAAACCCATCAGGACCCGCATAGTCAAGAAGCGAGTCAAGCAGCGGGACCCTCTTATACCAAGAGTGTTCCTTCCTATTTACGAAGAGAGTTTTGAATTGCCAGATCAGGTGTAGCAGGATAAGTAGTAATGTTGGGTTGAATAAAAGTTTTGTGTAGTTTGAATAAAAGATTGCGTAGTGAAACTGTAGATAGAATAAAGTTTTGTAATAAAGAGAGTTCTTGAGACAGGTTTTATTTAGTTGGGTTTGTAATAAAGTGTAGTGCATGATTCTTGTTTCCAAACTCAAACCTTAAAAGATCCTGAGTAGTGATAGTTCGGGGTAATTATTATATTTATATTCCGCTTGTGCAGGTATAGTTGGTAATTGTTGTTAATAATGCCCCAAATCTATACCCCGGATTTGGAGGGTGTTATAAATCACTACTTATTGGAAGTCGGAACATAAGATCAGGACTTAAGGTCATGTCAGAACTTAAGTACGAGAGGACTTACAGTTAAGGAAGGAAGCTGATTTAAAGTAGAAGATATGCATGGAAAGAATTAGAAGACTGGAAACTTGTATAAGATATCTGATTGATATATTTTAGGAGACAGAATTATATTTCATATCAATTAGAAGTTATCTTGTAACTGTGTAGTATATAAACACAAACATAGGCTTACACTATATGTGTTATCATTATCGAGATACATTATTCAGTGTAACCTAGCAGCTCTTAGTGATATTTGTTCATCACTGAGAGAGAACAGTTCCAATTGAACATGGTTTATTATATTGAATATATCTGTTTACTGTTACTTGTGTTCAAGATCGATTTGATTATAATTGTTAGTGTAGGTGCCCTAGAGGCAATACATTATTCTTTTAAATCTTTATGTCAGTTGATCATTCAATAAATATATTTATTATGACCTTAATTACTGCGATATTTTGTTAGCATAATAAATGTCCTTAAAATCATGATACACATTATATAGTTTAAGTACATGACTTGAACTTGAGATTATATAATATATCATATTCTTAAAGGTCCCTAGTCGAGTATTATTATATAGGACAATAATAATACATAGATAGACTAGTATGTTGTTTGACAAGATAACCACATCTCATTGGTTATAAGTATGGGGATACTAAAGTCAATACATAGGTACATGTGAGAGTACATGGTACTGGACGGACCCACAGTGAGATTCTTCATGTTTAATAAAGTCATAAGAAAGACTCACAATGATAATGGTGTAACAATCCTTTGACTTGAAATTATTATATTTCTATACGAGGATTAATATACTTTGACTACATTAAAAGTTACTTTTGATCGGGTGATGATAAAAGTGGACATCGGGTATATCATGAGTCGTATGAGAAATATGAATGATAGATAAAGGACTTAACCCTCCTATAATTAGGAGAGATATTATTGGCCTCTTGATTGAGTAAGATTATAAAAAGCATGGCCATGCTCAAATAATGATTTGTCTTGATAGTCTACTCATGGATCAAGTAAACCCGGATTAAATGTTGAAGAGGATGACTAAATACATGCCTCGAGTTTAATCTATAATAGTATGGTTAAAGGGATTATATTATACGAAAAACATTAATCACGGAAGGTTTTTTCTAATCACGATTTAATTATTGTTTAATTGGGTAACAATGATGTATTACTAGATACCGCTCATTGTTTATAATTTTATTAGAGAATAAAATTATTTCCAATTAAATAATAGCCTATAGGGTCGCACAAATAGAGCACTTAATGGAATAGTTAATTTAAATTATGGATTTAAATTAATTGATGATTATTTGAATTTTATTATAATTAAGTAAGACTTAATTGAGATAATATAAATTTGAATTAAAGGGAATGTTTTTGCCCATAATAATTAAGTATGACTTAGTTATTAATTAAATAATAGAATTTCATTTTTATTATTTAATCCTATACCTATTAGGGTTGGGCTTTGCTGTTATGAGCCTTTTTAATCAGCCATTATAAATAGATAATGATAGGTTAAAGAGGCTCGTACATTTTTGGAGAAAACCCTAGCAGCAAAGAGAGGCAGAGGCAATTCGGATCGTCAAGAAGGAGGCTAGTACATCCATTCCGTAGTCAAGTTCGTGAGACGTTCTTGGAAGTGCTCGTGTGGATACCATAGAGGTGTTTCTCCGAGAGGTAGACACAAAGCGTGATAGCTAGGATCTCCGTTGAGTTCGTGAAAGTCAGGCTCTTGAAAGGTATGATTCGTTATCTCCATAATCTACCTACAATTATACATGGATCCTGTTTTTGGGTTTCGAATTTTTTTTTTTGTTTTATTTATGTTTATCCGCTGCGTTTTATGCCTCGGAACCCAACAATAATAACACTGTATTTAACCCCCTTCTACAGTGTTGTGTGACCTAACAATTGGTATTAGAGCTTATCTGTTAACACACATACAGTAAAGATCCCAACAATCATGTCTGAAGAAGCACAAACTCCAGCCAAGCCCACCAAAACTGAAGAAACTAAAAACACTCAAATACACAATCGATATGAGACTATTAGGGTTCCCATACTGAGACCTTCTGAGTATCCCATATGGAAAGTCAAGATGGTTATGTTTCTGGAAGCTACAGATCCAGAATACCTTGATAAGATTAATGAAGGACCATATAAGCCTACCAAGCTCTCTGTTGCAGTTGCTGATCAACCAGCAAAGTCCATACCAAAGGAGAAAGGTGATTACACAGCTGAAGACATCTCATCTATTGCCAAGGATGCAAGGGTAAGGCATTTGCTGCATAGTGCCATTGATAATGTCATGTCAAACAGGGTAATTAATTGCAAGACTGCAAAGGATATATGAGATGCTTTGGAGACAAGATGCTAGGGAACTGATGCAATCAAAAAGAATAGGAGGACTATACTCGCTCAAGAGTATGAGAACTTTGACTCAAAAGCTGGTGAGTCATTAACTGAATTATATGATAGGTTTGTCAAACTCTTGAATGATCTGTCATTGGTGGACAAGGAATATGATCTTGAAGATTCAAATCTGAAATTCCTTTTAGCTCTTCCTGAAAATTGGGATTTGAAGTCTACTACCATAAGAGACAACTATGCTCTTGATGAAACTACTCTTGATGAAATTTATGGTATGCTCAAGACTTATGAACTTGAGATGGATCAAAGGAGCAAGAGACATGGGAGAAAGTCAAGGATAGTTGCTCTTAAGGCTGAGGAGGAATATCCTGAAGTTGCTGTCTCAAATAAGGGCAAAGAAAAGGCTCTCATCATAAAGTCTAATTTAGAGTCATCATATTCTGATGATGATGATTCAGAAACTGAAAGCTTACTTGAAATGGATGTTGATGCAGAGATGATTAAATTGTGTGCTCTTATGGTGAAGGGTATCACAAAGATAGCCTACAGGAAATTCAGAAAGGGAAAGAAGTTTTCCAGGAAATGTGTAAGTGCTGATAAGAAAGGGTTCAGAAAGTCTGAAGACAAAAGTGTAAAGTCTGACAGAGGAAACAACTCAAATGTCAAATGCTACAATTATGGTGAAAGAGGCCACATATCTCCTGACTGTAAGAAAAGAAAGAGTGACAAAGGCAAGGAACTTGTCACAAAGAAGAAAAGCTGGACAGACTCTTCAGATTCTGAAAATGAGGTAAATTATGCCTTGATGGCAAATACTGATGGCAGCCCTGAAACTGCTGAATTGAAGGTACCTCAAACAACTTATGCTTTTCATACTGATGATATTACTGAGTTGAGATTATATCTTAAGACCATGTTTATTAGTTACAGAGATCAAACTTTAACATGTGAAAGATTAACTCCTGAAAATCTTGCTTATAAGAAAAGGAATGACTATTTAGAAAAAGAGTTAGTTATGTTCCACCAAACTCAGAAAGAAAGAGATGATGCTTTTTATGTTAGAGATGAAGTGCTAAAATTGAATAAATCTCTAAAAAATGAGTTAGAAAAAGAAAGAGATATTATCAGGACTTGGACTAACTCTGGCATAACAGCTCAGAATTTATTAAGTAGTGGAAACTGGAAAGAGGGCTTAGGTTATGGAGATGATAAAAGTGAAAAAGGAACTGAACAAATTGAGCCAGTTGTTGTTAAATAGACTGCTAAGACAAAGGTGAATCCTGTTAAGTTTGTAGCTAAAACTGTAAAGTCTGATTCTGAAAAGATGAAAGAGTCTGTAGCAGAAGTTAAGGAAAAGTCAACTTCGGACAAATTAGAACATGATAAACCAGCTGAAGTTAATATAGGCTTAATGACAAACAAGTAGCTTAAGCATAAGCTGAAAGAAATTAGGAATGTCAACAAGGTAAAGAAAGCTAGGAAAAATAGGAATGTTAAGGAAGGTGTGAATAAAAGCAATAATTATATGCCTGTTCCTAATGCTCCTAGAAAGAAATGTTATAACTGTGGAAACTCTACCAATCTTGCTTCTTTTTGCAGGAAGAATAAGAATATAAACTCTTTACCTCCTAAGTCAGGAATTAAGAGTCAGTCTGTTAGGTTTAAGCCACAAAATCCTTGTTTTCATTGAGGTAATTTATGGCATTCCATTTATACTTTTAAGGAATATCATAGTTTGTAGTATGATTATTATCAAATAAAACCTTCTTTGAAGAAAGTTAATTTAATTCCTTCTAGTATAAAGTCTGATACAAAGTCTGATATAAGTTCTAATAAACAACATGTTAGCATAAACTCTGATATTAAATCCGCTGCAAATGCTAACAAACTTAAAAAGGCCAAAGGATCCAAGCAAGTCTGGGTCCTTAAAACTAATCATTAGTGGTCTTTCTGATTGCAAGGCAACAGGAAAGATATCCTAGTGCTGGACAGTGGATGTTCAGGACATATGACTGGAAATAAAGCCCTGCTATTAGACTTTATGGAGAAAACTGGCCCAGGAGTTTCTTATGGAGATGGCAACATGGGAAAAACTCTGGGATATAGCAATATCAATTTTGGGAATGTCATTATTGAAGCAGTAGCCCTTATCTCAGGACTTAAACACAAGCTGCTGAGTGTGAGTCAAATCTGTGATAGAGGTTATCATGTAGATTTCTTTGAAGAACACTGTGAAGTTGTAAGCAAATCAACAGGAAAAGTTGTTCTAAAAGGTTACAGGCATGGTAAAATTTATGAAGCCATACTTTCAACAAGTTCTGATGGTTCTGCAATCTACCTGTTGAGTAGAGCATCAATTGAAGAAAGCTGAAATTGGCATAAAAGACTCTCTCATTTAAATTTCAACAACATAAATGAGCTTGTAATGAAAGATCTTGTGAGAGGATTTCCAAAATCAGTATTTGCCCCTAATGACCTTTGCGATTCATGTCAAAAGGCAAAATAAAGAAAATCTTCATTCAAGAGCAAAACTGAATCTTCAATTCTTGAGCCTTATCACCTACTGCATGTTGATCTATTTGGTCCAGTCAATGTCATGTCTATTGCAAAGAAGAAATATGTTATGGTTATAGTGGATGAGTTCATAAGATACACTTGGGTGTATTTCTTGCACAAGAAGAATGAAAATGCATCTACTCTAACTGATCATGTCAGACAGCTGGATAAGTTGTCAAAGATTCTGTTAGAATTATAAGAAGTGATAATGGCACTGAGTTCAAGAATTCAATCATGGAAGAGTTCTGTAAAGAGCATGGAATCAAACAAGAATTTTCTGTACCTGGAACTCCATAGCAAAATGAGTTGTAGAAAGAAAGAACATGACTCTCATTGAAGCTGCACGAACTATGCTTGATGAAGCAAGGCTACCAACCTACTTTTGGGCTGAAGCTGTGCAGACTATTTGTTTTACACAGAATGCTACACTCATAAACAAGCATGGAAAAACACCATATGAGATGGTGAAGAAAAAGAAAGGGGCCAAATCTGAAATACTTTCATGTATTTAGATGTAAGTGTTTTGTTCTTAAGACTCATCCTGAACAGCTGTCAAAATTTGATCTAAAGCTGATGAAGGAATTTTTGTTGGATATCCACTTTCCACAAAAGCCTTCAGAATATACAATTTAAGAACAAGGGTTGTCATGGAATCTATCAATGTATCTTTTGATGATAAGAAGATTACTGGACTTGAAGATTTCAATGATCACGATCAGCTGAGATGTGAAAATGAAGACTTAAATTCTGATACTGTAAATTCTGATGACTTATAATCTGATCGTGTAAGTTCTGATGTCATTAAAACTGTGGTAACAACTCCAAAGGAAAATGCACCTGTCCAGGGGGAGCAAGCTGAAGATCCTACCACAACTCAAGACTCTCAAGAAGCATCAGAACCTGTCACTGGCTCTTCAAGTTCTAATGAGCCAAATTCTGATAATTCTGAAAACTCTGATTCTTCAAACTGAAGGATCTAACTCAAATTCTGAAGTCTCAGAGAGCATAACTACAGGGGGCATCAGAAAATGCTGATGGAGATAGCATGGATCATTGGGGAGGATCAAATTCTAGAAATCAACTTCAATCTGCAAGGAAGTGGACCAAATCACATACACCTGACTTAATTATTGGAGATCCTGAAGCAGGTGTTAGAACTAGAACTGTAACATCAAATGAATGTCTTTATCATTCTTTTCAATCTCAGACTGAACCAAAGATAGTGGAAGAAGCTCTTCAAGATGCTGATTGGGTGTAAGCAATGCAGAAAGAGTTAAATGAATTTGAAAGAAACAAAGTCTGGACCCTTGTGCCGAGACCAAAGAACATATAAGTTGTTGGCACAAAGTGGGTGTTCAGAAACAAAACTGACAGTGGTGGCATAATTACAAGAAACAAAGCAAGGCTGGTTGCTAAGGGTTATTCTCAACATGAGGGTATTGATTATGATGAAATATATGCACCAGTTGCTAGATTGGAAGCCATTAGAATCTTTTTGGCTTATGCTGCTCACAAAAAGTTTAAAGTCTTTCAAATGGATGTAAAAAGTGCTTTTCCCAATGGAGAATTGGAAGAAGAGGTGTATGTTGAACAACCTCCAGGCTTTGTAGATTCAAAATTTCCAAATCATGTCTACAGGCTTGACAAAGCACTTTATGGCCTTAAGCAAGCTCCAAGAGCATGGTATGAGACTTTAGCTCAATTCCTTCTGGAAAATGGATTTCACAGAGGTATAATTGATAAAACACTGTTCTACCTCAACCATGCTAAGGACTTACTTTTGGTATATGTTGATGATATCATATTTGGTTCTACAAATGCCAAACTCTGTAAAAGGTTTGCAAAACTAATGCAATCAAGATATCAAATGAGTATGATGGGAGAACTTAGTTATTTTCTGGGCCTTCAAGTCAAGCAAAATGAAGAAGGTACTTTTATCTGTCAATCCAAGTCTACCAGAAATTTACTTAAGAAATTTGGAATGCAAGACAGTTTAACAGCATCCACTCCCATGGCCACTGCAACCAAGTTAGATAAAGATACTGGTTCATCAGTAGATATTACTAACTACAGAGGTATGATTGGCTCTTTACTCTATTTAACTACAAGTAGACCTGATATCATGTATGCTACCTGTCTTTGTGCAAGATTCCAGGCTGATCCAAGAGAACCTCACTTAATATGTGAAAAGAATTTTCAAGTACCTTAAGGGTACAGCTGATCTAGGATTATGGTATACTAGAGAATCAGATTTTAAGCTAATAGGTTACTCAGATGCAGATTTTGCAGGATGCAAAATAGACAGGAAAAGCACTAGTGGAAGCTACCAATTTCTTGGAGGCAGATTAGTTTCTTGGTTTAGCAAGAAACAGAAATCAATTTCCACATCAACTGCAGAAGCATAATATATTGCTGCAGGAAGCTGTTGTGCACAAATTCTTTGGATGAAGAATCAGTTACTGGATTATGTGTTAGAATTTTCTAAAATACCTATTTACTGTGATAATCAAAGTGCTATTGCTATGACAGGTAATCTAGTTCAACACTCAATGACAAAGCACATCAGCATTAGGTACCATTTCATAGGGGAACATGTGATGAAAGGTACAGTGGAATTACATTTTGTTCTAACAGATCAACAACTAGCAGATATCTTCACAAAACCACTATGTGAAGCTACCTTCACAAGACTGGTAAATGAACTTGGAATGGTTTCGGGTTCTTTCTCTAAATCTACTTAGTTTTTGTTCTCATGCATCAGACTTTATGATCAGTGTTTACAGATTATTTTATTTTCATATAATATGTGCTTTAATTGAAATACATTAAATGCTGATTGTTATCTGATGTGGATCTTTATACTCTGATAGTGATTTAAATGTTCTGTGACTATTCAATCCAATGAGGATATATGTGCTAGATGCTGACATAGTAGTCTTTAACATACTAGAAATCCCATGTTTGAATTAGTTGTTTATGTGGAAACTCATTAACACAAGCAAATTATGATTTTGAGCTTAGTCAAGTTTACTTTGTGTATCTTATTACTAAGTCACAAACTAGATTCTTGCTTCTTATCTGTCAAATTCTGATGTTAGTAAATCTTAAGGATGAACCTTAATGCTGATAAGCCTCACTTATCTGAAGAAAAGAAAATAAAAGAATAATAAAAGTCAGGTACTCCTTTGAGATCTAGAGAAAATAATGTGGAAGGGAAGACCCAAATGCATTGCTAGTATTAAGTAATATGCATTAGAAAAGCAAATAAATATTTCTTGGTGACTTTTCACATTCTCTGATTACTAGAGAAATACTCTGATAATAGCATAAATTTTGATAAGCAGTTGTGACTCACTTACACTGAGAAGCCCCTGTAAAAGGGAATTTCAAAAGATGCATAAAATGAGCACAAACAGTTGAGGTGGACTCTAGCATAAATTTGTTCTATAGTAGACTTCATGATTGATGACAGATTTTAAGCACTTTTCTTAGTTATGCCTTATTTCTAAGATGTACTGAAGTTTATCAGATTTTAATCTTAATATGATATTCTGCTAAATGCACACACTATCACTCCATATGAATGATGAAAATTGCTGTGGTGATTAAGTTGTTTCTGACAAACAGTTAAGTGTCATTTGCATAAATTCTAAGGACAAGTTCTAATGATTAAACTCTGAAGAATCAAGTCAGTATTTGTATGAAGAATCACAGAAAAAGATATTCACTTTTTGAGTTGATAAGCCATATTCTGATGACTGTTAAAATCCGATATAAGTTAAAGTTCTGATATTAAATCCTGATGGAAACTCTGATGCTTACGTGGCATTATTCTTTACTTGACTTATTTGTGGTAAATACTGAAATGGTCATAGTTAATCAGAATATAATTAGGTGAGATAAAAACAGTCATAATCATTTGGGTTAGTGGTAAACGTGTGTGTCCTGAAAACTGCATGTGCACAGTAATTATTGCTTATTTCCCGTGCCCATTAACTCCTGCTTTAACTTTTTACTGACTGTTCACACGTTGCCAGGTGTAAATTGTCTGCCATGCTTCAAAAATATAACTGCTGAGTGGAGAGAGTATATATATGGGAGTTAAAAGATTTTCTAATCTTTTACTTACTTTTCTATTCTTAATCTCTCTTATTCTCTCTCTCTCTAATATTCTCTGAAGCGTTTTCTTACAGGACTTTTATCAAACACCTTGCAAACACTCTCTTTCTCACTTAATCTCTTACAGAAATGGCACCAAAAGACTTGATTTTCAATGAAGCTAAGTTTGTTCCTAACAACTACTCGTCTATTCTTAGCAAGAATTAAGCTTCATCAGAACTTCACTTTATTCAGGACTTTCTTGCTAATTCTGATATTGGGTATGCTTTGACCCAACCTGAAGCAATCTCTGGAGCTCAAGTACTGGAGTTTTGGAGAAGTGGCGTATATGATGATGGTGGCGCTCATGGGTCCCCAAGTATCATCTTTACAACAGGGAGGATGAGCATGTTGTGACTTTGGCTACAGTATGCCAAGCATTGCAATTGCCTGAGAATTGCATTTATTCGACTGTTGAGGAGCCAGTTCTTTAACAGATGATGGCCAGTTTGGGGTATGAAAAGACATTGGCAAAGCTGGGTCAATTGAAGAGACCTTACATAAGGAGGGAATGGAGTTTCTTCTTTGACTGCATTATAAAGGCTTTTACAAACAAATGTTCTAATTTTGATGCAATCCCAATTCTCAGTCAACAAATCGGGTATGCTCTAATTAATCAAGCTGATTTTGATTATGCAAGTGCTATTTTAGGCTTTATTGGGGATAGGATGACATAAGATAGGAATACAGTTTACTTTTTTAGATTTTGTCAACTTATTTATAGTTTTTGTTGTACTGATAAACCCCAATTAGCTAGTGAATTAATTCCACCATTTATACTTGCTAAAAGAGCTTTTAATGACTTATTATCTACTGATAATAAGAAGGCTGTGTTGAGACCCCTCCAAATTCCCATAACTGTCAAACAAGCCTTAATAAACTATGATCCACTTACATACACTACACTATATCCTGATGTCCAACCTTCTAAATGTCAACCTTCAGCACCTACCACCTCTATACAAGCACCTCAAACTTCTCAACCACAACCAAAATCTACCATCAGGACATCTTTCAAACCATCAACTCAATCATCTCAACCTGAATCATCAACACATACCATCAGACCTTCATCTTCTAGGCCAAAGAGGACAAAGTATGCTCCTCAACCTCCACAAAAGAGAAGGAAGATGATTCTTAGGGATGAATCTAATAGTGAACAAGAAGCACAGGTTCATGCTTCAGAACCAGTGACAGTTGAAGCTAAGAATGTTACTTCTCAGAAAGAAACTTCAGCTCAAAGTTCTGATACTTTGAAGAGGACATCTATAAGTTCTGATGTTGCAACAACAACTCCTTCATTGGCAAGGAGATTGAAGAAAATGAGGGCAAAGAGGTATAATGCTAAATCTCCATCTGAAGATACTGCAGAAGCTGAGGAAGGAGATCAGGAATCTCTGATCTCAAAAGAGCCAATAATAATTGAATCTCTGCCAGTTACAGACAAAGACACTGTACATGATACAGTGGTTACACCTCCAGCCTCTCCTCTTCATGAAGATATTACAGTTGTAGATTCAGGATTAAGTCCTGAAATTGATATCACTAGGCTGCACATTCCAACTGTTCTTTATTTGGAAGCTCCTACAGAAGCTCAGCAATCTCCAGTTCAATCTCCAATCTTAAATGCTGAGATACCAACTCCACCTGTTTCTCCAAAGTATGCTGAAATTCCTACAGTAGATGAGGTTATTCCTGAATCTCCAGTTGCCTCACACTTTGTTGTTCTGTTAGAATATAATGAATCTTCTTCAAGTTCTGAAGACAGTGTTTCTGTTGAGACTACAGCTCCCATTCTGGGAAAGGAAGCATTGGTAAAGAAGTTTATTGAGCAGGATGCACCTATACCTTGGGAGGATACTCGCAGAGGAGTTGAGTGGACCAAGAAGTGGAATGATTCTGATTTTATTCCAAGATCTATCATTCTGACAGAGCATGTGTCAAAAGCTGATGAGTTATTGTCAAATTCTGATTTGAAGACACAGCTCAAGATCACTGGTCTCTCGACAAAACATCTTCAAGTTCTACACTGTGAAACTCAAGAAAAGGTTGATAAGCTTCTAGAAAAAGCTGATAAGCTAGAAATGGACACCAAGCTTGACAAAAAGAGGTTTATCGGACCTATTTCTGAAAAGGTAGAAGCAATTGAGAAAACCCAAGAGAAGCAACAGGCCCAAGTTACTGAGGATCTGGAAAATCAAGCTTCTCAACAGGCTCAATTGAATGAAATTCAAACTTCAGTCGAACTTCTTCTCTCACTCCTACTATCAGAGGATGCCAAAAAGGGGGAGAAGATAGTTAAGTCCAAATGCTCAGATTATCAAATACTAAAGAAGACAGATGATGAAACTGTTGACCAGGGAAACCCTAGTCAGGGTAGAGGTCAAGTTCAAGGAAAAGAGCAGAGCAGCAAGGTTTCTTCAAGGAAACTAATTACTGATGCAAGCAGATCTTCTATTCAAAAGAAGACAAGTTCTGAAGTTGCTCAAACTGAAAATCTGATAGCAAGTACTAAAATTGAAAATCTGAGATCAAATTCTGATTAGCAAAGTCTGAAAAAGCCTGATGTTTTGATACAAGGTGGAAGTCAAGATTCTCAAAAGTTTATTCAAACTCTGAAGCTCAAGGGAAAGTAGACTACTGTCTACTACAAGGATCCCAAGATTCAGACACTTGATGAAGAAATTGCTAGAAGATTATTTCTGAAACATAATCCAGGAATGGATTTAGATAATCTCAAGGAGAAAGAAGCTAGATTTAAAGCTGAAAAGACAAATTTAAAGTCAAAAGCTTCTATTGCAAAGGAACCTCCAAGGCCTAAGGAGAAGGGCATTGTGATCAAAGAGAAGATAATTTCTGAGGCATCAAAGCACAAAACAAGATCACAATCTGAGATTGATCTTAAATGGAAAGGAAAGGAAAAGGTTGATGAACCTACAAAGTTTCAAAAGAGGAAAATATCTTCAGTTATGATAGATCCTGTCTACCAAACTATAATTCATGATGATGATACTCTGACTGAAGAAGATGTTCAAACTCTGAAAAGAAAGAAGATTTATGAAGAATCAACGACAACCTCTGACAAAGCTCAAGTTGTTCAGAGTGAAGAACATCAAGCAAAAGCAAAAGCAAAAGCAGCAAGTTCTGATAAAGTCAAGAAGTCAACCTCTGATAGTGCTCAAGTTGATTTAGACAAGGAAGTAGCTGATAAAAAGAAACTTCTGTGGAAAAATGTTAAACCATCAGATCCAAAGCAAAGCCAACTGCTGTCTACTTTCATGAGTATTGGGTTAAATGCTAGAGAACCAAGAGACAGGGCTGGACTAGGTTCTGATGAAGCTAAAATCAAAACAGGACTTGAAGTTGCTACAAGAGATCCATTTTTACTAACTGACAAACCTCTTGAAGATGTTACACAGAAACATCTTGATAAAGTTATATCTGTTCAAGTGGTACTGGATGCTCATGATAAGCACAACATCAAAGAAAATCTGATTCTATTTCTTGAAGATGGAAGGACATATCAGATGTCAGAATCAGATGTACTGAACAAATCACTAAAAAAACTTCAATTCTTTCATTATCTTTAAGAGGTAAAGTCTAATATTATCAGGAGATGGTCAAACTTCATATTGAAGACCATCAGAGATAAAGCAAGAATTTCTGGTTCAAGATTTACAGAATTCATTCCATGTATTGTTGAAGATGATGGAAGTGAAATTCCTATAAAGAAAGATTCTGCTAAGCTTGAGGTAATACTAAAAAAGAAATGTCTATGCTACAATAAAGACTCTTCTCATCCTATGGTAATTAGATTGGATAATGGTTTAGAAAGAAACCACATCTCTATGATAAGGACTACAATCTATCAGATTGGGAGTCGGAATGAAGAGATGAAGCAAGTCAAGACTACACTCTCTCAGGTCCTGAGGATTAAAGAACAAAAGCTGATATCACACTTTGTTAAGAATCATTATGGATTCAGATTGACTTAGTGAGATTGGTAAAAGCTACAAGGACTGTAAGTTGTAGTTAGTTATATAGTTAAATTCTTTATGTATTTGAACTTAAATGTATTTGACATCATCAAATCTATTAACTTGTATATTTTGCATAATTTACAAGTTGGGGGAGATTGTTAGATATATTTGAGTTGTCATGTTTAATATGTTTCATGTTTAGTTTTTAGATCTTAACAAACAGGAAATATCAGGACTTACTGGAATCAGTACTTACTGGAAGTCGGAACATAAGATCAGGACTTAAGGTCATGTCAGAACTTAAGTACGGGAGGACTTACAGTTAAGGAAGGAAGCTGATTTAAAGTAGAAGATCGAGACTAAGAAGATATGCATGGAAAGAATTAGAAGACTGGAAGACTTGTATAAGATATCGATTGATATATTTTAGGAGACATAATTATATTCCATATCAATTAGAAGTTATCTTGTAACTGTGTAGTATATAAACACATACATAGGTTTACACTATATGTGTTATCATTATCGAGATACATTATTCATTGTAACCTAGCAGCCCTTAGTGATATTTGTTCATCACTGAGAGAGAACAGTTCCATTGTAACAGGGTTTATTATATTGAATATATCTGTTTACTGCTACTTGTGTTCAAGATCGATTTGATTGTAATAATACTGTAATCAACCCCCTTCTACAGTGTTGTGTGACCTAACATTTTGTATCAACATCTCTTGGTTTTATCTAAGAAAATACAATTTCTTAGTGTATGATCTTAAGTGAGAGTATAATACATAAGTTGTGTGATTTTCTTGGTTTTGTTTTGGAGATAGGTTCGAATTTTTACTACTAAAAGGTGGGTTTTGATTTTGATTCAAATTTTACAAAGGGTTTTGGTTCAAATATTTGGTTTTTGGTTCGAATGAATGAGTTTTGCAAAAGGATTTTGATGTTCGATTGGTTTTGATGATATATATATAAACCTTTGTTTTTGTGTTAGTTTCTTTGCATGTATGTAAAGTCCTAAGTGTAATCACGTTATATTTTGTTTATTTTGGAAAGAAGATGGGTTAAATGATTAGATCATGGGTTTAATTAAGTTTTTTTATCGTAGGTAACCCGCAGCCGCTACCCTTCAGGTGCGCACTGGGTAAACCCTATGGGCTCACATAATAGCCTGCAAACCACGTGAACCATGGTAAACCACAATTAAGCAACATGCTCTGACTCAGGAGGCATAATCATAAATTCTCCTCCCGTGGGGATTCGAACCTGTGACCAAGGGGATAGTTATCCCCTCTATAACCAACTGAGCCAACCCTTGCGGGCAGGGTTTAATTAAGTTGGATTTGTGATTTAGAGTATTGCATGTTGAGTTGATTGATTGCATGTCGATTTTACAAGTTGTTTTGTTGTTAATTGGGTTATTGTTTAATTTGGAATTAGAATTTGGTTTATATTGGATATGTGAGTATATAAGTAAGAATAAGTTAAGTTTTGATTATTAAAAGTATGGATTTCATTCAGTTTTTAAAGGAATAAATGATTGGATTTATGCATGTTAAGATTTTGTTCACAAATAATGTTTTGGTTCGGTTTTTGATTTAAAAGAAATGATTTCAAGAAGTGTTCTTGTTTGGAATGGATTAAAATAGGTTTAAATTGTAAATGGAACCTTGCATGTCTATATTTGATAAATTGTTTGTGTTCTATTGAAATAGTCGAATGGTATATGGTATTAAAAAGGGTTGATTCAAGTTGTTTGGTCAATTTAATTTTAGAGTCTAATTATATGGTTTGTGTAAGATTGATTTGGTGTTTAAAAGATGTTTGGTTAGTTTCATGTTAAGTTAAGTGGTTTCATGTTGATTTCTTGGCTTGGTGCCATTTGTTTTGGCTCAAATTTTATAGTTAAAAATGAAGAAATAGTTGTTTGGTTGTCAAGTTATTTAGATCATGATTGTTTTGTTAAGATATAGATTTAAGTATACAAGAATATACTTTATATGTGTTATATGAGTACTTTATGATTATGCTTGAATATACGAGTTAAGTATATAAGTATATACTACTAAGTGCTATGTGAATATTTCAATGATTATACTCGTGTATATAAGTTAAGCTTTAATGCGAGTTGGGATAATCGTTGGACGTTCAGGGAACGTCGAGTGCGAATAAGTATCTAATTAGGGATTATGTTTTGGATTGTAGATTCAGATAGCGGAGGAATTCAGGATTGTAGATTCAAATAGTGGAGGTATTCAAGCTATAAAAGGGAAAGGAAACTTAGGTGGCACTAGTTCAGCTTCAGTAGTTCAGTTTTAATTTCAGTAAAGCATGAAAGCGATTTAAGGCAAGTAACTCTGCCTTGTCTTATGAATTGATATTGCTAATGCTATGATAAAGTAGTGATCCTTTTTTTATACTTGTGATAAACCTGTTATTGATTTCTGAGAAACCCTAATATTGATTCTTGTGATAACTTGTTATTAAATCT
Source organism: Apium graveolens (assembly GCF_009905375.1). Lineage (NCBI taxonomy): Eukaryota > Viridiplantae > Streptophyta > Magnoliopsida > Apiales > Apiaceae > Apium > Apium graveolens. Next base: position 173,439,298 of record NC_133649.1, read on the forward strand.
TGTTCGACCGTTTACAACCACTTGATTGATTCATACCCGATTACATTGCCTATTTCCTTTGTCGCCCTATGATCACGTAAACCCTAAGAGAACCTATATGAATTCCCTTGCGAAATGTCTTGAGTAACCTGAATTCTTCATTAACTTGAATACCTTTGCCTTTTTGATTAATTCTCTTGAATACCTTTTCCTTGATGTTTAATTCTCTTGAATACCTCGAACTTGATTTCTAGTATTGCTTCAATAATTCCATATATTGGCCATTGCTTATAATTTGAATTCCTTGAACTACATTTATTTGATAACTATCCTTTATTGATTATCGTTATAACTCTTTTTCAATATTTCTTCCTTAGTTGTTGAATCATTGATATTCATCCTTGATGACCCCTCTAGTGTGAGGATAGTTCTTCTTTTGATAAGAATCTCATAATCCTACTCCTCTGATTGTTGATCGTAGTCTTATTGTTTGGAATCCTTAAAGATTGATATGATTATTTCATGCCTTAAGAACTTTTGAAATGTTATTCTTTCGGACATCTAATTCTTATAAAAATGTAAAGTTTTTAAAAGTTGAATTTCCAAAGGGGAAAAATATTTTCTTGAGAATTGCCAAAGGGGCAAAATGTTTTTTTGAGAATAGTGGATCTGGAATAAGATGCATGTCCTTTCCATACTTATTATTTGAGGCTTAAAAGCTGCCTCGGGATCCCACCAAAATTGTTTAGAACCCAGTGAAGTTCGGGATTACTTCGTGGATGATCACTGTTAGGGCGAAAACACGCGCTAAAATTCACACAAGTATACGCGTTCGCAAGTAGTATAAGATATAAATCAGATCCGTTCCCAGAGACTCGTTTAGGTTAAGTTCAATTTATGCACCTATGCAACAATGTATGGTTATCGCTCAATGCTAAGACAAATAACAAATTGGGTTTTGATTGAACTAAGAGATTATACTAAATAACATTAACTAAGAGAATTGAGGTTGAATTACTATATATGACAAACATGGGATCCTAACTTCATTAAATACTTCATTTAATAGCCTTTTTGTTCTTAACCTTAGCATGTAATGGTGATGACACTAATCAGATTACACGAAACTAGTAAACGCCAACTTTTGTTGTACGAATACCCTACTACCAAGCATCCACAAAAGAGATAGAAGTTGAATAGACACCAATTATGCTTAGTCCTTATATGTCTATAAAAAATTGAAAACATAACGGTTTAATGTGCAAGTTATCTATCATGATTACATAGGGCAAGTAAGATGGTTAAAATTACCTACGAATTATGCATAACAAATATATGAACCTATGCTAGCATGGCAAGTTCTAAACCTCTATATTCACTGTCACTTCAATAGAGATTAACACGCTATATTATATGTTAGCTACACACATAAGACGAATAAGCACAACCAATACTAGGGTATCAATCAATCACCACACACCAAGATATTAAAACAAATTAACTATAGAAATTCATAAGTAAATCCGTTAGAACCCCATGATAATGATTAGTTCATAATCGAACTCATCATCACCATGGGTTCCAATGAAAGCATGATAATAAACAATATAAGAGTACTAAGGTTCAAAGACAAATCGAAAACAAGCATCCAAGTATCAACTATATTGAAGAAAATAAGAGTCTTCTTCTCTGTAGCTTTCTCGTGCTCTCTAGGTCTTCTTATTGCTCTCCCAGGCCTCCTTCTTGTTAAAAACGTCTTTTTATGGGTATATATAGGCTCCAGGATGACCAGGACTCTCAAAATCTTCAATTTCGACTAAAATCAGGATTCTGGGGCAGATACCGGGCGCGGCCGCGTGGCCTTCAGGCGCGGCCGCGCTGACATTCTGGAATTTTTCTGACAAATCCTCTTTTGGCCATATCTTGAGTTCTGCTCATCAAAATTAGGCGATTCAACTTCCCACACGATGCTAACAAGATTCTATGCAACTCTACAATATACTAGGCTTCCAATTCTGAACTTTTTTCAGCATAATTCTTTGAAAAGCTTCTTTCTTCCTTCAATTGATGCCTGAAATGCAATAACGCAAAAATATATCAAAAATACCAACAATTTGAGTCCAAAACACCAACTTAAGCCTGAAATGAAGCATTTCAAGTAGATATAAAATCCACTTATCACACCCCCAAACTTGAATCGATGCTTGTCCTTAAGCATAAACAAACTCAAAACTATAAAACAAACCTAATGCATGAATGCAACTACGCGAATGCAACTAAATGGTAATGCAATCGATCCCCTCAGTATAACAATAACCAACCAACAAGCTAATGCCTCCAAAAATGCAATGACTCAAAATAGATCTCTAATAAATCTCACAAACCAACTTACAAACCAGAAACGTGCGTGTGTGGGATGCTTAACAGATATATTCTCGATACTAGATCAATAACCATAAATTGTTTTTCATCAAAACAATCATAAGTTTATAACTAGAATAGACCTTAAATGCATAATGACTAACAACACCTACTTTCTACTTGAGTTATACAAGGATTCATGCTATTATTGAACACATAACAAAGATGCTTACTTGATCGTGCAATGAATGAGGTCCACAAAAGACTTATGTAATAATACCCATGTAGCGAGTGTTAGGTTAGCGGATCCCAGACTATAAAAACCTTAGGTCACTATACACAAAGTCTCCTAAGAACTTAATAACTCGAGTATTAAAGAGCTCACTCTTTATCAGTTATGCATAAACACACACTCTTTTTTCTTCTCTTTTTTCTTTTTTCTTTTTTTCTTTTTTTCTTTTTTTTCAACAATTTCTGAATGAGTGGGTTTCGCTCCATCTCATTCAACCCTAGACTACTCATAAAAATATGAGCCGGCTACTAGCCATTTGACGCCTAGCCTTACAACAACTAGCAATGAAATCCAAGTTTTTCTCTAGATAAAAAAATCAGTGTTTTTACGTGATTACGAGAATATTACAAATTCAAAATATAATCAAGTGATTAAATCTCAACAACAAACAAGTATAATCATGATCTAGATCAAAAGCAACCCAATAAGACTTTATGAAATTTTTTATTTCTAGCATGCAAATCAATTCATTAAGACTTAAACATCCCTCTATTCATCATCACCACACTCAAATCAACATCAACTTATCAAATAACATAGTTCATCTTAAGGGATCATGCTAAATATGCATGTAAATGCAACTATATGAAATCACATAAAAAAGCAAACAAATATGTCCTATATGAACAATCATGCAACACTACGAATGAAATACAACTATATGCAACATGAATCTATATGAACTATATGGACACACACAAACTAATCCTTACATTATCACCCCCAAACTTAAAATTTTCAATGTCCTCATTGAAGGCAATAATAAGGATTTTAGGCATACCTAGTCATCGAAAAGATCACCCTCTTCGGGTGGAGGATCAAGTGGCCAATCAACCTCGACACCAGTGACTCGGAAAATAGTGCCCAAAGCTTGTGTCAAATATGCAGTAAAATGATAGTGAATGTCATGCATGGCCTCCATACGCCTAGTCAATCGCCTGTACTTCCCATCACCAACACCAGTCCTTTCAACTTCCTACTACGCATGAGAAGAACCCTCTGTAGGCACTGGAGGATCCGTTCGGCTACCCTCTATATCATCAAAAATATATCTCAAGCCCTTGTCATGGGGTGCACCTACGAATGCATAACTCAAGTGATCTGGTAGTGGGTGAAGCTCAAGTGTGAAAGCATCTTCAAAAGACGACTCAAGATGTTCCTGAGAAATTTTCAGCTCTTCTAACCCAAGAGAATCGAATGGCATATCCAACTTCCTCTTCCATGAAGGTGCATTCAAATACTGCAGTTGCTCTGCCCCTTCTTTGTCATCAATAACTGATTTCCCCGTTAAGGATCTCTCTAAGGTCTCTGACTTTGGCAATTGCTCAAGTTCCGAATTCACGACAGAGTCTACCCACTCTACTTTAAAGCACTCCTCTTTAGTTGTGGATACCTTTATTACCTTGAACACATTAAAAGTGACCTTTTGATCGTGAACCTTTATCGTAAGCTCTCCTCTTTGCACATCGATCATAGTTCGGCCAGTAGCTAAGAATGGTCTCTCCAAGATAATGGGAATCTTCTTATCCTCCTCAAAGTCAAGAATTACAAAGTCAGCAGGAAAGATAATTTGGTCCACCTTGACCAAAATATCCTCCACTATACCTCGTATATAAGCGATGGAATGATCAGCTAGTTGTAATGACATGTATGTTAGTTTCAGATCAGGTAGACCAAGCTTTTTGAAGATAGATAAGGGCATCAGATTAATGATAGCTCCCAAATCACATAAACACTTGTCAAAAGACAAGTTTCCAATAGTGCAAGGAATAGTGAAGCTTCCAGGATATTTAAGTTTCGGAGGAAACTTCTGTTACAGCACAACACTGCATTCCTCTGTAAGAGCAAATGTCTCTAAGTCATCAAGCTTCACTTTTCGAGAGAGAATACCTTTCATAAACCTTGCATAGCTAGGCATCTATTCAAGAGCTTCAGCGAAAGGTATGTTGATATGAAGTTTCTTGAACACCTCCTGTGGCGCCCTCCAAACCCGGGTCAGAAGTTTGGGGTCCACAACACATACACAAAATATAAACATGTATAAGAAATATTATTTGCAATGACCCTGCTTTACACAACCATGGATCGCGACAGGTTAAAGTATGAAAACAAGCCATAACCTTAACTTTTATTACAACGTGTCAAATCCCAACTAATTTAACTTGCAACTGATAATGAAATTATTCTTACAATCTTACTATCTCACTACCATATGAAGTTCCTGCTAGCTCGATCCAACTCAAACTGGAATCCTAGCTCGCACTTTGGACTGAGGGACTTCACTATCATCCATATCCTTTTTAACTGTAAAATTTATAAAAAGATTCGCAAGAGTGAGCTAACTAGCTCAGCAAGTCATAATAACGATAACTGAGGTTAAACAATGATCAAATGAGATGCTTCAGAGGAAACAAATTTCTGTTTAACTAATCATTAGAACTGGATATTCATTTTAAGTTTTAAAACCAAGGTTAGGTTGCTGATCAGTCACGCACTAACCCCGAGCAAAGCACACAACACTGCTCTAACTACTGGATCCAAGGCACACATTGGCCTAACTTGACCATTGATATGGTCTGACCATGAATCTGGTCCATATATATAAAAAAATTATCCAATTCTAAAGCAGTTCAATATGGTAAACAATATAATTCGATAAAACAAGATCATAATCAATGATGGTTAAACACTTGAATAACAACGTAAGGAAACTCATGTATATCATGAGGGCATATCAGGGTATGTATAAGAAACGGTTTTCAGTCTGTAAAAGGATCAGGTATTAGATAATAATGATTTTTCAAGGTATAGTGCTTTGATGTTATAAAGAATGGTTGGAGTATAAAAGTTTCTGTGTTTTCAAACAATTTTGTTCCAGTGTTTGGTATTTGGTAGTTATACATTTGGGGAGTAGTATCATATTTGTTTGATTTGGTATCTGAGGATCAACAAAGGATGGTTTACAAAGAATAAGGCTTACGGCTCAAGATCAAGAAAATCAGGGTTCAAAGGTAAATAGTTTAGAACACTTGCATTATAAAATAGGAGTTATTTTGAATAATAGCGATATGGTTATGAAACAGTTCGAAAATATTTGCGATATATCTTTGAAGAAAAGTTCAGAAGTACTTCCTTACAGGGCTTTATAACTATTACTGATCAATTCTGAGCCGACTCTATCGCTCAGGCTTTAACGTCCAACCACTAGATCCCATTGGATCCGACTTCGACACTCAGGTTTTTCTGTTGAAACTTTACTGAGCTCGTCGACTGCTCATTAGCTTATCCTTAGTCCATTGTCCACTTCCAGTTTTCGGACTAGAACCTACAGGGTCGAAATACTCTATGTTAGATACCTAGTTATGCTTGACATATCCTCGCTATAACCTACCCATATGATAGCATATTCCGACTCGTAATTATTCATATTATAATATCACAGACAACAATAAGGGTTCACGTTCTCGAAATCGGTTCAGTGTTCATTTTCAGAAAATATGTATACTCATTATTTTATGAAATTAGGGTTATTGAGTTTTGGACAGAACGTTCACCATAACATACAATCAAGTTCGTATAAAGTATAAGTATATATATTTACTCGACGTCCCGATAATTATCAGATACGGTCTCGTATTTACGTAGTTCAATTTCTGAAAATCGGGCAGCACTTCCTTTATTTATCGAACTAACCCATCGAACAACTCGACGTCAAATCAACAACACAATCCAATTTACAAGTCCCAGTTACCAACTCAAACCAACAACAACAATCGCAACCCAACAATCTAATCATAATCTAATTATCTTCCCACTTCAATATAACATAAAATTTTCTTTCCAAAATTAATTTCACGTACTAAGCATTATTTTAAAAATTTTAGGACTCAGATTACATCATCACGGTCCACCGTCGACTCGCCGAAGCTCATCTCCGATGGCGGCAAAATTCGCGGGTACCCGATTAGTTAGGTTTCCAACGCTAAATTTTACCGATAAATAATAATTTCTCGTATGCATCAAAAATAATTTCATCAAAATAATCAATTATTATTTTTATTCTCAGCAGAAAATTTAAGAAATAGAAAAACAACACACGCGCGGCCTAGCAATCGGAGAATACAGCAGTAGTTGGAAGGAACCAGAGAAGAAAAAGGGCAACTGAAAGACAATAACACGGCAACACAGAATCGAGGCATCACACAGCCACACACATATGTATACACATCTAGGAATATGCACACAATAACAACACATACCCGCACCCAACCGCCACCACCTCGTCGGAAAAATCCGAGAGGGGCGGCGCACGGAGTTATAGGGCGGCGAAGCACAAGGTCTCGAGGGAAGAGGAAATCAACCAGGTGAAACAGGGGAAGGGTGGATTCAACGGGAAACACCAGAAAACATGAGAGAAATCAAACCCCCGCAAGGTTGATACCACTAAGAAAAATGAAGGCGGTGTTGTGGTGTTTTTATTTCTGTTTTTATTATTATTATAATTATTTTGTTAGCACAGTAATAGAAACACCATGTATCTGTTTATTAGCTCAGCTTATGAGACGTATATATTCCCCTTCTCGAGTCCTAATTTTTTTTTGTTCCGCATATCGCGTTTTTAACGAAGCAATTTACAGATAACTAAAATTCAAAAATTACAGAAATATTTTCAAAATTCTCGGAATAATTTGGAATTAATAAAAATAAAATTTTCATGATTTTTAATGAATTTTTGATTCGCGCTCTATATCCGTATTTCACAATTAATGAACTGAGCTACACTTAAAATAATTTCAGAGAATCACAAAAATCATCTTAAAATGTTATAAATATCCCGAAGTTTATAAAAACATAAAGTTCGTAATTTTGAATTAATTTCTGAAACGCAATTTATACCCGCTTTTAGCAATTAAACGAATCGACACGTCGGTGAAATTAATCCCGAAAATTTCCAAAATAATTTTAAAATTCTCGAAATATTTCAAACTTCAATAAATATGAGTTTCATAATTTTTGAAGAATTCTAGAATTAAATACAGATTTTACAAGTAAATATAATCAGAAAATCATACAGGGTTAGATAATTGATGAAATATTGGTTTCTAAACTTTATAAAATCTCAAAAATAATTATTGTAATTATAGAACCATAAAAACAATTTTAGAGACATTTCATATATTTATGCAAATAAATTTGCACTAAATCCACTTTTTGAAAGTGAAAACAATTCAATACGACTCCATAACTAACCACGCGGACAACCCGGTACACTATAAATCATACATCAATAATCAAGCAACCCATAGTGGTCAAAACCAATACACATATTTTATTTATTTAATAATTTCCATAATAATCACCTATTTAAATAATTCAAAAACACACGAGTCGTTATACCTCCAGAAACTTAGCAAATTGTTTATCCAACTTCTGCTTCTGTAGCCTTTTAGGAAAAGGGGGTGGAGGATAGATCTGTTTCTCCCCTTTATTACCCTCAGGAGGAGTGTGTTCCACAGTAGTCTTCCTTGGTTCCACCTCTTCTTCCTTCTGCACTTCTTCTTCAGCCACAATCTCATTTTCTGGAATTGGCAAGGGTGCAGACGCACCTACATTCTGAACAGAATTTTCAGACTCTTCATCTTGCTGAATTTAGGGACTTGCGACCCTTCCAGACCTTAAGGTGATGGCGTTCACCTATTCTTCAAATTCCCTCTCGCCTGGATTGGCTTCTGTATCACTAGGAAGTGTTCGTGGTGGTCGATTCAATAAGGCGTTAGCAATTTGCCCTATTTGATTCTCCAGATTCTGGATAGAAACAGCCTGGCTTTGGCATATAAGAGCCTGATTTTTACACATAAGACGCAACTCCTCTAATTCAGATTTTTCAGTCGAAGATAGACCTGCACCTCCAAGAGTTTGTTGTTGAAGTTGAAGTTGTTGTCTTGGTGCGAATCGTTGCTGAAAACCAGGAAGATTGAATTGATCATTTCCAAACTGCAGGAACGGCTGTTGCATCGCATTCTGATTGTTGCTCCATCTGAAGTTAGGACGATTCCAGTTGTCAGGATGATAAGTGTCTGGAACTGGTTGCTGCGATCTCTGAAAATTGCTCACAAACTGAGCTGATTTACTAGATATAGTGTATTGCTCCGTCGCATGTGAACCTGCACATAGCTCACAAACATTGGTTATCTGATTAACACCATAGTTAGCCAGAGAATCGATCTTCATAGATAACTCCTTTAGTTAAGCAGTGATAGCCGTAGTTGTATCCCCTTCAAGAACTTCTGCTACCTTGCCCTGTGGTAATCTCTGTGTTGGATACTGATATTCATTAGCAGCCATCAGTTTAATTAGATCGTACGCTTCCTCACAGCTCATTGCCCATAATGCTCCACCTGATGCTGCGTCGAGCATGGGTTTTGACTATGTCCCAACCAGTTATAAAAATAATTAATGATCATACAATTAGGAATTCCATGATGAGGAAACTTCCTAAGCATCTCCTTGTAGCGCTCCCAAGCTACATATAAAGATTCTTCTGATTGCTGCGCAAATTGAGTAGTAGCATTTCTGATTGCAGCTGTCTTTGCCATATGGGAGAATTTAGTGACAAACTTTTGAGCAAGATCTTCCCAAGTAGTAATCAAACGGTAGAGAGTGTAACCAGCTCTTAGCTTTGTCCCTCAGAGAGAATGTGAATAGTCTCAGCTTCACAGCATCTTCAGAAATACCGTTGAACTTGAAGGTGTCGCAAATCTCAATGAAATCCCTAATGTGCATATTGGGATCTTGCGTTGGAGAACCCCCAAACTGGATTGAATTCTGCACCCATTGAATTATGCCAGGCTTGATCTCAAAGGTATTAGCTGTGATAGCTGGCTTGACAATGCTAGATTGAATGTCATTGATCTTGTGTTGAGAAAAATCCATCAAGTCTTTCATTCGTGCCGCTGGATCTCCCATTGCAACGAGTACCTGAAACACAAAAAGTAAAATGTGAAAGTCAAAGAGTTCGAGTCAGTGAACTTTAACGACCATTGATGAAAAGCACATAAACTAAACAATTAACAACACCGAGTCCCCGACAGTGGCGCCAAAAACTTGTTAGGGAAAAAACACGTGCTAAAATTCATGCTAGTATACGCGTTCGCAAGTAGTATAAGATATAAATCAGATTTGTTCCCACAGAGACTCGTTTAGGTTAAGTTTAATTTATGCACATATGCAATAATGTATGGGTATCGCTCAATGCTAAGACAAATAACAAATTGGGTTTTGATTAAACTAAGAGATTATACTAAATAACATTAACTAAGAGAATTGAGGTTGAATTACTATATATGACAAACATGGGATCCTAACTTCATTAAATACTTCATTCAATAGCCTTTTTGTTCTTAACCTTGGCATGTAATGGTGATGACACTAATCAGATAACACGAGACTAGTAAACACCAACTTTTATTGTACGAATACCCTACTACCAAGCATCCACAAAAGAGATATAAGTTGAATAGACACCAATTATGCTTAGTCCTTATATGTCTATAAGAATTGAAAACATTAACAGTTTAATGCGCAAGTTATCTGTCGTAATTACATAGGGCAAGTAAGATGGTTAAAATTACCTATGAATCATGCATAACAAATACATGAACCTATGCTAGCATGGCAAGTTCTAAACCTCTATATTAACTGTCGCTTCAATAGAGATTAACACGCTATATTATATATTAGCTATGCACATAAGATGAATAAGCACAACCAATACTAGGATATCAATCAATCACCACACACCAAGATATTAAAACAAATTAACTATAGAAATCCACATATAAATCCGTTAGAACCCCACGATAACGATTAGTTCATAAACGAACTCATCATCATCATGGGTTCCAATGAAAGCATGATAATAAACTATATAAGAGTACTAGGGTTCAAAGACAAATTGAAAACAAGCATCCAAGTATTAACTATATTGAAGAAAACAAGAGTCTTCTTCTACGTAGCCTTCTCATGCTCTCTAGGTCTTCTTATTGCTCTCCCAGGCCTCCTTGTTAAAAACATCTTTTTATGGGTATATATAGGCTTCAGGATGACCAGGACTCTCAAAATCTTCTATTTCGACTAAAATCAGGATTCTGGGGCAGAAACCGGGCGCGGCCGCGCGGCCTTCAGGCGCGGCTGCGCTGACATTCTGGAATTTTTCTGAAAAATCTTCTTTTGGCCATATCTTGATTTCTGCTCGTCAGAATTAGGCGATTCAACTACCCACGTGAAACTAACGAGATTCTCTACAACTTGAGAATATCCTAGGCTTCCAAGTCTGATATTTTTTCAGCATAATTCTTTGAAAATCTTTTTTTTTCCTTTAACTGATGTTTGAAATGCAATAACGTAAAAACATATCAAAAATACCAATAACTTGAGTCATGAACAACAACTTAAGCCTGAAATGAAGCGTTCCAAGTAGATATAAAATCCACTTATCAATCACCGGCTGTAATCTGTAGCGTTATAAAATGATTTTGAGTAATGATTTGGTTAAAAAGTTTTGATTTGAATAATGATGCCATGATGCCATATATCTTGTTCCATGATATTATTATGCTTTTCTGATATGATTTCTGCCATTGAATTGCGATGAATGTCTGCTTTCACGCTATCTTGATCCTTGATTCTTGAAAGCCCAAACCTTTCTTCAAAACCTTTGTATAGCCAAAGATAAAAATCTGCCACCTAGAAATTTAAAAGTAGAATGCCTCAAATTTTTCTATTGTTATTATTGTTGCTTTATAGAAATGCTATGTAGTTACATGCTGAGCTTTTGTGCTCATTTATTATTGTGCTCATTTATATGAACCACGAGAAGGATAAGTTGTTTGGAAAAGAAATTAAGGCTCAAAAGGATAATAAAGGAATATACAAAGTTGCTCACGTATCTAAAATTTTTAGTGTTATGGAATTGAAACACGAGATTCTTCATGAAGCGCATAACTCAAGATTATCCATTCACCATGGAAGTACAAAAATGTAAAAGGAATTAAAAGAAAGTTATTGGTGGCCAAATATGAAAAAGGAAGATTGTGAAATGGATAAGTAAATGCTATACGTGCCAGAAAGTAAAAATAGAACATCAGCGACCAAGTGGATTGCTTCAACCACTAGACATACCCAAACGGAAATGGGAGCTTATCGCGATGAATTTCGTGGTAAGATTACCAAAGACTAAGTCTAATCATGACGCAATATGGGTAATAATAGATCGATTGACAAAGTCATCGCATTTCTTGCATATCAGTGAAATATTCTTATTGGAAATTTTAGTTAAGATATATATGGATGAAATCGTGATGCGTCACGGAGTTCCAGTATCTATTGTATCTGGTAGAGATCCAAAATTTAAGTCAAGATCTTGGAGACAATTTCATGATCATTTGGAAGCTAAATTGAAAAATGAGTACGACATATCATCCGCAGAACATCGGATAAAGCGAAAGGACTATTCAAACAATCGATGGTATGTTGCGAACTCGTGCATTGGATTTCAAAGAGAATTAAGACGACCTTTTTCCGTTGATTGAATTCTCTTATCAAAATAGTTATCACGCAATTATCGACATGCCGCCTTACGAGGCATTGTATGGAAGAAAGTGCAGATCCCCTAACTACTGGGACGAAGTTGGCGAACACAAATTATTAGCCCGTAGTTGATGCAACAGACGAAAGAGAAAATGGATGTGATTCCAAAAGCTGATTGCTGCTCAAGATCGACAGAAGAAAGATGCAGATCAAAATAAGTGTTATTCCCCAACATTAAAACAATAATTACAGAAGGGGGGTTGAATGTAATTTTCGCCTCTTTTTGAGATTTATAAAAATGTTCTTAATCAATATATATATAAGTGTTTTGATTTGCAAAGTGTGGAATAAAGAATTAAGTAAATCAAACACAAAGTAATAAAAACACAAGTCTTTAAAACTTTCAGGTGGATTTGAATGTATCCAATATATATATATATGGATTTGAGAACTCTGTGAAGCTCAAATTGGCTCACAGCTGCTTTACAAGTTGAACAAATAAACTACAGAGAAATTCTTGACAAGTACAGCTTTTTCTATTTCTCTTCTAAATGTGTTTGCTTAGTTGTTTGTTCTACTAGCTACACTTGGTATATATATCACCTAGTTTACATGGTAATAAGATAGGATAATAAAACAAAACCTATCAAGTCTAACTCCATGTTGCTTCATTACTCTATTCCAACATCTTTAAATATCTTCATAATAGCATGGAAATGGTAATGCTTCTTTGTTCTCAATTTCCTGCTAAACAGGCTGCCACATTCCTTTTTGTAAACACCCAATGCATGTGACTGTGTTATCACTGTCAACAGATATTTAAATTGATCATCTGTCGGGTACATGCTTGTTATCCGTCGGGTAGCTTGTTGATCATCCGTCGGGTAGCTTTGTTGATCATCTGTCGGGTAGCTATTTGACACTTGACTCCATTTCATTTATGCAGAATTGCAAGATATCTCATATTTAAAATTAATCAACATCTTCTATATATCTACTAGTAGTCAACATGACTCATATGCTCCTACAGAATCTACACAAAGTTGTTTGTAGAAATGTGCTACAATACTTATTTTTACATAAGCTACTCACTCGATGGATGTCAAATCATCATCCGTCGGGACTATATTGAATCATTCGTCGAGACTATATTTGATCATCTGTTGAGTGCTATAAAATACACTAAGTTGAATCTACTAAGGTGTTTTGTATGATTTATCATCAAGTTCACAACATATTCCTAACAATCTCCCCCAATTTATGTCTACTGGAATTGTAGCCATAAATTAAGAGAAACTTGATGATAACAAAATACTTCTAAAAATATAGATTGAAAATAGTAGATAAAACTGATAAGTGCTGCAATATTTACTGAAAATTGAACAATGCAAAGTATACAAAGAATAGCTCACAATCATTATCAAGGTGCTCCTCTAGTCTGAGCAGATAAGTCTATTTCCTTGATTGTCTAGGTTTCTTCCTAAGCCTCCTGTTATTCTCTTATGTTTGGTTTTGGAGTTGTCTATGGAATTCAAGTTCATCAGCTTCTGAGAGATCTAGCATTCCTTGCATTTTCAATGGTCTCATTGCTAGAGATACTCAATTGGTCCTCCAATCTAAAAAATGTTCTAACTCCCTTTTCATCCCTGAATTCCATCAACCAGTAAGGCCTCAAATGCACTCTCTTTCATGTGAAGGGAATAGATAGAGTTTTTGGAAGTGCATCTTTGGCTCTATTACTCCTCAGTTCCTCAATCTTCTTTAGAACTAATCTTCTAGTAGTAACATGGTACCCAAAGTTCTTATAGAATGATGAGTAGATCTTTATTAGAACAGATTGGCTTTCTAGAAAGATCCTGTGAAGTGGTCATATGATCTCTTTTCCTCCCTTGTATTTGAATACCAGTCTTTCAGGGAGATGTCTGTGAACATCAATTCCTCTAACTTCTTCCAGTTCATCTAAGTAGAGGTTAATGTCAGAAAACTCTTTGATGTCATAGATGTACAACATATCTCCTTTATTCACTGTGAATTTAGATTTGACTAGGGTCTTGGATTTGAGAATCACTGGTTTCACTTTCTTGCTAGCTTTTCTTTGTCTTCTTTGTCTTGAAGATGGGAAAGTTTAGCTCATGAATGGGCAAACAATCCCAGTCCACTAGCTCATCCTTAGGAGTTATAGGCTCACCATGTATATTCCTAGTTGGATCCACCACCTTGAATTCTTCAAATACCACTGAGCGTTTTGATGCTTGAGTTGTAGTTGTGGACTTTTTAGGAATATTGTCTTCCATTTCTTCATCATTAAAGTCCAATTTTCTCTTGGAATGGAGCTTGTATCTGAATCTTCTTTTCTGCTGTGGTTCTTCTTGCACTTTCTGATCCTTAGGTTCAGCAATTACAGTTGGTTGTGCAGGAATTTCTGTTGTGGTTTTTACATCTTGAAGCTTGGCCAAGACAGCAGCTTGCTTCTTCTTTTGTTTAAGCTTTTTAGCATCCAGAGCAACTTGCTTCTTTTCTTGCCTGATCCTTTCTTTCTCTTCCTTCTTGGCTTCCACAAATATGGGGTGACCAACCACCACACAAATTTCCTTACCATTTCTGTAAATCTTGGCTAGTCTTCTTTTGAGTGCTGAATCAGCTGGATCTTTGTAGAAGGTAATTGACCAAGCCAACAGCTTCTTTTCATCTAGCCTAGGTGTCTCATATACAGTATCCACAAGATTCTTGTCTGAAAACTTTGAATAGTTTCTTTTAGGATTCATGATGAAATCTGCTTTTGAAGATTTGATACAAGATGTTTGGCCTTTTTCCAGATAATTCATACTCATTTCATTCACAGAAATGTTCTTGACTTGATAGTGATGAATGAATGTTTTGTCTGGCTTCTGAATTGGCCCAAACTTTTGTTGAATTTCTTCATCTATCTTTCTCCATTTTTCTTTCAACTCCTTCTCAGCTGCTGCTACATCAATATTTAGCAGTTTGTTATCTATGTTTAGTTTTGCAGCTGCCAGATTTATGATGTCAATGCTATCAATGACTGGTGGCTTTGGGAAAGCAATTGCTGGCACAATCACTTTGCTGACTTCGATGTTTAGCACTTTCTGCTCCCCCTCACTCCTTGATCCCTCTTGACTGATTGGGACAATAACACTTTCTTTCTCCTCCTTTTTGTTATCAACAAGTTGAGTAGAGGAAGAGGTTTGTGCTGCCACTAGCTTTTGAAGCAAGTCTGTCTGCTGTGGTTGATGTAGATGAATAGCTGTTAAAGAAGCTTCCATAGAAGTCATTCTTTTATCCAAGGAATCCGCTTGAGTAGCAAGATCTGAGTTCTTCCTTATCTGTCTCTTAATATCAATCATAGTTGCTTCTGGAAGTTTAGCATCCAATCTTTCAGAAATGTCCTTTTTTATTTGATTAATCTCCCTTTTGATAGAAGTGACATCCTGATTGTGTTGGAAGCCTTGGATTTGTTGTAATTGAAGAGAAGCAAGGTGTGCTTGTAGGAGCTTTTTGGTGCTGGCATTGGTTGTAGATTGAAGAGCAGATTGTGTCTGACTTATGAGTTGAATGAGGGTGGTCTTGAAATAATGTTCATCACATTGCTTTGAAAATGACCAAGATGGCATACCAGATTTGGAACTAGAGCCTACTTCTCCCCTATGTCCAGTGACCTTTTACGTCCCCAATTATCGTAGAAGGGGGGGTTGAATACGATAATCACTAAATTAAATATTCTTTCGAATCTTTAGCAAATAAAATATTTAGTGCTTGGTTAGTGGTTTTGTGTTCTTGAGAGAAATAGTGTTTGGAACGATAAAAACGAGGAACACAAGATATTCGGGGAAATATATATTCATATATAAATTCTAGAGGGTGTTGCTAAACTCCAGTAAACAAATTAACCGGCTACAAACTATGAATATTAAAGTTCCTAGCTACTACAAAGATTTACAAATCAAATCCTATACAATGATCTAGCTTTTGTTTGTTTAAGGATTTAATTACCGGGTAAAGATTATAATACCCTAAGAATATATAAGAATTGAATCGGGCATTATGACGTTACTTCGGTGAGAAGTTAAACGGATAAACAAAAAGCTTGAGCTTCTCTGTATATCAATGTTGTCATTTTCACTTCTCTTTTTAGGAGATAAGATGAACAGAAAAAATGAATGGCTCAAAACTTCTGCTGTAAATTGTGTAGACTTTATCCAATAATGTGTGGCTGAGGAGAGGTACTTCTGTGGCGATCAACTATAACTTTTCTGTGGTGACAGGCTGATACAGCTCTTGATTTATGCCTTAGAAATATTTACATCACTCCTCTGTGGCGACAAGAAAAAGGAGGGAGTAGATATGCTCTGTGGCGACAGCTACACTACCAGTACAAATAACAATGATTACTAATATACTAACACCCCTGTGGCGACCACAGGGGTTACTAGTTTACTTTGTGAACCAAAACAAAACCTCTGTGCATTTGTGTGGCGACAAGGATGGACTACTAGTACATCCTTGTTTACTTAACCAAAACTTGTACACACACTTTTCTTTTGTTTATTTATTTATTTTGATTTTCTTTTTCCTTTTTTGTTTTGTTTTGTTTTCTTTTTTTGTTTTGTTTTCTATTTTCTTTTTCTTTTTTTTTTCTTTTTTTTTCTTTTTATTTAACTTTAAATTGTAACTAAATTAATTTATAAGATAAACTTATTTAAAGTTTATAAAATAAATCATTTTAAGTTTATTAAATAAATTATATTAAAGTCCAATAAATAAATTTATTTAATTTAATAATTAAACTTTGAGCTTCGTCAGTCCCCTGAGGTGTTGAGCTATATACACCGCACACCTCTTCTCGTATTTTAACATATAAATGTTCAATCGAAGTACGTTCCTCAACTTAACGATTCTTCTATAAATAATACCTAGATTCCTTTCACGAGCTGTTGATGCCTAGTGCAACTGGTCTGGTTCACAGACGACTAACTCCGATTCAGATCTTCGTATTATAGCCTTGATTACATTGTTAAGCTTGCCTCAACTTTATTGCTTCAAACACTGACTTTCAATAAATAACTGTACTTTCACTGGAATCCTTTCTTGTACTTTAGACAACGTCTTCATTAACCTCTGTCTATACCCTGTCTTCAATTCTTCATATTTTTATGCTTCGAACACTGTCTATCTTCCATCAATGCCAATACACTGAAATCTTCCGGTAGCACTTGTATACTGAATCTTCAACATTTCTGAAACCCTGAAAGTATTTAACCTTTGTTCTTCACTGAGGCATGATCATATTAATGAACTTCTTTCAGTGACATGTAGACAGACTTCAGGCTTTTTTCTAATCTTCTGATTCTTTGTATTTGCCTTGTCTTCATTCTTCTTAATTTGTTGTGTAGATGTAGTATTATTAACCTATCATGTTCTAGTGTTGTTATTGTGTTGAGTTATCACGTAACTGTTCATACAGCTACGTAGTCTCACCAACAATATCCCCCTTATTTTATTGTTAATCCTAACAAACAAATTAAATAGAGAGGATAACCCAACTAACAACTAGAAAAAGTAATGTACCAGGACTTGTAAATAATGCTATTGGTTTTCTGGATCAAATACTACATTTCCAGATTTCTTGAGTAACTGAAATGAAAGATGCTTGTTCCTCTAGCACTGAACTGATCTTCAAGTAGTTTCATCTTCATTTCCTTGGTTCTTCAAATCTCTGCTAGATAATACTTCTCAGTCTTGAAGTAATCATCAACAACTTCTTTTGCACAACCACATTTCCTGTTGAGAAGTACGTATCTTTCTTGCTTCTCCCTCTATGAGAATCAACTGCTTAAAGGAGATTACCTTTATCTACCACATCTGCCGTACAATAGGATCCGCAGATAAGAACTAATGGTACTCCCCTTTTGGAAAACAGCTTCTCCCCTTAAGAAGAATAGTGATGAACCAAACCACTTCTTCTGATTACTAGGAAATCACCTCGTGTTTACCACATCTCCCATACAATAGGATCCATAGTTACAAACAACAATGGTGTGATGTAGTGTACATGTGCTTTACCTTTTTCCTTCTTCCTTCTCTTTCTCTCCCTTAGTTAAGGAATCCTCCAAACTATTATATAAGCTTTAATCTCCCCCTTAGAGAAGGAATGTATGCTATCATCTGAAGGAGTTCTCATATTTTACTTGGTTGGAAAAGAAATAACAAGTCAGAGTCTGATCAACCATGTCCCTTTAAATTCTGCAAAAAGGCTTCACTGTTGATCATCCTGTTAACCAATATTCCTAACTCCTTATACCTCCCACCCCAATTGATACCAATTGTTAGGTCCCGAAGTGTTCTAATCCAATCTGTTAATGTTAGGTCCCTAAGAGTTAGGTTCTAATCATAAACAGATTTGAGACCCGGAGTATCAAGAACCATGTTAAGGGATAGGGAAAGGGATATTGTGTTTCTCTTTCTTCCTCACTGAGAGTGTATGATTCTGTTTTATGTACCTCACATATGTTTCATTCTTCTCTCCACTCGTATTTACACTCATTCTCACAAGTGTATCACTCCTCTCATAGCTCCAAAATCCAATTGTACCTGCAAGGAAAATCACCTTAGCCATCCTTAAGGAGGTCACAGGTGGTGTAATGGGAGTTCGCAAATCCCCATCCTCATTAGACTCATCAGATGAATCTGAGTCATAATCTACAAGTTGCTAGTTTCCCTTTTAGGGTTCCAGATTTGAACTCTGGGAAGGTAAACAATGATCCAAAGAATTTAGCATAAAAGATCAAAGTCTCCTTCTAATGTCTGTGAAGACATTTTCTTGTGACTCATCAGGTAATATATGAATCATTGTCAACAAGTTTCCGATCTGCACCTATGTCAGATCCACTATCCATAGATGCATCCAGGGGATTTAAGCCTGGGGAGGTAGACACTGACCACTGACATATGGCTATTGGATCAATATCTTCTCCTAACACCTGTAAAGGCAATTGGTCCATTAAAGAACCTTGAACAATCGAATCTGACCATAAAATGGTCGAAAATCTTGTTTCCGTCAACTCATCCTTTGTGTGTGTAACCTTTCCTTGTGCATCAAAAAATTATTTATGTTTGAGGTGGTGACACTGCATCGGATACCCTGGCCGACAGGCGAATTTCAATAGACGCACCCTGTTGAGAGGATGAATCTAGTAACTATTTTGTGCCTTTTCAGCCATTACATCTTTTTGAGAAAATATATGGGAGCTAGCAGTTGCCTCAGTTTAAATACTACTCATCTTTATAGGAGACAGAGCTGCTGGGTTGACTTCAGAACCTTCCTTATATGGTGCATATAGGCACTTTCTCCCTCACGCTCATTCATACTTCATTGTAGTGGTAAGAGAGTGTTGGTTGGTTCTATTTCCGTGTTTGTCTTTACAGTCTGGGATAGAAGTTGCGAGTTTTCAACCTCATGACTATCAATGAAAGAATGCCATTAGAGGTTGAACCTGTATCACAGAGCATATGGCAATATAGAGATAAAATGCACTTAAGATTTATAAAGAATGAAAATTATGCATTTAATCTTTTGAGATAAATGATGTACAATAGTGATTTCACAAAGATTTTAATGAAATAAGTAATCACCAATGTAGAAAGAAGTTTGATTTTCTCCTAAAACTATTCGAGTGCACAAGTCTGTTTTTATTCCTAAAAAGATAAGTGATTTGATAAAACACGGACTGATGACCTAGCAGTATTAAGAAGAGAAAGAAAGATTTTGTCTTTCAATATGAATGAGTTTTTGTAAAAGTATTGATCACTTAGGGTAAAGTCTAAGCAACTCTCATTCACGTCAAAAGCTCCATAATCTATCTTTATAAAATTATAATCAACAACATTGTTTGTTGATAAATAATCTTAATAAGAATGACTATGCTGCTAATTTTAAATTATAGTGAATCTGTCAAATATAGCAGCTCATATAAATTCACTAGAACTTAAAATCTCACAATTATCTGCAACAAAATATTAACAATATATCATTGACTGATACTTGTCAAGTATTCTAGATACCAAACATTATGTTGCATCCTATTTTAAATATTAAAATAAGATATTAATGAATAATATACCAATTGTCTATCAAAAAGACATTAGCATTCAATTTCATATATCATACAATTGTTAACTCCAAATAACTGTAGTATCTCAAATAAGATTGGTTCGATAAATAAAGCAACATTAACCAACATTGTCTTGTTTATAATCTTAGAAAAATATTCTAAGTTCCATATACTTTGATCCATTGAGTATTGCATCTATTATCAAAGTGTTTAGGAATTTGTAAATAAGTATAAAAATTATTCTAACTTGACAACATATGGTTACTACTAATAAATCAATCAAACATTTTAACCATAGTTGTACTTATGAAAAATTTCCACACTTTTAATATTAGTATAAGTGGTTGAAGATAAGCATTGATTATTTAGAGGAGTTTTAAGTAATGTCACAAATACTAATACTTCACAATTAGTTCATAGTTAGACTATTAACTAAATATTATTAACTTGTATGAGTCAAGAAATCACACACAACTAATCATGCTACAATCATATTCTGATTTCAGAGAATTCTTGAGATATAAGCATTGCTAAATTCACTAAAACCAAAATCTCATAATTAACTTATAACACATAAGTTACAACCAATATACTAGATATTAATTGTTGACAGATTTAGTTATAATCAATCATGTTGGTTATTTATTTTAAGTTAGTTTGAATTATGGAGCAAATAAAATTATTGAATTGCTTCAATTTCCATAATCCAAACTACCCAAAATAAATATTAAATAAATAAATACTATATATCTATGAGTTAGATACTAGCACCTAAATGTTTATAATTATCCTTGAATAATCACGAAAAGGATATATGACTTATATACATGGCAATCACTCTCTGGATAATTAGTAATTTTAGAAATACTTTCTAGGTATATAAAATATTGAGGGTTTTATACACATAACTTAGAAAATAATTAAACTTTCAATATCAATGATTTTAGAAATAAACATTGATTAATTAAAACAAAAATTCTAAATAATATCACTACTAAAAGTATCATAATTACTCATACAAGATACAAATAACTATGTTGCATATTATTTTAATACAATTCAAATTATGAGACTGATGTGGAATGGAATTGTCTACAGTCATAATTTAAATTAATTAAAATAATATTCAAACTTAATGCTATAATACTTAACTACCATAAATGTATATGACATTGTAATCATGATAATCAAGATAGTAGCACTAAGTACGAGGTACTGGATTACTGATAAATTCACAAGTCCTTTAAATATTGAAGATTTAATACTTGTGAAGTTATATGAAGAATTCCTTACAGATGGGATTTCCAACTAATTTGCAATGAATGATATCCCACACTTAGTGACTCTTTGACTAAAAGACGTGCTCTCGAAATGAATGATACCTGGTGTGAAGGTGCCTTGTCATAGAGATTCCACAGAGTTGTTGGATTTGAAGTTGTTTCTCATCATAATAGGAAATTATTTTTCTTCCATGAAGTTGACAGCTTCTTGAGATGCTTCTCCTGTCACTTAGATTGACAGCTTCAGAGATGCTTCTCCTGTCTTTATTACAACCTGTATAATCTGTATCTATATAGCCAAACATGTTAAGCACAATATCATTAGGGTACTTTATTCCAAGAGTTGGTAGTCCCTTAAGATATATAATAATCTTGTTAATAGCTATAAGATTGGATTCTCTAGAATCCACTTAGAACCTTGAACATTGGCATCTTGAGAACATTATATGTTGTATATTAGCATTTGAGTAAAAGAGTGAGCTCGTCATACCTCTATAGCTTGTCATTGTACTTGACTTGCACTGATCAAGCTTTAGTGGTTTCTATTGGTAAGTAGTCTTGGCATGTTCAGAATCTTCCAAATTTTGCATCTTCAAAAGATCCTTAACTTACTTGCATTGCCATCTTTCTTTTGGTTTACTTGTGCTCCTAAAAGAATTATTCTTTTAGCTTGCTTGAACTCCTAAAAGAATTATCCTAATGGATTGCTTGAAGTAATTCCAAAAAGAATTGTTACCTTTCCAACACACTCCTCCATACCTATTCTGCAATTACTTAGCAAATAATCTTGCACAAGTCTTTGTTAGTAGACCAACATATAACATTATCATTATATCACTGCACATATAAAAAAATATATTTGTGCCTAGTGATAAGAGAGTTATTAATATGATGACTCTACTAGTTCATATTACACTATAACTTCAGTTAGAGTGCCATACCATGTCCTTGACGATTGCTTGAGTAGTATACTAATTCATATCAACCTGAAGTGAGATTGTGAAGAAGAGATATGCATAGTCCAATAGATCTGCAACTGCAAAGTCCATGAATTATGGTGCATTGACTTCCTCTTTTGACTCACCAACCAGGAGTGCACTTGTACACATCTACTAGAGTCCAATTCCAAGTGTAATGTGCATCAGGTGCCTGATCTTTCGTAATATCCTCAAGTCTCGTCACTAGTGCTATCTGTTAGATACTGCTTCCTGATAATAACCTAACATCCAGTTTGGCCTTGTCCCTCGTAACTATGCCATTGTCATCCAGTATGACTTCTGGTTATCCTAGTACCAATTACAAGATTGTCATTTGGTTTGGATACCAGCTTCCCTACAATCTGCTTGCTAACTGATTGAGTTCATCTTGCTTTGTAATCACCCAATCAATCCGGATCTATTAGAGTTTCTGTAACTTTCTTAGTTTCTTCCATAAATAGAAAACTAGAGAGATGCTCACTTATACTCAATAGCCCTGCTAATCATTACTCCACCATCTGGATCACTTAAGAACTAGACTCTGGGAATAGACTTGACATCAAACCCTTTATCTCAGCAGATATGTTCTTGTTGTGTCAACTGAATTTTCAATTTGGTGTTGTATCTGACTAGTTGATCCTTCTATTGCTCCCCCTAAGCTGTTGCTGGGATTTTCTGAAAATCCTTACCCTTGATGACTGGCTTCATTGAAATAATGAGATGTGTAGATACACTGCCATTCCACTGCTTGGATATGAATCATCAATACCATTAATTTCTCCTTTAACAGCTTGGAGCATGGAGTTGTTGAACTGTGCACTTAGACTGTCTATCATCTTCTATTTATCAACCACAAATGCCCTGTAGGTTATAAACTCCACTAAGTAGCCATGAAAAATATCCTAACTGTAGAACATTCTCTCCAAACACTTTGAGGTTATCCAGTGTGTGCTTCTATTGGACATTAACTCATTAGTGGTCTTTATGTATACATCCTGATCAAGGATTGATCTAACTTATTGCAAACTGTATTGATTGGTCTAGCCCTTTTGTATTTAGGAAGCCTTGATTAGCTTGATATTTCCCTTGTATCTTTAATCAAGTTCTGGTTCTTCCTTTGTACCACTCCATTCTGACACGGAGCTCTCAGTGCTGAATATGTCTCAAAAAATTCTTGATGTTACAGATATTAATCAGAACTGCTTCTTGAATTCAGTCCCATTATCTAACCACAAGATCATTTCTTTTACAGTTGCTTCCAGCTTGATCTTCTTTGATACAATTAATCACCATCTGTGATGTCCTGTCTTGAGAATGCATGAATAACAACTTTTTGTTAAGAGTAGTCAACCACCATCACTGAGGTATATCTTTACTTTGATGTGATGTTGTCTCTGACTTCTCTTTCTGACATGCCTCATATTTATCATCTTCTAAATTCCAGATGAGGCAGTCCTCTCACTAACCACTTTTTACAAAAGAGTTCCTTGAGTTGATGTCCAAGGGTGAGAGCTTCTAATGCCATAGCTAAACTTTTGTCAGATGAAGCTTTATAGTAGAAACCATTGACTTCACCTTTTCACAGTTTCCAGTCTAGCCACGAGCATTTCTTTTCCTTACTCTAAGAAGAGCAAGCTTCTCAACCTTCCTGCTTCATATGAGACACTAATTCTTCTTTGAATTGACATTTTGTCCTTTGATGCAGAACAGTATGATAAGAGGATTTGTGCCTTGATTCTCCAGCAAGAAGTTGCTTCAATTGTTATCAATGACTCCAATGATTAATTGTTACCAGTGATACCTATTGTTCAATTCATAATGACATCCCTTTTTCTGTATAGCTTGTCCAGTAATGAAAACCTTTGTTGTCATCTCCAAAGATTACTGACAGAATAGTTTTTGTTGATCACATTTGATTGTCAGGCTCTTTCTTTGATCATATGTCTTGAGTATGAATTACCAAGAATACATATGAATCAATTGATGTGTTATGTCCTGCACTCACAAATGGATTAACATTTCTTGGTACCCAACGTATCAGTTTGGGTCCAGTTGGATTAGAGATTTTACTATAAATAAAGATAACAATAGCTGCAACCTTATCATGCTAATTCTTGTCTTTGACTGGCCATTTTCTCCATTTTAATACCCTTGACAGATTTGTCTTAGGCTATGGGATAAATGGTTCCAACCTTACATAAGGAGGACTAGCAGTCTTTGCCCTATTATGATTCTAAACATGCTTTTTCTATAATTAATGCAAGTACTAGGAGATGCATTCATGGCATAAAAATAGGCAAGCATTGTATTAAGAATACATAGCATTCATTCAGAAACATTACGCATAAGAATTAAGCAAGATAGGCATGATATGGAACAAACAGAATTATCAAATAGATCACTAATTCTATCTAGTCCAGTCCCCGTTGAAGAATCTCATCTAGCTATCTCAATCCAGTTATAAACTAACACACCTTAACAAATAATTAAGATCAAATGAATAAATCACATTGTAATAGGATACAGGAGATTAGCATAAACAAAGGTCTTATATACTGGAAAAATATATACCTCACTAAAGCAATTAATCATGTTCAACAAATATTCAAACACATATTTAAGATCATCTAAAGTAACATGCACAAGTAAACATCAATCCTAGTTACCAGAAAAATAATCTAGTAAACTAGTTCCGCATTATCTATGTGTGATGCTATCATGCTTGTGCGAGTGTTAAACATTTAAACACTATGATCTTATCATGCATTGAATATTGAGAGCAAGTGGTTCAAGAATTTGAAACCTGAGATATGTGAGTTGGACCATCTTCAGAGATTGCTATGAACGCAAGATATTCATGATTCTCGTCATCTGATCCATCCCAACTCTTTCCCGTGCACTATAAGTTTTGACTGGTTGTTTCCCTAAGAAAACATTCCACCTTTGTCTCAACTCTTCAACTGAATCCCTACTCATCCTTATTTGTCAAGCTTCTTGTTCTGTTGTAGCAAAACCCCTGATAGTTACTTGACACATATGTCTTGTCATAACTGTAGCTATCAAATCTTGTATTTGTCCCAATCTCAGTCTTGTAATCACCTCTTGAACTGAATGTGTAAGAGTCTCTGCTTCAGAATAAATAGGCTTGATCCTTGGATATAGCTTATGTACTCCATGTGAATCTGATACGACTAAACTTTCCTGACAAGTGAAACACTGCCCTGACGTCCAGTCCCTCAAGTACTTCTACCTGAGCTTCCTTTGATTCAGCTATCAGTAACTCTTACATTTTGTCCCGAGGTTCAAACCTTAATGCATGTAACTGAGATATTTGTCTATCCCCACTATTCTTTCTGACCTACACAATTCCTGCCTGTATAATCTCATTGATTCCTGGATAAATGTAGCATTGGTACAAACCACTGTGGGACTGTTTAATCTGGAATCATAGAGTTGTCTTAAAATCTCTGAGAAAAACTGTACTCGTAGAAATTTCATTCATTCTCTGCGTTTGAAAACCCAGTGGTATCCTATGGAGTAAGCCTTTGAGGAAGTTCCACAATTTTCGTCTATAGGTCTTGAAATCAATTTTGTTGGAGTAAGAAAACCATTATCTATAATTTCCGTGTTCGGGAATTTTCCGTCTGAATAGCACATGGTCTTCGTTTTCTTCAAAAGATTAAAATCCACTTTAAAAGCCCGGAGGAATCCTAAGTCTATCAATACTTTAATACCCTTAAATTAATATTTAAGAGAAATTTAAATTTCCAATATTTTTCATTTTCTTAGAAAATAAATTAATCAAAAATAAATATTTACGTAAAATCTAATTTTCAAGAATTTTGAATTTTCTTAAAAATTAAATAAAATGTAAATTATTATTTAAGAAAAATTTAAATTTAAGCATTTTAAATTATGGAAAAATAAATAAATTAAAAATAATTAATAAAGGGTTACAGCATAAAAGGCAACTCGTCTGTGGCGACCTGTTACGTGCGCCTACTTTTCTGTGGCGATCGATCAGGAATTGGGAGTTATCGCAATACAAGAGAGAATCCTATGTCTTGGATTTAGAATATGTCTGGCAACCACTCGGCTGTGGCGATAGCCTACTTACGCGCGTGCACTACAGACTAACCTAGGCGCGTGTAGTGCCAACTCCCTGAAGCTGCCAATATTGTCCGTGTATGTACATGATTAGCTGCCACTTTATCCATTGTTTATAATTGATTAACTTATCACACAAATGCTTTGCTGCCAAAACAAAATAAAGCAAGTTTTCCTATTTCAAATTGGCAGCTAAATAGACCAAATGACACCCTGTTAATCTGGTAGCCTATTATCCAAAAAATGTACCCAATAAATAATTTAAAATAAAAATAGTATTTACTAAAATTTAAATAATAAATTTAGGTCAAATTTATAAAATAAATTAATTTAAATTTAGTTCATAAAATAAACTTAATCAAGTTTAAATAATAAACTCATTTAAATTAAATTTATAAAATAAAGTTGCTAAATACAATTTATATAATAAATTTATGTAAATTCAAATCAATAAAATAAATTTATTTTTGGATCCTGATTTGTGTATCAATCAGTCAGCTCTGATACTAATTGTTAGGTCCCGAATTATCTTAGAAGGGGGGTGAATACGATAATCACTAAATAAAATATTCTTTCGAATCTTTAGCGGATAAAATATTTAGTGCTCGATTAGTGGTTTCGTGTTCTTGTGTTCTTGAGAGGAATAGTGTTTAGAACGATAAAAACTTGGAACACAAGATATTCGGGCAAATATATATTCATATATAAATCCTCAAGGGTGTTGCTACACTCCGGTAAATAAATTAACCGGATACAATCTATGAACAATAAAGTTCCTAGCTACTACAAAGATTTACAAATCAAATCCTATATAATGATCTAGTTTTTGTTTGTCTAAGGATTTAATTACCGGGTAACAATTATAATGTCCCTAAGAATATACAAGAATTGAATCGGGCATTATGACGTTACTCCGGTGAGAAGTTAAACGGATAAATAAAAAGTTTGAGCTTCTCTGTAAATCAATGTTGCCATTTTCACTTCTCTTTTTGGGAGAGAAGATGAACAGAAAAAATGAATGGCTCAAAACTTCTGCCGCAAATTGTGTAGACTTTATCCAATAATGTGTGGCTGAGGAGAGGTACTTCTGTGGCGATCAACTATAACTTTTCCGTGGCGACAGGCTGATACAACTCTTGACTTGTGCCTTAGAATTTTTTACTTCACTCCTCTGTGGCGACAAGGAAAGGAAGGGAGTACATATGCTCTGTGGCGACAGCTACACTACTAGTACAAATAACAATGATTACTAATATACTAACACCCCTGTAGCGACCACAGGGGTTACTAGTTCACTTTGTTACCAAAACAAAACCTCTGTGCATTTGTGTGGCGACAAGGATGGACTACTGGTACATCCTTGTTTACTTAACCAAAACTTGTACACACACTTTTCTTTTGTTTATTTATTTATTTTGATTTTCTTTTTCCTTTTTTTGTTTTCTTTTATTTTCTTTTGTTTTTGTTTTGTTTTTTTTGTTTTCTTTTCTATTTTCTTTTTCTTTTTTTCTTTTCTTTTCTTTTATCTTTTTTATTCTCTTTTTTATCTTTTCTTTTTATTTAAGTTTAAATTGTAACTAAAATAATTTATAAAATAAACTTAAATATAACTTATATAAATAAACTAATTTAGATTTATAAAATAAACTTATTTAAAGTTTATAAAATAAATTATTTTAAGTTTATTAAATAAATTATATTAAAGTCCATTAAATAAATTTATTTAATTTAACAATTAAACTTTGAGCTTCGCCAGTCCCCTGAGCTGTTGAGCTGTATACCCCGCACACCTCTTCTCGTACTTTAACATATAAATGTTCAATCCAAGTACGTTCCTCAACTTAACAATTCTTCTATAAATAATACCCAGATTCCTTTTACGAGCTGTTGACGCCTAGTGCAACTGGTCTGGTTCACAGACGACTAACCCCGATTCAGGTCTTCGTATTATAGCCTTGATTACATTGTTAAGCTTGCCTCAACTTTATTGCTTCAAACACTGACTTTCAATAAATAACTGTACTTTCACTGGAATCCTTTCTTGTACTTTAGACAACGTCTTCATTAACCCCTGTTTATACCCTATCTTCAATTCTTCAGATTTCTATGCTTCGAACACTGTCTATCTTCAATCAATGCCAATACACTGAAATCTTTCGGTAGCACTTGTAAACTGAATCTTCAACATTTCTGAAACCCTGAAAGTCTTTAACCTTTGTTCTTCACTGAGGTGTGTTCATATTAATGAACTTCTTTCAGTGACATGTAGACAGACTTCAGGCCTTCTTCTAATCTTCTGATTCTTTGTATTTGCCTTGTCTTCATTCTTCCTGATTTCTTGTGTAGACGTAGTATTATTAACCTGTCCTGTTTTAGTGTTGTTATTGTGTTAAGTTATCACGTAACTGTTCATACAGCTAAGCAGTCTCGCCAACATGACCCCTCTTCACTATCATCACAAAAGAATTCTTCTGATCCACCAGCTTCATAGTCTATGTCATCACCAGTTGTAGAAGGCATAGTTGTGATGGTATCCTTTGCCCTTTGTATGGATTGAGTAGTGTGTGTTATTTTGTGTAATATTATTTGCGAACTCTGTATAATATTAGAGTCGACTATAAATATATTTATTGATTGTATATTTGTGTGAATGGAATTTGCTGCATTATAAATTGCTTTATTTAAAATATGAAATTTTTCAAAGCGAGAGTTTTATTAATTTCTCTTATTCTTGATTTATAGAGAATATTCTTTACCTTGGGAAAATTATTTTTTTTTAAATTATTTCATTTACAAATCACAAAAGTGATCTCATAAAATTTCTAAAAATCCAAGTTATTTTATGGTATAACTTTTATAATTTTCGAAATTTTATTTTATTTTATAAAAATAAATCTTTGAAATTAGTAGTTTAGTAATTAGCAATTTACATGAATACCCATGCATCCAAATACCCTCCCATTCAACTTAAAGGGCTACAAAGATAATTCATACCCCACTAACTCTCTTTTATCCACCAAAAGACCAAACTAACCTTACATGCATTTTTGGCTTAGCTTTGGGAGAAGGGCACTCTTGTAAATTCTGAACTCCACTCACATTTAATCAAATAAAAACCATAAAACAAGCACAAGTTGTCATGATCATTTCATTTTTCACCCCACACTCCACCCTCACCTCACTCTCTCCTCCCTCTCTTCTCTTCCTTCTCGGCTAAACCCCTTTCCCCATCCTCTTCAATTTTTTCTTCAATAAATCCTTGTCATTCTAGTATAATTTCATTACTAATTAATATATAAGACACTTTCCAAGAAGTTCCATGCTTAGGAGATGAAGTTTAATGCTTGCATGTCTTGTTTTTATGTGATCTCCAAGGAGAAACTCTTTATTCATGTGGATTAAAGAGTTCTCCATGAGATATACTTTTTATGTGCATAAACTAAGTGTTTCCTTGATTAAAACTCCTTTAAAACACTTGCATGCTACTGATCTCTAGTTTTAATGCCATGTTTTACTTTGCATGTTAGAGATAGGGCATTATTTTCAAGAATGATCAAGTTATATATGCTCTCTTTTTCGAAAATATACATGCATATTTGGTTTGTGATTAAATTCGACCTATATGGGCTAAAAATGAATTGTTTCCATGATATCATACTTGATATTAGTTTTTAAAATATAGTGTGCATGATCCCTTGAAATAATTTAGTATTTTAAGTGGAATTTATGAGCTAATAATCCCATTATTTAGTCGAACTTGTTTTGTGATCATTGTGAGTTGCATGTTAAGTTTTAGTTTGCATGTTGGCGCTATAGGGCATGAATGATCTCCATTCTTGGTTGAGGCCTTATTTTAGAGTCTTATAGAAGTAAATTTTCCTTGGTTGAGATTTAATTCGTGGTTTTGAAGTGGGAGTTAAGGTGGAAAGGCTAGGATAGAATCCTGAATTTTTTTCCAGATTTGCATGTGAGTTGTGTGTTGATTTTGAATGGGTATTTCTTAGGCATTGTTAGGCCCAAGCCACGGGGAGTTGGGGCTTGGGTTGTAGTTGAGTCCAGAAGCCATTAATTAGAGAAACCCAACCATTTAGTGAGGTGCACACACCAAAACTTAGATTCTGCCAGAACAGGGGACATATTGAGTTTAGTGCGTTTTGGAGATCAAAAAGTTGGATTCAGAGTAAGCCCTCATTAGAAATTGATTACTAGTGATACTAGGGAGTTTAAGGAAGAGTTTCAAGTCGAACCATGGAGGTTTAGAGTTAGAACCAATGAGTTTAAGTTAGTCCAAAACAGGGCAGTTTTCAGGACACTCATTTAGAGTTGTGTCAACTTTGAGCTTAGGCCCAAGAAAATTTAGGAAGGCCCTTAGTGTCATTCAAAGTGCACAAGTTAGCTTATAGACTTAAGAATCCATTAGGTCAGTTTTGGTTAGGAATATTCGAGCTTTAGTGGTGTCAAAAACCGAGAGTCGCCTAAGGTGTCGCCATAAGTATGCAAGTGAGAACGCTTTCTTTTAGCGTTTAGTTTTGTGGACCCTATGAGTGAGGCATGTGTGAGCCCTAGTGTTTACATTTAGATATAGGTCAGTAGAGTGTTAGGCCAAGGTTTTGGCTAAGAGAATTGGAACCACCAAGTGTAGGACCTTCAAGAGTTGAGACTAGTTTAGTAGTGTGTTGCAAGTGGAATTGTGGAGATTTGAGAGTGAGATCATTCAAGTCCCGAATAAAGCACCAAGTCTAAATAATAGTATGAGTATACCTATATGTTTTATGTGCTCCAAGGTGCTACTATATGTATATGTGCATCATGTTGTGTGTTAACTTAGTGTTTTACGCAATATAAAACACTAAGCGTTACTTGGAGTCAATTTGTGCATTTAGTGTTAGGGTTGTTTGGTGTCATAAGAGTCCGTAGTAATGAGGGATTCTTATTATTTTGTAGGATCGAGTGAAGATAGGAAGCTTGCCGTCAAGGTCGAGTAGTGTTACGACCAGCATTTTATGTAATATTATTTGTGGATTTGGTATAATATTAAAGCCGAATGAAAATATATTCAATGATTGTACGTTTGTGTGAGTGAAAATTTCTGCATTATAAATTTGCTCTATGTAGTATATGATTTTTTAAAGCAAGATTTTATTTAATTGCTTTATTTTTTGATTTATAAGGAATATTCTAAGCCTTGGAAAAATTTTCTTTTAAAAGATATTTTGTTCACAAATTTTGAAAATGATTTTATAAAGTCTCTAAAAATCCAAGTTATTTTATGGTATAAATTTTATAATTTTTGAACTTGTGTTTTATTTTATAAAAATAAATCTTTATAAATATAATTAGCAAATTACATAGTTATCCTTGTATGCAAATT
This sequence comes from Apium graveolens, assembly GCF_009905375.1. Lineage (NCBI taxonomy): Eukaryota > Viridiplantae > Streptophyta > Magnoliopsida > Apiales > Apiaceae > Apium > Apium graveolens. The sequence continues at coordinate 173,471,382 of NC_133649.1, forward strand.
CCTTCCATACATTCCAAAAGGGCTAAAGAGTCAATAACCACCCCCACTAACTCTTATTTCCTATCCCAATACCTTCTTTACCCTTGCATTCAAATTGAACCAAGTTCAAGTGGAAGGCTAATCATGTCAATTCCCAATTTCACTCACTTTTGCCAATACAAAAACCATAAAACAAGCAAAGACATGATCATTTTCACTCATCACCCACACCACACTCATTCTTCTCTCCCTCCTCCTCCCTCACTCTCGGCCCTCCCTCTCTCACTCTCGGGTTTAGCCGAGAACCACCCCCTCCCCATTTTTCTTTATTCCTCAACCAAGCTTCAACTCTTTACACAAGTAAATGTTACTTCCCATACCATGATCACTCATATTTCAAAGAGTTTTGAGTAGAAAGTTTAAGTTTAATGGTTGCATGTAAAGGTTCTAGTGAAACTCAAAATACAACCTTGATTCTTATGAGTTTAGGGATGTTTTTGAGAGGACTACAAGGAATGGAAAAGTGCCAAGTCTTGAGAGGGAAACTCTTGATGATTAAATGGCCATTCCCATCCATTTCATTCGGCCATGACCATATGGGAGCCGAATGAATGGTCCTTAAGACTATTCTTGTTGCTTAACTCAATTTTTGCATGTTTATGTGATAATGACTTGAATTTTGTGGTGAAAATTTGATAAAACTCTTTGCATGCTAAGTGATCATCTAGGTATAGCTTATGCTAGGCTTGCATGTCAATTTTATGATAGAATATATGTAGAAAATGTGTTGTTTTGGTTTGCAAAACCCGAAGACATGCATGCATGTGGATTTCTCTTAGAATGTTGTAAGATTTTGATCATTTGGAAAGATTTTGTTAGTGAGCCTTAATTTCAGTAGGAATAATGTGTTAATATTGATTTATGCTTCTTGTTGCATGGTAATAATTCATGGTTAGCTTTTATAAAAATGCATATCTTGTTGTTTCAAAAACTTAATGATTGGTGAGTTGAGAAATGTGATCTCTTTTGTTTTCCCATAATTGTACCTTAGGTAAGGATGATCTCACCCAAGGTTATTTTGAGAATAAGGGGAGTTAGTTCAGTAGATTACCATGTTTAAGTCTTGGTTTGAGTATTGGGTTGTTGGTAGTTGAGTTTGTCAAGTCAAAATCTTGGAGAAATGAGAGTTATAGTTTCTGCAGAAAATCAGTTTAGTACCCTGAGGTTTAGAGTGAGTTTTGACCATGTCATTGATGTGAACTTTAAAGCCCAAAGCCACCAGAAGTTAGTATTGGGAGTATATAAAAGGTTTTAGGTGTTGGTTGGAGGTTTGCATGTCATTTGGTTAGGTGCACAAGTAGAATAACAAAATCTGTCCGGCAGGGAACAGTTTTGTTGCAACTTAGAAATAGGGAGATTTGATCATGTCATGGGTAGGCCCTCATTAGGCACTGTTGGGCCTTAGTTAGAGAGAGTGTCAGAGAAGTTTTTCCAACCATATTTCATAGGATATGAGTTAGAACCATGTGTCACAAGTTAATTCAAGTCAGGGCGTTTTCTGCCCTGAAAAACAGGGGAACCTTGGACTTTTAGCTTAGGCCCAAGAAGGTCCAAGCCAGGCCCTTGAGCCACATCAAGTTTGTGAGATGCCCTTAGGTCAGGAGAGTCTTGTGTAAAAGTTTTGAAGGAAAACTTGTAGTTTAAGAGTGTCTAATGCACTCAAGAAACCATAGTTGTCATTCTGAAATTTGCACCAGTGAGCACTTTCACTTATCACATAGTTTTAGAACACTTAGAAGTGAGTATTTAGGTCGACCACCATAGTTGTAAGATAGTATAAGGTCAGTAGAGCAAAAGGCACAAGTGAGGGTCAATAGGTCTTGGATAGTTTAGAAAAGGCACGTCAAGTTAGGAAGCCAAAATTAGAAGACTTTGTCTAGTTTAGCGACCAAGTGATTTAAGTTGTGAGTCGAGATCATCCAAGTCTAGTGTTGCATTATGGTATATATGGAGTTATTTTGGTATTAATATATGATATGTGATTATGTGGCTATGTGTGTACAATTGTAATTTAAAAGTGAATATAAAATTAAGTGCATATAGGCCTAAGTGCCATCCGTGTTTAATTTCGAGTTGTAAATAGGTTAAGATGGTAAGAATATATTATAATGAGGATTATTATTATTTATGTAGGATCTCGAGATGAGGGAAAACTTGCCATAAAGGTCGAGTGAAGCTCCAGTTGCTCCTACCAGTCAGACCAGACCAGCCTTTCTCAAGATAAGTGATTCAACTTGACCTTCGTATTTACTGCTAATCATTCATACATTACTACAACTATCCTGTGTCATTTGATATACTAAATCAAGCGTATCTTATGTTTAACTTTGAATTATATAGAGATGCCATGAACCCTCGAGTAAGTATTACAAGTAGTTCAAAAGTCTTTTCATGATAGTTGAAGGCCATGATAAAATAAAGAGTTGTTATAATACTTGATTGATCCACTTGATTAACATGCTAATGATTCCTAAGTATTAATATCTCATCCTGATACTTGAACCCCTATAGAACCTTACTTTGAATTCTGATAGTCAGATACTTACCAACTTGATTCCTCATTGATTGATACCCTCTTTCTTATCCTAAAGCTTGACAATTCTGATATGTCCTGAGTTAAAGATCATTCTTCATACCTTAACACCCTTAGTATTCATGAAGCTTACCTTCTTGATGATCCGACACTTGAACCTTGATGAGAAACCATTGCTTTGAGCCCAAATTGGCATTACCCTTCATATTATCCATTAGCCTCACTAAATCCTCTTGTCTAATCTTTGATATATGAAAACCATTCAATTACTTGAATAGAGAATAGTTTTGTGAATCATGGCTCTGATATTCAGTACCTTGTTTCCCGTGTTTCGAGTTGATTTATAATTCCTTGATAAAAATGTTTACTGTAAAAATAGATTTTGATATAATTCGGCATCAGTTTTTGAACTAAATAAAATGTGGGTTTTCATTCCCAAAGGGGGATAAATGTTTTCTTTGAATAGTGGATCTGGACTGAGACGCGAGTCCTTTCCACATTTATTTTAGGCTTAAAAGTTGCCTAGGGATTCCCATTAATGTTTTAGAACCCAGCGAGGTTCGGGATTACTTCGCGGCTGATCACCGGCTGTAATCCGTAGCGTCATAAAATGATTTTGATTAAGATATGATTTTGAAATTGTTTTGATACAAACGGAATGATGCCATTACCCAAAGTTTTATCTCTCGTTATCTCAGATTTTGTCTTCCCATTGACATTCTTTAATATATATCTCGATTTATGTTTTGTATCGTATTGTTTAGCACTTGTTGAGCATTTGGCTCACTCCTTGTTTTACCCTGATATTACAGCTAGCAGCTATGGTTAGATTCAAGCAGACTGCCCGTAAGACTTGTGACGCTGATGCGTATGTTCGAGCTCAGGTAGAATAAGTGATAGTAGTTTGTGTGAGGACTCGGTATTTATAATCAGTTGTAATAGATGGTAGTGTTGGGCTGTTCCAAACCCTAAACTGTAAGATCTTGGATTTGGTTGTGTTATCTCTTTTAAAATTTTGTAATAGCTATATTTAATTTGCTGTTTAAGTTGGGGACGTGACAAGTAGTGCTCCCGTCACTCCCAAGACAAGTCGTGTGTAGTCAAACCTCTCAAGGCAAGTGTCCTTCCCTTGTAAACTTATATTGTGCAAGTGTACTCTTCCTTCGTAATGAAATTATGCGAGTGTTTCCCCTTGTTGAATTGATATTATACAAGTATACTCCTTTTGTTAATCATATGTTATGCAAGTACCCTGAGATACTTATTGGAACCATGATAGCTTGCTTGAATTTGATATTGCCCATTGTTATAAGTACCCGAGCTTGATTTGAGTTAGTATAATTGGTATACCTTGATCACCCCAAACTCATTCAGAAGCATTTCGTACCTTTAATAATCATTCATATACCTTGTTGTATTCCCCTTGACTTAGTCTTTAAGTATCCTTATTGATTATACATTATCGAATTTCCTTGCGAACTTGAGAAAGTTAATCCCTTCGAATCATATCACCATTTTCGATTGTTTATCATTTCCTTTCATTAAACCCTGAGATAACGATTCATTTGTACACTTCCTTATTACCCCTTACTATGATACTCGAACATTGAAATTTCTTTGATACCCTATGATTGTAACCCTAGTTGAGATTCCTACCTTTATGGTTTATTGATTCGAACTCTTTTACAATACTTTCTTCCTTGATTGTTAAACCATTGATATTCATCTTTGATAACCTCTAGTGAGAAGATTGTTCTTCTATCAATAAGAATCTCGTAATCTTAATCCTTTGATTTTGATCATAACCCTATTATTTGAAATCCTTCGGAATTGGAATGATTGATACCGTTACTTATAATCATTAGAATTTCCCTCTGTTAAACTATTGTTACTCAACCCTGATTATTCCTTTAAATCAGTAAATTGTTCCTTTGCATTGAACCCTGAATTGATTTCCTCACCTTGATAGTTCAATTTGTCTGGCAATAAACCTTAACTTAGTACAACTGTTGTTGAGTTTGGCATAGAATTCCTTAAAGAAGTACTCGATCCTTTCATGCCTAAAGAACTTTTGAAATGTTATTAATTCTGGCATCAAATTTTTATCAAACTGTAAAGTTTTTAAAAGCCAAATTGTCAAAGGGACGATAAATGTTTTCTTGAGAATAGTGAAGATGTTTACTGTTTAAGTAATTTATTATCAATCGGCATCAGTTTTTGAAATAATTAAAAAGTTGGATTTTTAGTCCCAAAGGGGGACAAATGTTTTCTTTAGATAGTGGATCTGGACTGAGACGCGAGTCATTTCCACACTTAAATTGTAGGCTTAAAAGTTGCCTAGGGATCCCATTAATATTTTAGAACCCAGCGAGGTTCGGGATTACTTCGCGGCTGATCATCGGCTGTAATCCGTAGCGTCATAAAATGGTTTTTGGATTAAGAAATGATTTTGGAAATGTTTTGTTACAAACAAATGATTCCATCACCCAAAAGTTCATCTCTTATTGCTAATAGTTCTATCTTCACATTGTCATTCTTTCATATGTATCTCGATTCATGTTTTGTATCGTATTGTTTAGCACTTGCTGAGCATTTGGCTCACTACTTGCTTTCACCCTGATATTACAGCTAGCAGCTATGGTTAGATTCAAGCAGACCGCTCGTAAGTCCACTGGAGATGCTGAGGCTTATTTGAGAGCTCAGGTAGGTAGCTGAAAGTCTATTGTGAGGACCGGTAGTTATGAAGTTGTATTAGTTTGTAGGGTTGGACTGTTCTTCAAACAGTAAACCTAGCAATCCTGGATATTGTCTGTAAACAGCCTTTTGTAATATTATTTTATTTATTAAGTCATTTATATTGTTAAGTGTAATTTGGGGATGTGACAGGTCTTGGTATCAGAGCTATGGTTTAGAGTCCCTGAAAATAGTCCAAATAGGCTATAAGGTATAGAATATAAATATAGGAAGCGCGAGAGAGTAAGTAGATATTATTCGGGTAAATAGCCAATATTTCCCTTCGTTATATCTCAGCAAAGGATGCATTCGTCTTCGTCTTTAGTGCCATCCGACACTATCTCTTTCTCTATGTACGCTGATTCGAGGCTTCAGGGGAAGTATGATCGATTGTTGGAGCGACTCGATGTAGCTTTTGAGGATGATACTCGACCTAAGAATGAACCTAGGGCGTAGTTGATCATGAGACTTGAGTCCTTGTTGCCGCTCGTCGATAATAAGCTCAATGAGATACCAGCGCACCGCGACCGCAGTAGCCAGCATACCATCCAGCTAGTGATAGATGAGCTTCAGGGCATAGTGAAGGTGCTTCAGAAGCAGGAGTGGATCGAGATTCCAAAGGCTCGTGACGATAGCGAGGAGACTCAGGAAGCAGAAGATTAGGTCGATTAGGAGCTGGATTTCCTAATTTCCTTTCCAGTTGGCTATCATCCTAGTGTTTAAACTCTTGAACTATATAGTTTCCCTATTTCCTTGTTGAACTTTGATATCGTTGTATTTCATTCGAACCTTAATTATTATGTTGTAAGCCGACTTTGCTTTGATGATTAATGCCTTGCTATTTCGTTTCAATTTCACTTTCGTTTCCATATCTAGAATTGTCTATCACCTTTATTGCTAATAACCAAAAATCTGAATTGCATGTGATAACCTTAACTTGTAAACCCCCTTAACTTGAGAAAAATGTTATATTTACAACTATTTTGTTGAACCGTTTTATTTCAGAATCATGCCACCCAAAAAGATGAGGCAAACTAGTACCTCTACCGACCCTGATATCCTTCGAATATTGGAAACTTTGCAACAGCAAACCCATACACTTGCTCAACAACAACAAACTGCTGAACAAGAATTCCAACAATAACAATTTTGAAACCCAGAGAATCATGAACAACACCAACATCAACCAGATCCACCAGTACCTCCTCAGCCAATAGTAACTTTTAAAGCTTTTCAAAGTGTGAACCCTCCAGCTTTTCATGATACCACTGACCCAGTTGTAGCCAACACCTGGATAAGAGAAATGGAGAGATCTTTAGAATTGGTTAGGTTAGAGGAAGATTAGAAGACTGTCTACGCTACGTATTTTCCGAAGGGAGAAGTGATCTATTGGTGGGATTCCGTGAAGGCCATGGAAGTAGTTCAGCTAGCTACTTGGGCAATATTTTAGGATCTATTCTTGGAGAAGTATTATCCCAAGTATATTTAGAAGCAGATGGAAGTGAAGTTTTTGGAATTGAAGCAAGGGAATATGTAAGTCATATGTCATAGCCTATTTGTATATTCGAGGATTCAACTCAACTCAAATAAGAATGTAATAAGTAAATAGTGGATCTACCGTCAAAAGAGATCTCACAGAGTAATATCTGTCAAAGGATTCAGAAACAAGGTTCATCTACAGACTTGAGGAATTAATTCATTGGAAGAAGTTCAAGAAATTGATCATGCCTCAGTGATATAAATCAAGAGTGTGGATTTAATCAAGTGACAGAGATCTCGTCAGAGTATCATTAATTACAAGAATTTAATCTGAAGAAAATCAAAGTATCAAAGTCAAGACATGAAGAAACGTCACGGAAGTTAGTCACTCATGAACCAGACAGTACATTGAGTGTCAACGTTGAAGTGGTGGAATTGATTCATAATTCTCAGTGATTTTCAGAAGATATTCAGAAGATTAGTTGCTGCTCAGGGTTAGTATTAATTCTCTATTAATTAATTAAGTCATATAATTTAATTATGAAAATAAATTATATCTGCAAAGATTAATTTATTTGATTAATTAAATTAATTGATTAATTAATTCAGAATTAATATTAAGGATTTTCAGAATTTAAATTGGATTAAAAACAGTATTAAATCAGCAAGACAATTGAAAATGAACTAGCATGACAATCAGGATTGTCATACCGATTGTCATGCCAAGTCATTTCAATTGTCCTACCGAAAGTTCTACTGGGAAGGAGATAGTCTTGCTAGTTCAACTGATTGTCATACCGAAAGTCATTGTAGTTCAATCAGATTGTCTTGCTAGTTCAATCCATTGTCCTACCGAAAGTCTTGCCAGTTATAGGATTGTCATTCCAGTTCAATTTAATTCTGTTGAATGAATTAAAAAGACACAGAAGCAGCAGGAAAAAAAATAATCATCCAATCAAGAACACAGAACTCGAGAATAAAGAAAAAGAAGCAGACACAAATATTTCATCTCATCTGCAACTTCAAGATCAATTTCTAGATTGTAAAGTTAAATCCAATCAACTAGAAATCTTTATCTTGTTCTTGTGTAACAATCTAGCGGATCAAAATCCCTAGAACTTAATCTCAAATTGCATTTAGCATTTGAATCTTTTTATTACAAAAATAGAAAAAGTTCATGTCGAATTTATTCTAGATTTGTGATAATTAATTTGAGATTAATTCCTTGTAATCGATACAGTTGTTGTAACACCTTTCAAGTTTAATAATATTTTTATTTAACTTGAATTTTGTTTCACATTTTTTATTCCGCATTTAATTCGATTATTCGGTACTGTTTGTATTCAACCCCCCTTCTACAAACACATTGGGACCTAACAATTGGTATCAGAGCCTTCTGATTAACGAACAAATCAAGATCCTAGACTTTTGTGATTTTTCAACTCCTTGAATTTTTATTCATTCAAAAATTCATAATGACTTCACGAAAAGTTGGAACCGTTAAAATTTCACAATTTGATAAAGAGAATTATATTATGTGGAAGAAGAAGATGCTCTTATTTTTACAAGTGGCAAATCCCAAATATTCAAACTTGTTAAAGAAGGGGATAAAAACTCCGATGGTTATTGAACCAGAGGTGATAGTAGATGATGTTGTGATTACCAAAGCTAGAACATATCCAAAAGAGCCTGAAGATTTTACTCCTGCTGAGAAGGAAGAAGCCTCTTTGGATGCCAGCCTTCAATTAATATTAATTGATTCCCTTGATCCCTTGATGAACAGACATGTGATGAACTGTAAAAATTCCAAACACATGTGGGAAACTATTGAGGTGATTAATGAAGGCACAGAGGAAGTTAGGGAGAACAAGTTGGAGATCCTAACCTCTGAGTATGAATATTTTAAATCAAATCCAGGAGAAGGAATTACTGAAGTGTTTGAGAGGTACAATGCGTTGATCAACAACCTGAACATAAATAGGAAATATTATTCAATCAGGGAGGTCAACAAAAAGTTCCTTTTAACACTGCCAACTCATCTTGAACATAGAATCACTGTCATTAGAGAAGCTAGAGATCTGAGTGAGATTTCTTTGGACAGGCTCTATGGAGTGTTAAAAACCTATGAGTTGGAGCAGATTCAACAGAAGGAAGTCTACGGGAAGGATAGAATGGTCAGCACATCTACTGCACTTGTAGCTGAAGGTCAACAACAACAACAATCTCAACAATTGGAGAGAATGGTACAGTGTTCCAAGGCTGAGGAAAATATGTTAGTAGCAGAATATGATCCTCCTACTACAAATCAATCAAGTGATGATTTTTATTCCTTGGAAGAGCTGGAGCAATTGAAAGACGAGTCAATGGCCCAAATTGTCAAGAGATTCTCCCATGTCAGATTCAAGAAGAATCCCAAGCTTAAGTACAAGTCCAACTACAGATCTTCATCCTCTAACACCAGCAGTGGTGGATACAAAACAGGGATGGTTGATCGGAGCACCATTAGATGCTATAACTGCAATGAGTTGGGACACTTTGCCACGGAATGTAGGAAGACAAAGCAAGTAAGAAAGAACTCTGAAAGGGCTTATCTGGCAAAGGGAAGAAGCTGGGATGATATTGACAGTGAAGATGAAGAAGAAGGAAATCTTGCTCTTATGGCTATTGATGGAAAAACTTCATCGTCAAGAATAGAGGTAAAACTTTATGATGCTGAAATGGTTTATCATCTAAGAGGCAACTTAGATAATGCACGTCGTGATAATGAACTGTTAAGTTTACAGATCAAAGACCTTGAGAAAGAGGTCAATGAATTAAGACTTGTGCATATTAATCAAGACAAATTAAAAGAACAAGTATCTTTTCTAGAGAATGGAGTTGACTATTACAGAAAACTCGAAACTATTCTCAAAGACAAGATCACCGGTCTTGAGACTAAGGTTAGAGCCTACTTCAGATCTTGTTCGAAGGCTAAAGAGTTCTACAGTAAGCAAGCTATTAATCAAACATCTGGAATAGGTTATGATTACAATGCTGCTATTGGAGAATTAGGCATAAACTCCCCTCCTCGTGTCTGTGCTAAAGGGAGGGAAGTACCACATGTGCTTAAGGGTGTTGATGAACCCCTCTATAAACCATCAATTGCTGAACCATTTGATGCGACCTCTTCTGTTATTCAAGAAGAAATACGTGCTGAAGATCTTGCTAATGAGAAGGTTGTTTCCAAGACGAGTGTGTCGAAAGTTCCAGTCAAAGTTGTAAAAGCAACTGAGACTAACTCAGACACACATGAGTTGGATAACAAAAATGCCATATCTACCATGCATAAATTGTCTGCTGTTAATATCTCTCATAAAGTATGTGGTATTTCTAATTGTATGTCTTGTGCTTTTAATATGATGTATGCTTATTTTAATGGTAAGCATGTTTCTAATGATAAGACTACTCATTGTCAGCATGTGAATAACAAGAAGCATGATAGGTCTAAGACTGCTAGTCCTTCTAAGGCTAGAAAGGAGACATTTGTGCCTAAGCTTAAACAGAAATTTGTTAAAGCTGTTTACAAGGTCAAATATTCAGTCATTGAGAAAGTTGAGACCATTAAAGTTAAAAATGTTGTTTTGCCTGAGAAAGGACAATTCTACAAGTATGCCGGGCCCAACCAAGTTTGGGTTCCGAATAAGGTCTAATCCATTTGTAGTGCAGGGCATTAAACAGGTATAATCGGTAGTATGGATTCTTGACAGTGGATCATCAAGACATATGACCGGAGATAGAGCCCTGCTATCAAATGTGGTTGAGAAAGCTGGCCCCATGGTTACCTTTGGAGATAACAGCAAAGGTTTATCTGAGGGATATGGCTGTTTGCAAGCTGGTAATGTTATCATTGAACTTGTAAATAGTTTCTATAGTTTTGCTATATTTATATAAGTTTTTATTTGTATTTTCTGTAATTGTAAATATTATATGATATATGAAATTGTATGTTGATATCTTGTTGATAGATATTTGGTATTTAATTCATTGATATTTGTTTTTATTATTATTATTTGTATTGTATTATTTTTTATTTTTTTTTAAATATTATGCAACATTACAATTAGTATCTAAAGTACTTGACAAGTATCGGTCAATGATATGTTGTTAACATTATGTTGCATATATTTGTAAGCTTTTGACATGAATGAGAATTACTTAGACTTTACCCTAAGTGATCAATGTTTTATCAAAAACTCATTCATATTGAAAAACAAAATCAAACTTCTTTCTACATTAGTGATTTCTTATTTCATGTAAAATCTTTTGAAATCACTATTGTAAATCATTTTCTCTCTATTACCATATGTTCTGTGTTACAGGTTCAGTCTCCAATGACTTTCTTTCATTGACAGTCATGAGGTTGAAAACCCACAACGTCTATCCCAGACTGTAAAGACAATCACAAAAACAGAACCAACCAACACTCTCTTACCACTAAATATAGTATGAATGAGCGTGAGGGAGATAGTGCCTTAGTGCACCACATAAGGAAGGTTCTGTAGTCAACCCAGTAGCTCTATCTCCTACATAGATGAGTAATATTTAAACCGAGATAACTGCTAGCCCCCTTACATCTTCTCAAAAAGATGTAATGGCTGAAAAGGCTCAAAAACAGTTACTAGATTCATTCTCTCAACAGGGTGCGTCTATTGAATTTTGCCTGTCGGCCAAGGTATCCGATGTAGTGTCACCACTTCAAATATAAACAATTATTGATGCACAAGGAGAGGTTACACACACAAAGGATGAGTTGACGGAAACAAGAGTTTCGACCATTTTAAGGTCAGATTCGATTGTTTAAGGTTCGTTAATGGACCAATTGCCTTTACAGGTGTTAGGAGAGGATAATGATCCAAAAGCCATATGTCAGTGGTCAGTGTCTACCTCCCCAGGCTTAAATCCCCTGGATGCATCTGCGGATAGTGGATCTGACATAGGCGCAGATCGGCAACTTGTTGACAATGATTCAGATATTACCTGATGAGTCACAAGGAAATGTCTTCACAGACATTAGAAGGGAACTTTGATCTTTATGCTAAATTCTTTGGATCATTGTTTACCTTCCCAGAATTGAAATCTGGAACCCTAAAAGGGAAACTAGCAACTTGTAGATTATGACTCAGATTCATCTGACGAGTTTAATAAGGATGGGGATTTGCGAACTCCCACTGCACCACCTGTGACCTCCTTAAGGATGGCTAAGGTGATTTTCCTTGCATGTACAGCTGGATTATGGAGCTATGAGAGAAGAGTGATACACTTGTGAGAATGAGTGTAAACACGAGTGGAGAGAAGAGTGAAACACATGTGAGGTACACTAAATAGAATCACACACTCACAGTGAGAAAGAAAGAGAAACTTCTTGTTATTTCTTTTCCAACCAAGTGAAATATGAGAACTCCTTCAGACGACGGCATACATTCCTTCTTTAAGGGGGAGATAAAAGCTTAAGTAATAGTTTGGAGGATTCCTCAACTAAGGGGGAGAAATAGCAGGGAGGAAGAAAAAGATCATATGTACACTACACCACACCATTGTTGTTTGTAACTACGGATCCTATTGTACGGGAGAGGTGGTAAACACAAGGTGATTTTCTGGTAAGGGAATAAGCTGTTTTCAAAAGGGGAGTACCATTGGTTTTTATCTGCGGATCCTATTGTACGGGAGAGGTGGTAAACGAAGGTGATCTTTTTTAATCAGTTGATTCTCATAGGGGGAGAAGCAAGAGAGATATGGGCTTCTCAACAGGAAATGTGGTTGTACAAATGAAGATGGAACTACTTGAAGATATGTTCAGTCTAGAGGAACATCTACTTGGAATCTGGAAAATGTTAAATCTAGTCCAGAACTTTTCTACTATTTACTTTGCATTTCTTTTTATATCTTTTTCTTATTTTTTAGTTGAGTTATCCTCTAGGTATTTGTGTGTTATTGTCTAACAAACAAATAGGGGGAGATTGTAAGTCATATGTCATAGCCTATTTGTATATTCGAGGATTCAACTCAACTCAAATAAGAATGTAATAAGTAAATAGTGGATCTACCGTCAAAAGAGATCTCACAGAGTAATATCTGTCAAAGGATTCAGAAACAAGGTTCATCTACAGACTTGAGGAATTAATTCACTGGAAGAAGTTCAAGAAATTGATCATGCCTCAGTGATATAAATCAAGAGTGTGGATTTAATCAAGTGATAGAGATCTCGTCAGAGTATCATTAATTACAAGGATTTAATCTGAAGAAAATCAAAGTATCAAAGTCAAGACATGAAGAAACGTCACGGAAGTTAGTCACTCATGAACCAGACTGTACATTGAGTGTCAACGTTGAAGTGGTGGAATTGATTCATAATTCTCAGTGATTTTTAGAAGATATTCAGAAGATTGGTTGCTGCTCAGGGTTAGTATTAATTCTCTATTAATTAATTAAGTCATATAATTTAATTATGAAAATAAATTATATCTGCAAAGATTAATTTATTTGATTAATTAAATTAATTGATTAATTAATTCAGAATTAATATTAAGGATTTTCAGAATTTAAATTGGATTAAAAACAGTATTAAATCAGCAAGACAATTGAAAATGAACTAGCATGACAATCAGGATTGTCATACCAATTGTCATGCCAAGTCATTTCAATTGTCCTACCGAAAGTTCTACTGGGAAGGAGATAGTCTTGCTAGTTCAACTTATTGTCATACCGAAAGTCATTGTAGTTCAATCAGATTGTCTTGCTAGTTCAATCCATTGTCCTACCGAAAGTCTTGCCAGCTATAGGATTGTCATTCCAGTTCAATTCAATTCTGTTGAATGAATTAAAAAGACACAGAAGCAGCAGGAAAAAAATAATCATCCAATCAAGAACACAGAACTCGAGAACAAAGAAAAAGAAGCAGACACAAATATTTCATCTCATCTGCAACTTCAAGATCAATTTCTAGATTGTAAAGTTAAATCCAATCAACTAGAAATCTTTATCTTGTTCTTGTGTAACAATCTAGCGGATCAAAATCCCTAGAACTTAATCTCAAATTGCGTTTAGCATTTGAATCTTTTTATTACAAAAATAGAAAAAGTTCATGTCGAATTTATTCTAGATTTGTGATAATTAATTTGAGATTGATTCCTTGTAATCGATACAGTTGTTGTAACACCTTTCAAGTTTAATAATATTTTTATTTAACTTGAATTTTGTTTCATATTTTTTATTCCGCATTTAATTCGATTATTCGGTACTGTTTGTATTCAATCCCCCCTTCTACAAACACATTGGGACCTAACAGAATATGTCAGTCTTGGAGTATGAGAAGAAGTTCATAGAATTATCAAGGTTTGTGGCCATGTATGTAGGAACTGAAGAAGAGAAAGCCCAAAGGTTTCAGTAAGGGCTTGAATATTGGATTCGGGATAGAGTGTCGATGTTTGAAATTGATACTTATACAGGAGTAGTTCAGAAGGCGGCTTTGATTAAAAGTAATTGAGTGTAGTCCAGGAAGGAAAGAGAAAAAAAAAGGAGAAGGTATTTCAGGGAGAAAGGACGGAATCAGGAGGTCAGATAGACAAGAATATGAAGAGGATTGGATTTTAGATGGGACGGAACTCACAGAAGAAAGGAGAAGTGAGTAAGAAGTAGAATAACAAAGGAAATTTCCAACATAATCAAGGACCGGCAAGTGAGAATAGGCAGCCAAGGATTGAATGCAAGCACTGTGGGAAGAGGCATCCAGGAGTTTGTAATAAGGTCAACATGACTTGTTATCGGTGCAATAAGAAAGGACATTTGGCAAATGAGTGTAGTGCTCAAATAAATTATAAGTCTAAAAGAGTTTGTTTAAGGTCAAAGAATGGAATGAAAGTGGTGTTTAAAGGACAAAAGCAAGAACAGTTGTTTCTTACAGCTGTTCAGGCTAGCAAGTTGCTTAGGAAAGGTTGCGAGGCATTCCTAGCTTATGTAGTGGATTCGGAGAAGGAAGTTCCTAGTATAGAAGCGATTCCAGTGGTGAGAGAGTTTCCGAACGTGTTTCTAGAAGAGTTTCCAGGATTACCGCCAGATCGACAAATTGAGTTTGAGATTAATTTTGCTCCAGGAGCAGAACCAGTTTCTAAGGCACCGTATAAAATGGCCCCAGGAGAGATGAAGGAGTTAGCAGGTCAATTGCAAGAACTTTTGGATAAATATAAGGCCCAGTATGTCGCCATGGGGAGCACCAGTTCTGTTTATAAAGAAAAAGGATGGGAGTATGAGACTTGTATAGACTATCGCGAGTTAAACAAATTGACAATTAAGAACAGATATCCGCTACCAAGGATGGATGATCTATTCGATCAATTAAAAGGAGCTAAGTGTTTCTCTAAGATTGATTTAAGGTCAGGATACCATCATTCGAAGATCGAAGCAGTAATGAGTTGGGAGAGACCCAAGACTCCCACAGAAGTAAGGTAGTGAGTGCATAGCCCATGGAATTTAGCATGTTAACTATATCAGTGTCTGTGTGTGGAGCAATAACAGTATTATCAGGAATTCTAAAGCATGCTTTGACAATATCACTATTAATGAACCAATATATTTTTCATCCACAAAATCTATGCACAACAACTACCAGCAGCAATATATTCAGCTTCTGCTGTAGAAGTAGAAACTGAATTTTGCTTTTTACTGAACTAGGACACAAGCTTGTTTCCTAGAAATTGACAAGTTCATGTTATACTTTTTCTGTTTATTCTACAACCTGTATAATCTGTATCTGAATAACCAGTTAGATCAAAACCAGAATCTCTAGGGTACCAAATGCCAAGTTTTGGTGTTCCCTTGAGATATCTGAAAATTCTCTTAATAGCTACTAAGTGAGATTCTCTAGGATCAGCCTGAAATCTAGCACAAAGACAAGTAGCAAATATTATATATGGCCTACTAGCTGTTAAGTACATAAGTGAGCCAACCATGCCCCTATAGCTTGAAATATCCACAGACTTTTCAGTAGTGTTTAATTCAAGCTTAGTTGCAGTGGCCATGGGAGTTTTTGCAGATGTGCAATCCATTAGATCAAACTTCTTTAAAAGATCATGAATGCTCATTTCATACTTACTTTGCATCAATTTAGCAAACTTTTTGCAAAGTTTTTCATCTGTAGAGCCAAAAATAATATCATCTACATAAATTTGAACAAGTATACTAGAGCCATTAACATTTTTAAAGAATAAAGTTTTATTAATAGTACCTCTTGTGAAGTGGTTTTCCAAAAGAAACTTTGATAAAGTGTCATACCAGGCTCTAGGTGCTTGCTTTAGTCCATAAAGTGCTTTCAAAAGATAGTAGACATGATTTAGGAAATTTGGATCTTCAAAACAAGGAGGCTGACTAACATAGACTTCCTCCTCCAAATCTCCATTCAGAAAAGCACTTTTGACATCCATTTGATAGACCTTGAAATTGGCATGAGCTGCATAGGCTAAGAAAATTCTGATGGCTTCAAGTCTTGTAACAGGAGCAAAAGTTTCATCAAAATATATTCCTTCTTGTTGATAATAGCCCTTGGCAACCAATCTAGCTTTGTTCCTTACTACTATGCCATTTTGATCCATCTTGTTTCTGAATACCCATTTGGTGTCAGTTGGATTCTTTCCTTTGGGCTTGGTTACCAGCTTCCATACCTTGTTCCTTTTAAATTGGTTTAGCTCCTCCTGCATAGCTAAAATCCAATCAGGATCCAACAAAGCTTCTTCTACCTTCTTTAGTTCTTCCTTAAATAGGAAGCTGATGTATAGACATTCTTCTTGAGTTGCTCTCCTTGTTTAAACTCTAGAAGATGCATTATCAATGATAAGCTCAAAAGGGTGATCTTTAGTCCATTTTCTTTGTTGAGATAGATTAGCTCTATATGAAGAGGCCTCATTGTTGTCTTGATGTGTGACTGAGTTTTGATTATTAGAAACTCCCCCTGAGTTTGTGAATCTATGATTTGAGAAAGGGGAACTTTTTGAAAGTGATCTATTCTGACTTTCATCTTCTCTTAATGACCCGACGAATGATGCACTCTGTGTCCCGACGGATGAAGCTGATTGTCTCCCGACGAATAAGGCAGATTGTCTCCCAACGGATGAAGTATTTTGCAACTCGACAGATGTTGAATTATGTGCTTCATTAGTTGTAGATTTTTCTGCATTATCCTTATTCACTATTTCTTGATCACTTTTATCATCACTGTCATTACTAACCATCTCCACATTATCTAACTTGAGGCTTCCATGAGAATCTTCATTTTGCAGTCCTTCAATCTTTTTATCATCAAACACAACATGTATTGATTCCATAACAATGTTGGTTCTTAAAATTATAGACTCTATATGCCTTTCCCATAGCATATCCAACAAAAATTCCTTCATCTGCTTTAGCATCAAACTTCCCATGTTGATCAGTTTGATTCCTCAAGATAAAACAATTGCAGCCAAAGACATGAAGAAAATTTAGGGTTGGTTTCTTGTTCTTGAAAAATTGGTAGGGTGTCATACACTTTGCTTGATTAATCAAAGAAATATTATGAGTATAGCAGGCAGCATTCACAACTTCAGCCCAAAAATATGTTGGTAACTTTGATTCTACAAGCATTATCCTTGCAGCTTCAATAAGAGATCTGTTCTTTCTTTCCACTACTCCATTTTGTTTTGGAGTTCTTGCAGCAGAAAACTCATGCATTATCCCATTCTCTTCACAAAATGATATCATCACAGAATTCTTGAACTCAGTTCCATTGTCACTCCTGATTCTTCTTACTTTAAAATTAGGATGATTGTTGACTTGCCTTATGTGATTGATAATGATTTCACTAGCTTCATCTTTAGACTTTAGGAAATATGTCCAAGAGAACTTTGAGAAATCATCTACAATTACTAGTCAAAATCTTTTTCTTGAAATGGACAACACATTGACTGGTCCAAATAGATCTGTGTGTAGCAATTGTAAAGGTTCTTCAATTTTTGAATCAAGCTTCTTTCTGAATGATGCTTTAATCTACTTTCCCTTTTGGCAGGCATCACACAATCCATCCTTAGAAAACTCCACTTGAGGAATTCCTTTTACCAGTTCTTTCTTGACAAGCTCATTCATGGTCTTGAAGTTTAGATGGGACAGCTTCTTATGCCATAGCCAACTTTCATCTTGACTTGCTTTACTGAGAAGACAAGTGACAGATTTTGCATTAGATGAGTTGAAGTCAGCTAGATACATATTTCCTTTTCTCACTCCAGTGAGAACCACTTTGTTGCTTCTTTTGTTTGTCACAACACAGGCTTCTGAATTGAAGGTTACTGAATTGCCCTTATCACAAAGCTGGCTAATACTCAACAAATTGTGCTTAAGACCATCCACTAGGGTAACCTCTTCAATGATGACATTATCTTTTGAAATCAAGCCATATCCCACAATATAAATCTTGTTGTCATCTCCAAAAGTAATACTGGGGCCAGCTCTCTCCTTGAACTCTGTGAGCAGGGTAGAATCTTCAGTCATGTGCCTTGAACAACCACTATCCAGGTACCAAAGATTCTTTACGTTTCCCTGCACACATCAAAACCAAATCAATTTGATCTTGGTACCCAAGTTTCCTTGGGTCCTGCCTTGTTAGCTTTCTTCTTTGGTTTCTTAGGTTTAATCTCATTTGACTTGGGAATTTCTGATTCATCCTTAGTCATTTGAGTTGGACCTTTGAATCGAGTCATTAAAACAGAATTATCATGCACATTTTGATTAGCAGGAAAAGGCATGCTGTTTGCAAATATGTTATTCCAGTAAGGCATGCTAAATAGCATTTGTGGCATACTAAATGCAGCATAATAAGGATTAGGTGCAAATGGCATATTAGCAAATTGTGCATTCATATTCTGAGAAGACATAACATTCATAGGCATAGAAGGCATGGCATTCATGTTGGGAAAAGAAGAGGGTTCATATATAGGATTAGGCATGGAAAGTTTGTAGTTAACAGACAAATGATTAACACTACCACACTTAACACAGATTTTTCTTGGAGCATACTTATCAGGTGTGTAGTTGTTATGTTTGTTAATCCCTACTTCCCATTTCTATTGTTTTTCTTTTTAGTTTCTGTTTTAACCTCAATCTTTTCTAATCTGTCATTTAATTGCTTGATGGACAGATGACCAACATTCACTTTCTTCTCCTTCTTCACCTTGATTCTTATGAAACAAAGTTTTTGGAAACTGATCCATATTTTTTATTCAACTTGGCAAGCTTGGCTTTGCTCACAGGTTTGCTCATAGCCGACGGATGTGGCTCTTTGTCACTTGATGGATAATCCTTTTGATTATCCGACGGATGATTCTTATCATCCATCGAGTCCACATCTGTTAGCAATCCTTCAACTGAATTGGATTCAAGCTTTTCATTACTCTTTTTCGAGGCTGCATCACAAAAGGACTCAATACCTTGAACTTTAGTGATTTGAGCATGAACATCTCTGGATGATTTCCATGCTTTAATCACTTCCTGTTCTCGTTCAAGGTGCTTCTTTAAAATCTTTTCTTTCTTCAAGGACTCGGTTAATTCATCCTTAACAATCTTACACTCAGTTCTCAATTTTTCAAATTCAATAAACTGAGACTCTAGCACATAATTCCTCACACTTAAAAATAAATTGTTTTCTTTAATTTTAGCATTTTCCTTAGCGAGAGACTTAAGTGTAACACGCTTACATCCCCGTCTTCATCCAATCCATCAGCTGCCCAGTCATTTTCCTGTGTAATGAAAGCCCTTTCCTTTTACTTGAGCAACTCAAAATATTTTCGTTTCTAATCAACAGGCTCAAACTTCTTTTTGCTGGAAACTGACTTTCTACATTCACTGGAAAAATGCCCTGCCAAGCCATATTTGAAACATTTGAATTTGGATTTATCCACCATGTTTCTACTTGGCTTGGCTGTTCTAAAGTTCTTTTTGAACTTGAGCTTGGAGAATCTTTTGGAAAGGAATGCTAAATTCTCATCAATATCATCCATGTCATCTTGGCTCAAATGATCTTCATTTTCAGCTACCAGCTCTTTGCCCTTGTTCTCACAGACCTTTGAAGTAGACTCAACAGCTTCTACCTTCATCTCTTTCTCTTTCTCTAACTCAGAAACCAGTGCTATGAACCCTTCTTTCTTCCTTCCTTTCTCCATCCTCTCATCTTGCTCTATTTCAAGCTCATAAGTCTTCAGGATGCAATACAGTCTCTCCAAGGTAAACTCCGTGTAATCCTAAGAATTTCTCAATGAGACTATCATTGGTTTCCACTCCTTTGAAAGAGATCTAAGGAACTTGAGGTTAGAGTCTTTTGTCTGATAGACTCTTCCATGCAACTTTAGAGCATTTAGTAGTTTTTGAAATCTACTAGAAATATCAGTGAGAGACTCACTATCTTCACAATAAAAGTGCTCATATTGTTGAATTAGCAGCTGCATCTTATTCTCTCTTACTTGCTCAGTACCATCACAAATAATCTGGATAGTGTCCCAAACCTCCTTGGCTATTTTGCAGTTAATGATGTTATCAAACATATCATCATCAACTCCATTGAACAATATATTCATGGCCTTCTTATCTTTCCTTACTTGCTCAATATCAGGATCTGACCATTCATGCCTAGGTTTGGGAACAGATGGTTCTTTGCCTGTTGCAGCTCTCATTGGTACATGACGACCTCTCTCTATGCAATCCATATAGGCCTCATCTTGAGAAAGAAGATGTAAATGCATTTTCACCTTCCAGTGGTGATAATTGTCTTTATCCAGAAAAGGAATTTTAACTCCAACATCCTTCTTGTTCATCTTGCTGTTTGTTGTGATCTTTACTATTAGATATATTTGTGATATCATGTCTAATCTTTTGTGTTTAGTTTCAGAACTTAATATCAGGACTTACTGGAAATCAGAACTTACTGAAGTCAGAACTTATATCAGAACTTAAGGCCGTCAGGATTTATATCAGGACTTAAGTGCGGGTACTTCAGATAAGGAAAACAGTTGATTTACAGGAGATGATCATGACTAAAACAATAGAAGATATGCATGAAGAGTTGGACAACTAGAAGATTTATAGAAGATAATATCTGATTGATATATTTTAGGAGACAGAATTATATTTCATATCAATTAGAAGATATCTTGTAACTGTGTACTATATAAACACAGCTTAGGGTTTACACTATAAGTGTTATCATTCACGAGAACATTATACATTGTAACCTAGCAGCTCTTAGTGATATTGTTCATCACTGAGAGAGAACAACTATTCTATTGTAACAGAGTTTATTATATTGAATATACTTGATTACTGTTACATACTTGTGTTGATAAATTGATTTGATTTTATAAACACTATATTCAACCCCCTTCTATAGTGTTGTGTGACCTAAAAAGTGGTATCAAAGCATCTCTGTTGATAAACAAACAGTGAGATCCAGTTTACAATCATGTCTGAAGAAACACAAACTCCACCAAAGCCCACCAAAACTCAAGATACTGAAAAGAATCAAACTCATAGTCGATATGAGAGTATTAGGGTTCCCATACTGAGAGCATCTGAGTATCCTATATGAAAGGTAAATATGGCTATGTTTCTGGAAGCCACAGATCCATAATACCTTGATAGAATTAATGATGGACTATATAAGCCTACCAAGATTTCTGTTGCAGTTGCCGATCAACCTGCAAAGATAATACCAAAGGAGAAAAGTGAGTATACAACTGAAGACATCTCATCTATTGCCAAGGATGCAAGGGTAAGGCATCTACTTCATAGTGCAATTGACAATGTCATGTTAAACAGGGTAATTGGATGCAAGACTGCAAAAGAGATATTGGATGCTTTGGAGACAAGATGCCAGGGAACTGATGCAATTAAAATCAACAGGAAGACTATACTCACTCAAGAGTATGAGCACTTTGACTCAAAAGCTGATGAGTCATTAACTGATTTATATGACAGGTTTTCCAAACTCTTGAATGATATGTCACTGGTGGAAATGGAATATGATCTTGAAGATTCAAATCTAAAATTCCTTTTAGCTCTTCCTGAAAATTGGGATTTGAAGTCTACTACCATAAGAGACAACTATGACCTTGCTGAAACTACTCTTGATGAAATTTATGGTATGCTCAAGACTCATGAACTTAAGATGGATCAAAGGAGAAAAAGGCATGGAAGAAAGTCAAAGGAAGTTGCTCTTAAAGATGAGGAGGAATCTCCTAAAGTTGTTATCTCAAAGAGGAGCAAAGGAAAGGCTCTCATCATACAGTCTGATTTAGAGTCATCATTTTCTGATGATGATGATTCAGAATCTGAAAATTTATCTGAAGTGGATGTTGATGCAGACATGATGCAACTGTGTGCTCTTATGGTGAAGGGTATCACAAAGATAGCCTACAAGAAATTCAGAAAGGGCAAGAAGTTTTCAAGGAAAGGTGGAAGTTTTGAAAAGAAAGGGTTCAGAAACTCTGAAGGAAAAGGAGGAAAGTCTAACAGAGGAGACAACTCAAATGTCAAATGCTACAATTATGGTGAAAGAGGCCACATCTCTCCTGACTGCAAGAAAGGAAATGGTGATAAAGGCCATGCACTTATCACAAAGAAGAAAAACTGGGCAGACACTTCATATTCTGAAGATGAGGTGAACTATGCCTTAAAGGCAAATGCTGATAGCAGTTCTGATGCTGCTGAATTAAAGGTACCTCAATTAACTCCTGCTTTTCATACTGATGATATTTCTGAGCTATGATTATATCTTAAAACCATGTTCATTAGTTTTAGAGATCAGACTTTAACAAATGAAAGATTAACATCTGAAAGTCTTGCTCTTAGAAACAGAAATGACTATTTAGAAAAAGAGTTAGTTATGTTCCATCAAACTCAGAAAGAGATGAGGCTTTGTATGTTAGAGATGAAGTGCTAAAACTGAATAAATCTGTTAAATCTGAACTGGAACAGGAAAAGGAGATAATCAAAACTTGGACTAATTCTGGAAGAACAACTCAGAAAATCTTAGAAAATGGAAATTGGAAAGGTCTAGGTAACCTAGATGATAAAGAAGAAAAGGAAACTGTGTCATCTAAACCAAACTTTACCAAGAAAGCTGAAAAGCCTAAAGTTAATCCTGTCAAGTTTGTGTCAAATTCTGATGTGCCAAAATCTGAAAAGATGAATGATTCTAAACAGAAGTCAAAGAAAAGTCAACTTCTGACAAATTAAAACAGGTTAAACCAGCTTCAGTAAACATAGGTTTAATGATAAAGAAGCATCTTAAGCATAAGCTAAAAGAGATTAGAAATGTGAACAAGGTAAAGGAAGCTAGGAAAAATAGGAATGGAAAGGAAGGTGTGAATAAAAGCAATTATTATATGCCTGTTCCTAATGCTCCTAGAAAAAAATTCTATAACTCTGGGAACTCTAACCATCTTGCTTTTTTTTGCAGGAAAAATAAAGATATAAACTCTTTACCCCCTAGATCAGGAGTTAAGAGTCAGTCTGTTAGGTTTAAACCACAAAATCCTTGTTTTCATTGTGGTAGTTTTTGGCATTCTATTTATACTTGTAAGGAATATCATAGTTTGTACTATGATTATTATTAAATAAAACCTTCTTTGAAGAAAGTTAGTGTAATTCCTTTGAGTGTAAATTCTGATGCAAAGTCTGATATAAAGTCTGATAAGAAGCATGTTAGCATAAACTTTGAAACTAAATCCGCTGCAAATGCTAACAAACTTAAAAAGGCCAAAGGATCCAAGCAAGTTTGGGTCCTTAAAACTAACCAATAGTGGTCTTTGTGATTGCAGGGCAACAGGAAAAACATCCTAGTTCTGGACAGTGGATGTTCAGGACATATGACTGGAAATAAAGCCCTGCTATCAGACTTTGTGGAGAAAGATGGCCCGGGAGTTTCTTATGGAGATGGCAACATGGGAAAGACTCTGGGATATGGAAATATCAATATTGGGAATAACATAATTGAATCAGTAGCTCTTGTGTCAGGACTTGAACACAATCTACTAAGTGTGAGTCAAATCTGTGACAGAGGTTATCATGTGGATTTCTTTGAAGAACACTGTGAAGTTGTAAGTAATTCTACAGGCAAAGTGGTTCTGAAAGGTTACAGACATGGTAATATATATGAAGCCAGACTTTCAACAAACTCTGATGGTTCTGCAATCTGTCTGTTAAGTAGAGCATCAATTGAAGAAAGCTGGAATTGGCACAAGAGACTCTCTCAGTTAAATTTAAACATAAAAGATCTAGTAAAGAAAGATCTTGTGAGAGGACTGCCAAAATCAATATTTACTCCTGATAGCCTTTGTGATTCATGTCAAAAGGCAAAACAAAGAAAATCTTCATTCAAGAGCAAAACTGAAAATCTTCATTCAAGAAAATCTTCATGTCATGTCTATTGCAAAGAAGAAATATGATATAGTTATAGTGGATGAGTTCACAAGATACACTTGGGTGTATTTCTTGCACAAGAAGAATGAAACTGCCTCTACTCTAACTGATCATGTTAGACAGCTGGATAAGTTGGTCAAAGATTCTGTTAAAATAATAAAAAGTGATAATGGCACTGAGTTCAAGAATTCAATCATGGAAGAGTTCTGCAAAGAGCATGGAATAAAGCAGGAATTTTCTGCACCTGGAACTCCACATCAGAATGGAGTTGTAGAAATAAAGAATATGACTCTTATTGAAGCTGCACGAACTATGCTTGATTAAGCAAAGCTACCAACCTATTTTTGGGCTGAAGCTGTGCAGACTGCTTGTTTTACACAGAATGCTACACTCATAAACAAGCATGGAAAAACACCATATGAGATGGTGAAGAAAAAGAAGCCAAATATGAAATATTTTCATGTATTTGGATGCAAGTGTTTTGTTCTTAAGACTCAACCTGAACAGTTGTAAAAATTTGATCTAAAATTTGTCAAAATTTGATCTAAAAGTTGTCAAAAAAGCCTTCAGAGTCTATAATTTAAGAACAAGGGTTGTCATGGAATCAATCAATGTCTTACCACATCTCAAGACTCTCAAGAAGCATCAGAACCTGTCACTGGTTCTTCAAGTTCTGATTCATCAATTTCTGATGAGCCAAATTCTGATAATTTTGGAAACTCTGATTCTTCAATTCCTGAAGGATCCAACTCAAATTCTGAAATTTCAGAGAGCATAACTTCAGGGGGACCATCAGAAAATGCTGATAAAGACATCATGGATTATGGGGGAGGATCCATGTAATAACCCCAATTTTTGGAAATTTTTGAAACCCTTATGAATAGTGTTTTTGCTGAATGAGAAAACTTTTCATGCCACACTATGTAGGGGTTCTGATATGGATATTCTGAGATTTTATTAGTACTTTATATGGGATATAAGTGTATGTAAAGATCGTCAGAATCCAAATCCGAACACTTTGATTTTTCCCGGAAATCCAATAGATACGGAAAGAATTGAGTATAAGGTAACAGGATAAAAAGGATTATAATAGAGGATCATAAAAAGGAATATAATGTATTGAGAAAGGTTAAGGGAACCTAAGTAATAAGATCCCGGGTATGATCCTTCAAACGATAAACGAGAACGAAAGTTAAGCGAACCGTATAGCAGATCAGCGGTCATTAGGCAAACAATTAGGAAGTTAATCAAAGGGATTAGAGAGGATGATGTCACCCAACCAATGAGAAGAGGACAAGGAGGGGAGGATGACATCATGAGGATGACACAAGCATGACATGGGAAGGAAGGAGATGTGGTGGCTTTTTAACCACACAAAATCAAGGGCAACTAGGTAATTTACTAAAACAAACACAAAAATCAAACCAACCAAGCCAAGCAAATCATTTTTCATCAAAATCAAAAAGAAACCAAGGCATTATTCTTCATGCTCTCGGCCAAAACAGAACCAGCACACTAAAACTGCTGTATCTCCTTCATTTCTCACTCAAATATTGTGTTCTATTGCTCATTGGAAAGGTATTGAGATGACCTACAACTCTTGTTCACAAGTCTCGTCCAAATAATCATGGTAAGACCCTCATTTTTACAGTTCTTTAAATCGGACTTTTAGAAACTTCAAAGCCTAACTTTGTGTTCTTGATTTCTTTGGAAAGATCAAGCTTGTAGGAGGCTCCCTAAGGCTTCCTAGCAACTTAACACCTCCCAAGGAAGGTATAAACTTCAAACCCTAGCCTTTACTTTATTTGATAGTAAGTTTAATGGTTGGTGTTGTGAAATGAGAAGCATGGATTGTGATTATTAGTAGTTTGGTTTGATTTGGAAGTGTTTTGGTAATTGAAGCTTAATTATAGTTCATAGGTCTTGATTGTGGTTGTTTGAGTTAAAAACCTTGGAGATTATGGACTGATGTGGTATGGTTTAGGTGAAGTTTTGTTGTATTGATGGTTATGAGTTGGTTGGTGGTTAATTGGAGTAGTTTAAACATTGGTAATCGCGTAAACATAGCCGTCGTAACGTCCGATTTTCTTTGGACTGTTTATGTGCATAACATTAGGACCCGAGAACCCCCTGCTAGATTATAACCACTGCCATGTTTATATAGCTCATGTTACGAGCTTCGTTTTGATATGTAGTTCGTTCGATTCCGATGCACGGTTTAGGATAAACTACCGTTTCAAGTAACGGCGTTTCGCGAACGAAACTTTTCCCCTCGCCTTACTTTGAAACATAGGTTAAAGACCAAAAAGGGTTAATTAATGTATGAAACATTTATGGTAAGTGTGTTAGGAGTTGGTAAGACACTCGCGAAGGAATCGCCTTAAAACTCGTAAAGGTTAAATTATTAAAAATGGTGGAGCCGAGGGTACTCGAGTGACTTAAGAGAATCAGTAAGCGCAAAACAAGCGTTAGAGTCTAAGTTAGTTAAAGTATAGATTTACAAGTGACTTTGGTTTAATTCCAACTTACTTGTTGTTTATAGGTTACCAGACTCGTCCCGAGCCATTCGTAACCCCCAGTCGCTCAGGCAAGTTTTCTATCCGTTATACTGTTGTTGTGATGTATATATGTATATGCATTATCTTGCGATAGATGCATGTTGGTTAATTAGCAAATGTTACGATATATTGAAGCATGCTGATATGGTATATATATGCATGCCTGTTTCGTATTCTTGCCATATATATCTGTTGGTTCAGTTGATAATACCTATGCTAGAGAATAGCAGTAATTTGCATATACCCTTAGTATAGGGACCCAAAGGTGAAAACATATTTCTAAAACCGGGAGTCGATGTTCCCGAGTATATTATATATATATTTATATATTTATATATATATGGATATAGTTTTTAAAACTATGGATCGAATAAGGTTTATTCGATACCTTTATTTTACTTAATTGAATATTAATTTGAGTATTCATTCGAGGGCTTATGACTCAGTTTATCTTATTATTTGAATATTATTTGAATATTCATTCGAGGGCTTATGACTCAGTTTATTTTATTATTGAATATGATTTCGAATATTCATCCGAGGACTTATGACTCCTTTATTTTATTATTGAATATTATTTCGAATATTCATACGAGGGCTTATGACTCAGCTTATTTTATTTATTGAATATTATTTGAATATTCATTTGAGGATCTATGACTCCGATTATTTGCTGATATATATTCTTTATTTTATTAAAGAATAAGGTGTCGATAATCAAACTTATTTTCGATTATTCAAATAAAGATAGTACTTTCATATAAGTATATCTTTGGTTATTTAATATCCATTTCAAGTATAAGTTTTAAAACTTCTACTTCAATTATTTTTATAAAGATTATTCTTTACGGGAATATTATTTAAATAATAATATTCAGATATTTTCTAATATATCGGGACTGATTTATTTTCATAAATCAGCAGTACTCCAAACATTCTTAAAAATGTTTTCGAGTCTTCAAAATGATTTTTAAAGTTAGAGTGGACCCCAAGACTCATTTTTATATTTAAGATCTTCCTTTCAAAGGGGATTTAAATACTCGCTCAAAACCTGGGGGATCCAGCTCTGTGGTGCATTTTACATTCGCAACGTGGTTGCTGTTTTGAGAAAACAAATGAATTGATTACTTACCCAACGTTCGGGAAGTAAGCCCATCTAATTGAGTCGGCATAAGCGACAGGCCGGGGTACGGTCTATCAAAGTGTAAGTGGCTGGGTGGCAGTCCATCAACGCGTGAGTGGCCGGGTAACGGTCTAGCGCGAGGTCCTAATGCGGCCAGGGTGATGACCGGTGAGGAATTCATCCATCTACAGTAGAAAAGGTTACTTATTGGTATCTTTGCCTGGTCAGCAAGATATCTGGTTTATGCCAAAATTCTTTTCCTTCCAAATTCATTGGATATTGCAACTCTGTTCATACTTTACATGACAGAGGTTTTCAGGAAATGTATGGGAGATATATATGAATATATTTATATATCGGGACTTAGTGAAGTATCTCGTAACTTCATTATTTATAATGATATTCAAAGATTGAATCTATTCAAATCTTGTCTTGTAGTCTCATCTATGTGATGAACCTTTGAAACTGATTATAACTTGAACGGGGGTAGTTCAAGTAGTATTTGGGAAAGATATAAGTATTTTGGGGTATCTTGTAACTTCATCTTTTAAACTTATATCTAGTTAATGATTGTCTTATGAATGACAAAGATTTTCGGAAAAACATTGAGACAAGGTTAGATATATGAGATCACCTTGCAACGATATTTTTTTTATATATACAGTTATAAACTGGAACTCTGTGTGTATTATGCATGGAAGAGGACTTCCCAAGATTTTGAAAAGTATATATGTATATATATATATATACTGAATATTTTGCGACTTCATCGCATTAAGATATCAACTTGGTTCATTTCTTTTGACCAAGACTTTCATGAGTGCTATGAGAAGGCTCATATATTGTTAATAATTATACATATTATTTTGGTGGGCTTGCTGCTCACCCTTGCTTTATTTCTTCATCACACAACAACAGTTAGGAAAGATGGCCAGACTCCAGCAGACCCAGCGCAAGCGCGTGGGAAGCGTCCCGCGTCTTCCCGTTGATGTTGTAGCTGCTATAGCTGCAGAGGTAGATCTATTGTAGATCAGACCATCTACTTTTGAGAATCAATTATGTATAATTATAACTTGTGGCAGATAATGGCAATTAACTGTAAATTTATCAAGTAATCATTTTGGGTTGTAATAACTTTTAAATTGTGGATTCAAAGACTTGTACTTATTTAAATTTCATCTCTGAGACTATAACGGGTTGTGGTGTGTGTTAGTGTGGGGTCACAGCATAAGGTTATTATTATTAATTAAGTGAAGTGATATTGTGGAAAGAAAGACCGTGACAACCCGGATCCCCGACCCCGGATCTGGGGGTGTTACAGAAATGGTATCAGAGCTAAGCGTTATAAACCTCAGAGATGATGGGACGTTAAGATAATAAGTTCACTAAGATAATAAGAACTCTTGCCAAGTTCATAGTCGGACTACCTAACGTAGTACTGACAGTTAAAACCCTTATGGGAACCCTTATAAATGTAGCGATAGGAGCGTAGTTCGTTATCGTATATGGTAGCGGGACTCCGAACCCTGAGGTTGAGGAGCAACATCGCGATGATATTTTATTACTAATTGGAGATCGGATTGTGGATCCGATAGAGTGTCCTAATGCAGGACCGGATGATGTTGATATTGAGGATGTAGCGGTTGAGGATGTTGTCCTAGAAGGGATAGTTGTTGAGGAGGATCCCATGGAGGATCCTGACAGGATTGGATAAAGGACCACTGATGAATTGATGACCATGGTTTGTCGACTACCAGAGGTAGGATTGGCCGGTCACTACCAGAGGTTCGTTCAAGTTTGTAAAGATAGTAGCCCCTTTAACGCGGCTTACTCGTAAGACTGAGAAGTTCGAATGGACAGAGAAATGCGAGAACAACTTTTAAGAACCGAAGCAAAGGTTGGTGACGTTCCCTATGTTGGCGTTGCCGGATGGAAAATGAGATTTTGTGAAATGTAGTGATGCTTCGCATAAGGAATTAGGGTGCTTCTTATACACCACAGCAAGGTAATCGCGTACGCTTCAAGATAATTAAGGGAATATAAAATTCGATATCCCCACCCATGAGCTTGGGCTCGTGGCAATAGTTTTTCCCTAAAGATTGGAGGCACTACTTGTATGGAGAGAAGTGCAAGATTTACACAAACCATAGGAGCTCTAGTACCTTTTTACGTAGAAAGAGCTCAACATACGCCAGAGGAGGCGGTTAGAGCTAATCAAGAATTATGATTGGGAGATTCTTTATCATTCGGGGAAAGCCAATGTGGTGGCTGATGCCCTTAGTAAAAAGGAGAGACTCAAGATGATAATGACTTTGGGAGGGTTGATAAGAGATTTTGAAAAAAAAATGGAAATAGATATGAAGGTAACCGGAGCCGGTACCGAAAAGTTGTTTGAGATTGCAATACAGCCCGAATTATTGGAAAGGAACATATTGTGCCAGAAAAAGTGATGAATGAAGGCAGAGAGCCAACAAATAGATATGAGATTAATACCGAGAGAGATGATAAGGGAATAATGAGGTATTCCTATAGAATTTGGGTTCCAAATGTTTAAGAGCTTAAAGATGAAATCTTAGATGAAAGCTAGTTTGAGGAATAAGAGTTAGAGCAAACCCTGAATGTGATAGTCAGGGAGGACGCCATCAAGATAGAAGGAACCCATAACATAATGAAGTGGAAAATGAGGATTTTAACGTACAAGATAACCCCAAGTATGGGAGAAGGATGAAACATTCCATACTAAGGAAACGGAAAGTCGAGTAAGGAAAGGAGACCCGAGACGGTACTCCTATACGGCAATTCATGGACCTGTCTAAAGAGAACTTAGACTATTATCCCCAACCACCACCCTGAGGGGACAATGCGGCAGGAAATTCTTTCATGACCTTTAAATCGTTAAGCTCTCAGAGTTCCAAGGAACAGGTTGACCTAGTCGAGGCAAGAGCCTGGCTAAAGGAAATATAGGAATCATTTGAGATTCTAAATGATTGACGAATCATAAAAGACTGTTTTTATCACTCACCCTCCTAAGAGAGAGACCACCTGCTGGTGAAAGGCCAAGGATGGCACGGAGCAAGAGATTATAATAAACTGATTAAAGTTCAGCCAATTGTTTTCGGGAAAGTAATTCCCAAGGTTATGGAATAGTGTAAAAGCTTTAGAGCCAGAACAAAGGCAGACGAGTATGATGAATTATGAATCTAAGTTGTAAAAGTTATCAAGATTCGTTCTGAAGACACGAATCCAGAATGACGGGATGTTTGAAATCAATGCTTATGTTGTGTTGGTTCATGAAATAACGATAAGAGAAAGGAATATAAAGGCAAGAGAGTTTGAGGAATGATAAGGGATTTGGGTATGAGGAAACCCTAAAGACTCGTAGAAATAGAAATAGAAGAGTATGTAATCGTCAGGATGAGGGTGATTCACCATGAGTTAAAATTGATGGTTGAAGGCATAAGAGTTATGTATATTTTATCCCCTTTAAGTTGGGAGGATTCGAGGAAAACCTTGAGATAGTTCGAAGGATAAATAATGAGACGCGGATAGACTGAGAAGACAAGAAAGTAAGAAATTAGGAAAATTGGATGAAGGAAGTGACCTTCAAGAATGTGAAATGTAAGACCGGTGGCTTGATACCCAGAAAGGGAGACGCCAGGTATGAAAGACATCCCAACATTGAGGTGACTGTTGAGATAAACAACAAAAGTAAATAAGGAATTATTAAGAAGAAGTTCACGTTGAACATGACCAATATTCTCCAGAACATCCTTGTTATCGTTACCAAATTCGGCGAGTCAAGCGGACAACCGTTGTTATCTTTTGGAGGCCATATTGATTGACCCCATTTTGAATACATATGTCATTGTGAAATTAGGCATATACTATCGAGGTGGGAATGATTGAATAAGACACCCTTATCAGGGATATATGACTTGATTTATCCATGGAAGGATGCAGGTACCTTTTAAAGGTGGAATTAAGGATAGAACATCGGTAACTTAAAATGAATCCTAGGGGAATGCATAAAGGTTGGCATTTCACCCTTAATAGGGATAGTATGAGTTTTGACAGAATGATTGGGAAAGGGTTAAGGTAACAACAACCTTTAAGAATCAGTGGAGAAATTTTTCAGAAGTATATAGACAATGATTCTGGTATTAATAAATGGTATCTTGATATGCCCTGTATCTAGGGAATACAGGAGGAACGATTGAAGGATAACCTTAGAGGTTTTACAAGGAGAAAGGTAATATTCAAAATTCTCAAGAATAGAAATGTTGATAAAGGAAATATGACGTAATTATAATGTTGCCAAGTGGGGCACGTGTTAAACCACGAGAAAGTATGGATCGAACCAGCAATGGTCAAAATTGTTCAGGGCAATTAGGACTTAAGATAAAAGATGTTCTAAGTATGATTAAGAGTCAGTCTTGACAGTGATTAGCCTCTAAAGATTGAGGCAATAACTTATGGAAAAATGGTGATATTTTTTTTATTTACTCATCAGATATTAAAGAAAAGCATTTTCACATAAGCTGTGATTGAAATAAGGTAGAAAATTTATTTGGAGGTGGTTAAAATGACATTGACTGTAAGGAACTATTACTATCAGGAAAGGCCAAAGAGGTGGCCGACACTTTAACGGTAAAAGGATAATTGTAGGCGCTTGTGCCAAAGGATACAGTGATGATGGTTAAAAGCTGAAGGTTGTATTATGGTTTGGAAGATTGACATTCCTTCGGATGACTGTGCAATACCCAGCCGTAATAGTAGTTGGTAAAGGTTTAATTCATGTAATCGCCATGAGCGGGCTATCTATCTTAGAAGGTACTATCTTGAGAATGAGCCTGGACCATGTTTCAAAAGGACTAAACGAACCTTTGAGTAAGTCTTCTATTTAAGGCATATGATTTAGAATGGTATTAACCTGCTATCGTTGCTTTGATTGAAACTCTTCTAAAATTTTATCTGCTTCATGTCATGTATGTATGTCAGGATCAGGAGTGTTCTTCATGAATCAGAAATGGTGATTATATTACCTCCTTAGAAGGATTTGATACGACATGTATGGACTCCGTATGGTTAGCTATTAAGATTTCATGGAAAGTGAATGATGACAGTAGTTCAGTGGTGGACCATGGTAAGGCAGCAATGATTATGCGAGTATTGAGCTGATTACAACCGTGAGAGTTGTATTGGAATGGGTGTTGAGATTGAGTACCACTAATCGGGTCGTGGTAGTGTATAAGTTATCATTGATAGACTAATTAAGTAGAGTATCTACCTAGTGAATAATTATTCTTTCTTATCAATAGAGAGTCGTATTATTATACGAGGAAGGTTGCGGTGCGAGCATAGAATCCTAGTAACGGTGATATATAGAATGAGATCCCAAATTCGATTTTCGATGTCGAGGGTGTTTCAAAGGTGATTGTGTATAAGCTCGAGGAAGAGCATGGGTCCATAGAATGATGGACGGGATAACGAAAATATTTAGGCACGTGAAATGCGATGCTATAATACTTGATGTTGATATAAATACATATATGTTTTGTTCTTCTATGACAAACCTCTATAGTTCAGAGGTAGATTCCAAGCCAGATATTTTATGGCAATAAAATTTTTTTATGAATATACAATTCTCTTCAGTTCGTTCTTTTCTCTTCTTTTCATTTCATGTAAGCTGAGAAGAACAACCCTTCCAGAAGGGGAGGTATTGCCGAATGACTATCTATCTGTGTGATAGAAGCCGAGTATGATACCAGCTATTGTTTAATTGCTTGTCAAGTACTAAAGGCTGGCCACCTTCTGTACTAACTATGCGATATAAAAAGTGTTCATGATCATAGTGATCTCTCAACAAATTCCTTTACTTCTATTTGATTGATCAAATTTTGGAAAATAGAAACAACTGAAAAAGGAGTAATAAAGTGGTGGTAGTATGCGGAATGGAAACACATTCGTGATACTAAGGTTGACGTGGTTATTAAAAGGTTATAGAACGCTAGCGAGCAAAAGTATGACCCGTATAATATTAGGAACGGAAGGTAGTAGCGATTACGAACTGGAAAAGAATGGGTATTGAGAAGCAAAAGCTCTAATGCTAAAAGCTATAATGAGAGTCTGTGCAATAGACTTGAAAGAATTTGGAATGATCACCTAGCACGGATTGAGTTTTCTTACGACAATAGATCATATGTCAGTATTGAGATATCGCCTTATGAGATCCTTGAGGGAAGACAATGTCGATTTCCCTTATGATTAGGATGAAGTTGTAGAGCGCAAGATGCTCGGACCCGCAGTAGTCCAAAGGACCAAGGATATAATAGATCTAATCAGAGGACGACTGGTAGTAGCCAGGAAGGACATAAGAAGTATGTCGATTTGACCCGAAAGGACAAAGAATAGGAAGGAGGCAACCTTGTATTGTTAAAAGTATTCCCTTGAAAAGAATTAATGAGATTCAGAAAGAAAGGAAAGCTAAGTCCACCAATTGTTGGACCCTTGGATATATTAAGGAGTATTGGGAAGTTAGCGTATGAGCTAGCCTTACCCCAGAACATGTAGCAAGTCATAGCGTGTTTCACGTATCAATGTTAAGAAAGTGTAATTCGGATGCTAGACAAATAGGGGCATATGAGCGCATAGACATGCAACCAGACGTAACCTATATGGAGCAACCAGGAAGGGTATAGATTAAGAAGGAACGAGTGTTTAGGAGAAGGGTTATCAAACTAGTAAGAGTTTGATGGTAGAACCACAATGTGGGAAAATTGACTTGAGAGTTAGAAAGTGCAATATTAAGAAGGTATCCCTATTCATTTCTATCTGATTCCGGGACGGAATCCTTTTAAGGAGGGGAGACTGTAATAACCCCAAATTTTGGAAATTTTTGAAACCCTTATGAATAGTGTTTTTGCTGAATGAGAAAACTTTTCATGCCACACTATGTAGGGGTTCTGATATGGATATTCTGAGATTTTATTAGTACTTTATATGGGATATAAGTGTATGTAAAGATCGTCAGAATCCAAATCCGAACACTTTGATTTTTCCCGGAAATCCAATAGATTGAGTATAAGGTAACAGGATAAAAAAGATTATAATAGAGGATCATAAAAAGGAATATAATGTATTGAGAAAGGTTAAGGGAACCTAAGTAATAAGATCCCGGGTATGATCCTTCAAACGATAAACGAGAACGAAAGTTAAGCGAACCGTATAGCAGATCAGCAGTCATTAGGCAAACAATTAGGAAGTTAATCAAAGGGATTAGAGAGGATGATGTCACCCAACCAATGAGAAGAGGACAAGGAGGGGAGGATGACATCATGAGGATGACACAAGCATGACATGGGAAGGAAGGAGATGTGGTGGCTTTTTAACCACACAAAATCAAGGGCAACTAGGTAATTTACTAAAACAAACACAAAAATCAAACCAACCAAGCCAAGCAAATCATTTTTCATCAAAATCAAAAAGAAACCAAGGCATTGTTCTTCATGCTCTCGGCCAAAACAGAACCAGCACACTAAAACTGCTGTATCTCCTTCATTTCTCACTCAAATATTGTGTTCTATAGCTCATTGGAAAGGTATTGAGATGACCTACAACTCTTGTTCACAAGTCTCGTCCAAATAATCATGGTAAGACCCTCATTTTTACAGTTCTTTAAATCGGACTTTTAGAAACTTCAAAGCCTAACTTTGTGTTCTTAATTTATTTGGAAAGATCAAGCTTGTAGGAGGCTCCCTAAGGCTTCCTAGCAACTTAACACCTCCCAAGGAAGGTATAAACTTCAAACCCTAGCCTTTACTTTATTTTATAGTAAGTTTAATGGTTGGTGTTGTGAAATGAGAAGCATGGATTGTGATTATTAGTAGTTTGGTTTGATTTGGAAGTGTTTTGGTAATTGAAGCTTAATTATAGTTCATAGGTCTTGATTGTGGTTGTTTGAGTTGAAAACCTTGGATATTATGGACTGATGTGGTATGGTTTAGGTGAAGTTTTGTTGTATTGATGGTTATGAGTTGGTTGGTGGTTAATTGGAGTAGTTTAAACATTGGTAATCGCGTAAACATAGCCGTCGTAACGTCCGATTTTCTTTGGACTGTTTTTGTGCATAACATTAGGACCCGAGAACCCCCTGCTAGATTATGACCACTGCCATGTTTAGATAGCTCATGTTACGAGCTTCGTTTTGATATGTAGTTCGTTCGATTCCGATGCACAGTTTAGGAGAAACGACCGTTTCAAGTAACGGCGTTTCGCGAATGAAACTTTTCCCCTCGCCTTACTTTGAAACATAGGTTAAAGACCAAAAAGGGTTAATTAATGTATGAAACATTTATGGTAAGTGTGTTAGGCAGTTGGTAAGAAACTCGCGAAGGAATCGCCTTAAAACTCGTAAAGGTTAAATTATTAAAAATGGTGGAGCCGAGGGTACTCGAGTGACTTAAGAGAATCAGTAAGCGCAAAACAAGCGTTAGAGTCTAAGTTAGTTAAAGTATAGATTTACAAGTGACTTTGGTTTAATTCCAACTTACTTGTTGTTTATAGGTTACCAGACTCGTCCCGAGCCATTCGTAACCCCCAGTCGCTCAGGCAAGTTTTCTATCCGTTATACTGTTGTTGTGATGTATATATGTATATGCATTATCTTGCGATAGATGCATGTTGGTTAATTAGCAAATATTACGTATATTGAAGCATGCTGATATGGTATATATATGTATGCCTGTTTCGTATTCTTGCCATATATATCTGTTGGTTCAGTTGATAATACCTATGCTAGAGAATAGCAGTAATTTGCATATACCCTTAGTATAGGGACCCAAAGGTGAAAACATATTTCTAAAACCGGGAGTCGATGTTCCCGAGTATATTATATATATATATATTTATATATTTATATATATATGGATATAGTTTTTAAAACTATGGATCGAATAAGGTTTATTCGATACCTTTATTTTACTTAATTGAATATTAATTTGAGTATTCATTCGAGGGCTTATGACTCAGTTTATCTTATTATTTGAATATTATTTGAATATTCATTCGAGGGCTTATGACTCAGTTTATTTTATTATTGAATATTATTTCGAATATTCATCCGAGGACTTATGACTCCTTTATTTTATTATTGAATATTATTTCGAATATTCATACGAGGGCTTATGACTCAGCTTATTTTATTTATTGAATATTATTTGAATATTCATTTGAGGATCTATGACTCCGATTATTTGCTGAGATATATTCTTTATTTTATTAAAGAATAAGGTGTCTATAATTAAACTTATTTTCGATTATTCAAATAAAGATAGTACTTTCATATAAGTATATCTTTGGTTATTTAATATCCATTTCAAGTATAAGTTTTAAAACTTCTACTTCAATTATTTTTATAAAGATTATTCTTTACGGGAATATTATTTAAATAATAATATTCAGATATTTTCTAATATATCGGGACTGATTTATTTTCATAAATCAGCAGTACTCCAAACATTCTTAAAAATGTTTTCGAGTCTTCAAAATGATTTTTAAAGTTAGAGTGGACCCCAAGACTCATTTTTATATTTAAGATCTTCCTTTCAAAGGGGATTTAAATACTCGCTCAAAACCTGGGGGATCCAGCTCTGTGGTGCATTTTACATTCGCAACGTGGTTGCTGTTTTGAGAAAACAAATGAATTGATTACTTACCCAACGTTCGGGAAGTAAGCCCATCTAATTGAGTCGGCATAAGCGACAGGCCGGGGTACGGTCTATCAAAGTGTAAGTGGCTGGGTGGCAGTCCATCAACGCGTGAGTGGCCGGGTAACGGTCTAGCGCGAGGCCATAATGCGGCCAGGGTGATGACCGGTGAGGAATTCATCCATATACAGTAGAAAAGGTTACTTTTTGGTATCTTTTCCTGATCAGCAAGATATCTGGTTTATGCCAAAATTCTTTTCCTTCCAAATTCATTGGATATTGCAACTCTGTTCATACTTTACATGACAGAGGTTTTCAGGAAATGTATGGGAGATATATATGAATATATTTATATATCGGGACTTAGTGAAGTATCTCGTAACTTTATTATTTATAATGATATTCAAAGATTGAATCTATTCAAATCTTGTCTTGTAGTCTCATCTATGTGATGAACCTTTGAAACTGATTATAACTTGAACGGGGGTAGTTCAAGTAGTATTTGGGAAAGATATAAGTATTTTGGGGTATCTTGTAACTTCATCTTTTAAACTTATATCTAGTTAATGATTGTCTTATGAATGACAAAGATTTTCGGAAAAACGTTGAGACAAGGTTAGATATATGAGATCACCTTGCAACGATATTTTTTTTATATATACAGTTATAAACTGGAACTCTGTGTGTATTATGCATGGAAGAGGACTTCCCAAGATTTTGAAAAGTATATATGTATATATATATATACTGAATATTTTGCGACTTCATCGCATTAAGATATCAACTTGGTTCATTTCTTTTGACCAAGACTTTCATGAGTGCTATGAGAAGGCTCATATATTGTTAATAATTATACATATTATTTTGGTGGGCTTGCTGCTCACCCTTGCTTTATTTCTTCATCACACAACAACAGTTAGGAAAGATGGCCAGACTCCAGCAGACCCAGCGCAAGCGCGTGGGAAGCGTCCCGCGTCTTCCCGTTGATGTTGTAGCTGCTATAGCTGCAGAGGTAGATCTATTATAGATCAGACCATCTACTTTTGAGAATCAATTATGTATAATTATAACTTGTGGCAGATAATGGCAATTAACTGTAAATTTATCAAGTAATCATTTTGGGTTGTAATAACTTTTAAATTGTGGATTCAAAGACTTGTACTTATTTAAATTTCATCTCTGAGACTATAACGGGTTGTGGTGTGTGTTAGTGTGGGGTCACAGCATAAGGTTATTATTATTAATTAAGTGAAGTGATATTGTGGAAAGAAAGACCGTGACAACCCGGATCTCCGACCCCGGATCTGGGGGTGTTACAAGCTCCCAACCAGAAGTATAGGCCAAAAGGGTTAGGGACACAGACTCACCCCAGACTTATACAAGAAAGAAGAAATCTAGAAAACTTGGGGATGCACAAGGATCACACACAGTGCAAACTGCAGTTAAAGACTCAGTCACTGCGCCATCTTAAATTTAGTTTGATGTGGCTCCAATAAATATGGAGTCACAGCCAAAATCTTTAACTATAAACATCTTGCAAACACTAGATACTCAAAACTCTCCCACCAATTCTCTAGATGTGGATATGATTCACACATTAATCTTGATTCTCCTTCTTTAACTCTGTTGGATAAGCCAAAATTTAGTACAAGTGAGCATCATCTTCTAGATGATTTTTTGGCTCACTTGCCAATTCTTTCAAGAATTGTAGAGACTTCTGTGCCTAAATTATCATCAATCTGCACAAAGTCCATAATAGTTTCAACTCCAAACTTTATCATTTCCTCTATTCCGGTGGATATTGTTCATTCATCGGCTAGTGATTGTATCCCGACGGATGTGCCTAACAACAGTCATCTATCGGCTATCCTAACTACTACCCCGATGGATGTTCCTCATCCGTCGGTACTCTCTACACAAATTGAACTTTTAACAATTGTTACAAGTGTAGATGATATAATAGTTGTATAATCACTCCTAGGATTGATGGAAGGGAGTGAACAGAGTGAGAGGCTGAGTTGCTCTTAGGCAAAAGGAGAGGAAAAAAGAGAAAATATGCAGGCTATTTCTTTCAGCCTGGCAAAAGTGAGTGAGGGGAGTTCCACCTTAGTAGGTGAAGGTGAGGGTGTGAGGGTGGTGAGACAAGGGGAGCCCTTGATGCAAGAATATAGAGAAAATAAGAGACATGCAGGTACTGAAATTTGGGAAGAGCCCATTGTAAGTGAGTTAATGGATGTCGATGAGGCTAACAAGAAATATCTATTTCAGCAAGAATATCAAGCTATCTTAGACTCTGTTTCTTATGAAGCTAAGGCATTTACTCACCCTATGTCAGTATGTTAGGTCACACAACACTGTAGGTTAGCAGCTTTGCTTCATCAAGCATAGTTCGTGCAACTTCAATGAGAGTCCTGTTCTTTCTTTCTACAACTCTATTTTGCTGTGGAGTTCCAGGTGCAGAAAATTCCTGTTTGATTCCATGCTCTTTGCGGAACTCTTCCATGATTGAATTCTTGAACTCAGTGCCATTATCACTTCTTATAATTTTAGCAGAATCTTTGATCAACTTATCCAGCTGTCTGACATGATCAGTTAGAGTAAATGTAATTTCATTCTTCTTGTGCAAGAAGTACACCCAAGTGTACCTTGTGAACTCATCCACTATAACCATAACATATTTCTTCTTTGCAATAGACATGACATTGACTGGACCAAATAGATCAACATGCAGTAGGTGATAAGGCTCAAGAATTGATGACTCAATTTTGCTCTTGAAAGAAGATTTTCTTTCTTTTGCCTTTTGACATGAATCACAAAGGCCATCAGGAGCAAATACTGATTTTGGAAATCCTCTCACAAGATCTTTCTTACAAGCTCATTTATGTTGTTGAAGTTTAAATGAGAGAGACTTTTATGCTAATTCCAGCTTTCTTCAATTGATGCTCTGCTCAACAGACAGATTGCAGAACCATCAGTACTTGTTGAAAGTCTGCCTTTATAAATGTTACCATGCCTGTAACCTTTCAGAACTACTTTGCCTGTAGAATTGCTTACAACTTCACAGTGTTCTTCAAAGAAATCCACATGACCTCTGTCACAGATTTGACTCACACTTAGCAGGTTGTGTTTAAGTCATGAGACAAGAGCTACTGTTTTAATGATGACATTCCCAAGATTAATATTGCCATATCCCAGAGTTTTTCCCATGTTGCCATCTCTATAAGAAACTTCTAGGCCAGCTTTCTCCACAAAGTCTGAGAGCAGGGCTTTATTTCCAATCATATGTCCTGAACATCCACTATTCAGTACTAGGATGTTTCTCCTGTTGCCCTGCAATCACAAAGACCACTAATGGTTAGTTTTAAGGACCCAGACTTGCTTAGATCCTTTGGCCTTTTTAAGTTTGTTAGCATTTGCAGCGGATTTAATATCAGAGTTTATGCTAACATATTGTTTATCAGAACTTATATCAGACTTTGCATCAGATTTTACGCTAGAAGGAATTAAAGCAACTTTTTTCAAAGAAGGGTTTATTTGATAATAATCATAGTATAAACTATGATATTCCTTACAAGTATAAATGGAATGCCATAAACTGCCATAATGAAAACAAGGATTTTGTGGCTTAAACCTAACGGACTGACTCTTAAATCCTGACTTAGGAGGTAAAGAGCTTATATTTTATTCTTCCTGCAAAAAGAAGCAAGATGGTTAGAGTTTCCACAGTTTTAACATTTCTTTCTAGGAGCATTAGGAACAGGCATATAATTATTGTTTTTATTCACACCTTCCTTTCCATTCCTATTTTTCCTAGCTGCCTTAACCTTGATGGCATTCCTTATTTCTTTAAGCTTATGTTTTAGCTGCTTCTTTGTTATTAAGCCTATGTTGACTTTAGCTGGTTTATCCTGTTCTAATTTGTCAGAAGTTGACTTCTCCTTAACTTCTGTCACAGACTCTTTCATCTTTTCATAATCAGACTTTACAGTTTTAGCTACAAACTTAACAGGATTTACCTTTGGCTTAACAGTTTGTTTAACAACAATTGGCTCACTTTGTTCAGTTCCTTTTTGACTTTTATCATCTCCATAACCTTAGCCCTCTTCCAGTTTCCACTACTTAATAAGTTCTGAGTTGTTCTGCCAGAGTTAGTCCAAGTCCTGATAATCTCTTTTTCTTTTTCTAACTCAGTTTTGAGAGATTTATTCAATTTTAGCAATTCATCTCTAACATAAAAAACATCATCTCTCTCTCTCTCTCTCTTTCTGAGTTTGATGGAACATGACTAACTCCTTTTCTAAATAATCATTCCTATTCTTAAAAGCCAGATTTTCAGAAGTTAATCTTTCACATGTTAAAGTTTGATCTCTGTATTTAGCAAAAAAAAAAGTTTGATCTCTGTAGCTAATAAACATGGCTTTAAGATACAATCTCAACTCAGTAATATCATCAGTATGAAAGGCATAAGTTGTTTGAGGTACCTTTAACTCAGCAGTTTCAGGACTGCTATCAGCATTTGCCATCAAGGCATAGTTCTCCTTATCTTCAGAATCTGAAGTGTCTGTCCAGCTTTTCTTCTTTGTGACAAGTACTTTGCCTTTGTCACTTTTTTCTTTCTTGCAGTCAGGAGATATGTAGCCTTTTTCACCATAATTGTAGCATTTGACATTTGAGTAATCTCCTCTGTCAGACTTTCCTCCTCTGCCTTCATATTTTCTGAAACCTTTCTTATCAGTACTTCCACCTTTCTTGAAAAACTTCTTTCCCCTTCTGAATTTCCTGTAGGCTATCTTTGTGATACCCTTCACCATAAGAGCACACAATTTCATCATCTCTTCATCAACATCTATTTCAGGTAAACTTTCGGTTTATGAATCATCGCCATCAGAACTTGATGATTCTGAATCAGACTTTGTGATGAGAGCTTTTCCTTTGCCTTTCTTTGAGACAACCACTTTGGGGAATTCCTCCTCAGCCTTAAGAGCAATTGTCCTTGACTTTCTCCCTTGTCTCTTGCTTCTTTGATCCATCTCAAGTTCATAAGTCTTGAGCATACCATAAATTTCATCAAGAGTAGTTTCATCAAGAGCATAGTTGTCTCTTATAATAGTAGCCTTCAAATCCCAAATTTCAGGAAAAGCTAAAAGGAATTTTAGATTTGAATCTTCAAGATCATATTCCTTGTCCACCAGTGACAGATCATTCAAGAGTTTGACAAAGCTTTCATATAAGTCAGTTAATGACTCATCACTTTTTGAGTCAAAGTGCTTATACTCTTGAGTGAGTATAGTCCTTCTATTCTTCTTGATTGCATCAGTTCCCTGACATCTTGTCTCCAAAGCATCCCATATCTCCTTTGCAGTCTTGCACTGAATTACCCTGTTTGACATGACATTATCAATGGCACTATGCAGCAAATGCCTTACCTTTGCATCCTTGGCAATGGATGAGATATCTTCAGCTGTGTATTCATTTTTCTCCTTTGGTATGGTCTTTGCTGGCTGATCTGC
Organism: Apium graveolens; assembly: GCF_009905375.1. Taxonomy (NCBI): domain Eukaryota; kingdom Viridiplantae; phylum Streptophyta; class Magnoliopsida; order Apiales; family Apiaceae; genus Apium; species Apium graveolens. The sequence continues at coordinate 173,514,527 of NC_133649.1, forward strand.
AACTACAACAGAGAGCTTGGTTGGCTTATGCGGTCCTTTATTAATTCTGTCACGGTATTCTAGATCTGTAGCTTCTAGAAACATAGCCATCTTCACTTTCCATATGGGGTACTCATAAGGTCTTAGTAAGGGAACTCTTATAGTCTCATATCGACTGTGGATTTGAGTCTTTTGAGTTTCTTCAGTTTTGGCGGGCTTGGTTGGATTTTCTGCTTCTTCAGACATGATTGTTTTGGATCCTTACTGTATGTGTGTTAACAGATAGGCTCTGATACCACTTGTTAGGTCACACAACACTGTAGATGGGGTTGAATACAGTGTAGAATACAGTAAAACCGATTTCAAACACAAGTAACAGTAAACAGATATATTCGATATAATAAACTCTGTTATAATGGAACTGTTCTCTCTCAGTGATGAATTAATATCACGAGAGCTGCTAGGTTACAATATATGATCTTCTCGATAATGATAACACATATAGTGTAAACCTATGTCTGTGTTTATATAGTACACAGTTACAAGATAACTTCTAATTGATATGGAATATAATTCTGACTCCTAAAATATATCAATCAGATATCTTATACAATTCTTTAAGTCCTCTAACTCTTTCCATTTATATCTTCTTTTTGTATTAGTCCCGATCTTCTTTCCTGTAAATCAGCTTCCTTCCTTAACTGTTAGTCCTCCAGTACTTAAGTCTTGATATCCATCTTCTGATGTTATCTTCTGATAATCTAAGTCCTGATATCCTTAAGTTCCGACTTCCAGTAAGTACTGATATTTCCTATTTGTTAAGATCTGAAAACTAAACATGAAACATATTAGACATGACATCTCAAATATATCTAACACGGTATATCAAGCTTTAGCTAAATAGGACATTGTGGCTGCTGAAAGGATGATAAACTTGGTGCATACCGCTGCTTCAATGCAAAGGGAAAAGGATGTTATAAATGGTATTCCTTCCACAGCTGGTAGTGACTTTGAATTAGCTAAAGAATCATTTGGGGATGATGGCGAGGATGATGAGGATGATAGCATGAGCATAGAGGGAGATGCAGACATTCCTTCATGGATGCTAAGCAAAGACTGCTCATATTCACATCTTCAATCCACCTTATTCAAGCTTATTCATGACACCCAAACATCAATTCAAAACATCCACAAGTGCCAGCACAAAAAGGTTACTCAAAGCACACCTGGAATCTCTACAGCTGCACAAGATTCAGGCTCTCCAACAAAGTCAAAATGTGGATGCCATAAAGCAAGAAATTTCTGAAGTCAAACAAGATTTTGTAGCAAGGTTGAATGCTAGACTTCCAGGAACCACTATGACTGAAATACCTCAAAAGCTAAGGAAGGAAGCTGAGTTGAACAAAAAGGTTGAGGCCATGGACTCTAAACTGACAAATGTGGAAAAGTCAGTGGCCAAAGTACTTGCAAATCAGGAAGCTCAAACCAGTCTGCTTCAACAGTTGGTGGCTGCACAACTCTCTACCTCTACTCAACTTGATGCTAACGAAAAGGGGGAGAAAGACTCAATCATCTCAGTTAGTCAGGGGGAGTCAACAAGTGAAGGGGAGAAAGTGCTCAACATTCAAGTCAGTAAAGTGATTGTGCCAGCAATTGCTTTCACTAAGCCACCAGCCATAGATAGCATTGATCTAATCAATCTAGCAACAGCAAATATAGCAGAAGTTGAGAAAAAGCTGGATGATAAATGGAAGCATATTGATGAAGAAATCTAGAAAAAGTTTGGTCCAATTGAGAAACCAGACAAGATCTTTCATCACTTCTCTCAAGTCAAGCAAATTTTTGTGAATGAAATGAGTTTGGGTAATTTGGAAAAGGGCCAACCTTCATGTATAAAGTCTTCAGATGCCAACTTGGTTTTTAATCCCAAGAGAAATTTTCCAAAGTCATCTGACAAAAATCCCTTGGATCTTATGTTTGAGACTCCAAAGCCAGATGAAAAGAAGCTATTGGCAAGGTCCATTGCATTCTTCAAAGATCCAACTGACTCAGTGCTAAAGAGAAGAAATGCTAAAATCTATAGGAATGGGAAAGAAATCTGAGTGGTGGCTGGACACCCTCAGTTTGCAGAAGCTAAAAAGGAAGAAAAAGAGAGGATTAAACAAGAAAAGAAGCAAGCTGCTTTAGATGCTAAGAAGATCAAATAAAAGAAAAAGCAAGCTGCTATAGTATCCAAGCTCCAAGCTGTGAAAACTGCAACTGAGATTTCTGAGAAGCAACCTGTGATAGCTGAAACTCAGGATCTAAAAAATGCTCAAGAAACCTCAACAGAAAAGGAAGTTCAGATACAAAATCCTTCCTAAAAGAAGATTGGACTTCAATGATGATAAGATGGAAGATTACATTCCCAACCAGTCTACATCTACAACTCAAACATCCAAGCCCTCAGAGCTGTAGGAGGAATTTAAGGTGGATCCTACAAGGAATTTTCATGGTGAGCCAATAATTCCCAAGGATGAGCCTATAGATTGGGATAGTTTGCCTCTTCCTGAGCTTAATCTACCAATCTTTAACAAGATAAAAAAGACAAAGACAAGAGCAATCAAGAAGGTCAAGCCTGTGAAACTCAAAACCAAAACCTTAACCAAAACTCAACCAACTGACAACAAGAGAGATCTTCTATTTATCTGTGACATCAATGAGTTTTAGATATAAATCTCTACATGGATGAACTAGAAGAAGTGAGAGCAATTGATGCTCACAGGAATCTCCCTGAAAGACCGGTGTTTAAATACAAGGTTAGAAAAGAGATCATATGGCCTCTTCACAGGATTCTTCAAGAAAGCTGTTCTGTTTTGGTAAAGATCTTCTCATCATTCAAGAAAAGTTTTGGATTGAATATGACTGCCAAGAGAATGATTCTAAAGAAGATAGAAGAACTAAGGAGCAACAAAGCCTCAAATGCACTTCCAAGGACTCTATCAATTCCCTTCACAGGAAATAGAGTGCACTTGAGGCCTTACTGGCTGATGGAATTAATGGATGAAAAATGCCTTAGGAGATTCTTCAGACTGGATGACCAATTGAGCATCTCAAGCAATGAGACTCTTGGAAATGCAAGAAAAGCTGGATCTATCAAATGCTGTAGAACTTGAATTTCACAGACAACTCCAAAATTAATTAGAAGAAAATAACAGGAAGCTTGGGAAGAAATCAAGACAATCATGGAAATAAATCACATCTGCTCTGACTAGAGGAGCACCTTGAAAATGATTATGAGAACTCTTTGTACACTTTACTTTGGTCAAATTTCAAATAAACTGTAGCACTTACAAGTTTTATCTACCATAATCCAGTCTGTACATTTAGGGTGTTTTTTTATCATCAAGTTTCTCCTAATGTATGGCTACAATTCCAGTAGACATAAATTGGGGGAGATTGTTAGGAATATGTTGTGAACTTGATGATAGGTTGAACAAAACACCTTAGTAGATTTAACTTGGTGTTTTTATAGCTCTCGACGGATGTTCTATAATAATCCCGACGAATGAACTTTATAGTCCCGGCGGATGACAGCTGAACATCCATCGAGAGTGTAGCTTATGTAATAATAATTCTTGTAGCACATGCCTGCAAACAATAATGTATTTGTAGATGCTGTAAGATTCTTTAAGTCATGTTGACTACTAGATTGATATACAAAATAGGTTGGCTACTTGTAAATATAAGATGTCTTGTAATTCTGTATAAGTGAAATAGAGTCAAGTGACAGAAAGGCTCTTGACGGATGATCTACAAAGGCTCCCGACAGATAATCAACAAGGCTCCCGACGGATGACAAACATAGTCCTGACGGATGATCATATATAAAATAGCAGTTGACAGTGACAACACAGTCACATGCGTCGGGTGTTTGCAAATGGAATATGGCAGCCTAATTGCAGGATTTAGAGAACAAAGAAGCATTACCATTTCCATGCAATTATGAAGATATTCAAAGATGCTGGATAGAGTAGTGAAGTAGCATGAAATTAGACTAGAAACAATTTTTGTTTTACTTGTTTGTCTTTTTATCATGTAACTTGGTAGTATATAAACCAAGTTTAGCAAGTAGAACAAACTAACTAAGTAATCATTATTTTTCAGAGGGATAGAAAAATCTGGATTTGTAAAGCATCTCTCTGTAATTCTGCAAGTTCACTTGTAAGCAGCTGTGTGCTATTCAAGCATCACAGAGTTCTCATTTTTATATATATCTCTGGTGGATAAGTTTAAATCCAATATAAAGTTTTAAAGCCTTGTATTTTATTGTTTTGTGTTTTGATTTCCATTTTAATTTCATTCCGTACTTCTTGCAAAATCAAACACAATTATATATTAAGTAAGAACATTCTTAAAATCAGAAAAAGTAGCCAGAATTACATTCAACCCCCTTCTGTAATTCTTGTTGCATTGATTGGGAATAATAATATGCGATCCCCATCTTTAGGAACTTTATCTCATAATCACTACCAAAAACTATGTAATCTTTTAATTTAGATTTAGACACACCACGGTCTATATAGTAACTAGAAAACTTTAAATTATACTCACCCTCCAAAATTTATTTCCCCGCTAACGAGACCCTGCTCGACAACTTGAGCCCTCAAAGCAGCGACTCTCGGACTTAGAGGAGGAATATGTTTGGTTTGGGGCACAGAATAATCAAACATGATAAAATAATGAGAAGATAAGGCATCTATCATCTCATGATGATCAAGATTGATTGCAGATTCCTTATTCTCATAGTCTTCTAAAGGCCGTTTTTCAGGGTTTACAGTCATCTAACATACGGGAGGAAGACACATCATTCAACATCTCTAAACCAAGACCAAAAAAATAAAAAATAGACACTAAAAGAAAGAGGAAGAAGTAGAAAGAGAACGACTTACAGTGATTTGGAGGAGGATTAGAATGGACTACAAAAATACCACTGCTTCTCCTTTTTGTTAAAAATACTTAGATGTCGAAGAGGCTCAGAAACAACTCCCTAGAAAATGTTTAGAAACAATGAACCTAGTAATGAATAACACGGTTATATAAAAAAAATAAAGAGAGGGGATTAATGATATAATACTAATATAAACTATATATTTAGTATGGAAATAAAAATATTCTTGTTAAGTAAAATTATACGTCCAATATTCTTTTTTCCTTTTTCTTTTGATATCACCTATTGTATTTTGCAGGCACAAAAATAAAAATATGAAGATTTTAAGACTTGAAGGGAAGGACAAATGTTGGGGCATGAAGCACAAATAGAAGATAAAATAGATTGTAATAAGAATTAGATAGAAAATAAAATATGTTTGTAAGCCCAATAAAGGGCCCATAATGTAATAGAATAGGAAAACCCAATAGGGGATTCCCTATATATACCTTGTACCCCTTACCTAAAAGGTGGTTGGATAATTGGAGATTAAATAAGAGAGAAGGAACTATTTATGAGTTCATAGAATCTTTGATCATTTCGGTTACATATTCATTGATTACCTTTTAATTTAGTATCCAATTATAACAAGCTCATCATTTCACAAAGTCAATAAAAAATGCATAATAGAAATATATTAGAGAAACGATATTTTATGCACCATTGGGGCCTCAAATGAAGTTGGTACCATAATTTATGGGATGCCAACTTTTGGCACCCCAAGTTAGCACCCCATGCCAACTCATTCGGCATCCCAATGGCGTCTCTCAACTTCAATGGAGTGCTAACAAGGGTTCCAAGGCACGTCATGCTACATGGAGTTGGCACCCCTCTTGACATCCTTAATTGGAGTTGCTCTTAAGCAATTGAAAAATTTATAATCGTTGATGCCATTCTACGAGTTTCTTTTGTTGGACTAGCTTTATATACGATTGAAAGGAAATTGACATTAGATAGAAATGACAAAATAGGATGAAAAATTTGAAAATATGATCATAAATCTATATCTCATTACAAGAAACATGGGTTATAAACGACCGTTACAAAAGCGTCTGTCGCGCGTTGGTAGGTTTTGATTCACATTTTCAACCAAATATAACCAACCAATGTGGTTGGTCGTAGTTATGTACATAATCAACCAAGTACTGACCCTCGATTGATTGATTTTTCTTTTCTTTTTCAATCGACTAAAACCAACCAATGACTAGGTTGGAAATATTATGAATATTGACTAATATCGGTTGGTTATGTTTCTTGTATGTCCGATCTTTGACCTAGCAGCCATATGGCAAACCACGTCAGATTAAAAGGTGACGGAAAATGGTTGGAAAAAGGTCAGTTGGAAATGTATATCATTAAAAATGATTGTATTCGGTTGTAAAAATATTAGTTGAAAATGTCTTTTATCATAGATGACCAAAATCGGTTGAAAGTGGGGTAGTTGAAAATGCGTTTCAGCACTCACCAACACAATAATGCAGTGTCGCAATGCTATTCGGTTGGATTTAATCGAACTTGGTATTTTGATTGTCTTTCTCATTCTTTTTATTTGTATATCTTCTACTTGATCTATCATATCATTATAATACTCAATTTTTGGTGTAATCAACTTCATTTTCTTCAAATTCAATTGGTAATTAAATTACAAACTTAATGGTGAGTGTGTATTTGATTATATCTTTCTTGTTTTTAATGTATAACATATAAATTTATGTATTTTTTACATATGTATGTTTGTATTCGAATATTTCAATATTACATTTATGTTCATATACTAATCAATGCTTGGTGAATCATAGATTAGTGATAAGATTACTTTATTTTAACGGATGTTGCAGACAATGATAATGAAGAAGATATTACATATTGAATTTCTCAATGATCAAAAGAAGCTCGGGATCTGGCTGTTCGGGTGTCATCAGGATCTGAATGTATCGTCAGGATTTGGCATGTCATCAGCATTTAGATATCATCAGTATTTGAAGACAGTCAACATTATAGGATTTGTTCTGTTCCTTATAATGTGGAGCAGATATCCGTTATGTCTGAATTATAGGACTTTATATATTCAGTTTAAGATATGTATCAGTTTCAGTTAGCTTTTAATAATGCATATCTTAGATTGATTTGTTGTAGCTGTGTAGTATATAAATACTGTTTAGGTCATCACTTAATGTATCGATCCCGAATATCATTCGACCTAGCAGCTCTCAATAATATCAGTATTTTTTAGAGGATTTTGTACATTTTTTTATCAGAAATATAAAAGGTTGTTATATTTTATTACTTGTTCGAAACATTTGTATAATTGTATCCAACCTCCCTTAAACAATTGTATCTTCACTGGGCAATAATTGGTATCAGAGCTCACTGATAAATTTACAATCAGAAACGATCTAAACATGTCTCTGAACAAGTATGAAAGCATTAAAATTCCCATTCTAAAAAAGGCTGAATATCCAACATGGAAGGTGAAGATGCTCATGCACCTGGAAGCTACAGATCCAGATTATCTCGATGTAATCAATGATAGACCCTTCATGCCAACAAAACTGGTGCCTGCAACTCCCACTGTTGCTGAACATTATCAGCTGAAGGAGAAGACTGAGTGGACACCAGAAGAGAAAGTAGTTGTGCTGAAAGATGCAAAGGTAAGAAACATTTTGCATAACAGTCTTGATTCTATGATGGCAAACAGGGTTATAGCCTACAAAGCTGCCAAAGAGATCTGAGATGCTCTTGAAACTCAATGTCAAGGAACCATGGCCATCAAGAAGAACAGAAGGGCTGTTCTGATTCAAGAATATGAACACTTTGAGGCCAAGCCTGATGAAAGTCTCACTGACATCTATGACAGATTTCTGACCCTGCTCAATAATCTGTCTTTGGTGGGAAAGGTGTATGATCGAGAGGATTCAAACACCAAGTTTTTGAGAGCTTTGAGTGAAGAATGGAAGACTCAGACTTCAATCATACGACATCAGTATGATCTGGAAGTAATTAATCTGGATGAAGTCTATGGCATGCTGAGAACCCATGATTTGGAAGTTCAACAAAGGAGAGAGAGGAAAATCAACAAAGGGAAATATGTTACTTTGAAAGTAAATGATAAAGCTTCAAAAGAAAAGTCTATTGGAGCTGTACGAAAGAAGAACAATTTTCCAGAATCAGATACTGATGATTCATCATCAAATCCTGATGATGATGCTGATTCTGAAACTGATGAGAACATGACAGATTCTGATGTCATGCAAATGGCCGCATTGCTGGTTAAGGGCTTCAGGAGAATGAAAATCAGGAAGTCTAAGAGCAACAGAAGTTTCAGGAAGAAGTTCACTGGAGGTTAAAGGAAGTCAACTGGGAGAAAATATGGAAAAGACTCTAAAGCTGGGAAGGTAGATAGGACAAAGATCAAGTGCCACAACTGTGATGAACCTGGTCACTTTACCTCAAGGTGGAAGAAAACAAAGCATGATAAAGGGAAGAACAAAGCCCTGATCATTTCAAGCAAGAATTGGATGGACTCTTCTGATTCTGAAGATGAAAAAATATGCTATGCACTGATGGCCAGTCTTGATGATCCTGCTGCTTCTGAGCCTAAGGTACAAACTCTTTTCTTCTCTTTTGATACTGAAAATATATATGAATTGAAATCTATTCTTAAATTTTTCATGGTAGTTTTAAGAATAAGACTCTAGAAAATGATAAACTTATAACTGAAATTGAGATCTTGAAATCTAGGAATGAAGAGTTAGAGTCTGACGTAATAAATCAGATAGATTTGAAGAAAGAATGTGAGAGAGCTAAACATTCAGTTAAGATTCTTGAGGCTAGATACAGTATGTTAGAAAATGATCTAGAAAATGAGAGAAAAACCCTTAAAGCCTGGACTATTTCAGGAAAAAAGGTTTAACTTGTTTTAACTGTGGAAATACTAATCATCTTGCTATTGATTGCAGGAGGAATAAGAAAGTGAAAACTGCTATTTCTGAGTCTGATGTTAGGGGTAGATCAGTATTTATAAACCACAAAATCCTTGTTTTCATTGTGGTAGTAGCTTGCATTCAATTTATACTTGTAGTTCTTATCACAAGTTGTATCATAATTACTATGAACCTTTGCCTAAGTTTAATAAAGTTGCTTGTGTGCTTAATTCTGTTGGTTTTACTAAATCTGCTTCTGACAAGACAAATCCTGACAAAGGAAAAACTGTCAAAAGTACTCCTGACACACAAAGGCTTAAGTTGTCCAAAAAGAGGCCCAACAAGTGTGGGTCCTTAAAAATCCTTCTAATTAATTATTCTTTTGATTCCAGTGTAACAAGAAAAATACACTTGTCTAGGATAGTGGATGTTCAGGACACATGACTGGAAATAAATCCCCGCTGTCAGAATTTGAGAAGAAGGCTGGCCCAGATGTATCTTATGGAGATGAAAATGTAGGACACACTCTGGGATATGGCAACTTGATAATTGGAAAGGTAGCAATAAAGAATGTAGCCCTCGTGGATGGACCGAAGCATAATCTTCTGAGCATCAGTCAAATTACTGACAGAGGTTATCATGTTGTATTCTATGACTCACACTGTGAAGTGGTTCATAACAAGTCGAAAAAAATTGTCCTGATAGGATACAGATATGGTAACATATATGAAGCAAGGCTACATGAAAGTCTTGAAAAGGAAGCTACTTGCCTTATCTCTAAGGCATCAGTAGATGAGAGCTGGAATTGGCATAAGAAGCTCTCACATCTCAACTTCAATTCGATCAATGAACTTGCCAAGAAGGAGCTTGTAAGAGGATTGCCAAACATGCTATACTCATCTGATGGCCTTTGTGATGCTTGCCAAAAGTCCAAACAAAGAAGAGTATCTTTTAGAAGCAAAACTGAATTCTCCATTTCTGAGCCATATCACATGGTACATCTGGACCTCTTTGGACCAGCGAACATAATGTCCATCAACAAAAAAAGGTACACACTTGTAATTGTTGATGATTTCACTAGATATACATGGGTTTATTTTCTACACAGGAAGGATGAAACTCCAGAAATTCTTCTGGACCACATAAGGCAAATTGAAAATGTATCCACCTCATAAAGTCAAAATTTTAAGAAGTGATAATGGCACTGAATTCAAGAACTCAAAATGGAGGAATTCTGCTAGTACAAAGCATAGAACAACAATTCTCAACTCCTGGCACACCTCAGCAAAATGGTGTTGTTGAGAGGAATAATAGAACCTTGGTTGAAGCTGGTAGAACTCTGTTAGAAGAAGCAAAACTACCCACTTACTTTTGGGCTGAAGCAGTTAACACAACATGTTATACTCAGAATATCACTCTGATAAACAGATATGGTGTTACTCCTTATCAAATGCTAAAAGAAAAGAAAGCTCAGTCTCAAACATCTTCATATATTTGGATGTAAGTGCTTTGTTTTGAGAACTCATACTGATCAGCTTCGAAAGTTTGAATCAAAGATTGATGAAGGAATCTTTGTTGGATACTCACCATCAAAGCATACAGAGTGTTCAATATGAGAACATACATTGTAGTAGTCTCCATAAATGTATCTTTCGATGATAAGAAGATTCCTGGTTTTTGAAGAAGACACTCATAAAAGCTTAATCTTTGCAAATGAAAAATGCATTGTTGGAATCTGAATCAAACTCAAATGAATTGTCAAATCCTGATGATCCAAATCCTTACACTCCTTCAGATTTTGAAGATAATCACTGTACTAATGAACCTGCATATGTTGAGGGGGAGCAACAATAAGGGTCAGCTGATAGGTACTAACACTGAAGAATTATCTCAAGATTCTTCTCAATCTAATCTCTGAGAATCCAATGCTGATTCAACATCAGATGAATATGAGTCAAGTCCCAATATCTCATCAGGAGATAACACAATAGATTCAGGGGAAGCCTCAAATGCATTTGAAGAGGCATACAATTATGGGGGAGCATCTAGCTCTAGAAGGACACTTCCAAGTGCCAGAAAATGGACTAAGGATCATACTCCTGATCAGATGGTGTAAAGACAAAAAGTACAACTCAGAATGAATGTTTATACCATTATCTACTTTCAAAAGAAGAACCGAAGAAGTAGAAGATGTACTTAAGGATGCAGATTGGGTCATAGATATGCAGAAGAACTGAATGAGTTCGAAAGAAATGAAGTATGGAAGCTGGTTCCTAGACCTAAGAACAGGTCAATTGTGGGCACAAAGTGGGTCTTTAGAAATAAGACTGATTCTGATGGAACTATAATCAGAAATAAGGCAAGATTGGTGGCAAAAGGATATTCCCAACAGGAAGGTATTGACTATGATGAGACATTTGCTCCTGTTGCTAGGTTGGAAGCAATCAGAATCTTCTTGGCATATGCTGCTCACAAGAAGTTCAAGGTCTTCCAATGGATGTCAAGAGGTGCATTTCTCAATGGAGAACTTGAAGAAGAAGTCTATGTTGACCAGGGATTTGTGGATCCTAAACATCCTGACTATGTTTACAGACTTGATAAAGCACTCTATGGACTGAAACAAGCACCTAGAGCATGGTATGAAACCCTTGCTCAGTTTCTACTTGAAAGTGGATTCAAAAGAGGTACAATAGATAAAACCCTATTTTATCTGAATAAAGGTAAAGATTTGCTTTTAGTCCAAATTTATGTTGATGATATCATTTTTGGATCAACTTATCAAACACTGTGTGATAAGTTTTCAAAGTTGATGCAATCAAGATATCAAATGAGTATGATGGGAGAGATGAGTTACTTCCTAGGCTTGCAGATTAAACACACTGATAATGGCATCTATATCAATTAGTCTAAGTACACAAAAAATCTACTGAAGAGGTTTAATATGCAAGAAAGTGCAACTACAAGTACTCATATGTCAACTGTTACAAAACTTGATCCAAATGAAGGTACAACATTTGATGTCATATATGACAGAGGTATGATTGGTTCTCTGTTATACTTAACTGCTAGTAGGCCAGACATTATGTTTGCCACTTGTTTGTGTGCAAGATTTCAGGCAAATCCAAGGGAGCCACATCTTATTGCAGTAAAGAGAATTTTCAGAAACCTCAAGGGTACTGTTTCACTTGGACTTTGGTATGCAAGGGAAGCTGATTTGCATTATGTGGATATTCAGATGCTGATTTTGCTGGATGCAAAATAGACAGGAAGAGTACATCAGGGAGCTGTTAGTTCTTGGGAGGCAGATTAGTCTCATGGTTCAGTAAGAAGCAGAAATCTATTTGTACTTCAACTGTTGAGGCTGAATATATTGCAGCTGGAAGTTGTTGTGCTCAGTTGTTATGGATGAGAAATCAGCTCATGGACTATGGATTATCATTCTCAAAAATTCCTATTTATTGTGATAATCAAAGCTCTATTGTTATGACAGGGTATCCGGTGCAACACTCTCTTACAAAACACATCAGTATCAGATATCACTTCATAAGGGAGCATGTCATGGAAGGAACCATAGAGCTTCATTTTGTTCCTACTAATTAGCAGCTGGCTGATATCTTCATAAAGCCATTACCTAAGCAACATTTACAAAGCTTGTGAATGAACTTGGTATGGTTAATTGGGACAAGTAAATTATTTCAATTTTTATTTAATCAAATCCTGATGTATACTGATTAAATCCTGATATGTCCTAAATACTGTGTTTTCGATATTAAGCCAGAAATATTTGATGTATTTCATTTTATATGCATGATAAATTAAATGAATTTATTTTCTAATTGTGCATGTCCGAATAAATATATCACTGTCATAATTACACATCAGTCTAGGGAGACGCGCCTTAAAAATAAATCTTTTGGTTAAATCATTAAGTTAACTCTACACTTAATCATTAATCAGTCCTCTAGTCCCTTGATATTCCTTTGACTATTTAACCATCATTTCATCTCAGTCTTGTCATCTTCTATTCTCACACAAAACTATT